>NW_027273882.1:6687500-7887500 GCF_046630095.1 Trachinotus anak | reverse complement strand
TATAAATGTGATAATAAACCTGAGTCCAGACATGCCTGCGCCTGCGTCACAGCTGATATTATGTGTTGTTATAGTCGTAAAAGATGGGAAATGGCATCAGAGCTCCCACTGTGGAGTGAATACACCGACACTACAGTGGAAACATGACAGGACAAAACCTACAGACGTCCACAGGTGTGTTTATGTGCAGCTGAACACACGTGTGGACAGAAACTATGGAAATGTTGTTAACAAATGTGTTTGCAGAGTCGCACAAGCATCGACAAAGTGTTTGCTCTCTATGGTGACCTGCTCCTGGGAACTTAAACATGATGTCATGGTTATACAGCAACTCACAGAAGTTCAACAGAAGCTGGAAAG
Organism: Trachinotus anak; assembly: GCF_046630095.1. NCBI lineage: Eukaryota > Metazoa > Chordata > Actinopteri > Carangiformes > Carangidae > Trachinotus > Trachinotus anak. Next base: position 7,887,140 of record NW_027273882.1, on the reverse strand, counting down.
ATCATGTTCTGTGCTGAATATTGAGAAGGTCAACGCTGACCTGAAGCATCAGACAGGAAGTCTTTACTTTTCCAGAGCCAAACACTGTACACAATTACACAAACAGAGCATTTTACAGCGTTCACCACATTTATTTGGACTCAGCACCTGATTTGATTGTTTTTTTGCAACGTAACGCTGAAAAAAAATTCAGCTGAACACAATTAAATCCAAAACCAAATGTTTCTACAAAACACATTTAGAAAACCATGTATAAATATATAAATGTGATTGGAGACAGGGTGAGGGTTGCATCCCCACGGGGCTCCATGGAAAACATGACAATAATACATTATTAAAAGGAGAAAATTCCCCCCTCTGGATGTAATGTGTCCATATTGAAAACACATTTATTCATTCATTTTGCAGAATCTCTGATTATTATCTATGAAAACTACAAATATTTGTATCTTATCTCATTGTAATAAAAACCTGATTGTGAGACTGGGGTATTTTTTACAGTGTGCTCTGGCTCTGGGGCCCAGCAGCCTGCCAACCTATCAGCCTCCACACCGGCTCTGCTGCCTGCTAGCTAACGCACTGGCCTGGACAGCATGTGGCGTGGATCCCCATGGAAAGTCGGCGTTGGAGTTCCACAACGCAATACAATAATGCCGAGTCACTCAGAGCGACGCTAATCCAGCTTCCCAAACAATGTGAGAGGCCCCGCGGGGCCCGAGGGCAGGTAGAGGAAGATTAGTGCGACCTGGGGACGTTTCTTTGTGCTCGGTGTGACAAACAAGCTGAAAAAATCTGTTTTAACGAGTAATTTCATCTTGATTTGATTCTGAAGACAGGTGAGAGGTGGTTTTTAAAACATGTCATTTTTATTCCTTTTCACTTATGTACATTTATTTCAGAGCAGACAGACAGGCTTTCAGTTTAAATCTAACTGTAGACTGGAGGAAGTTGGACAGTTTCAGTGTGATTTACCCACAAACATCTGCAGCTGATAAGAGAAGACAGAACTTGTTAAAAATGTTGAAATGTTTCTTTCACTGATCTTCACATCTTCAATATTTACTGGCTTCCAGCTGCTCTGACCCTGACATGACCTCTCCTGTAATGGTGTTACTGGTGTTTGGCCTCTCAGGGGCAACACCACAGCACTGCACCGGTGCTGTGAACACAACACTATTTCCAGCAACATTGTCATTCAGTTGGAGTTGTGTTTGTGTTCCTGCTCTTTTAGCTCAGTGTTTGCGCTCCACCAGCTCCTGAGGGAAATATCAGGCTCTTTAGCTGCTAAATGCTCCACTATGTTCACCAGCTGCTCTCTGACTGTGTCTCTGCTGGAAGTGGACAGAGACTTTTTACAGCTTTTTTTGTCCCACAGCGACACTGGTGAGAGAAGTGAGAGTGAAACTAATCAGTGAAGTTGAGGGTCAAACAAAACAAGGAGCTGAAAGATGCTAAAACAGGTCAGGTGATAATTCTCTGCAGGTGCATCATTATGACCATTCACCCTTTCATAATACCTGTTATATACTATTATATAATACTGCTAAAAACACTGACTATGGCTGCTTTAACTTTTGATTAACAGTTGATAAATTATAATATTCTCCTAGAAATGCAAAGCTAGAAATCTGTCAAAGATGAGACATTATTGATATTATCAAAGCTCCATCCAGTCTAAAGGCAGATGTCCATGTGTTTGTGATTATAAAGCAGGTCTAGGTTCTATATTAATACTGTGAAAGTATCAAAGCCTCAGTCCACAGAGAAATGCACACAGCCTGTATTCAGACACTGAGCCTTAAAACCAGCCGTCAGGACTTCTGGAACTTTGTGATGTCACAACAAAGCAGTCACCACCCTCAGCCACCCCCCAAGCCCCGCCCACCTGGACCCACCATCCAACCTTGCAGGATTTGGTTTCTCTGAGTGTTTACCTGAAATCTGTTTTATTTATATCTGATTACCCAGAAGAAGTCACTGACCTGTTGTTACTAGAGCTCCAGAGAGAAGCCTGAGAGAGGAGATGTAAAACTACACCACAAATACCACAAATATATCTTCGTATTGATAGCAACACTTCAAATAAAACACAGAAGAAGAGTAAAATATGGACCTTTAAGATTTTATTGTTTTCATGTCTTAACTGAGGTGAGGTATTTAGTAAAACAAATATTTACACAGCATTTTTCATTCATTTATCAGAAAATTGTTTAAAAAATAAATTAAATGTAGGAAAATATGCCTTAAAACATATCAAACTTTGTTAAAACTCATCTAAAGTTTTACATATTTTTATTTATTTATTTTACAGTTTTTAAAGCCTGTTAATTTTCTGAAACTTTCCTCTTTGTATTAATGTGTTTCTCAGTCAACACCGGAGGAAGAAGAAATCAGCATGTCTTCGTTGGGTTTCTTGTGCAGCGGTGATGTCAGCCGTCCTCTGGGTTCAGCTCTAAACCAACACTGATTAATAATTTATGGATCATCCCATTATGCCACTTTACACAGTTCAAAGGCTGCGCATTTGCATCCCAATTTGCTCACTCTGGTATAAAGACCTTTTTGCATCAGTATTTCTCGTATAAATGGAATTTGGGACGGTCTGTCCTCACATCAGCGGATAAAGAAGATTAAAGTGTGGGCATCCTGAGCTCCCTCCCTCCCTCCTTCCCTCACCCCCCCCACCCCCCCCCACCCCCTCCTCTCTCCTTCCATCTCCAGCTCAGCCTCGGGGCTTTGATGTGTCTTGTGATGCTTCTGAGGAAGGCAGACATGAAATACAGTCGAGTTACATCCAGAGAAAGTACATGTAGCATCAGGGGTTTCATTCTGTTATTCTGCTGATGAAAACAAACAATGACGGACAGCAGATATTAATGGATGGTTTTATAAATCTTTATTTAAACACAGTTATTTTTCTTGTCACTAGTCCTTTAAACTGTGGATAACACAGGACTTTAACTTCAGATTAGCATTTTAACCTGGATGACTGCTATTATGACTCCAATGATCAACTGATCTAATACATAACATATACATTTAACCAGAACAGGAAATGTGTTATTATCTCAATTTATTTACATGTTCTCTGTTTCCTGCAACTCACAATCAAAAAAATAAATTAAAAAATAGAGATTTTATTGTGTTGTTTATCTTCAACTCTTGAAATTGTTCAAACTCTATTTGGGTTTTCAGAGACACTGAACATGTCAGGCTGAATGTTGGTGAAATCTGTAAAAAAAAAAAAAAAAGATGCAGAAGAAAAGAAGAATATTTCTGTCTGATTGGATGTTGAAGCAATAAAAGACGTAAAGTCTTGGGTTTGAATATTTTACTCAGTGAACATTGTACAGCTTCAATAAAGAGCTGGAAGCTGAGACAGAAAATATATGACACTGTCTCACTACGCTGTTTTTTCCAAAGGGAGAAAAAAGGAGAAAACTGGATGCTAAAGGACTCAAAGCCAAAAACTCATCCTCCTCCATCTTTACTTTGAAGTCACAGCATTAATCTACGGTGGCCCTGAGAGCTCAAGTAAAAAGACAAAACAAACAAATTCTGAAAATATCTATTATAACATCCATACAAGTGCGTCCCAGCTGGTTCCTCACTTTTTTACCTCCCCTGGAAACATTTTGATTGTGTTGTGGGTATTTGCAGCTAACGTGTTGTAAATTGATGACGAAATTTTCTGAATTTGTTTGTGTTTCGTCAATGTGCATGTTTTTTCATAAGTTGCAGTGTTTTGAGCTCTGAGGGCCACCGTATTAAGTTTCCTTTAGTAAAGTTCAAAATAAAACATGTTTGTGGTTTTTAAATCAAACACATGTGACAAAATCTTTCTATGTAAAACAAAAGTGTTGCCTCAAACCTTCAAAAAACGTTTTTTTGGGAACAAATAAAAGACGTTTTTTCAGAAAAATAAAAGAATAAAAGTAAAAAGCATAAAACTTTTTCCAAAACTAAGAGAATCGACAACAACAACAAAGCAACAGGAGGTAAAGTTGAGAAACGCACCATTAACATCCTGCTGAAAGCAGCTTTAAATGTCACTGCATACATCTGCTTCATGTGCTCACAAATGACTATTGATTGTGAGCCTGACACATTCGGCCGCGGCTCCTTTATTTACAGGTTTTGGTTTTCAAGCTGTTTTTAGTGTGATAACACTTTGAGCGGCGGGGGACAGACAAAGGCCGAGCGGAGCCGCCGTCCCTCGCCGCTGCTGGCTCGCCACTTGTTTTTGTGAATCCCTCCACATCGCCAGTATCCGGGCAGATATATACAGTCTCCCTGCCCGTCTCATTTCAATTGGCCTCCATCTGTTTTGTCTATCCATGAAAAGGTCTATTATGATCCTCTGCTCTTTGTACAAATGGACTACTAAGCGGATAGGGACCCCCACCACCTCCTGCTCCCTCCCCCCTTCCTGAAACATTAGCCCTGGATTCCAAGGAGCTTGTCCTGCCACCGCTTTAATTATCCAGCGCCGGCGGAGGGATCTTAATTTTAACGAGTTTTAAAATGCTCCATCTTTAGATTTGCTTCAGAAAAGAAGCGGAGAGGGTGGAGGGAGGGTGAGCGGGCTCTTTATTAACCCTACAGTGACTAGCTAATGTGATTGAAGTGGAACCACCTGGCAGGGGGAACTGTATAGTCAGCTGCCACTGAAGGCCAGCGGACTGGGAGGACTGGGAGGACCAGGTGCTGCGCTCCAGCCTCTTAATTGGTGCCATGTAATAGCTTGCTTCAGTGCACAGTATGGCTTGGGGCTAGGATTAAAAAAAGCTGTTGCTGCTAGCAAGCACACAGAAGTCCATTTTCTTTCACTACACCCCCCCCTTTATAACCCCCACTGCACACACACACACACACACACACACACACTCCTTCAGTTGTAGGAAGCCAGGAGTGCTATTTTTGTTTGGTTACGTGGCTGGAGGAGGCTTTCTGAGGTGAACAGCCACCGTGTTCGGGGTTTGGATGCATCTCATGCTGGATGATAATAAGGTCTGAACATGAACCTGCAGCGAGTCGGACTCCTGAAGCCTGGGAAGCAGCCGTGGCCTGAGCCACTGATGGAAAGTGCACAAGTGCAAAACAAGAAATCATTCACATCTGCTCAGAAGTCCCTTCAATTATTTTTCTAACAATAAAGAACCTACATCTGGGGCCACATCTGCATTAGAATATACATACTTATTAGAAAAACATGTTTTCAATATAGTTCGTGCAGTAGTTGTAAACACGCCCATCGAACTATGTTACGAAATTGTATGAATACTAAGGACTAAAGTGATGTAGAATTGAGGGCGTGGCCGCTCTGAGTGACAGACGGGTGAGCGTATGATAAAGCGACATGCACCGAAGTCTCGGCTCCACACACGCCCCACCTCTTTGACCATTTTTGGATTAGCTGGGAGTTAGGGGTGGAGTCAGGCATTGCAAAGATGGCGACGGTGGAGCAGCTCACTCTGAGCTTCAGAAACCTGTGGGTGATGTCGCAGAGGCTCCACCCATTTTTATTTACAGCTCTGTGCATCATCTGTGCATCATCTGCACAGAGCTGCATCAGTGTTGGAACATGTGAGTTCTCTAGGACTATTTTAATAAACTATATTCACCAATAAGAATAAAAATCCTTGCCAGAGGTGCAACTATTACAGATGTCTTTCCATTGAACTCTCAGTACTCAAGTGATCACGTTTGTACTTTTATTGAACACAGCAGCACAGACTCATGTTTGTTTGTGTCTAAAACAAAGTGTGAGTTCTCAGACAGGCTGTAGATGTAACATAATCTCCCTCAGTGTGACAGTGGCCACAGATGGAGCTGATGCAGTGAGGGGGATCAGCGGGAGGAGGCCGAGTTCTGCTGCGTTCAGGGACCCTCAGCCTCCCCACTGCAGCGGCTGCCAGGTAACCGTCCACAGGGCCTGACCGCCTGATCTCCTCCTGGGCCCGGGGGCCGGGAGGAGCTGGCAGGCAGCAGGAGCCCGACTGGGACTGAGGCAGCAGCAGGATTATTGTACTTACAGACAACAGAACAACACAATGAACATGAACGTTTCAGCTGTGAAAGTGAAAGAGTGCGAGAACGGTTTCTGCATCATTACACAAAACAATGAAAGTCAACAGTTGCAGGAAAGGTTTTGTTTTAAACGCACTTCTCTTTGTGGATGAGCAGCTTTTTATCGTGTGTTTGTACTTTCTGAAACGATGCAACAAACGTTCTTATCGATTAATCACTTACTCTAGAAAAGGTTCAGACAGTTTGAATTCACACCTCATGACTGCATCCCTCCAACATCCAGCCAAGCTGCAGAAAACATTATGCAGAACATTATGATGTCACAGTGAAGTTGACCTTTGATCTTTTGGATATAAAATGTCATTACTTAATTTTATCCTTGTAGACACTTGAGTTAAATTGTGTCATAATGAGTGAATGAATTTGTGAGTTATGGCCAAAAACATGTTTTGCTCTGGGAACCATGAATGTCTGCACCAATCTTCACTGTAACCTGTTTGATAATTGATATATTTCAGCCTCTCCTCTGATTGGCTGACTGTTTTCTGAGTGATCCAATAAAACTATAGCAGATTTCAGGTAAACAGTCAGAGAAACCAAATCCTGCAAGGTTGGATGGTGGGTCCAGGTGGGCGGGGCTTGGGACGTGGCTGAGAGCAGCGACTGCTTTGTTGTGACATCACAAAGTTCCAGAAGTCCTGACGGCTGGTTTTAAGGCTCAGTTTCTGAATACAGGCTGTGTGCATTTCTCTGTGGACTGAGGCTTTGATACTTTCACAGTATTAATATAGAACCTAGACCTGCTTTATAATCACAAACACATGGACATCTACCTTTAGACTGGGTGGAGCTTTAAATTTAAATTTGTATGATTTTGTAGTGCAGTTCATAAGTGTTTTATAAATAGTATCTGTGTTTCTGAGACAAACAGACGAAGGACCAACAGACTGAAAACAGACAGTAGATAATTATATTTTTATGTCTGCTCTGCCGCTGGTCACAAACACATGGACATCTTCCTTTAGGCTGGATGGACCTTTAATATGCATTTTTTCAGATAAACAGATCAACCCCAGGTGTAAATGTGGATCTAAAAGAGCAGAGCTCCGTAGATTTACCAGAGGAAAATTGAACATTAATACTTTTTCTTCCACTTCACGAATATTCAAGTCAATCATGAACATTTCTGCACCGTATTACTACACATGCCCTAAATGTACAGTGAAAGTAAGTTTGAAAACATCCAATGAACCTTGATGGAGCAGAAGCAACTCACAAAGCTGCTTTTCACTCTGAAATTCAGTTTGAAATTTACTTTTGAGTTTTAATGCAGCTGCTTTTCAGAGCAGCTCTCTGTCAGAGAAAGTCAAACTCCAACCGGCTGAAGTTTTAAGCGCTCTCCAAAGAAGTGTAATAAGGAATTAATTTCCCTGCCTGCCGCATCCTCGTGCGACACACATGAAAGCATTTAATCAGAGAGAGCGGGAAAAACCAGAGAGAGGAGGGAGAAACAAAGGAATAACACGGAGCATGATGACTAGAATGAAATTGAACTTCAGATCCTCACATGCAGCCGCTGAGCCCTCCGTCAGTCACATCCGTGCATGTTTACAGGCGCACGAATGGATACTTGCAGCTTTAATACTGTGTGAGCCCGCTTCATCCTGCCGGTGCTCAGCTGCCTGTGAGGGGAATGTATCTATAAAATGTCTCAGGCAGCCGTCTCTCCATTTGACAGCCCTTCGGGAGAACAAAGGCTCAGCGCTAATGCAGCACAGATCAACCGCCTGCTTTTCTATTGAGCAAGGTGCCAAGATGCACCGGCTTTTAATGCCAGAGTGCCCAACGCCGGTCGCCAGGGACCGTCTTCAAAGCCTAATGCAAAGTGAGTCATCCACCACCCGTCTCATAATAAGTCCCCCTTTAATTCAGCCCCCTTTGGTTAATTATTTGCCATTGTGTGTTACCCATCTGAGCCTGTGTCAACAATCAAAAAATTAGTTTAAAAAGGGCGGTTTAGTGGTTGGGGACGACCTAAAAGCACAGCAGCCCAGAAAAATGTGGGCCGGTGTGGGGGGGTGGTGCAGCCATCTGTGACCCCCGCGCCTTGCCAAACGCTGACAACTAGCAGGTCCCATATGGCCGACCGGGTTCTGCCGGGTGTCACCCTCTTGTTGCTATTTTGTTGTTGTTATTTATTTACAGGAGCAGTCAGATGAGATGAGTGAGGAGAGAGCTTTGCTGCTGGTGCCAGCAGCAGCCACTGACTGACTGGAGGCGAGTTTTTTTTTTTTTTTTTGGAGATGATTTGGCTCAGACGTGGCATCCAGCAGAGAGATGGCCGAGCCAGCGGACAGAGGGAGAGCGGGGCTGGGCCATCTGTGGGACAGAACGGTGGACGTCCCCCAGCTTGTCTGTTTCTGTCTCAAACGGTGCCAGGAGGTGAGGGCACTGAGGCTGATCAACATCTCCACCAGATCCACGTTCAGTCACGTTTCATGTTTACAGGTCTCCACAATTTTGTCCTTGTAAGATTCAGAAATCAGGAAATATCTCACACGTTGTTCAAAGTTCACAACCGGAACAAAGAGGAAGAGGATGAGGATCCAATCCTGTCAACGTTGGTGGACAGGGGGCGGGGCTAAATAAACCCAACACCTTGTCAGTCAGAGTCAGAGAGCGAGAGCTTGCATTAGCACAACCACTAACACTGTGTCAGCCACTGCCAGTTACAGGCTACTGAACAACATGAACAAATAAAAGATGCTAACTACGCTAACTGTTCTGATATGTCTGACGCCCATGGCACAGCCAGTGGCAGGAAGAAGACAAGACCCAGTAGCTGAAATGCATTCATTTGGTTCCACCATCAGTCTGTGGGCCCATCACATCTCTAACACTTTCCATCTCAACATCATCTGCATCTCCATCTTTTCATTTGCTTCATTCATGAGTTTAGAAGTGTAGAACAGTGACGGTGAACTGACTCACGAACACTGACCTGAACTCACTTCACGTTCAACCGTCCCCTTCACACAGAACAACACAAACCCTTTGTCCCACACATTAAACAGTCCCCCAGCAGCAGGATGAAACTGAGTGCAACTTCAGGAGAGCAGAATGCTGATGTAGAGTGAGAGAATGTCCCCGAGGTTCAATTACCGAGCCGCCACAGGTCCTCTCAGCCTTCATTAGCTGCCTGCTGGAGCAGACACTCCTTCCATTGTGCCGAACCTCGGGGAGATGCCTTTCTCTCCTCTCTGCTCTCTAATGATCACACCAAAAGCTTTCTCAGAAGTCAGAGGTGCTGCTGTGTGCTGTTATGTGGTTTGTTAATACAGCGGGGAGGGTCTCGTCAGCCGCCTCAGCGTCCTCCTGCCGCCTCGGCACACACACTGCTCCTGCTGCTCCTGCTGCTCCCGCCACAGCAGTTAACTAGACGCTCGGGTGTTGGCGTGCCTCAGCAGAAAGGACGGGGTCTCTCACACACACACACACACACACACACACACCTCTGGAGTTCAGGTACAATCCAGCCATTCATACTGGTCATTTTACACCACCCTCTTGTGGCCGGCGGTTTTAATGTCAATGAAGTGACGTTTGTGTTAAGTTTTGCATCGTCTCCACTGTGTTTTGGTTGGTAGTTGTATTCTCCCGGAGACAACAGCTCACTCACAACACGTTAGAAACAGCTTCAGAACAACAAGAACAAAACAACAAATATGTCTGGATTAGTTTTTATTTTAATGTCACAACATATTTAGTGGAATAAATACCAGAGACTGTAAATAAAGATGGACGCAGCCTCCATGACGTTACCCACAGGTTTCTGAGGAGAGGTTTTGAAGCTCAGAGTGAGCTCCTCCACCGTCGCCATCTTGGCAGCACTAGACTCCACCTCTAACTGCCAGCTAATCCAAAAATGGTCAAAGAGGTTGAGCATAGAGCCGAGATTTGGGTGCGATATGTTGGTTTAATAAGTGGCAAAAATTTGCTCCCGTTAGTATCAGCTGGGCATCTAGTTCAGAGGCTAACTCAAGACAAATGCATTAAATGTGCTTAATGTACGGTGGCCCTGAGAGCTCAACACACTGCAACTCAAGAATACACATACACAAATGTGCTGCAAATATAACACAACAGAAATGTTTCTACAAGACACACAAGTGATGCACCTGGCTTGGATGCACTCGTGGTTCAACACTTTGTGACTTCTGAGGATGAAAGTATTGAATGAGTGTGTGTGGATGTATTAGAACACATTTGTTCTAATACATCAGTGCAGGTTCGTCCCTTCTTTCACCCTGCTCCCACACACCTGCCTCACTTAATAGCTGTGCAAAGTGTTCCTCTGTTTGAGAGATGGTGTTGTGTGGCGACCAGCTGACTACTGTGGTGAAAAAGACAAAATCTGAATTTATACTCTGACATTAAGTCTCACCTGAGGAGCTTATACTACAAACCCCACCCAAAATCCAATCGTATTCTCTCACTTGCAGCTTTCAAAGATAGCTTCATCTTTTGACTCATTTCAGTTTTCCTCCAGAATATGAATAATGAAGCACTTTGTGGGTGTTAAAAAAAATTCTTAATTTTCACCGTCACTGAATATCATCCATGAGAAACGTTGCACTGACAATCACATTAACAGTAATCAGGCCTCATCTCTGTTACAGCACCATCTTAATTTCCTAAACCCTAGATGCAGATGAAAATTTAATCTGCTCACTTATTTGGGTAATGGAGATGGAAATTAGATTACGCTGTATCTCAGCACTGAGCCATCTGGGACAAGACGGATGCTTGTAACTTCCAGCGCCTCAGTTTCTCTAGATCCCAGAGTGAAAAACAGACGGACCAGGTTTTAGCTACCTGAAAAATATACTGTAAATATACTGTATACAGGACAAATCCTGGTCAGACAGTTGAGGTCGGAGCCATTCTGTCGGTTTCCCATTTACAGAGTCCAGGCTGTGTGGGGATCATGAGGAGATAGCCACTGAATTTTGCCTACTCCACTTTTAACGTACAGGTTTTCCTCTCCTGACGTCATCACTGAAGTCCAGGTGTACTGATTCAGGCAGGAGCGCGGGAGCTCGGCCCGTCTGTAGCTGTGTCAGTTCAGGGGCCACATCCTTCAGCCGTCACAGACCATGAAGGCAGAACTGAAATGAGACGTTCTGACCTATGGAGGATTGTTGCTTTGCTTCACCAGCTGTTCCCGTACTTACCGTTGCATCGCAATGTGCAGCTGCTGTTGCCTAGCAACCTTGACAACACAAAAACTTGAGGTTTTAAGGCCCCTTGTTTTACCAGTAGTACTGTTAGGTTGGGCCACGAAGGAGCCACCTGTTTGATCCTTTGTTGCTCACTAAAAGAAAGCTGCATTTGAAGGAGCCTTCGAAATGGGACGGTTGAGTCCCGCCACTGTGATGCAATCGGTTTTCAGATGCACCCCCCGATGGAGGCGGCCCCTGAATTGGGACACAGCTTGTGGCTGTGCCTTGATAACTGCACCACACTGAGCCCCCTGTGAATGCCTTCATATTTACAAGCCAATTACCTCTCTGAGGGAGGGTCGGCATGACCGCAGGCCTCTCAAGCATGTTACAGGAAGGTCAGTGCTGTTGATGGGGACTAATTAAGCAACTATCACAGAAGAGGCAGTTGAGTGTGAGTCACCCGGTACTTTACCCATCAGAGGAATGTCTCATTTCTTGAATTCAAGGACATATCTGCGCCTTAAAGCAGAGGCAGTTTTCACAAGCGTGCTTGACCCTCCTCACAAACACTTAAAAACGCCCCCGGTGGAATCTTCTCTTTGGTGGAGATCACTTCTTTTTACTCATGTTTACAGTTAAAGATACGCTGGAGGGATTCAGGATAATTCAAGGTTAAAGCGAATAGAAGTGCTTCTCCCTCTGTCAAATGATTCCCTCCAACACTGCAAGATAATGACCTGTCAAAGGCCAGGACCACTTTGTGTTCTTACACGATCTTTGAGGTGAGAGACTTCTCGTCATGGTCTGCCATTGCAATAATCCCCTCGCCTGCAGCTCCATTAGGCAATGAAACAAGTTGTCCAACTGTGGGGTTGGAGGGGGTTAATCCGGCAGCAGCTCCTCTGTAAAAGGCCTCAGCTGCCACAGTCCAAACCTTTTGAAACCTCTGTCAGTTTATGGGGACTTCAGACGACCTTTTTTCTCTGACCCTTATTGATTCAGGTCTGCACTGCACCCTCTTCAACTCCCCAACCCCACACACACACACACACACACTGTCTCCAAAGAGCCCAGGCCCTCGAGCTACAACACTGGGGTGCCGTAATGTTTCAATTACTGATGCCTGTCATTGTTCGGGCGTGACAGGAGTGATCCATTTGAACAGTCTGGCTCCACCATTATACTTTTTAGAAAAAAAAAATCATTCATGAAGTGTTTAAGATATGATTCAATTTATGAGTTATTAATATTGAATCAAGTGACTGTGAAACGTGAAGGGGACTTGTGGTGCCAGAATCACAAAGTGTGTTTCTTCTGCACACTTTTTTTTTTTTTTTTTTTGCACATAAAAACCTGAGTGGAAACAAAAAGAAATATCTCAAAATGTTTTTGCACTTGGAAAAATAGGTTTAACACAAAATGTGACACACTGCAATGGAAACAGATAGTGAGTAAATTCTGATGTAAATGAAGCCTGTGACGTAAACCTCACAAAGCTTCCAGTGAAAAGACAAAGACGTCAGATCAGTGAGGAAGCTGGAACCTTCCTCACATTAACATGAGACTTAACAGAAATGTCATATTTCCTTTTAGGTTTTCTACATCATTTTACATCTCACTGCATCCTCTTCTTCTGCAGTGGTTGAAAGGCGTCCGACTGGAGAATCAGCTGTTTATTTTGACGAACCAACTCCTACAGCTACATCAACACTGGTACATTTTAGTTTTAAATGCATCACTTTTGCTACGTTTACACCCAACGTCAACATGACTCTGTAGTTTTCAAGCCCTTACAACAGAGATTCGTGAAAATCCTGCTGGACCCATTATAGTCTAAAAACTCTGAGGATGTGTTGTAGTCTGGACGGACAGAAACAGAGACCTTTGGAAACGATGACAGACACACGGTCGCTCCCTGATTGGCTCTTATCAGCCTCGACTACCCGTGGTGAGGGCAACACGGATAGTGAATTTAAATCTTACTGACCTTGTTGTCTTTGCTGTCGTGCAGTTAAATTCTGTATTTGAACACTATAACTGTTTGTTGTTCCTCGTTCATAGTATTTTCTGCAACTGATCAACTGCAGAGTAGACAATCAGCTTCCTGTTCCTGTACACTGGCTGATTCTTGATCTCTGATACGGAGCTAAAACGCTCATCTGGATTGTTTTCATTTTAAAAAGCCTCTCTTCTGATTGGCTGACTGTTTTGTTGAGTGATCTAATTAAATTATTTATTAATTATAGCAGATTCCAGATAAACAGTCAGAGAAACCAAATCCTGCAATGTTGGATGGTGGGTCCAGGTGGGCGGGGTTTGGGACTGCTTTGTTGTGACATCACAAAGTTCCAGAAGTCCTGAGGGCTGGTTTTAAGGCTCAGTGTCTGAATACAGGCTGTGTGCATTTCTCTGTGGACTGAGGCTTTGATACTTTCACAGTATTAATATAGAACCTAGACCTGCTTTATAATCACAAACACATGGACATCTACCTTTAGACTGTGTGGAGCTTTAAATTTACATGTAATAAAATGTGTGTGAACAAACATCTATAGAAAGCATGTGCTTTTAAAATCACATGGCAGTTTTCAATGTGACTGTTACTCTTGTAGAAGCCATGAATCTCCCCCCTCCTTCTGAAATAAACATGTCTCCTCTAATCTCACAGAGGGGTCAGAGGTCACGGACAGCCTTCTGAGCAGGTGGAGGTTCAGCGTCTTGCTGAAGGTCTCTTCAGCAGGGCGATGAAGAGCAGCAGAGGGGGAGTGGGATGTTTTATACCAACGTGGGCGCCTCAAATATAAAACATGAACAAGGTCATCTCTGTACCTGTTCATCCGCCGCTCTTTGAGATCCACACAGATGCTCGTGTCTCGTCATGAGTTCATGCAGCTGACAGGCTGCTTGTCAATCAGTGGCGAATCTGAAAAGCTCCGTTCCTATGGAGATCAAGGACCTGGCTTCAGTTCAAAATGAATTAAAGCAGTTACTACATGCAGGCATTTGGGAAAATCGTTTTGCTAATTGAAGTTTTGCTGTTATACATATACAGCTGGTTCAATACAGAAAATTGAGCTTTTTTTAGGATGACTCACAACATAAAAGCAATCTCACAGGAGTGGGTGTCGGTTTAATGAAAATGGCATTTAGTGAAGTTCTCATTTAGGCTTTTTACATAACTCATAAATTATTGTGATGCTCCTGTTTACTGCAGAAAAGGTTTTGAGGTTTTGTTTGCTATTACAACTGAACTGGTGATGATCTGTCAGGACTCTGTTCAGTTAACAAGCTCGACATCACATGGGATATTTATTCAGTGAAAAAACACTGAGCTGAACTTTAAACATCAGATAATCCAGCACTCATGAGGTGTGTGGAGCAAGTGGCAAACTCCAGGCTGAGAGATGAGGCCAAGGTAAAGGCCGAGAGGACACAGCTCAGGAGACACCTGAGCTGTGTCCTCTCTTGTTTAGCAGGGTGAGACCAAGTGGACAGATACACTCCCCAGAGTAAAAGCTGTCATCTGGACACATGGTAACAGAAGTCAGATAGTTGTGTATACACAGTTTTCCTGCGATATTTTGCTGAAATATATCAGGAGGTTGAAACACTTATATAATAAATAAGACTAGTTGTACTACGATTTCAGACTCCTTAAAGTGGACTGTACCATTTCTTTACCTTGACTTTAGTTAAATGATTCATTCCATCAGTGGCTCCGTCCTCGAGGCTCGGCTCCCGTACGTCACGCCGACGCTGCAGGTAAATGTAAGTAGCTGTAGCTAACTATCCAGCTTCTTTAATACACTTCACTGTTTTACCTTCAGAGTTTAGATAATATGTACAGATGAATGCTAATGTTAGCTAGTTTCTAACTTTAGCTTTAAGTTACAGTTTAGCTAAGTAATGTTAGCTAGCTGATAGCTGATAACCCTTTCATTGGTTAGCAGTGATCGAACAATGTAAAAATCCATGAGCACTTAAAGCTAATTATTAATAAATATTGTTTGAGCAGTGGAGTACAGTAATTAAGTAAGTACTGTGCTGAAGTACAGTTTTGAGGTATCTGTACTTTACTTTCCATTTTATGCTACTTTGTACTTCTGCTCCACACTTAATTTATTGAACAACAAGTTTGGACAATCTGAATAAACCAGGTCTGATTTCAACCTGTCTGATATTCTTTAAACTAATGTTGACGTGTTCTCAGAAGTTACAATCAATAGAAACGATGACAGGAAGTAGGAAAATAAAACCCCTGTGGCGGGTAACACGGGACATTTGCATTTTCAGTGTAAATGTAGACACTTCACCAGTGTCTGTGTCATCAGACTGTTGGACCCTCCCTCACCGCTGACCCCTCCCTCCGCTCTGTGGCTCAGGTGTTCCTGTGCGCGGCCTTGCGGAGGTTTCTTTCAGTGATTCGTCATGCCTCGGCCGGGCTGCTGCGCCGGCGCGTGCCAGCTCACTGAGGAGGGTCGGACCGGCCTGCCAGACGGCCACTTGGCCAGACAGCCTGCCACTGTCAGCCAGGGGCCCGGGAGTCACCGTTGGCCCTGGCAACCGGTCCCCCAGCCCCGCCCCCCTCAGTGACAAGAATAGGCAGCAACCCCCCCCCCCCAAACACACACACACACACACACACACCTCTTCCCTCTCTGCAGGCTTTTCATTAGCTGCAGTCATCAGGAGGTTAGGACTGACAAGTGGAGGGGTTTGAACACACACACACACACACACACACACACACACACACACACACACACACACTCTGCTGTGTCAGAGCGAGTGTTTAACTGTGTTGACCAGTGATTAAAGTTAAGTCGTGTTGAGAAGGTCACTGCAGCATCGTCATGGAAACGAGCAGATCAACAAATCCTCACTGTTCCACGTCAGACAGGATTTTTATTACCAACTTTTGTCCCTGTTATTTTCTAGTCTTTGAGTCTTTTGCAGCTTAATTGTTCTTTTATTTAATTGATCACCATCTCTGCTGTTCATGATGCAGTGAGACGTGACTCCACTGGACACGACGCTAGATCGAACCTCCTTAAATCACAGAATAAAGTCTGTCATAAAATCAAATCCTTCTTTTCTCTCGCATCTAAAAAAATTACATATTTTGTAATTTCATCGATGATTCATGATCAATCATCGTCTACTCAGAATCAAGAGGAAAAGTCACCAACATACTGAATAGATGCTCCAAAAACATTATTAACATTTAGTATAATTACCTTATGAAGCCTTTATGTCAAAATGTTGTAATTATATTTAATTGTCTTTTGGGACCTTTTTACTCTTTTTTTTTCATGTTTTGTCTGTTTTCTTGATATCATGTCACACTGCCTCTTGTCTACTGCCTCATATAAACTCTAGCAGTATCAGTAGTGCTAGTATTAATTAAGCTAGATTACTCTGTTTGACTATATTGTATTTTAATAATTATCATTATGGGTGTTATTACAGATTAACTGTTGTTGTCAGCTTGGATATCTCTGCAGATGCCATTTATCAGTACAGTAAAATGAATCTGGTGTGTGTCCAGCAGACCGGCAGCAGCAGAGGCGGATCCAGGCTCATTTACATAATTATGCCCCTGCCTCCTGCAGCAGTGAGGAGGGGAGCGGCTGTGACCTCCGATGACCTTTCTTCAGCTGCAGCACCGAGTCGCTCTGACACTAAAAACACCTTCACACAGCCCGAGCGTCTCGTGTGAGGGTCACAGGAAGTACAAAACACACACCCTGAAGTTACCCAGCTAAAACACAGTGACCACTGGACCTACACTCATCAGGTGGACTCAGAGTATTTGTTACCACGGTTACGTCTCTGCACGAGCGCGTGGTCATTTCGGGGGTTTCTTTTTGTCTGTGACAGACTCAGGCAGCCGACTCCACAGCTCCAGCTTCTCATCAAGGTAACTAACTTTACTGTCTCCTGCTGCTGTGTGGAGATGAAGCCAGACCATGATGGAAACAGCTGATTATTGATCATTTGATTGGCTGCGCTATATGCTGCGTTTTGTGCCTTAATTCAACAGGACATTTGAGAGTGGTCGCCCTCATGAACTTACCAGGAAGGGGCCTCAAACTCTGAGTCCATGGGGGAGGACGCTGGGACCAGATCTATCATCATTTACAATCATTCTTGTGTCTGATGAAGCAAAAATCAACTCTCCCTCTCTTTTAGCTCTGAGTTTGGTCTCCACCGACTCCTCAGGGAAATGTGTAGCTCTTTAGCTGCTAAAGGCTCCACTGTGTTCACCAGCTACTTGCTAAGGGTCAGGTTATATTTAAAAAGTGATAAACGTGATATTGTTTAAACATGGGGATAATGGATCTCCTGAAAGACATTTATTGTGTTGCACTCGGTTGTTGATCTGACAGAAATTCTGACACAATTTTATTTAGACATACACAAGATTTTAAATTAATATTTAAACCTGAGTGATTCAGCTTTGACACTTCAACAGTGCACAGCATCCACAGCTATTCAGGTATTTAAGACTCCAAATCTCTTGCAGTCATGAATAACTGTATTTAAAAAAATGTTCAATCTGTGTGATCGCTGCTCAGGCGATGGTCTGGGGGTGTCTGCCTCAGTGTGACGGCCTCCTGCTCTCCTGTTGTTTAACCAGCGCCGCTGGTTTATCAGAGAACGTACACATCTCTGCATCGATGCCAAACAGGCGCGTTTGTTTCACGGCCGACTGTGGAGCAGGATTTCTGCAGAACCAGAAGCAGGTTTCCAATGGCGAGAGGCTTCAGTGTGCTCATTAGAAATTCATTCTGAACAGCTTGTTATTATCTTTGGCCTCTGGATGTGTGAATAGATTTACAAGCATTAGGGCCGGGGCATTGTGTTGGGCATGTGTGGAGGAGGTCCTGGCCCCTTTGTGTTTGCCAGGGCCCTCAAATCAGCTGCCCCCCTTCACCTCCAAACACACACACACACACACACACACACACACACACACACACCATCCCCCTGCCCCACCCATTACCTCAAGCCTCTGAACAAAAGCTTACAGAACACACTGATGTTCTGCAGATTTTTAGGAATTACAGAACAGACGTGTGCTTTCAGCCACAGCAGATGCAAAAAGCTGTTTCCACCACAGGCTTGTGTATTTGTGTGACAGCGTGCACACATCCCTGGTGTTTCCACCCTGCCAGTACACACTCAGTAGTAATGACTTTCTACAGTCAGCCATAACTGATATATTGAGTAAATAGTTTCAGGTTTGCACAGACAATAAAAAGACAAGATGCCAAAAAGAAAAGCTTCAGATAATTGACAGAGGAGCTGAGGGAGGTTTTGTTTGCGTGTACTCACTGTACTGCCTCATGTACTGCAGGCTGAATACTGTCCGAACTGTAAACCAAGTATCAAGGATTGTCAAGTACTCAAGGTTGGTGGGGGTTGGTTTCAACTGCAGTTTTGTGCAACAATGAAGCTGTTTTTAAGAAAACTCGACAAAACACAGTTTTTTTTGTTGCGTGATATATGTTCCAGTGAAATGTGACGAAGGATTTCCATCAGTCTGCCTCTCAGTTGGAGCTGGCTCTCCGGGGCCTGAGCTACGACTCACAAAAAAAAAAAAGTGTTTCCCTTTGAATTTTGCGAAATGTTGCTTTGTTGAATCGTCTCAAAAACCAGCTTTTTAACTTCACGATGTCCAATTGTGCATTAAGCAGGTGATTAAGTGATTAAGTATCACAAGGTTAATTAAAACAAACAGGAAGCACCTGAACACTGGGAATAAAAAAATTAATAATAATTTAAAAAAAAAACACATTATAGATTAATGAGTGTAGATTGACAAGCAAAATTGTAAATTTTAATGTAAAATTAAAGTGTGAAAAAGTGAAGGTGTCTATTTTCTACAGCCACTGGTCGTGTGAATAAAACCAAATGGAAATTATTATAGATAAAGCTGCAGCTGGTTCTGTAAACAGGGAAACAATAGTGCAAAGGCCGGTGCTGGTGCAAACAGTGCTGGAGTAAATACTGTATAATAAATATTGTATAAGCCTATAAAACTATATTATTGTACAGGTGGAGAGGTATGTTACAGTGGGTGGTTTAGCGAGTTTCTGTTTCCAGCTCTATGTGCAAATCAAAAAGCAGAGATGAGGACTGGACAAATAAATGACACAGCTTATGTTACTGTGCACTGCCTGTTAACACCTGTTAGTTATTATATGTAGGTCGTTTATTTCTGTGTATTTAAAATTCGCCTTGCTGCCATCGTACAGTTGTGGAGTGTTCAGTCATGGAAATATGATATTTTATTTAAAGAGGAAAAGCTCAGGCCGGCAACTTGACTCCCTCTAAATGTTATGTCCATGTGCTGAAGCTGCTGAATGGAGATTTGACAAAGGAATTGAGTTATTGTACCAAAGTTCTTTACCCCCAGTAACATTTTATACTCACACATTTCTGTAATTCTTAAATATTTATTTCTTATTTATTTTTGTACAACTGCTGCAGATAATAAGGATAATAAAAAAGCCCAAGAGGTTAAAATTCCTCTCTGCCTGTGTGCTGCGGGGTAGAGTTAATTAGCTTTCCCACTTTGAGAGCCTTTCAAGTCAACAAGGCGATTAAGGTTTTACTTGAGCTCTGCTAATCAGAGGGGAGATGGGTATCACAGCCAGCTGGATCCTGGTCTGAAAAACCGATCAGTCGTCATCTGCAGACCCTGACCTTGGAAATGACGTCACAGGTCCAAACAGGCTGGACGTGCTGACACCGTGAGAATCAGACCAACATGACCTGCAGCCGTTTCTGCAGGAAGATTTTCATCCATTTCCTCCAACCTTGGTCCTGGTGTTGAGGCCACATGAAGTGGGAGCTTTATTATGTCACATACATGATTGAATTTCTTACATGATGTTAAATGTCTATATGAACTGCAGTAATATTATTAATATTATTCTGGATTTACAGCAGCACTAAATCATCACTGAAATATCTGAGCAACTGTTGGATGGATTGTCATCAAGTCTTGTTCAGACGTTCAGAGGATAAATCCTTTTCACCTGCTGCTGCCAGCAGGTTGAGGTTAAGGTTTCTTTTTTTACAGAAATTTTCAGTGCTCTCAGGGCCCTCTGGGGGCCACAGGGGCTCCAAGCAGGTGTTTAGCTCGCTTATGCTCAGGCTGGTGTGTTTTATTTTCATTAGCAACTGTTAGCATGCTAAGATGTGATGCTATGTTGTCAAACTTTATAGCTGTGGCCCTTCGTAGCTGTTATAGACCACGTAGATCGTCCTAGACTGAAACGAGATGCTATTACGACTTCATCAAATACTTACAAATTACTAATCATCATCAACACAATCGTTTCCAATGATTAAAGTGCTTCAGTTTTCTTCATCACTACTGTTTCCTGCCGTTCCCATCAGCTGACCAGCCAACACACGTTGTCTTGTCCAGGGGTCATCGTCACCTCAGTCCTCCTCCGTCAGCATTTCCTTCATGATGCGTTTATGGATCCGATAATTGTGGATCTTGCGGACTTGAGGAAGCTGAATCAGCTGAATGGAAATCACCCGAGTAGCAGAACGTCCCGCCCACTCCGCTGTGACTGAGACGACACGACCTGCAGACACATGACAGCGGTGAAGATGGAGAGTGATGTGATGAGGATTTACCACTTTTAACTTTAGCAGCCTGGTGTTGAGTGAACAGAAGACAGTAGCAAACACTCTCCAGGCAGCAGCAGCTTCAGTTTAATCCTCCCTTAAAACACAGTGTTCCTGTGTTCTAAGGTGTTCCTGTGTTCCTGTGTTCTAAGTGTGTCAGCCTCTCGCTGCCTGTCTCTCTCCACTTGTTGACTCTCGATGCCACGCTCGCCTGCCTCTGACACCAACACCTGCCGGCCTGGAAAATGCCCCCGAGCTTTGTTTGACTTACCTCGGCCTACGCAGCGAGGCCGTGTTTACTCTGTCTGCTCCTGCTTTTTATTTCTTTCTGTTTTTTTGTTTCCTCTTTGTTTGAGTGTGTTGGAGATAAGAGGAGATGCGTGCAGGGAGGCAGCAGCTGAGAGGAGAGCGAGGGGGGAGCAGAGGAGGAGGTGGAAAGATACAAGGTGATGCAAGAGGAGCCGCTGTGATGTCACTCACCACGACTCATCTCAGAGTAAAGAAGCATTTATTTTTCTATTGATGATTTTGAAACAACTACAGATTATTGAACAGATTTCAACTTGAACCATTTGTTTCTTTTTTAAGGTTTTAAGAGAAGACGTATAAATAGAGAGGAGAGAAATATACAACACACACGTCTGGATGAATGTTAGCAAGGATGAATGGGTGATGACTGAGGATCCGATAGATGAATATTGGAATGAACAGATGTGGTTGGTTGGATGAATGGGTGAAAAAATGAATTGATGGTTTGTTGGTGGGGTGGATGAATGTTGTTTATCCTTCATGAGTATGTGCGCACTCTGCAGGTACACACACACACACACACACACACACACACAGGGTGTACCATTACTCCCTGTGCTGGCCTAACAGCATTAGAGAGCAGTGGACGTCTGATTAAACCAGACAAATTGAATCACATCGTGTCGCTTTCATGTCTGATAACAAGTCGTCTGACGTGAAGAAGAAACAACAGCAGCAGAAAGAAGCAAACACATTAACACTGACTGCCAGCAGAGCATCGGAGACCGGAGCAGGCGTGGTTAAAGGAATCATCTGTGACAGTTTTACATGAGTTAATGTCTGTTTTTCTTGTTGATTGAACCTGTGAAGCCATTTTTCATGTCTTCCTTCCAGGGAGATGTGAACCACCTCTAATGATCATCCATCCAATGAGGACACAATGACATTAGAAGCTCTTCAATAAAAAAACAAGGAATATAAGTATTATTTTCTTCATTAATAGAAATTTATATCATTTAGCAAAGAAGTTATGATTCTATTGGTTATCAAGCTTTCTATAACGTTAGCGCATTAAAAAAATCCACATTATATACAATATAAAGTACAAACTAAACACCCAGCAGTAATGTTCTGGATAAAGACCTGATATATGTTGGATAAACAACAACAATAAACCTTTAAACTCATTAAAGAGCAGTGTGGTGTCTGCAGTGAAGCTGGACACGGCCTCAACAACAAAATCAAACTCAGAGCAAAGATCACGACAGGACACGGCTCAGTCGTCCTTTACTGAGTGAATCCAGCTGCAAGTGTAAAGAGGAGGTAAATCCCCAGTGGACATTTGGTAGGATACATCCTCTGGGGACCATGAATGTCTGCACTAGATTTCATGTCAATCCGTCGAGTAGTTGTTGAGAAGCTTCGGTCTGGATCAAAGTGTTGTTGAGAAACTGTGCACACGTGTGAAAGTGACAGAACCAACCTGTGAAAACTGCTCATTCACTGTGAAACATGTTCAGGTTCCATTTCTGCAGATCTGACAGCTGCTGCTTTCTCCTCACTGCCCTCCACGTCTTTCTTATGGAGAGTGTGTGTGTGCGTGTGTGTGTGTGTTATCTGTAGCGCTTATCTGCAGTCTGCTCCCCAGCTGGCCTACACCTGTCAGAGCCACACAGGGAGGGAGACACAGACTGATGGCCTGCCTTTGTGTGTGCGTGTGTGAATGTGTGAGTGTGTGGTTAAAGCTACAGACAGGGAGAAAGTGGCCGCGTGTGTGATGGAGGGTTTAGGGTGAGATGACAATTTCTCAACAATTTACCATCAAAACAAAAAAGAAACTTTCTTAGATTCAGTTTTAGTAAATGACTGAGTTTCATTAGTGATTAAAACATGTTTCTGTTCACACACAGATGAACACAGAAGACTGTTGGATATGATAGAAAGCTCCTGAATGGCTCCTGAATGGAGCTTGGTGAACTGTTGTTTCCAAGGCCAAAAATCAACTTCCAGTTTAATTATTAAAGCTAAGGACTAACAGACAGTAACATCTGCGACTTTCTAACGTCTTCATCAGATTCATAAGACAGAATAACCAGGAGTGTTTGAAAATTTGAATAGTTTCAGTTAAGGTCTATAATAGATTATATACAGATGAACCAATCAGGTCTCACATGGACACCAGAGTTCAACTGTGGCTGACAAATAAAAAAAACATCTGCACGTTCATGACATCTGCTGATGAGGATCATGTGATTAATTTTTAACCAACTTATGAATTATTTAGTAAAAAACTGCATTTGAATTATTCAGTTTTAAAAACCATTGACAAAAAGGGACCAGTCTTCATTTTCAGTGTTGTAAATTACAAGAGAAAACAACAAATGTTGCAGCTGGAGATTAGTAAATACTCAGATCCGAGATATGATAGGAAGACACATTACTAAACAGAATAAATAAAAGTAAAAAGACATTTAATAATTCAAAAGCCTTTTTAAAGAAGTCATCAATCCTTATTGTGAATCCATTAAAAGGTTAATTTATTCTACATGGAATGATAAAATGGAATTATTATTTAATAATCATGTAAATGCAAATTTAATTACCTCATAAATTGTTTTTAGTATAAATCAACAACTGATTTGCGTTTCAGAGTTCGGTGTTATTTGCACAGTCATGGAATTAAATATGTTAAATATTAAAACTTTTAAAAAGTGGTCTGAAAAAATGGAAAACTGAACATTTATAATTCCATGACAATCAAACGTGCAAATTTTAACAGAAATTCCAGACAATTAGCAAAAGGAAATGCAAATGAGCGTGTGCTTCCATCCACTGCTGTTCCAGTGTGAAAATGGGTTCGTTGGTTCGTGTTGATCGACAGTGACTCTAATTCTGCAGCTGGCTGCCATTACAACCACTGCAGGTAGGAAAACAGCAGCAAAATGTAAGAAAACATGATGGAAATGTGAGATCGGAGCCACTTCTTGCTCCAGACTATGCATTCACAGCTGTTTCTTCCTGGCTGTTTTGCTATTGCTACGTTGCTAATGTTAGCATTAACAGCTGTTTACTTTCCAGTCTAGAAGAAACGTTGCGAGTTCAGCACCAAACTTTATTCTTCTGCTGACCCAGACCTGTCTCCAGGGGTGACAGGAAACATTCTTGTTTTGCTTTTGTTTCAATACTTCTTTTCTTCTAATGAAGCTAACATGCTAACCAGCTAGCACCAGCCCAGTCGGACCATCTTGTCATTTTCCGATACCGAGTCAGCGTCCAGGCTGCCTTCAGAGGACGTGTTACAACATCTGGTATTGTAAACACAACCGTGGCTGAAGCTCTTGGAGAGACCGGTTAGTAAACTAATGTTGGCTATGTGGCAATAGCAAAACTTACAAATAGCTCCTTTGGTCCTTCCTCTGGTGACAGATTAGTGGGATGAGAATACAGCTGGAAACAAAGTCAAACAGAAGTGAATTAAATGACATGGTTAATGTTATTGTCAAGTTTTCTGGGTGATTCTCAATAATTCTCAAAATGAAAGTGCATTATTTTCCTGGGTGAGTGTGAATTGCTGTCACACACTCAGTAGATGAAACATCCCCTTCTTTTACAGTAGCGTGGTTTCAGCACTTCACAGCTGAAGGGTCACATCATTTCACATCTATCACACGAGGGAGAAACTGATTCAAATATTTCACTTAGTTCAGCTTGGATCATGCACGCTGCAGGATCCATCCATCCACGCCCGACAGAACAGCTCAAACACTTGATTTCTGACGTGGTCGGACAAACACGTATGAACTTTGAGAGTTTGGAGACACAGTGAAGCTGCACGAGCCCATCTGCAAGAGCCAGCAGCCACATATCAGAGAGGAGGAGGGGAACTACAGGAATGTCTTTCAGATGCAGAAATGTTTTGTGTGTTGACCTGCTGCTGACCTCTGACCTCTGCCATTCACAGTACACATACCGCTCACTCTTACAGGGAGTAGCAGTCAAACTCAGAAGACACACTCTGATTAAATTACTGCACTGAGGTGAAAGGACGTTCTGAACCAGGCGTAGAAATCGAGGAATACAGTGAGAGGAATTTAAAAAATGATATTAAATATAGATGAAGCATTTAACTGCAGAAGGCCTAGTTATCCTACTCAGATGTCTAATTAATATTAATAACAGACTCAATGTAATTTCCAAATTCAGTGATTAGTAATTAAACAAAGACTTTTCCATTTCCAAACAGAATTAGTGAATTAATTATTGGTTGAATTTTCTGGTTTTTGATTTCATGATATAAAATAACAACAGCTTCTGCTTTACTCATGAAATGCTTTTTATTGTGTTTTCATCTTTACAAAACCAACAATTGTTGTAGCGCAAGATACAAGTTGATAAGGAAGAGTCAATGCGACAGAACAAATAATCATTAGGATTCTTAGGATCAGGAAAAATAGAACCTCTGCTGGAGTTTTATACCAGAGACATCTGGATGTGACGTTGTCAGTGTGAATACCTCCACATGCTGCTGCCGTTCAGGGCACGGGTGTCGTGTTCTCTGTGATATCTGTGAGAGTTTGGAGGATTTAATGACCCTGAGGATTCAACATGCAGCAGTGTTCAGATCCTTTACTTCAGCAGAAGTCGTAGTAAATAAACCAGATTAACCAAGAACAATGTTTCCCTCTGAGCTGCGGTGAAGTAATGCAGAAGAGTACAAATACCTGAAATTTGTACTTGAGTAAAAGTACTAATGTTAAATTCCAGCACTGGGAACACGTGTCATACATGTTGGATTTTAAAGACTTATTCTCAGGTTTCAATATAATTCATTCAAGATCAAGTTAAGGTGTTTAATAGTCTTCAATCAGCATATCAACCATCATGAAGGGAGATTCAATTTATTTATTTGAAATATAGAAACATTGTCGCCCTCAATGTTTCTCTATTTTCAGTTACGGCCCTGGTGGCTTTTTAAACGGAAAAGTCAGTTTTCCTTTCACAAAACCATCACTGAAATGTAAATCCAGCTGTTTAACCACAGCTGTAAATACATTTTTAGGTGTTTGTGTTGTCTGCTTGTTAAAACATTTAAGGAGACAGAAGATGGAAAAACAAACTTGTTTCTCAGTTTGGTTTTTATTTTTTTTTGGACATTTAGCAAAATACTGCAGAAACATCCAAAGCAGTATAAGAGCTAAGGGTAACAAAGGAACCAAAGGGAACACAAAATATAAATAAAATCATGATTGCATTCAGTTATTATTCAAGAGCGGCTGATAAAACTTGTTGATTGCTATAATGTCACTTGAACACACCGTCCTCACACTGTTTAATATAAGTTAAAGAAAATAAAACAATTTGGCTACGTCGTGAAAAAACACAGCAACGGATCACAGGTTCGACAACACAGAGCAATAATTTACACAAATAATTTAATAAATACATAAATAAATAGACAAAAATGAGTCAGATATACTGTATAGTGGTAATACAGAAGGCTTTGTAGAAAATAACCATATCATACCCAGCCAGTGATAAATAAGTGATCAAAAAACAATCAGTTGAGTTTAAGGCAGTTTTACAGCAGGAGTTTCTAATCCAAAGGCATTAACGGCTACACTAGTTTTACTCTTTTGTTTTCAGGCAACAGCTACTGATCCACGGATCCACAAGCTATGTTAAAGCTAATCAGAGTGATGAGATAAGGTCTGTTCAGGCCTGAATTCTGGTTTTTATCGGCTACAGGTCGTCCCCTCTCTTAGGTCTAGAAGCTAATAGCACTTGTGCAGAGATGCTAGAAAAATAAATGAACAGTCTAACGCTTTTTAAGTGTTTGAAACATGATGTCAAAGATCCTTTAAAAGGGGGGTGGGATTATAGGCCGGGGGTTCAAACACACACCCAGAACCTGCTGAAGTGTTCTTGAGCAAGGCACTGAATTCCTGCCTGCTGCAGGTGAGCGGCTGACCTCTGACCTTTAAAAATGTGAGTCCTCATCATTACATTTTGTGACATTTTCTTGAGTTACACTGCAAAAAACAGCCTTTTATTTCTCGTTTTACCTCAGTAAGGTAAAGCTCAGATTGTGAGAGAATATATCACAATTCCACTTGATTCTTCTATGATTTGTGCTTTTTCTTATATTAACATCTCAAAATAAGGCAAATTCAGAGAAAGGCTCCAGTAGTGTTGAGTGAAATGAAACCTCAGTGTGTTTAAATTCTAACAACAGATCTAGTGATTTTTAACCCAACAATTCATCAGCACTGAGGTCAACCACAGTTACTTTTTCTCACCGCAGCGCCAAAGATTTTGCACTTGATTTAAAACAGGATAAAAATAATAATAATAATTTGGAGCCAGACTTAACATAATGTTTTGGAAGGTGGTATTTTTCGCAGTGTAACCCTCAGATCCTCAGAAACAAGGCTGGACGTTGTCTTGTTCTCTGACGGTGTGAAGGTTGGCCTAAAGTCCCGGATCAGCAGGCGGGGCGCAGCGGCATCTGCAGCAGGATCACCTGCCGGTTCTCGGACGGGTGGCATTTGTTGATGTGTCTGGTGAGTCCCGGGGAGCTGTAGAAGATGGCGGGGCAGTATTTGCAGGAGTACACCTGTGAGGAGTGCAGCAGGCGGATGTGCCGCTCCTGGCTGCCTCTGCTGGTAAAGTTCTCCCCGCAGACCGGACACAGGTGGCAGGTGGGGGAGCTCAGGTTGAGCGGGGCCGCGCTCTGCTCGCAGGCCGGCGCGTCCTCCTCCTCCGCCGGCTTCGGGGAGCCGTGCTGTGACGCCAGGTGTTTTCGCAGGTACGCTTGGCGCTTAAACTTTTTCCCACAGTGATTACAATCATACAGCCCTTCCTCTGAGCCGGACTCGGATGGCCCGGGGCTGGGTGTGTCCCTGTCACTAGAATCCTTCGCTTCTTCCGGCGCGGTTTTACCGGACGCGGCCACCTTGTCGCTCTCCAAATTTTGCGCCCCGGAGGCTCCGCTCGGTGGCTTCGGTTTGTGCCACCGCCGGTGCGAGGCGAGGTTGGCCGGGCAGCTGAACACCTTGTCACACTCAGGACACCTGTACTCAACCCGGACTATCCTGGAGCACTTGTGCTGAGCCAGAGCGAACGGGTCTGCGTACGCCTCCCGGCACAGCTGGCAGACAAACTCGCCCAGCGGGTTGTTGTCTCCTCGGGGCGGCTGGGGTTTGGGGGGCTTCTGGTCCACCGGCGCCTCTTTGATCTTGAGCCCGAGGACCGGACTCGTGGTGACATCATCCTCAAAGTGCAGTTTCCGGATAGCTTTGGTTTTCTTGGACGGCGGTTTGCCTTTGCGCTCGGTGTCGCCGGACGGCCGCTTGGTCCCGGCGGTGGTGTGCGTCCCGGTGGATGAAGCGCTGGTGTCGGTGCGGCTGCTGTTGCTGGAACCGATTTTCAGGTCCACCGGGGCGAAGAGGTGGTCCAAGGCGGTGAGCGCTGCTGGTGTGGGGAAAGACTCCGCGGAAACCGGCGATCCGAGGTTTAAGCGCCTCTCGAAGTAGGAGCGGTCGTGGTCCTGGCTCACAGGGCGGGTGGGGCTGTAGAGCGCCTGGTACACCGCCTCCGGGTTTCCGAATTGAACCGGCTTAGCGTCCTGCTCCGGGGCTGTTGCCGCCGCCCCGCAGCTGGGCGTCGGCGTCTGTGCGCGCAACGGGTCGGAGGCGAGAGACGCGGAAGAGCGCGGCGGCAGCGGCGGGGCGTCAGCCGGCGTCTGCTCCGCTTCCTCCTCATCAGACCGAACCCGGTAGGAGACCGGATTGGTTTTCTTGTTCCTTTTCACCAAAAATCCTCTCGGCATGTTGGCGCTGGACGGAGAGCTGAAGGCACTTTGGACGCTGCTGCGGGGAGAAGAAATCCACTTTCAGCCGCTCGCAGACACGAACATCTGACGCGTCCTTATTGTGTTTGTTTCCTCCTGCTATTGATCCCGTGTTCTCCTCCCGAGGTGCTTTCACCACAACATAGCTGCACTCTTTTTAAGGCGACATGATGACATTGTTCCCGTGCCCCCTTGTTGCCTCATCCCCGACCAATCAGAAGGAGCCGAGGTCCCCTGTGGATTTGGGGAGTGGGTGTGGGAGGATGGAGAGGCTGGTGGAGGAGAGGCGGGGGTGGTGGAGGGAGGATTTGCAGATTGCAAAGCAGATGTACCTGAGGGTTCTATTGTAACCCCCCCCCCCACACACACACACACACACACACTCTCTCTCTCCTCCTCATATCCCCCCCCCCCCCCCCCCCCCCGGCACGGGCACACGCCGGGAGCCTCCTGCTTTTACGGTCTGATGAGTTTGTATAGAAATCTACACGTGCCTCGGCTTTATGTGGGGGGGGGGGGGCTCTGAAGGAGACATCCGTCCAACGTGACGGCGTCAGGACGAGCTGACGGGAGAAATAAGGAAAAGTGGAAAATGCAACATTGCAAACTGAAGCTGAAGCAGCTGAGTTTGTGATTTTGAATTAGAAACGCTGGACTTCTCTTTATTGAACTGTTTCGAGGTTTTGCAGAATTTAAAACATCCACAGATTTTCCAGGAAAACTAAAGGCGCAGAGGTTTTACGCGCTGGTCGACCGGGTGAAACTCGGTCACGATGAGACAAACAACCAAACGGAAAACAAGCAAACGATGGAGCCAGTGCGGCCTGCGGCCTGCGGCCTGCAGCCTGCAGGGTCACTCCGGACACATGAACCCGTCACTTCACGCATACATAATTAATAGCGAGAGGAGGGTTTCCTGCTTTGCATCACAATGGCAGCGCTTGTGCAAGCTGTAGACCCGCCGTGATTGAAAAGGAAATTGCACAGTTGAAAGAGAAGCAGTAGCAGTAGCAGTAGTAGTAGTGGTGGTGGTGGTGGTGGTGGTTGGGGGGTGGGGGGGGCCGGAGGCAATCTGGCCCCTGGATACCATCGGCGCGTGCTGTGCGTAATCAGCGCGCTCTTTTTGTCCAAATGGGGCAAAACCGAGGTTAAAGCCACGGGATGAAGAAAAATCATCTTCATCAAACCCAATTCCTACACGTCGGATCTGACCTCCTCAGTCCACCGTGAGGGATGACAAAAACCTGAACTAAACACTCTTCTCTCTTTTTGTCCATGACTGAGTCCTGAAAGTCTTTTCTCTAAACACATGAAACTGTTTGATGAGAGAATCTCTACATTTCTCCTGCATAAATCAACTTTTCAAATTCAAAATTTCTCACATTTTTTTTACGATTTATTCTGCAACAGCCTTCCTCATTCTGCTCTGTTCTTCCAGATACAGACGCTGGTTTGTAGAAAATCCCTGAAACAATGTGATTCTTTCAAATATCAAGAAAACACAACTTTTAGGACTCAAAACAGACAAAAATACTTTACATAAGATGTGTCTCTGCAGTGTACGAGTTTTGTTTCACATTTCATAACTGGTTTGAATACAATATATATTATATGCTAATGATAACTGTTTGAATGCCAAGAAATTTGGCTGGAGAATATCACACATTATTGCAGCTACAACATGTAATACGCACTGTGACTATTCACTCAAAACTAAGCACTGAAAATGTCCATTTAGGAATATGAGTCCCTGTGTGCAGAATATAAATACTGCAGTAGCTCAGGGGATTAAAGTAAATATCATGACAGCTCTATAAACCGACATCTGAAAACTGAAGCTTTAGAATATGAAATATAATGCAGGTCCAAACGTAAACACCACAATGTCCCTGGGGGAATAAAGTCCTTGTGCGAAAAATATAATATGAATAAAATCATAAAAACAATCTCTTCAGTACCGAGGACGATGTACAAAGCAGCAATAACAGTATAAAAACATAGTAGCGAGGTTATAGGAAATTAAAGTATCAGTAGATGACTATATAGAGTGTTACTGTTACAGAAATGGACACTTGGTAAGAATCACAGAGATATTACAGAATATTTAAAAAGTTCTTGTAGATGAAGATTTTTGGGACAGATCTATAAACACGACTCATCACGAAGCCAGAAATCTCTGACTTTCTATCTCCACACCAGCAGTGAGTGTGTGTGTGTGTGTGTGTGTGTGTGTGTGTGTGTGTGTGTGTTTTCTCAGCCTGTGGGTTGTTTGCAGGACATATGTTGGTTGTGTGTGTGCGGTTATTTTCCTGACAGACTTCAGTTCAGCCTCATTAGCATACAGCTGTAGAGTGACACCCTCCTCCTCCTCCTCTAAAAAGCCACACATCCACTTTCATCTCCTGCAGCTCTACGGGCCGTGTGATTGGTCACGCCGCTGCAGAGTCACTGAGGGGAGAGGTCATCCTCAGTTACAGTTGGCACATTGTGGAGGAGATACCGTTGTTGGTGGAAATAAAAACATGAATGTCAAACTGCATCAGAAATCCTCATTTGTTCACTTGTATTAAAATATTAATGTAAATTTCCACACTCTGATTAGCATCAAATTAACAGCTTTTCAATGATTAGAGATTAAATGAATTTGATGTTTAAATGAGTAAGATGTTGTATAAACATCTGTACAAACTGAGACAGCGTGACCTGCAAATGGGAGGGGCTGAAGTCCTGGAAATTAAAGCGAATTAAAGGACAAATCTCAAGAATTTATTAAATCACAGAATTTTACTAGATGGAAGCTTCTTAATTTGATATAATTGTGTCATAAATATTTAGACACTTTTAAGTTTTCTATCTAAACTCATGTTAACATCAAAGTAATGTCTTCTGAGTTACTCAAAAGTCCCTAAAATTTGATGCCAATATGATCAAATAAATTGACTTTTCTAATTAAAAAGGGACTTTTTCAGTTAAATTAAGTCCATCCAGTCTAAAGGCAGATGTCCATGTGTTTGTGATTATAAAGCAGGTCTAGGTTCTATATTAATACTGTGAAAGTATCAAAGCCTCAGTCCACAGAGAAATGCACACAGCCTGTATTCAGACACTGAGCCTTAAAACCAGCCGTCAGGACTTCTGGAACTTTGTGATGTCACAACAAAGCAGTCACCACCCTTAGCCACGCCCCAAGCCCCGCCCAATTGGACCCACCATCCAACCTTGCAGGATTTGGTTTCTCTGACTGTTTACCTGAAATCTGCTATAGTTTTATTGGATCACTCAGAAAACAGTCAGCCAATCAGAGGAGAGGCTGAAATATATCAATTACCAAACAGGTTACAGTGAAGATTGGTGCAGACATTCATGGTTTAACTGAAAATCTGCGATATTTTTATTGGATCACTCAGAAAACAGTCAGCCAATCATAAGAGAGGCTCCCTGTTTCGTTGATACTGTTAACATACAACATGCAGGTGAAGAGATGCACAATCCAGCTGATGGCAGTGTGCCAACAAAGGCAAAGAAGAAGAAGTCAAATGACCAGAAATCAGCTCTACACCGAGTCTGTCAGACCTGAAGGATTCACAGTTTGTTTTGATGGATGTAAACATAACTTGTGTCAGTCCAACAGTTTACTTTGCAGTTTAAACATCCAACCTGGTTTAAAACACTCTGTTAACTCGCTGGTGTCTGTTGTCAGGTCACAGCTGTCCTGGGCAGGCGAACATGGGCAGCAGGTTTCTGTTGTAGCTCAGATACTTCACAGCGCTGCTCCTCACCGCAGCTCGACTCTCAGCGTCTTCAATCCTGTCCTGTCCGTCCTTCATCGCCTGCTGCCTCCACTCATCGTCCTGCAGAGACAGAATCAAACACAACAGACGTCTCTGCACCGTTTGGTATTAATGTGTGTTTTTACGAGTTCTAAGTTGTTATTCTTGTATGCTCTGTTGAAATTCTGTTTCTACCTGCTCATAAATCAAGAAAGTGCTGCCAAATTGGATTTGAACACAGAGAAAGAAAGAAAGTAAGAAAGAAAAAGAAAGAGCAGTTGATTTTTGGGTTAAAATGAAAACACAGACCTTGAATGTGGTCGATGTGATCTGCTGAAGCTCCTGCTCAAAGTCAGAGAACCGGTCATGATAAATGGCCAAACAGGAGCTCTGTCTGAAGAAGCTGCAGGAGAACAACACACAATCTGTTAAACACATCAACACACATGCCGATGATCTGAACACACTGATCAGCTGTGGTTGAAGGTAACTGCAGTTTGTGAGATAGGTCATATTTCTGCTGTGCCACATTTATTTTACAGCTGTATGTCCTACTCATTCACAGTTAGGACCGGCCCTTATGATTTAAATCATTGATTACAATCAGGGATTTACAGGAGACCTGTGTTTACGTTACATTACCTACAGCAGATTTGTGAACAATTATGTGAAAAGTTTTGATACACACAGTAAAAAGAAAAGCAAATGTTTCCATTGGAGGGCCACTGCTTTACAGATTATGATTTCACATGAAAATAAATAAAAATTGTTTCAGCTCAACAAGTTTTTTGAGGCCAAAATTATCCAGTATTTCACAATAAAAGCCAACTACATGAATACAAATCTGTGCAGCTGGACTTAGTTTTTTCTTCTTTCCTCTGACATTAATCATCTCACGACCCCTCAGAGATTAGGAGGGGCCCCACTGTATCTCAACTGTATAGAAAGTAGTTAAAAGAAGCTCCACCTCTAGTGGTTACAACAGTAAAATGCTGCTGAAGCACTGATATGCCAATCTATGAACATTACATCCAGGATCATCCATCCATCATCTGTCACGTCCCATTTTTCTTTTACTTTTCATAGGTTTACTTCAGTAACATCTTGAATGCAGAGTTTTTACGTCACAGTCTGGGTCACAGTAACAGATCTGATGGCTACCTGCATGGTCAGACGCCCCAAGAGGAAATCCTAATAATCTGGATGAACTGACCCTTTAAATAACAGCTCAGAATCAGTGAACCCTTGAAGCAACCAAACACACACTCACCCACACACACACGCCCAGAGGCCACACTAACTGTGCTGGTTGAATAACCCCCAGCCGCCACACGGTCAATCAATTATTTTAACGGCTCATGATGCTCCGTCAGCCTCCACAATGACTTTACGAGTCAGCTGAGTGAGTGGCGTAGCGAGGAATTGGCCTCTGCAGCGGGGAGGCTCCGGCTTTGTCTCGTCCTCCACCGGCCACAAAGACAGATTGGGGAGCTGCATAAACAGATTAGGAGGCGGGGGGACAATAGACGTCCATGTCTGGGGCTCATTTGTGTTGAAACCTCAGAAGCAGGTCACCCGCTGTTTGACAAACACACACACACTCCAACACACTGCAAAGTCACACCAGCAAACACACAGACGGCAGGAGGACAAAAGACAGTGCAGGCCTAAATCTCTCTCTGCTGTTCACTCTTCTTCTGGGTCATCTGGACGTGGAGGGTCATCAGTCAGCGGACGCGTGACGAGAGGTTTTTTTACTACCTGCGCCTTTCTGAACACACTTTCTCTCTGGGATTAAGAAACTGTGAAAGTGGCTCGTTTTTCACTCAGAACTTGGTTATGAAAACAGCTAATTTAAAAAAATTCACCACTGGCCAGAACATTCACCAAATCAGACACCGCTGAAAAACAGCAACATGTATTCTTGTACAATCAGTGACATAAACTGCCTTATCTAATTATACCACACATGAAACACAATAACAGTGCAGAAAATACCAATTTGATGAAGCATCTTTGTCGACAACAAACTAAAAACAGACATCATGTGCTTCCCAAACTGCTTATTTCAGCAGGTCTATTGTACAGGAAGTGTTTCGTGTTTGTTTACCTCCTGAGTTACTGAAGATAACACAAGACATCAGCAAAAGATAATAATAAAGAAAAATCTCTTTTCTAACTTTGTGATTCATAATGCATAAGTTTTCTCTGTTGAGGAAATCCGATTCATATTTATGACCTGGTTTTACTTCAGTTAGAGATTTATTGTTTCCTAGAATAAACCACTGATACAGAAGAAATGAAAGTGCAGCCAAAATAATTAGAAGACAAATTCAGGTGTTTTTTTATTGGTCTGTGATTCCTAATGATAACAGTTTGCAAACAAACCTCCATGTTAGAAAAACTTCTTCAGAAGAGAAAACAAAAGGTGGACATCCATCAGTTTACAGCCCAGCACCCAGGTTCAACTTTGACCGACTTTACTTCCCACCGTTTTACATTGTTACGGTGCAATGTGGGTTTATAGCCAACATCTCTGGTTCAGGTGCTCTGAGGAGTTTGACATCCAAATAAAATGGTTCAGACAACACTGACGCACTGCTGTTTTGTTTCAAATCTGTCTGATTGTCTTTTGTGTTTTTTGTTCTGTCAAATAGCAAATTGACTCTGATCAGGATTCTAGTCAGCCTGGGATCACACTTTTTAATGTAAGTAATGGGCTTCAGCTCAGTTCAACTGAGGTACAACTGTCCAAACCAAGGGCCTTAAAACCTCAGGTTATTGAGAAAAAAGTTTAGGTTTCTAGGCGACAGGAGACGTGCTTTGTGATGAAAGGGCGGGCACAAATGGTGACACAAAGCTAAAACCCTCCGTAGGCTAGACCGTCTCATTTCAGTTCAGCCTTCGCAGTCTACGACAGCTATGAAGGGCCACACCTTCGTGGATCACATCCTCTGAAGGATGCAGCCTCTGAATTGGGACACAGATAATATCCTCACTACTGTTTACATCGAACCCTGCTCCCTGGGCTCTCCAAAAACTCTTTACCTTGTTCTTTTGCCATCGTTCACTTTGACAAGGTGAAGATTTTCTTCCCTCAAAATTTGTGTGTGTGTGATTTGTAAACAGACAGTAGCCACCTGTACCTGTACAGGTCGTGGATCAGGGCCTGGTGGTAGCGGGTCAACAGCTGGCCCAGCAGCTGCTGGTGTTTCCCATACAGAGTCAGGTAATTGGAGACGGGGAGGGGCTGCAAAGAGAGGCAGGTGAGCGTCTCCACCAGCTCGTAGCAGTCGAGATGCAAACAGAAGTAGTTCCCCGTCTCCACTCGTCCGGTCACAATCCCTCTGTCCTGTAGCTTTTCACAGATGAAAACACGAGTTCGTGAGAATCTGGTGATTTAGGAGAGTTGCTGAGAGACACTGCAGCTTAATCAGACTAAAGTCCCATCATTCAGCCTTCTGTTCATATTAGCTGATTTGTGTTTGGGAAGAGGGGCTTATTCTGCCCTCGTGAGCAACACATCCATCCTGCCAAAATCCTTTTCAGTGGAAACATGAGCAGATAGCAGTAGCAGTTACCAGCAGTTAACTTAATGTTTGCCATGTTGATTCAAGAAATATGGCCATTGTAAGAGCTTTTATTTCAGTGAGTCGACTTACAACGGCCTGAACCGCTGCGTCAGTCTCAGCTGTCAGTGAGAACAAAGCCAGGCCTCTTTGGATGGCTGATCAAATCAGAGCTGTGGGTCTGGAAACCAGACTAGGATGTTGGGGCAGATTTTCAAAGCAGTGTATGAATGTGTCACTTCCTGTGTGTTGCTCTGGTGACCTATGTAAAAGTTTCATGAGAATGAAACTTACCCCGCTTAATGAGTGATCAGTGCCTGCACATCACCAGCAGTGGCAGTAACGGGACTGAGTCTGAGTCTGATGACGACAAGACTAAGTCAAAACCTAGTACATGGCTGGAACGCTCATGTTCAAATCCTGATTTTATAACCGTGACACCATCTGACAAAATCACCAAACAGATAAATTAAAGACAAAGATGGAGCTGTGATTTCAGCTGGGTCTACATTTACTTAGAAAATGATCCCTCAGAGAGAACATTAGAAAAGAAAGACAACCTTTCTTCTATCTTTTCAGGCTTTTGTCTTTATTACAGTCAGAGTGAGAGAGACAGGAAAACTGGGGGGGAGAGTGGATGACAAGCAGCAAAAGGCCACAGGCTGGACCCGAACCCGGGCCGCCATGGCAACAACTAAGCCCAAAAGGCAGGTGCTCCACCAGGTGAGCCACTGGGGCTCCCCAATATTGACTATCTTTCTAACTTTGTCTCTCACACTGAGCACAGCCTCCGGGATCCACAACGGTTTAGACTTTATTTACCTCAGATCCAGATGGTAACAGAGTTTTATTAGAGGCAGGTCTTTATGTCTGACTCCCTCTGTTTGATGCGTAGAACTGGTCACAGCTTTTAGTGCGAAGCCTCGTAACTGATGACTTCTCTCTCTCCCTCCCTCTCTCCTGCTACGGGGTGTCTTATGTTCAGTTCTTCCTCTGCCTCCTTCAGTAATAATGATACATGTAATCACAGTAGTTTATTTACTGTAATGGAGGCTCAGTGTACTGAAGCTCCTCCACTTCCCTGCAGTTCCTGAGCAGCCTCGAAACCAGCACGGCTCAGTAGACTGTAACGAGGTGTAGCCCTCACACCCCGGTCGGCGTCCATACATGGTCCAGTCGTGGACCAAGTTCAGACCCAGTTTGTTTGCAAAAAAAACTCTAAATGTACCAACAATGTGCTAAGTTGGCAACACTGCAGACTGTAGACCCTCCTGTTAGGGGGAGGTCAACTCAATGAAACTCAACTCAGTGACGAGGCACTCGCCTGACAAGTGGTGGAAAAATTCAGTCAGTCAGTCAGTCATTCCCTGCTGTTGTGGTCCAGCCAAAAAAAACAAACACCTACATGTTTGGACAAGAAAACATCAGCTTGAGGACTGGAATTTTCTTTCCTATTTACAGGAGCACTGAGGATTTCTGTTTCCTCCCAGTCCTGGTGGGAGTGTCTGGCTGAGTTCACAATGCAGGTAAAATGCAGGTAAAAGTGGCTCAAATCTGATATTTCACATTATTTTCACAGTGTCAGCAGCAATGATGTTCAGTTAATAAGCAGTTTCATGTATGTGGTCCTGAGTCTGTGTCTAACAATGACACTGGAATTCAAGTAACTTTCTTGTCCAAAGTGATATTTGTTATGATTTCTTGATGCTGTGCAGATGGAGAGCAGATATATAAAAATCCAATTAAAGTCTTGGCTCTTTTTATGCCTCTGTGCCGGCAGCAGTGGCAGCCAGAGGCATCAAGTTTTCATGTTGTCCGTCTGTCTGTATGTCCTCCTCTTGTAAATGCGTTCACTTGGGTCGTGTCCACAGTCACTCACTCATTCACTCCTCCCTACTCACTCTGTAGGGAGGAGTGTGTAGAGGACTATAGAGTGAGCTCATCAGCAAAATGAAAAACACTCAGGGAGACCACTCAGGTTATTTTCTCTGTGCCATTTTTCTTTCTTTCAACATGAGTGCAATGCATGATGGTATATATTGCTTGGTTAGGTACCACTGGTTGTACTAATGAGGGATTTCGGACACAGTCTTGGACTGAAGGAGGAACTGATTAGATTTTGGTGGTCAAATGTCAAAGGTCACTGTGACCTTACAAAACATGGTTTTGCAAAATATCCTGAGCAGCGAGTTCCCAGTTTCACTCTCAGCCGGTCGACTCTTTGCTGCATGTCACTCCTCTGTTCCCCAATATCCCTGCTCTTCCTGTATCTCCTCACTGTTCTATCTAATAAAGACATAAAAACACACCAAAAATTGACTTAAAGAATTTTTAAGTTAATTGGCTGTGGCTGGACTGGTTGGCGGAGGTACACAACTGTGAGGTGGCCATTTGGTAAAGGCTCTTTTGTTTCCCTTGTGTAAGTCTCTGTGAGCTCATCAGGTTTACAGTCCTGCTGTTTTTTGTTTTCTACATTTGGATCCGTTCAGGAGAAAAGACCTGTTCAGACTCGTGTCACATTGTGAATATACCTTACAGAGAGAAAAATAATGATAATGGAAACAAAACAAGAGAAATAAACAATCAGTGCTGTTTTGAGCAGATGAGTAAACCAGAGAAAAACAAGCACTGACTCTATGATGGACAGAAAAACTTACATGTTTAACAGGAGGACCTGTCAGTTTGGTAGCAGACGGTTTAGTAACATGCAGGTAGTTATATCCCCCAGGCAGCTTCCCACCTGAGGAGAGAAGGAAACACATGAAAGGTTCAGGCGTGATATGGTTTATATAATTCATGTAACAGGATCAGTGAGGGAATACGATGTTAGAGCTGCTTAAATATTTATAAAAGATAACTCAAAAATAGTGAAGCAGTTTTTTGGTTGTTTCATTAACTGATCAGTTGATAAACACAGAATTTATCACCAATAATTATCAATGGATTATTTATGAAACAAAAATGTCCAGAACTCTGTGGTTCCAGCTTCTGAAATGTGAGGGTTTCCTGCTTTCTCAGTTTTCTATACTTGTAAATAAATGAAATCTCTTTAGATTGTCAGACAAAACAAGAATCTGAAGACATCATGTTTCACTCTGGGAAGCTGCAACATGCATTTTTCATTATTCTGTTAAGACAAAATTAATAACCAGAAAACTGTTAGTTGCAGCCCTACTCAACAATAATGAAAGAAAATCTGTAATTCAGAAAATATGGCAGTGAAAAGAGCAGTTATGGGGTCAACGATAGGAGAAGGTGCTTTTAGCAGAAGGAAATATTAAAGTTAGATGAGTTTCAGTGCTGAAACACTCACTTGCACCAAACTGGGACAACAGCAGGCAAATTATAACATACATTTCACTGTGAGCATCCACCCACAGAGGAAAACAGAGCTGAGGCAATGAACTCATGCAGTGATACGGGATCTCTGCTCTCCCTGAACACTAAAATCCCTCTGAAAAGTTCATGTGTGTTTCATCTGTGAGAGAAGGGCGAAGCAGAGTGGCTGTTGTGTTTATATAACGTGTGGAGTGGCCTTGGTTACCCTGAATACACGGCAGCACAATGCAGCATTGTTACACCGTGCTGTGGTTTGAGTGTCCGCCACAATAACATCGGCAGTGGATGGGTGGGTGAAAGATTGGAAAATGTTTCACAAAAGCATAATGAAAAAATACTGGCATCACGCATTCTCTCAGATAAAAGCCGACAAAAACACAGACCGACAGGAGGAAGGACAGAGGAGGGTAGTGAGGTAAGCTGACAAACCCTGAAAACATGTCGAAATATGACATCTGCGGCTGAATGTGAAGGAATTTTGTATTTATGATAAACCTTCTTAATATTGAATTGAATAAAAGAGCGGGACAGCTAATAGAGAAGAAGTGGGACAAGCTCCATTCATACAATGTTATGTGACTCACAGTTGGACCACTTCAAGTCCTGGATGGACATGAACCGGGATCGATCTGGTTGAATCATTTGAAATCGTTTGAAAAATGAACAGAACTCGTCCTTTAATATATAAAAAACAAACAATTAATTTCTTCTCTGCAGCAATGGCAGATGAGGCTCATAGGTATTGAAATATTTGGAGCTGTAGGAAACTGATAACAAAAAAAAAAACTGCTGAAATACTGATTATTATTAATTTATGATTCATTATTACTGATAATTATTAATCATTATTACCTTACTGTAACTTAAACCTACAGTGTAATGTAATTCCATTATCCAGGAGCATCCTCTGTGTGTTTCTATGATGAGGAACATTGAGGACATCATTAAAGTTCCTCTCCAGACATATTTTAACCCCCCCCCCTGCCCACCACCTGCTGGCTTCAGGTTGACAGGTGAAAGAGCAGAAAGTATCAAGATGGTTAGAGGAGGAAACATCAAACATCAAACCTGGAGTCCAGTCGAGGAAACCAGACTGGATGTTTGGATTAGAGACACTCAAACACTTTAAGTTTCTATTCAGAAATCAGACCTTGAATCTTGGCCTGTTTGTACAGCGGTACGAGACGATCCATTTCAGATGGAGGCTCGTCGGCGGGCTCCAGTGTTGGGTCAAAGAGGCGCAGCATCACAGCGGCCAGGTCCTGGCCCACTTCCTTGGAGTTGAAGTTGGCGTGTGACCACTCGTCTGTGTGGTAGCAGCGGGAGAATTTGGTGAGCGGTCCAGCACCGCAAATAGCTGAGTCGCTGGTCTGGAAAGTGGCGTCTATGACAAGTCTGCTGTCGAAGACCAGGAAGCAGTTGTTGACGCTCCTGAAGGCGTCATAGTCGACACCTTTATTTGACAGGTTGATGAAAACCTGAAAGAGGAAGAAACTGGTTAATTTTCTGGTGACTTCATGATCAAATTCAGTGAAGATCAGTGAAGAGTGAATGATAAAAATGTCAAGGTTACAGCTTGTTCCGCTCAACAGTCATTTTCATTCTCGTATGATAGAATCTGTTTGTTAACGGAGTTGTTTGACATTCCAGTGGGGCAACCGTGTATGCAGCAATGGGATACAGTAAATGCACTGATCAGTTAATAAGTTAATACATAAAATAAGTTAATAAAAAAGAACAGAAACAGTAGGTTAGTAGACAACAAACATCTACCTTTTCCTTGTAGAATTTAGGAGGGAGGTGGCAGAGGGTGTAAAACAGTGTTTGAATCTGTTTGAAAGGAGTGTGAGGAGGGAACCAGATGGCAGACACTGAAACTGTTGATGAGGAGATTGGGAACAATCTGGCAGGATGGATTCAGCGTTCTGAAGTACCTGTTTGTTGTTTGTGACCCTCTTTTGATGGATTGGTCCATTAGAAATGAAACTGCTGGTTTGAGGCTGACAGCACATTCTTGACCTCGGACGCAGCAGCTGAGAAATCACACAACTCAAGGTCCACTTACCTGCTTTTTCTGGAGCTTTCACTCGTATCTCAGTCAGCAGATGTAGTTTGGTCACTTGTCACAAAAGCACACATGCTCAAACCTTCCAGGATTGAACTTAAAATCGAGAAGTACAAGAGGTGCTCATAATCATGAGGACCGCTTCATACAGTTGAAAACTCCAAAACAAGTAAGTGACCATTGAGTTGAGAGTTTTTCAACTGTTTTGCTGGTGTTTGTTTTGAAAAACCAGAGGAAAGATGAGAATCAACAGCAAACCTTGACGAGAGAGCAAAGAGAAACTCTGTGATCAGACTAATGAAGTTGGAATAAAGTTTTTTTCTCACCAAAAACACACTGTGTGCATCACTGAGGCCTAACAAATGTGATGAATTCATTTCCTTCTTCAAACAACATTTGCAAAGTCTAATTTTTGAATATTTGGAGGCTGCACTGTCTCATTATAAACACAGAGAATACAGGGACAACAGGGTCTCCTCTACAGTGTGATTCTATTCTAGAGGAAAATGAAAAAACAGACAAACACAACCAGACAGCAGAATCCTCCACTGTCTGAAACAATGAAAATGGGAAACACACCAAAATCATTTTGTGCTTGACAAACACAGCCTGCTTCCAGGAGGGAAATTAACATCCAACCAACTGCCACATGCTGGTGAATTCAGCTTGTCGAGCTTTTTCAGCTCAACCGGACCCCTTGGCGGCTCACCCGCCATTGTTTGGAGAATATTTTCTCTTGTAGAAACTCATAACTGGTTGGGTAAACAGTGTGAGAAGACCTACACCACACTGCAGATGGAGAGGCTCTGCGTCAGTGGTGAACGACACTGAAGTGAGAGGGTCAGGGTGCTCGCCGTTGTTCATCTGGGCCAGCAGGCAGTTACGATGGACCTGGACCTCAGCCTTCTCCATGGCCGTTGCCACGGCTTTCTCCACAGCAGGGTCACTGAAGCAGGAGTGGCCGAGTTCAGGAGGTGGGAGGACTAGATGGATACGAGACCCGTGGATGCCAAGGCCAAGCAAAGTCTCCACGGTGGTGTAGACATCAATGTTGTTTCCATACACAATGGCATTGTCTGGTGGACGGCGAGAGAGAAACAGGTGGCAAAGTGTTGTCATGGTGTTTTTAAATATCTCTAACGTTTCCAAAAGGATGAGCACCCAAAGGACCTGAACAGCAGCAAAGACTAAGCTGAGAGAACTAATCAGGGTAGGGTTAAAAAAAAAAAAAAAAGATTCAAATAAATCTTCATTTGAATAACCTGATATCGATTCATAAAATCCCGTGATTGATCTTTTAATGTGTCATTTATAGTCTCCCCTGGATGTATGAAGCTGTAACCCCGTTGGTCTCACCAGCCTTCACACGAGATCTGGTCACGTGATGGTGCAAGTCCAAAGGCAGATCTATGAGACAGCAAAGAGCTGGACCAATAGAAGAACCAGCTGTGTGTACCTGTTCATACACACTGAAGCCGGTGCACTGGGGAACATTAGCAACAAACACTACTTTTCTACCTATTATTTCTTGAAATGTGTGGCTACTGCTGGTCATGTTAAATATAAAGTGAATTAACACAACTGCTTTGGGGTCCATATGTAATGTAAACATGAATATTTTTAACAATGTGCCAGTTTACAATTTAACTGGTTTATAACTGAAATATCTCTAACTGAATAGATATCAAATCAGGACCTTGTGAATTGGAATTGAACCAATTACAATACACAACCCTAATCAGTAAGATTAAAAAATTGCATGGTCATCCATCCAATAGATACTGAGATGTTTCAGTCTGGGCTAACAGACTGACAGTGCCACGATGGTCACCATGTCACTAACTGGCTAAAATCGTTTCCTCAATAAGTTCCATATAATATCTACAACTGACAGATCAACACTCATTTTCTAATGATATTTTATTATACAAGTATGGGCTAGTTCAAACAGGAGCAGCTGCTGATTCTGCTTATGAATGACAGATGTTGAGAAACCATGACCATGTTTTAGACTCTTATAGAAGACATCTACACACTGCAGTAATAACACTGGTGCTCAATTTGGGCTCATTTCTCAGTTTCAGTTCTCTGGTGGTTACTCATGATTGTAGGGACGACAGACGTTTCTCTTACAAAATGATGATTTTCAAAAAATACAAAATACAAAATACAAAATTAGAGAAACGGAGGAGTGACCATGAAGAATTGATTTCTAAAAATAAACTATAAAACTAGACACTATTTTGCAAAGGAGCTTTGTATTTTCACGACAGAGGGATCATACATGTAATTTGCCTTTTTTTCAATCCAATATTTTCCAGTCAACAATGGAGTGAAGCCTTGGAAGAGGACAGGAAAAGCTACATGTTTTGAAAGAGGCCCTCCACTTCCT
Organism: Trachinotus anak; assembly: GCF_046630095.1. Taxonomy (NCBI): domain Eukaryota; kingdom Metazoa; phylum Chordata; class Actinopteri; order Carangiformes; family Carangidae; genus Trachinotus; species Trachinotus anak. The sequence continues at coordinate 7,843,001 of NW_027273882.1, read as the reverse complement.
GAATCATGAGCCATGTGTTTAATGCATGGACAGAAATCATAATTTTACAGAACATACAAGCTCCTATATAAAGACTGAGTGTATGTGCTCCTCATCTTTCACTGGTTTTATTCAATTTAAAAGCAGAAAGCCTGAAGCATCGGGCCTGTCATTCCTGAGGTCTGTGAGACAAAGACAACATAAACTCAGATTTAATATGTGCATGAAGTCATGGTGCACTATGTACTTTTTTAGTTGGTATTGAATTTGATATAATGTTTTTATGTGCCTTTAAGGTCCCATCCAGTCTAAAGGTAGATGTCCATGTGTTTGTGATTATAAAGCAGGTCTAGGTTCTATATTAATACTGTGAAAGTATCAAAGTCTCAGTCCACAGAAAAACGCACACAGCCTGTATTCAGAAACTGGGCCTTAAAACCAGCCGTCAGGACTCCTGGAACTTTGTGATGTCACAACAAAGCAGTCACCGCCTTCAGCCACGCCCCAAGCCCTGCCCACCTGGACCCACCATCCAACCTTGCAGGATTTGGTTTCTCTGAGTGTTTACCTGAAATCTGCTATATTTTCATTGGATCACTCAGAAAACAGTCAGCCAATCAGAAGAGAGGCTCAGATCCTCTCTTTGGATTGGCTGACTGACCTGTTGTTACTACAGCTCCAGATGTAAAACTACACTGAGATGGTTTTTGGTTCTTAAAACCACAAATATATCTTCTGATGGAGATCAACACTTCAGATAAAACACAGGAGAACAGTTAAATAAAGGAGCTTTAAGAATGAGGCAAAGGTGCTGCAACATTTCCCCATTTCCTTTTTTCACTATAATCTTTTAAATCAAATTATACTATACTATTATACCACACAGGGAAACAGAGTGACATTTACAATAACTCTGGTGCATTTTTATGTTGTGTTTTTAAACAAAAAAGGGAAGAAATAAGCAATAAACATCAAGAGAAGCAAATTAAAAACATGGTGATGATCAAAGGAGAGCTGAAAGAAATGCCGATAAGTCTCAGCAGAGTCTGTGAGAACCGAGCAAAAAAGCCTGAAGAACTAAAATGACTGTAGAGTGAGAGCCAGTCTGATGTTATGTCAGTAACAGAGTAGCTGCTGCTCACCGTCTCTGTCCATGGTGCTGAACAAGAGGAGCTCTGCTGCTGAACCATCAAGGCCACCTGAACACAGAGCTTCTCCCCTGTGATCAATAAATCTATATCCCACTGCTCACTTCTCTTTATTCCTTTTACTACAACTAGAGCTACCCAAGAAAACGTGCTTTTGTAATTCCACAGAGGGGAAGTCAAACACAGTGCTTTAAGGTTATGAAATGTTAAAGCTTTATCAGCCTCCTGAGGAAGACAGTTTTTTTAATCAAACTATTTTTATGTCCATTTGCCATCACTGGTAGTTTTTATTTCCTGTTTTTTTGCAAAGGCTTTGTTTACTCCTGTTTGTTTGATAAAAACTACAGTGACCAGCTCTTTGGGTAAATTACTTAGACTTTAAAAAACATATTTGTGAGACATTTTTAAAGAGTTACATTTTCATTAGAAACTAACAGCTTGGAGCTGAGAGCCATCAGTAAGTCCTGAGAGACGGACCAACACATTCTTGGTTGCGTTGTCAATAAGAAAAATAACTGGGCTCTGCTTTAGGCTAATGCTAAAATTTACATCCACTTTCTATTTCCCCTTGTTGTTCTTATTAAAATATGGAAATAAACATGGTATCTGCTGGAGTCTGCCATTGCAATTTGCATTTATTAATGGTGTTCCTTTATGACTGGGATCAACTAATTAGTATGTATAAAAGCCTCATTCTAGATCACTGCACAATTCCTTCAGAGAGCAGATTAATTTTGCTTAATGACACTGTGTGTTTTTTCCTGCTCTGAAAAGCCTGGCTCTCAGAAAGTGATATGATAATGGAAAGTGGATGGAAGAGGCCAACCTGATTCACAGAGATGAAAGATTTCTCTGCAGCTAATTAGCTGCTAATTATACCAGGGCACTTCAGCACTGACTGGCTGAGTAATGACATACTACTGCAGATTAATTTTAGATTCTGTGCGTGTGTGTGTGTAGGAGGTGTTCACTCACCCTCCAGCTCCAGAAAGTTGGCGCAGAGCCAGCGGTGAGCAGCCATGCAGTCATAGAGGTCGTTGAGGGTGAAGAGGTTGGAGGGGACGGGCCCAGTGTACCTGCGGTGAGCGGACTGAGGCTGCAGCTGGCTGTTAGTGACCGGCTGGCTCAGATCCACACCAGAGGGACGGGGCACCTACAGCATCACATGACAAATACACTAGTTACAGACTCAGAGCCTCTCTTCTGATTGGCTCACTGACTTGTCAGGTGCTGTTTTCACTGATGTTGGTTTATATGTATGTAATGTAATGCAGAGGGAGGTGTTCACCATGTGCTTTCATATCCAGTGTGTCTGGAGTCGATTTAACTTTAGGGCTGTGACGATTTACCTTGTTTACTGAGTGGGACACATTTTCGTATTTGGAGTACTGCAGGGTACTTCACAATCATGATTTTTAGCCAGGACTGTAGCGCACACATGACTGTAACATTAAATTTTGTGTTTTGATAAATGTATACAAATCACACGTGCTGTGTGAGCGGTATGCCAGCTTGTCTCACCCGGTATTGCAGGCCTGTACAGAGGACGAGGTGGTCGTAGGGCACCTTCTTTCCACCAGACACCTGCACGTATTTGGACTTCCTGCTGATGCCCACCATCTTCCCAGTCACCACACTGATGCAGGAGTGAAGAGGGAGATGGGCCAGATCTCTGCTGCTGTATGCATGACTGCAGGAAACAGAAAGCACAGTAAGACTGAGAAACTTAGATTACTGACTTTGTGTTTACTGCTAATTAGATGTTACATTACATGTTTGGGAAGTGGAGAAACGGACATACCCACAGAAAACATCAAGACAGAGGGGATGAGTGTTTATATGGAGCATTACTATTCTGTTTGGGCTTTTAAACCTTCATAATCAGAATATTAGACTCCATGTAAACATACCTGGTGATAGATGCCTACAAATGATTTTTCATTTTCACGTCTGTTATTACATTGTTACACTCACTCACCTTGTGGACAGGAATCCGATGTCCTTGTGGTTGTAGTCGCCGGGGAAACCATGTGTTGAGATGAGGGTCAGGTTGTTGAACCTCAGGTGAGGACTACGAGGGAACAAACAACACAGAAAAAACATGAGCACTTTTCACGGAACACGGTGAATATTTACCGGATATAGTGTGAGAGGGAGGGAAGGACAACTTTAATTTCTGCAATGACTACAACAAACAACTTTTAGAAAACCTGACCAATGTCAACCTAGGTCAAGAGGAAAATGAAGAATAAATACAACTCTTAACTTTGCTTTATTTGCCAGAGCAGTTTGTATCATACATAAACTCTGGTGCGTCTGCAAAGATGGTTTGCTCTTGCACTTCTTACAAACATTAGCTGTTGCTGCAGGTGCTAATATCATTAGCACTGAGGAGTGAGGAGTTCAGCAGGATCAAGGGCTGGCTCTTATACAAGAAGTGGTCTCTTCATATGGTCAGAACAAAGTATTTTATCTGAATCAAAACCTGAGATTTACAAGGATCCTTGACAGATTTTTTTCATTCAATCAGCGTTAGCTGTGCAGGATGTTTGTTTCTGGCAGTAGTGAGTAGTAGCCCAGGTGGAGTATTACAGAGTATTACACATCATGTGTAAAGTAGATAACAGAACAAGGTTTCTGGGGAGAAAAGCACCTGTGGTACACCCACACAAGAGATTTCACTATTCTGGATAATTAGACCTCTTCTCAGGTCTTTGTGGTGCTGCACACACTGTTTGGCCTCGGGCCAATTTTTTTCTAGTCCATTAGATGGCGGCCAGAACACAATCAAAGGCTAATTTAAGACACTGATTGATAAAAATGTACCTGGAATTTGGTTTGTTAGTGTTGACATGTGGCGCTGTGGCTCACAGTCACATGTTGTACGTTTGACTGATTTACTGAACTGCTGTCATTTTTCTCATATCACACACTGTATGTCTGCTATGTCAGAGGTCTGTCAAGCAACAGAACCTTTGGAACGTTCTGCCAGACCTTTTCAGAATAAAAGCTCAATAGCTTGAAATAAAGCATTGCTCCAAAAAAAAAAAAAAAAAAGGTGACGTGAAAATGAAGAGTCACGTTAGTTTTGTTTACCCTCATTTGGAGCAAGTAAGAGAAAGAGACATTATGACCTACATGGGATTTCTGCTATGACTAGATAGTTCACATGTACATGCACTTGTGAGAATGGTTAAAAAAATATATTTATAATTAATCATATTTAGTTTCAGATTTGTGGCTCAGTCATAAACTTGTATTTTGTAATTTAACTACAGGTTAGCCTACAACATCAGCGGTCAGATGGTTTGTGCAGTGGCCTGGGATGGTGTCACATTCCTGGCCTGAATTATTGTTTGAGTCCACCCCTGCATCTACAATTTGCCTGTAGGATAAATAAAGTCATCTGTCCATTTTAAACATAAAGTAAATACAAAACCTCAGATGCTGATTGTTTTAAATCTTCTCGGGGAAATTCTCCAGCCCACTGGAGCATTTGTGGACTCCTTGTTGAGTATGAAAAATCCTGAAATGCCTTCCTACCTCTGGTGTGTTTTTACTGCCCACAATAAAAAAACCCATCTGTTGTGATGCAAATGACCTCCATTGTGGTGGCCTTCAGGACATTACACAGCTGATAAGAGCAGCTCCAGCTCCTGCATTTGGTGAATAGCAGAGTGTGTACCTTGCAGTGTCCAGCATTATCACACCGACGCCTCTGATCACCTCCTGAACTGTTCTTATCTGAGCTTCCTGCTAAATTAACGCCCACCAGCACCAGATCTACAGCACCACACACCAAAATGCTGGTGAACAGACTGGATACGTAGGAGGACATAAACTAGTAATGACTGAACAATATGACTGTATGATTTTTTTGTGCCATGATATAGAAATTTGTCAACTTGCAGAGATTTGGATGACTGAACATTTGTGGTTTTATTATAACCAGTTCTGTAAATTTGACTAGTCTGGTATATATTCACTGGATTCATCAAAACTGAACACTTCCATTTGCTTATTTCACTTATAAATGGTTTCACAGTAAATAGAGAAAATGTAGTGTATGATATATATCAATATCACAGCATAGCAGTGATTCCCAATCTGAATATATATATATATATATATATATATATAAATATATATACACACACACACACACACACATACATATACATATACACAAGCACGCACGCACGCACGCGCGCACGCGCACGCACACACACACACACACACACACACATCATATACTTGTTTGCTATCTCAGTCTGAAGGTGTGCTAAAAGATTACATTAATGATTACATCTAAAACAGTGGAGAATCAAAGTGGATAGCTGGTTAGCAACAGGAAGAATGAGGAAAGAGTCAGGAAACAGGTGAATCGACAAGTGATCTCTCCTCGTCAAACAAAAAAGAAAAATTGAGCTTCCCGTACTTTCAGTTCAGTCCTGAATGTTCATTCGTTAATATAAAACTAAGACGTGCTCTGAGAAAGCATTATTTGGCCTCCTTTTGTTACAGGGTCGGATGTGGGACACAAAATTTTTTGAGATTTTCATGTGGCCATGAGTTGTAAATAAGAATCTGTAGTTGTGATTCTTCATCTTCGTGTCATGAGGGTTTGATCCTTGATTTTGATGTGAACATGCAAATAATAATAATAATAATAATAATAATGATAATAATAATGAACACAACAAACAGCAGACAATGACTGCAGTCAAACTTTCCTTGTTAATCTGTGCCAGAAGGTGGATTTATGGTGCAGCACTGAGGCATTAAGGCCAATTATTGGTGTCTGGATGTGACTGAATCAGCAGCTCTGGATTTGCTCTGTTATCAGCCGGTGACAGACGGCCACGGTGACCCTGCAGCCTGACCGCGGCTAGCGGAGGGCCGAGCCGCCGCAGAGCTCTTTATCTGTCTGACCCCGTCCCATTCAGTAATGGAGTTGGGGGGGGGTGCTGGTGCTGCTGGGCTGGATTCAATGAGCACATGGAAAGCTGTGTTGGGGTGGAGGAGGTATGGGGGAGGGGTTGGACGTTTGGGCAGGGCTGATAAGGGGGGCCCCAGCAGGCCGAAACTGACCCATCATTCACCCTCTCAATGTGTCGCCGCCTCACCATTCGTTCAGCGGACACTAACTGTCTCATTAGTCAACTCATTAGTGACAGCAAACACAGATCGCTGCAGCAGATCCCTGACAGGGGGAAACAGTGGAGTGGCTAATTAAAGGGGGGCCAGCGCTGGCCCTCCTGAATGCCAGGCCTCAGACAGCTGTGTGCACCCACCCCGGCACCGGTGCCATGCCAGCTTCAGCAGCTCTGCGAGCTGTGAGATCTCACTCAAACAAAACAACAACCCTGGTTGCCTGGCAGCTATCGCCGGGCTCTGAATCAGCAGCCCTGTACTCCTTATTATTTGCTGCAGCAGTTAATCTCACAAAGCGAGGACGAAGGCAAACATGTAAGATGTCCGACCCGGAGTCAAGTGACATTTCCAGAGATTGGATTCCTGGAATAAAAGCCGATAAAGAAATGAAAGAGAAGCCTGAGTGTGGGACTACTCTCCTTGGGTTCAGGGTTTCTGGGGACACTGTGGAACATTTCTCTACAGATGCATCAGAATCAGGGATATACATGATCATGTGAATACTTTTCATTATAACAGCTGCCAGACGTCTATTGTGCGTTTTACGGGAAACTCTTTTGTGTTTTTAACCACATGTAGTGTGAACTGACTCGTTTGTGTTCACTGGCTGTTGGAGATTAAGGTGAGGGTCCCTCTGCTACATGTTAGACATACGACAGTTACTGACAGATTTTGGTTTGGTGTCTGCCCCTGTTTTGGTTACTGTGATTCCTTATTGTCAACAATCACATGAAAAGGCCAAAACCAACAATATGTTAGTCCACCTCTCAATAGCCGCTTGCTTGCTTCATGTGCAAATTGAATTGCAAACTTAAAGCCAGTAACGGAAACACACCAAAGAAAAAAATGTATACGCTTGCATGTGCTGGTTTAAGTAATATTTCACAAAATTGAAATGGAAACACTTCCGTCAGCATGTTTAATCGGAATAATATTGGGAGAGGAGTAAACCCAGCTTTGTACGCAAAACATCACTCAATGGAAGAACAGATGCTTTTCTAAAATACTGACTCTATGTGACTGACTCAAAACTGCAATAGAAACGCAGCTAATAAGACTTCCCTACTCCGTCACTCAAGTGCATTGCTTCCTGCTGAAGATCTTTCAAAATTCTTTCACATCTTTCAGATCTTTCAAAACAGCTCAGTGATTTCCCAAAACAGTTGGTCACTGTAGATGTCAGCGAACATTATTAAAACAGGAAGAAATGGTGCATTCGTTGGGGACTATTTTCACCAGCGGATTAATCCATATTTGGTGCACTGGTGAATATTTGGGGCAGCAGGGGGGTGTATGGGGATTTGAGTCAAAATAAACTACAACAATGGAACTTAGGGACAACATCTAAGCAGGATCAGGCTTTTGATACACACAATACTTGTTACTTGGATTAATTCATTGTTTTGTCCTTCTCATTGGATTACTGGACAAGAAGGCAGACAGGAGTATTATCGGCCTCAGGCTTTAATCAAATCACAACAAATAAGTGAAAACCTTGGGACCAGGTCATTTAATTCCAGCATAGAAGTACTGGTTGGTTTCTGAGCAAATAATCAAGCTGCTGTGTGTAGTCTGCTTTGTGCACTGTCCTAGATGGGAACTTGGCGACGACAGGCTACATACACAGTGCACAGATGGTGAGGTGTGTGTGTGTGTGTGTGTGTGTGTGTGTGTGTGTGTGTGTGTGTGTGTGTGTGTGTGTGTGTGTGTGTGTGGAGGGGGGAGGGGGTTAATGGGTCCTGACAACAAATTTTTGCCTCAGGGCTCCCTAACAGGTTAATGTGGCTGTGTTAAACCCAGCAGAGGAAACACTGACATTATCAGTCAGTACATACACAATCTACTGCACATCTGGGAGAAAAATGACACAGAGTTAGCTCAAACTCACCAGAAAGAAAGCACCTCAAGGAACGATAAACCTGTGTCCGACGCCCCCACCACCACAATCCTGGCATTAATAGTGACCTTTGGCTCCATGGTTAACTTTCTGCTGATGAGGCTGAGAGCAAACGGTGCCTGAGACAGAAAGAGAGGAGACAGTGAGATTCACTGGTTTTTACTTCAATCTGGAGGACGACCCTCATTCCCAGAATCTCTGGTGCCATTTTCTGAGAATGAAATAATCACCGAATGCATGTACCCGTAATTGTTAACCCACTAAAAGCATTACATAATGATGTGTCTAATTTTTCCCCATTTGAATTTTATGGGATGAAGCAGGAACCAGCTTTCATCAAGGCACTTAGTGCTGAAGAGACCAACCTCTCAGCCAAAAACCTTTATAGTCTAACATTTAAACCAGGTTTGTGCCAAATCTTACATTTTGAAAATCTGTGCCAAGTGAAAATTACTGAAATCCAACAACCATCCTTTTACAGGTGGTTGGCAAATTCAGGTTTTTCAAAAGACCATTGCTCTTTAGAGAGGTAGATACATTTTGAGGCTTAAAAGAAACTATCAACACTTAATTCAGATGAGCCACTTAAGTGACTGGAGGGAAGGGTTCTCTAATTTTATTTTTCAAGATTTTGGTCTAAATTAAATTTTGTATTTGATTCCACCAAAAATTGTTGGCCATTTGAGTTCCTTTATTAGACGGACAGTACAGAGGTGATAGGAAACGACACAGTAATCACCTTAATCCCTTGGCCACTAGTGTTCCTCCCAAAATTATTTTCAATCCCAAGTAAACCCAAATGAATCCCATTTTTTTACCCTGGCAGAAATGACACTAAGTTCAGTTGATTATTTTCATCTGTGTACACCTCTGCTTCCCATTAGCCGACTGATTTGTTTGGTATATGCATTAAAAACTTGAAGTCTGTCCGACTGTGTATACAGCATATACTCTAAAGGTAGATGTCCATGTGTTTGTGATTATAAAGCAGGTCTAGGTTCTATATTAATACTGTGAAAGTATCAAAGCCTCAGTCCACAGAGAAATGCACACAGCCTGTATTCAGAAACTGAGCCTTAAAACCAGCCATCAAGACTTCTGGAACTTTGTGATGTCACAACAAAGCAGTCACCGCTCTCAGCCACGCCCAAAGCCCCGCCCACTTGGACCCACCATCCAACCTTGCAGGATTTGGTTTCTCTGAGTGTTTACCTGAAATCTGCTATATTTTCATTGGATCACTCAGAAAACAATCAGCCAATCATAAGAGAGGCTCAGAGCATCAGGTGGTGAAGTAAATCTTTAAGGATCTTTATCAGTTGGGTTTCTTGTTACTTGATGTAAAGCTCCAGCTGTGAGCAGTGTCGATTTGGAATCAATCAAAACCCTCCAATTCTGGACAGCCTTTGAAACCAGATCAATGACTGCAATATTTGGTGTCTCAAACCTGCCGTCTAGAAATTATTTTCTTTATTAATGGCAATGATTATTACTTTAGTACTATAATAATATAGTACTATAGTAATGATACCTGGGTAGTTGTGCTGATTGTTCAGGTGCTGTTATTTTATTATTAATTTTATTATTAATTTTTGAAATGTATTTTTTCCCATTTCTGTGCTAGGTGCTCTACCATCCTACTGAAACCCCTGTTTGTGTATGAACCAAAAGTTTGCATTACATTCAAACACAGCTAGAAAAATATGACCACTACAATAACTGCAGCTTCACATTGTAATCAGATGGAAACACAGGGGTCAGACATGTGACCTGACAGTTAAGGAACACTTTTCCACAACAATTACAAAAGAATCCCACAGGATTTACGAGAACACAGCGTTCTCATTTAACCAATTCCTCCACCGCCAAGCATGCCTGGTCCCCGCCCAGTGATCTGAGGCAGCTAATGGCTCCTTCATCATCTATAATTAGGCAGATTGGCCCCACAATGCACCTTGCTGGATCAAAACAGCATCGAGCAAAAAAAAAAAAAAGGGGAAACCCGAGGGTGGAATTAACCTTTGTGTAATATTCTAATAATTTCCATGAGGGCCTGCACGCCCAACATCTGTCACATACAGAGGCTCAGTGTTTGACTATGGCAGGAAAATAAAGCAGCCATATTGTATGATAAATGTAAGTGTGCATGATGGAGGCATTTTGGGAGCACAGGGTTGTGGTGATAAACATCCTGTTCATTTTGTGGATATAAAAACACTCCTGATTGATTCATCAGTAAAAAAGAACAACAGCTGTGTCAGAAAAGTGGAAAGTTCAAGCCTGTGAACACAAAAACTTAAAGGTCCCATATAGTATAAAGGCAGTGTGCACTGTCCATGTGTTTGTGATTATAAAGCAGGTCTAGGTTCTATATTAATACTGTGACAGTATCAAAGCCTCAGTCCACAGAGAAATGCACACAGCCTGTATCCAGAAACTGAGCCTTAAAACCAGCCGTCAGGACTTCTGGAACTTTGTGATGTCACAACAAAGCAGGACCCACTGTCCAGCCTTGCAGGTTTTGAGACCTGAAATCTGCTATTTTCACTTAATCACCCAGAAAACAGTCAGTCAATCAGAAGAGAGGCTCTGAGAAACAGCAGTCAGACAGCAGCAGAGACTGAGACATATGAAAATGTTGCTGGTCATTATTTCCGATACAAGTTATCAAATTATTATTTATAAATGGATTAGATAAAGTCGGCTTTTCAGTGTTTGTGTCATGCAGATGCTGTATATTTACATTTATGACACGAATGATTATGACTTTATAGCCAGTATTTCTATTGCATCTAAGCCTATTATATGGCTACATGCATCCATCTGAATACTGCAGGAATTAACTGGATGAGGTCATCAGGAGAACAAAGCTCCTGTCTGATCTGCATGTACAGAGGAGCAGGTGCAGCAGCCCTTATCACGCTGGAGATGCCTCACCTTTCCTACACACACAATGACCGCGGCTCTGTTTAATATGATCCTGTATTGACAGAGAGGGAACAGGTGCTTTAAATTAGATTAATCTTCCCAAGGCTGACATCAGGGGGCAGAGACAAAGCTCGGAGGCAACACTCTTATCTGCACTGTAGACTGGAAATCATGACTGCCGTGTTACCGAAGCAAGAGGGTGGGGGTGGTTGATGGAGTGAAATGAACATGAGTTTACACAGTGACACCTTGGGTCTAAAGAGCGCTGCCCTACATGTGGTAAATATTTGAAGTACAGGACATTAAAATAAATCACAGCCACATTAAGATCAGCCCGGAAGACAATTTACAGCTAATGGTACAATTTACAGCTGAGGCTGTCATTATTCACCTGTTGCTTTAAAGGTCCCTTATTTTACACTTTTACAGTGTTTTATTTGAAGTGTTGATAAATGTAAGATATATTTGTAGTATTCAGAACCATGTACTTTTACATCTCCTCTCTCAGGCTTCACTCTGAGCCTCTCTTCTGATTGGCTGACTGTTTTCTGAGTGATTGAATAAAAATATAGCAGATTTCAGGTAAAAACTTAGAACTGGGCTGAGCTCTTTGATTTGCTGACAGTATTAATATAGAACCTAGACCTGCTCTATAATCAAAAAACACATGAAAGTCTCACTTCATACACTATGGGAATTATGTATCAGAGTATGACATGTCAGAGATTTAGAGCAGATCTTCAAATATTTTGTGCATCTTTAAATGTTGTTTTGAACACTTTCAGATATTGTTTGTTCGTGTAGGAGACCTATAGTTTCTGTACAGTGAAAAACTGATTGTAATTATGTGTGTATTATCTTGTAGTTAAAAAGGAGGGCGAAGAAGTCAGGGATACTCTGAGAGAAAGAAACCACAAACCAGACCTGAATCAGTAAAAATTCACACTTCAGCACTTGAACCATCACAAACTCCTTTCTTCACTTACAGCTCAAGTAGCACAGCAAGTCCTTTCTGCACTTTCCTTTCAGCAGACACTTCTGCTTCAACTGTCATCTCAGTTTCTTTCAGTGAATATACTTTAATGAATATACTTGACATTTCACCTTCTTTCAGTGCTTCAGCTTCAACTTCAAATCTTTTAAGTGCTTTTACCTCATCCGTTACTCACATATATAAAAACTGTTTCTAAAGCTCAGAAAATCCAAACGTTGTAAAATGTATCCTGCAGTTTACAGTGGAAATGAGCATTTTTTTCTATTTAAAATGACTTGTTGTGTAGCCAAACATGGTTCAAACCAACACAACTTTATTCTTCTTTCAAACTGAAATACAAAAAAAAATCATAAAGATATGATACTGAACTTTGTAAATATGAATATGTCAACAATAATGTGTTTTGCCTTGTGTGATTTTCCACATAGATGGATAATCACACCTGTATGCCAATCATTTGTATAATGTCATTTTTCTTATATCCTGTTATTTAGGTTTGTTTTTTCTGTTTTGTACTTTATGTATTATTCTAATTTATTTTTTGGATGCCTATTGTTTGATTTACTTCATTGGTTCTCAATTGCTGCTGTATTATCTATTTTAATGCTGACTCATTACTTTTGGTCACAATTGAGTCTTAAAGAAGGCTTGGATGGAAAAGATGAAGTTACAGGATAAAGAAAGAATTTCAAGAGAAAAGGGATTTGCAGTTAGACACAAAATTCAAATGTATTATGTTATATGACATGTGTGGGAAAAAAGCTGCTCAGATGAAGCCAGAAAACTACTTGGATATTTAATCTTTGAATAAATTTTATGTGAAAATGTAATTGATAAAATCTCATGTTCATTCCATCATACTGTGCTTCATATCCCTCTGTGCTGGAGTATCTTAAAGTGAACCATTTTTCTGTCAGTACCAGCTTTTCCCTTTTGCTACAGCTCCGCCTAGTGGTCACATTAACACCCTGCTGTGTTCCCTGTCAGCTAATCTGCATTCCCTGGCAGGCTGCTCCCTGTCAGCCAGCTGCTGCTGGGCCCACCTGGTCCTCGGTGATCCGCCTGGACGGTGCGTTGGTGCCAAGCTCCTCCAGTGGGTAGATGATCTGGCGTCGTGGGCGCACAGGAACTGCACAGTTGAGGATGAAATCCAGATGGTGGACGCAGGAATTCTGAGAGCAGAAGAAGAGTGCAGTGTCAGTGAGCTCAGAGGAAGAAAATCCCCTCTGAGGTTAAACAGCATCAGCTAGGGGGGCTCGGGAGGTGAAGTGATAATGAGCTCTGGTGAAAAGGTTAGGTGATGCAAGGTTTACACGGCTGATATGAGCTGATTATGACTGGAAAACGTCAACTAAAGATTCACCCCCTGAGCAGAGCTAATTCTGTGGTTATCTTCTGCCATTATTCTATTTGCAAATCATCATCTCAGTCTGGTGCTTGTTTGTGGAAGGTAATTAGCAGAGGAAGTGGAGGCCTCTACACGTTGAGGAAATGTCTTATTATGGTGTGGAGAGGTGGAGCTGGCAGCACTGTCAGCACCTGCTGCCCTAACCCCCGGGACAGCAGCCCACTGAGGGCCACACTCTGCAAAAAGTGCCCTGCTGGAAGCTACAACATTTTTCAACATGGAATAATCCATCTATTGGTTTTATCTAAACAGTTTCATCCGCAGGAACTTAGAGTTATTACTTCTGCACAAATAAAATTCTGGATTCACAGGAAATCACAAACATAATGGGAAGGAAAATTAACGTTTTTTCTTTGCAGTTTAATAAGATTTTTTTATTAGCAGAAAATTGATGCAGCAAAACAAGTGGAGGTTTCTTGAAAGTTTTATATCACCTTCATCTCACTATCAAAATACTTGGTTTAGCTACTTTGGCATCATCATCATCATCATCATCATCATCTGTGGACACTGAATTACTTAGAATTATAAATGACACATTAAAAATAAAAATCTAATTCTGGTTCCCTGGAGTTACCTGCCTATTTTATATTCATGCCACCTGTGTAAAAAAAAATCTTGTCAACAAGTGAAATCATCTGGTCACAGGATTTTAATTTCAATAACTTTTCATCAGGGATATTTTTTGCAGTGTATGAACTGAGGATCATTACACTAATGACAATGCGCAGCTGAGCAGACATGCACAGAGGCTGGAAGGGGCCCGGTGATGAAGGGCCAGTAAGGGCCTGAAGGTCCCTGTGCACCCACCTCCTGGCTGTGACAGGGGGGGTAGACTCTGTGGTGCAGGCAGGATCTGTGAGCTAGCCGGAGGGCCTCCTTAAACAAGTGTTTGGTGAAGTGCTGGAAGGAGGGTTTGAGGACGAAGTGGCGTATCTGAGCATGCTCCTCGTAGCTGTGATGGCTGAAGTAAATGAAGTTCTCGATGTTGTAGTTGGCACAGATGTACTCCACGTCCTGACAGACAGATTCATGTGGATTAACATTTCCATGACAAATATATGTATTTTATATTTACACATTTTAATATTCTTTCAATACACTTCCCCTGTTTTCTGCCTTTCAAATTAGGGCTGAATGATATGCAAAAAAATCATGTTGCGATTATTTTGGCAGATATTGTGATATGAAGCTGAATTTCAATTGTGAATTTCTGCATTTAATTTTCACTGAAAAAAAACAAAAAAACATACAAATTATGATTGTGTGGTTTTAGCTGGGGCTCGTACCAAACAAGCATGTTCCTTTACATGTGGATAATAGGATTTACAGAGCAGGACATATAGATATAGAACCATAATGCTTCAGTTATGGGTTGTGACACATTTTATCACAAAAACTGTAGCTTTGGACATTACTCTCAATAATATTTCAATTAATTTTGTTATGGGGCCGAATGTCAGCTGTAAAGATTTTCAAACAGATTATGAGCTGGAAAAGGTTGGGGACCACTGAACTAATCTTTTTAGCACTAAAGTAGATACTGAATAAACGTGTTGTTGTCAAACAATAGGGGAAATATATATATCATTGAACTTTGAAGCCAACTGAAACTGAAATTGAGTGTTATTTTCCTACTATCAGTCCTCATCCAACGTGTTCAGCTTCATCTGAGGACGTCGGCTAGAAACCTACCTGCTCGTCTCTGATGATCAGAACCCCCACAACCTGACTGTCCACCTGAGCCACGAAGGCCTGCAGCGGCACCCCGTCCTGAAGAGATAGGAGAACAAGACAAACACATGGAAATTTACATGTGTGCATTCAACTGAATGTGAGCATGTGTATGCACCTTCTGAGTTCAAGCACAAGCTGAGTCCAGTGCCATGAATACACATGAAGTGGCTGCATTCTCATTTGAGAAGTAATTATCAGTGTTGGAGCTGCAGCAGTGACAGCTGGGGTGTCAGTCAGAGAGGAAAATCCGTTCAACTGAATTCTCACCAATCTGTTCCCTGGCAAAAGTGTGATATTCCTCTTTATTCCAAGACAATCATCATTATACCAGCTCGAGTCACACTCCATGGTCCAAAACAATCATCATTTAATTTTAAAGTTAAAGGGCCATAATTAGAATTACAACCCGGATATTTTCTCTACTGACAGTTTAAATTCTTTTTAGACACAGACTGAGTTACAGGTCAGTTTGTGTTTAGGGGGAAACTGGTTAATATCTAATAAATCATATTTTATTTCTATATATTTTAGCAGTGGTGAGTTTTAGCTGTAGTGAGAGAAAGATGAGCATTAAAGTAGTATGAAAAAAAAAGAATAAATACAGTTATATTTGGAAAGATGACAGGACACCATATACCCCAACATTAAATCCACTCTACTTAAAACCATTATTATCATTATTATTATTATTATTATTATATTATACAGTAACTGATTTCTGCATCATTATGCTGCTTCACTTTGGAGTTTGTGCTGCTGTTGAACTGTATTGTATTATACAAAGCAGCATCTGTTGTTTAGTCCACCTTCACACAGCAGTGGACAAAATAATAGGGACATCTGACAACATAACTATGCAATACAGTGCCACAGGATACATCCTCCAATGATCACAGTTGAATCAGCACATCCTTAACACACTGAAACCTTTTTGAAGAGGGTACTTATTGTAGCATTGCTGTATTAGACTGCACTTTTTTTAATTTTATTTCAAGTATTAATCTCTATGGGAAAGCAGAGCTGTATCAGCATCATTCATAACCATGGGAAAGGACAAACAGCTTGTAGAGTGGCTGAAGGTGAAGACCAGATGTGTTGGTATGAGTGTGTAGACTGACTGGGCCACTGCGGGTCTTGTAGAAGCAGTCCAGGTCCTGCAGCAGGGACTTGCGTAGTCTCAGACCCTTTACCAGATCAGAGACAGCAGGCTGGTCTGCAGCCAGAGCCGGCCTCACGTCCACAGGCCTGCGAGAACAACCACACCATGAACACAACACAGGCCTATAAAGATGCCAAGTGAAGATTACTAGCGCAGAGTTTTAACAGGAATAAATCATTATTAGTATAATTCTGATAAATAAACCAGATTATCAACAAGCAGAGTGTCTGTTTCTAGCAGCCTCTAATTCTTCTTTGGGGAGTTTCTGCATTGTGTAAAACTTTGTGGTCCATGAAGGAGGTCACATGACTGAGACAAGGAGGGAGAGACTGAGGAGATCTGGTGAATGGCTGAGGAATGACCGGTCAGTTTCATATAAATGCAGGACCTCGGGGGCAGGAACTGTAACTCAGTGGCTTTTTAAGTGTCAGTGTACTGTTCATGTACAGGAGGAGTCACAAACCTTTAGGGACCTCCTTTCTTTGCAAACGACAGCATCGGTGACCTGACAGTGATTCACTGATGCTGCCTGTAAGAAACAACCATGTGAGGGGCAAGTTTTTTCAGGGTCGACCCACCTCAGCCCATTGCGGTGGAAAATGTAGAGTTCGTGAAGCGGTGAGCTGGTGTCACAGGCCGGCACCCTGAGGAAGCTCTGCAGCAACGGAAACTCAGGGGAAAGAGTCGGTACTGTGATGATGCAGAAATCCAGATCCTGACAGACACAAGGACAACAAACACCAACATATACACTTCACTAAGCAGACACTCAATACGTCATGAAACAATCGAGTTCTAAAGAATTCTCAGGAATCTTAAACTTTTCAAGGCCTTGAAATCCAAGTCCCTCATGATGAGTAAAAGAATCTTTTTTTTTTTTTTTTTTTTTTTCACAATTCTAGAATTCTTGTACTTCTCATAATTCCAGGGACACAGGAGTATTTATGTGATCTGTTGCTGAGGTATGGTGATCTATCACTTATTTACATCAACAAAAACTTATTGTGTGGTAGAGAACAGCAGCCAGTGTCTTAAACATAACATGCCAAGATGATACTCACAGGGAAAAGTTTGAATACATAAGGAATGAAGTCCACTGATCTGGAAGAAAAGAAGAAGACGGGGAAGTGAGAATGTGTGTCTGTGCCAGTTTCAGAATCAAAGCCAAGCTGGTGATCACTGTGGTGGAACAACTGGCCGACCAATCTGCCCGCTGCTTCCAGCTCAACTTCTCGTCTTCGACTCGCTGTCGCTTTAAGCACTGCTCTCATTAATAACATGCTCACTCTCGGCAGGAAGCGAATCGACTCCATATTCAGTAACAGCTGGGAGGTGTGGTGGTGGCGAGAGGAGCCCAGCGGGAGCCAACTAACAGTCACTCTCCCTGCTTTAACACGGCATATGACTGATGTAACGCTGGACGGCTGCCACCAGAGCTGCAGGAGACCCGCCTCAAAAATTTACCAAATTGACAAAAACTGATAACTTTTGAAATATATTTGCAATAAAAAATGTTTTTCAATGTGAATGTGAATCATAGAATATGAACTTTGTAAAAGAACCTTTTTGCTGAAGTTGCCGGAGTAAGTTTTTATTTTACGGTCTTATTTTACAGTCTTATTTTTTTATTTATTCTACAGATGTATCTCAATTTATTTAATACAATAATACTGCAGTATTTAGTTTTACTGTCTATTTTCCACAGCTTAGACACGTTACAATCATTCATGTCAGTTGTTTACATGTACAATAATTTATTTGCGGTGGTAATGTCTTTCTCCCATGTTACTGTCGTTCTAATTCTAATATTACAGGGGTTTTTTTCCACTGTTCTTGATTGTTTTGTTTGTTTTTTTTGTATGTTTTTTGTGTATTTTTGTGTTTTTAATGTCTACTCTATATGCCCTTTAAATTGCCTCCTGGGGACAAATAAAGTTTCTTGAATTGAATTAAAGTGAAGAAAAAAAAATTACTGAGCATGGTTACATTTGAAATTTGGTTTAAATTTGAAGATTTCATTTCCTAAATATCCTCCATCCATTTTGATTAAAAATGAACAAATGAATAAAAGAAAGTGAAAAAATAATAAAGAATTATCATTAACAGATGGAAATTTCACTGGCAGACTCCAGCAGATACCACGTTTATTTCCATATTTTAATAATAAACAAGAGGAAAAAGAGAGTGGATGTACATTTTAGCATTTGACTAAAGCAGGGCAGTAATTTCTGTTCTGTGTCAGTACCAAAAACCAACAGCGTGTTAGTCTGACTCTTAGCCCATTAGTTCCTACTGAAGATGTAAATCTTTAAAAATGGCTCATAAATATGTTTCATCTTTTTCAAAGTGTCAGTAGTTTCCAGCTGGTCACTGCCATTTTTAGCAAACAAACAGTAAATGGTGCATTTATTCGGCACTATTTTCAGCAGGGAATTAATCCACATTTGGTGCTCTAGCAGGGGCAGCAGGACTGTGTGTGTGTGTGTGTGTGTGTGTGTGTGTGTGTGTGTGTGTGTGTGTGTGTGTGTGTGTGTGTGTGTGTGTGTGTGTGTGTGTTTTCACGGTGATGAAGGAACATGTGACCCAGTGTAACAGTGAGACTCATTGATGTGTTTTTAATAGTGTTTGGAAACAGTGGAGCTCTGTAGCTCAGAGGAATCAGATACATCAGCCGTGATACACAGACTGCTGGTAGGAAACAGTCATTGTTGGTTTTGGTGTTTTCATGGGAATAATAAATTATTCATTGTGTAATGTCAGGAACATTACCTCATTTCATAATTCTTGTCAATGATGAAGAACTGAATGGAGAAAGCGCTGGGTTTCTCTGAAAACCCTCCAGCTCCAGTTGCCTGAGTCTCCTCCTGCCAAGATGACAGCAACAGTAACAACAAACATACCATGAAAACACACCATACCCAGCCCACAGGTTGGGAGCCACTGTCATAAGTCATGGTTGTGATTGATCTTCATCAGGATGTAAATTGTAGCGGGTCAAACCACTGAATGTATCTACCTCATGTGTCATGAGAAGCTCCGTTACCTGTTGTGAGGAGGAGCTTTGGGTCTGTCTCAGCTCCTCTTCATCGTCTCTTGTGTCAGTAAGAGCAGCATCAGGTTTGGTTTGCTGCGGTTTGTACAAACCATTGAATTCACTGAGCTCAAAGTTGTCACACAGCTGTTTCAAATCAACATCAGAAGTGACACTGATGAAGCCAACAGCAGCACCGTCAATCTGTGGGTGAAACACAGTCACACTCATATTAAACTGTACATCTGTAATCCAGCAGCCCACTGACACTACATTTTCATTTTCTGTTGCCTCAGTAATCAGCTTTTACATTTCTGCTTTATAACCAGTGAGAGAAGAGCTCAGCAGTTAGCATGAGCAGCAAGAGCTACTGAAAGAGCAAACAGCAGATGGATCTTAACACAACATGGACAAGAAGTTTTGAAGAAGACCTTAGAAGAAAATATAAATTTGAACATCTGCAATTCTGTGACAACTAGCAAACTCCACCTGCTGAGAAAGATCTGATTGGAAGCTTCAGAGCAGCTACCACATCATCATCATCCATAAATACTACCATTTCATCATCTGTGCATGTTGTTTTCTCAAGATGGGTTTAGAAAAAGCTATTAATTTAGGTTTGGATTCAAATCAGACTCTTGACACATGACGCACAAGTAGACAGTGAAGAGCAGAGGAAGAAAATAACCCTGTTCGTGCTGAATTGTATGTAACAGAGCTAGTTTATGGCATTGAGCAGAGTGAACAGACCAACCCTCTCGGGCAATGTTGGACTGTTTGTTCTCTGAGCGCTGAACATATTCAGACAAAAAGCCCAAAATGCTTCAGATGTCTGGACACAATATGTTCAGTGAGAGCATGTCTTGGCCAAGTATCAGCTCGTATCTGCCATATGTTGCCATGAACACATGTCAGCCCGACTGGCGGGGGGTGGGGGGTGGGATCTGTCGTCTCCCAGGTCCAGAGGGAACAGACCCCAGCAGGGTTTCTGACAATCAGTCAAAGCAGAGAGCTGCGATTACATCATTTTTAGACTGGAAGAGTGGATCAGAAATGACTGGGAACAAATCACATAAGTCACATAAGACCACACAGAGCGGACCTGATGTTGGATGGTTTCTCAGTTTAACAGCTGTTGTGGATTTCTTTTCAATGCCATTACGCTACGATCAAAAAATAACCTCAAATTTAAAAAATAGATGGAGTTGTGTGTGTGTGTGTGTGTGTGTGTGTGTGTGTGTGTGTGTGTGTGTGTAAAAAAAAATAAAATAAAAAATAAAAATAAAAAGGCTTAAAGCTGGAACAAACCTCACAGACAGCAGTCTGGTTTTCTTCAGTCTGAGCCTCAATGACCTCTGCCAGAATGTACGGCTGATTGGCTGATAACAGTTTTGTCTGCTGTTCGAATATGTTCATAATATCATCATGATCTTCAACCCTGTAATACACAGAAAGAGCAGCACCCTACACCTTAAAGCTCCACCAATCAATATCAGCTCTGATAAATGCACTGTGCAATACCCTGCAGCAAACAGCAGAAAGACACAGTTAGGACATGACTCTGGCAGATTATAATCTTTCTCTGTCTTCTGGGAATAGACAACTGTTTGCCAACTACAATAAGTAATAATATGAGTTCTTCTGCCCCCAAGTGCCCCAAAATATCAATTACTGATTTTACCTAGTTACAGCTAAACAGATCCACATCATCCAGTGGAAGATTCACCTCCATTAAATTCTGCTGAGAGACTCACTATAATATATTAAAGGTCCTATATTTTACTCTTTTCCAGTGTTAAAGTGTTGATCTCCATCAGAAGATATATTTGTGGTTTTAAGAACCAAAAACCATCTCAATGTAGTTTTACATCCCCTTTCTCAGGCTTCTCTCTGGAGCTCTAGTAACAACAGGTCGGCAAAAAAAGTCACTTTTTGTCACTGTTCTCTGTGTGATCCAGTAAAAATACAGCAGATTTCAGGTAAACACTCAGAGAAACCAAATCCTTCAAGGTTGCATGGTGAGTCCTGGTGGCTTGAGGCATAGCTGAGAACAGTGACTACTTTGTTGTGACATGGAAATCTAACTTTATACAATATGGGACCTTTAAACTGTCGACGTGTATGTTTGTTTTTTGAATATGGGCATTCTAGTCAGTTCACATCTGCACACATGCATGTCCTCACTTTTACTTTTCACTGAGCTACATATGCACTAGACACAGGTTTGTGTGTTTTGTAGCCAGATGCTGTGTTAATGAGGAGGAATAATGAGGAATCACCTGGCAGGGCGGACGTGCAGCCTTGGACAGTGCTGCTGTCTGTGGCAGATTAATGCTATGCACTGTGGCCCCGGGTCAGTCAGGCGCTGCAGCGGCTCGAACACACCATCCAGTGGTGGCTCTAGACACACACACAAGTCACAAGACTGAGTCTCACGAAATGAAACCTAAAAGTAACAATGAAGCAGCTCTTCACCTAAATCATCGATGTTTGGGCTGAGCAGGCAGATGTGATCAAGCTCTGCGATGGCATTAAAGACGGCCCTGGAAAAAAATGTACAACAACAAGGGAAATTATAATTTAGCAGACACTCCGTACACCTGTATGTATCTATTCTCTGTGGTTGCTACGAACCAAAGCACCTTATTCTCACAACTATTTTCAATATTCATGACATTTAGGAGTTGAACCCTGATAGTGTCATGGTTCTCTTGCACTCTCCCACATAATTACCACAGTCTTTGTTAGTTTCCTAACAAGCAAACACCTTAGCAAACACCACATTGCATTATTCTAAATGAGGAGCCTGACATTCCGTTCACATTGTTGTATCATTATCAGTTTGGATAAGTGGAATTAAATAACTTCTCTTTGTCTTTGGGTTACGGTGTCTGCAGTGTCAGTCCTGCTTCCTGGTTTGGCCAAAAGAGGTGGCTGAGGGTGGAGCCCACTTAAATACAGGGACCCAAGAAAATGGACCAGACCAAAGGCTGTGGCAACAGGGAGGTTTGAGGGGGGGGGGCGGAGTCCTTGTTTCTAATGGGCTGATCAGTTAGTATATATGTCTCCCTCCTGTCTCCTTTTATTAGGTCAGTTAGTCAAGGTCAAGTGTTGCTAGCAGTAGATTTTTGCCTAGACCCTATTTTAAGGGCCCAGTTATTTACGACTGATGGAAAAGTGAAGCTTTATGAACCAGTGAAGCTGTTGCATCAAAAAAGGGTTAATTACTCAAAGCTTTTCAAATCAGAGCTCGATGAGGACCTCTGCTGGTAAAAGTCAGGAGAAGCACTGTGATGCAAAATATTTCACAACCAGCCAACACGTGAATCTCCTTGAAGCAAAAGTGAATGAATTGAGAGATGAATACATGAGTGAATAAATGAATAATAAGATTTATATTTAAATAAACAAACTTGCATACGCCACTAAAACACAAAGATAACACTGACTGTTTAGTCCCTAAAAACATATAAAGGTATTTCTTATTCTTCAGATGAGACACAAGAACTGAAGCAAAGGAAATTTGGAAAATGAAAATTCCAGATTTGAATACAACAATAAGACAGCATTTGAAAGCAAGTGATCTTATCTTTTCATACCTCATTATCTCCTTTACACTTGCTGTAGCAAAATCCGGCTGTGCCACAAAAAGGTGGAGGAAGAGTGTGTTCAAAGGCTGCAGAGGAGGAAAGAATTAGCCAATTTTCCTCCAGTGCAAGTGTCACTTCACATACACCCAAAGATCCACGTGATCCCATATAATTAAAAACTATTAGTATACATAAACAGATGTACAAACAGTATTGATCTTAAGAATAACTCTGTCTGCAGTTTTTTTGCAGTATTGTAGGATATTGTGAATGATACACACTGTGCAGTTTTCAGGACTGAAGTGTTTCTGCAGGAAAGATTCCCAGCGAGCCTGATCTACCAAATCTCCAACAGGGTAATCGAAGAAAGAAGCGTGGGCCAGGATGTCATCCTTTTCATTGGTCAGGGTCACAGCCAGGTTGGCTTTCTCTCTGCGAGGTCCAAGAGATCAGAGGAGACACAAGAGCAGAAAAATCATGTTTATGTGACATTAAAACTAAATTAATACAGCATAAGTATTTGCATGGAATCAAATTAAATTAAATTAAACTTTACTGTCATTGCATTGAGTAAGTACCAGTACAAGGATATACAGTCTAACCAGAAAGTGCAAATGGTACCAAATTGTATGTAGATATATATATATATATATATATATATATATATATATATATATATATATACAAATGAATTTTACTGGAAAATGTCAAAAGTATGAACAATAAGAAAATATGGTGTATGGGTGAGAGCAACTTTTTATAATATGACAATAAACCAGTACAATGAATGCAACTATAAGTGTGTAGCTGGACCCAAAAATAAGGCATTATGTACAGTTAAATTGTTAAATATGTCCGAGTTAAGTAACCAATGCTTTAAATACTATTAAATACATATTAAAATGGCATTTTATAGACAAAATTAATTTCAAAAATAATTCATAGAGAGCCTCAAAGCCCAAGCGTTACTTTTTCAGGTCAACGAGTTAGTGTACTTCTGCCTGAACTTTAGGATGCTAACAAAGAAAATGTTTTTCTTACAGAAGCTGAATTACATTCACTTTTCCAAACACCGGCAGAGCTGTTGGGCCGATGAGGCCGGCAATCCCCTGAGCATCCGCCGATTCACTTCTTCTCACGGCCGCAGCCTCCTCCCGACCGCTGTCTGAGGTCACGGTCCTCATCGTCTGTAGTGACGTTAATGTAGTACAACAAAAAAATAAAATTAAACAGAAACACACAGAAGTGCTGTTACTTACCTTAAGCAGGTTTATATCTGACAAACTACAAAGTTGTATTTAGAGGCTAACTCTCTGCTGCTTGTGGGTGAAATTGTCCGTAACGTTTAATCGCGGTGGTTGCTAGCGGGAGCAAACCCTGTTACCATAGTAACGGAACGCTGCACCGGAGGTCAACGGCAACTCGCAAGGCCTTCTGGGTACCGTAATGGCGGCCGGCGCTTAGTGAGACAGGAACGTCTCGTCGCCTGTCCCAGTTATTGTCGTTGTACAAACATTTTACACAGCTTTGGTAATCTGATTTTTGTTTTTTTGTTAAACCTGCCAGCAAAAATGGCGTCCACCGCGGCAGGCAAACAGAGGATACCGAAGGTGGCGAAGGTAAAAATCCCAAAACACATTAGGAGAGATGAGCCATGAGTTGACTTCGGCTAAGCTAATGCTAACAGACAGCGGTAAAGTTCAATGAAGCAAACTTCTCGGGATAGCGCTCATGCTTGCTTTTACGTTAAAATCTGACACATTTGTAAAGTTGACCGGGAACATTCCGTAAGGTATTTGTTCAGGTGGGGTAACGTTAGCCTGACGAAACCCCATTTGCCACAATAACAGTTTAGCAACTTTCCTGTCTACTAACTGATCATGCAGCGCTTTATTTGGGTTTCCTGCGCGTTATTATTATTTGTCTGTACTTTATTGCGCCACTTATTTATGTTTTTGTGCAACGAGCCATATATCGGTATTTTTTTTCCTTCTCTGAGGACTCACTGGAAGTCAGTGCTCTTGACTTAGCCCTATACAAACACAGTTATAGTGCTTACTAAACTTGTGTAATGATGTACATGGAAAATACAAAGATAACATTAAGTTCAACTTTACACTTCATTGTCAAGTGAACTATCTCTCCTTCGAAGCTTGTAGTCTTGTATAGCCATCCAAACAGATATATAGCCCCCCCCCCCCCCCCCCCCCCCCCCCACCTGTTTTTACAAAATTACAACTGGACAAGCATAACATTTTGCCGTGGCAAGAGCAAAATTAATGCACTTTAACTTTGGAAAGTGTCAAAGGTTTGATGGTAGTTAGTGTTAAGAACATAAATGTGAAGGAACATAAAGACATCACGCTTAGAGCTGGAGCAACATAATGTTAAATGACTTCTTGTGTTTCAGGTGAAGAATAAAGCTCCTGCAGAGGTTCAGATCACCGCTGAGCAGCTGCTGAGAGAGGCCAAAGAGAGGGAGCTTGAACTTCTGCCGCCGCCACCAAAACAGAAGATCACTGATGAGGAGGAGCTGAACGATTACAAACTGAGGAAGAGGAAGGTGAGTGCTTATGACCAGTGAAATGTCTGGTGTATCAATATATCGTTTACTGCATTTGTTGCATTTTTCAAGTCTACAATCTTTAACACAGACATTTGAGATCCTCTGGCTCTTCCTAAGCTTGTTCAACACTTTCATTAAGCTCTAGTAAGCCGAACATGAGGAGCAGAGGCAGACTAACTTTTTGTGAAACTCTTGTATATCTTGTCTTTCAGGGGTTTGAGGACAACATAAGAAAAAATCGCACTGTCATCAGTAACTGGATAAAATACGCACAATGGGAGGAAAGCCTGAAGGAGATCCAGAGGTATCGTGCTTGTATTTACTGCCTTATAAAATATCAGGACATCATTATATTGTCAAGGAACCATCTCTAAATCAGAGTTATTTCATTGTCAGTTTTGGTCTAGTGACATTTTTTCCTACCAGTGTTCTACGTTATGATTACCCTTTCATATGCTGAAACAAAATGAAAAATAAAACATCAAGAACTCTGACCTGATCTATCCATTTAGATAATTTGGGTAAACGTAGGATCATTTACACAGAGGTTCTGCTTGAACAGAATCAGTCCTACTGTATCTGAGCTGTTTCCCCTCATCACTGGTTCCTCTGGTTTCAGGGCTCGCTCCATTTACGAGCGAGCGCTGGATGTCGATCACCGCAACATCACCCTCTGGCTGAAGTACGCCGAGATGGAGATGAAGAGCCGCCAGGTGAACCACGCCCGCAACATCTGGGACAGAGCCATCACCATTCTCCCACGAGTCAATCAGTTCTGGTATAAATAACATTTAATTACCTGCTGACAGACTATTTGTCACCAGTTTCAGTGATGACGACATTTCTCCGATGTGTTAAAGGAATAGCAAAAAAAATTGCCTCCTGGCTATTGCTTCATTCTCAGAGTGCAGATATCTGACTTTCTGTAGGATAAAGATAAAGTTATGTTTGTGAGTGCTGCACTGAGTTGATGTTACTCTAACCCTATTACTTATATTTTATTGGTACATTTATTAAAGTATTACCAAACTGTTGATTATTTTTTAATTGGATTGTGTTGCTAGGAAACAGGTGATCAGCTGCTTACATTAGAAAATACAGAAGGAAGGAATGTTTGGATGTATTAGAATGATTGTTTGAAACTTTGAAAAGCTTTACACATGTATATGGCTATAACACAGTAGATGGAGAATCTTTGGTATGTGTGTGTGTGGCCTACTTACATGGTTGTCCAAATATCTTTGGTTCCTTCTGCTTTTTAATATCTGATTATTTGTCCCTCCCACAGGTACAAGTACACCTACATGGAGGAGATGCTGGGGAACGTCGCCGGCTGCAGGCAGGTGTTTGAGCGCTGGATGGAGTGGGAACCTGACGAACAGGCCTGGCACTCCTACATCAACTTTGAGCTGCGCTACAAGGAGGTGGACAAAGCTCGCACCATTTATGAGCGATATATCCTTTTGTTGGTGTTGTGGTCAGAGGGTTCATCCTCTGAAAAGAGCAACTTTTACCAATATACAGGATCTCACGGCAAGGATTTAGTTTTATCGGCATGTTTGCAGACAGGCCAGCAGAGGAAGTCTGCAGTAACAAGGGCTGTAGTGAAGTCAGTCAAAAAATGAAGATTAAAAAAAAGATTAAAACAATGTTTTCACTGAAATGTATTTCACAAGATAATACATTTAAAATGTCAAAACAACCTTTTAGAAATCAGGAATCAGTGATATTCTGTTACTTTACCTAGTCCCATAAGTTCCACCAATTTTTATTTCAACAAAGAGTACACAGTGTGTAAAACAAACTGCTGAGCAGACAGAAATCAGAATGGTTCAGTTTGACTGAGTAGAAATACACAATGGATTCACCTCTGTCTCATGGGAACTGCTGCTAGTTTTCATAAGACTGGGATGAATATTTGTTTGTCGTCTGAAAACTCCTTAACTCTGCTGCACTCGTCATCGTTCATCCCGAAGTGAAGAACTGGATCAAGTATGCTCGTTTTGAAGAGAAGCACGGTTACATAGCTCACAGCAGGAAGGTGTACGAGAGGGCGGTGGAGTTCTTCGGAGAGGAACATGTGGACGAAAACCTCTTTGTGGCCTTCGCCAGGTTTGAAGAGACACAGAAAGAGGTTTGTTCAACTTGGCATGAAAAAAGACATTGAACATATTGTTGTTCTTGTCCTAAGACTGAAGTGAGTTGTCTTTTGTAGGAAGAAAGCTTGTTGACTGATTGTCCCTTTTCTTACAGTTTGAACGCGTGCGGGTGATTTATAAGTATGCCTTGGACAGAATCCCGAAACACCAGGCGCAGGAGCTTTTCAAGAACTACACCATGTTCGAGAAGAAGTTTGGAGACCGGAGGGGAATCGAGGACGTTATCGTCAGCAAACGAAGGTTCCAGTACGAGGAGGAAGTCAAGGTATTAACAGTTATTAAGTTCAACAAGATTTTGTTCGGCTCCCGGCCAGACTTGAAAACGGCTTGGTTTCCTTTAGAGAACACACAGGACAAGTTACTTTACTTTTCTTCTGTTCATTCTCAGTCCACCTCCACTTGGAGCAGTTAGTAGAGTTAATTAGTTTGATGACCTTGAAAGCAACAAAAGAAAATGCTATTATTTTCAAAATAAAGACATCCACTCTTTAAATTAGACATTTCTTTATTTACTGTTATTCACCTCTGATTTACTCATGAAATATATTTATCTTTATTTAGTTAAACATTTAACCAGAACTCTGTATGCGTCAGCTTTGACATTCTTGTTTGCAGCATTGTGCTTAAACAATGTTATTCAATAATATTCACATCACCTATAAGTCGTAACCAGGTCCCATAACCAAGGTAAGAGCAACAAAGTGTGTCCATAAATCAATCAAAGCCGAACGATAAGCAATGCTGCTAAACATTACAGAGCCTTATTTAATATTTATCAGAATTATATATTGAATATATTTTATGTTTCCAGCTAAAACTAAAAATGACTTCCTGTCCTTGTGACTGACATTTTTCTGTTTGTATCCAGGCAAACCCACACAACTACGACGCTTGGTTTGATTACCTGCGCCTGGTGGAGAGTGACGCCGACCCCGACACAGTGAGGGAGGTGTACGAGAGAGCCATCGCCAACATCCCCCCCATCCAGGAGAAGAGACACTGGAGACGATACATCTACCTGTGGATCAACTACGGTCTGTACGAAGAGCTGGAGGTCAAGGTGGGTTCACACACTCATCATCATCATCATCACCCTTCATTTCAACTCAAGACACTGAGGAGGAAGGAATTCTGACACTGATGTTACTACCAACATTTATATAACTTAACAAAACAGGAAATAAAAGCAGTTTAATGTGAGTTGTATGAATAATTACAAATATTTTGATTTTTCTTCATCAGGATCCTGAGAGAACGAGACTGGTGTATCAGGCCTGTCTGGATCTCATCCCTCATAAAAAGGTAATTTAGATTTTTACTCTGCCTTATAATTAATATGTTATAATACTAAAGCAGAAGGCGGATGTAGTTGACATCACAGCAAGAGGTTTGATGCTGTTGCTACAACTGTTCTAATCTTATATCATGTTTATGTTTCAGTTCACATTTGCCAAGATTTGGCTGCTCTACGCTCAGTTTGAGATCCGACAGAAGAACCTGCAAGGAGCCAGGAAGGTCATGGTAAGAGTCAACAGAAGATACTGTTGTCATTTAGATCAACATAGAGACCAGGATAAAAAAAATCATTAAGTTGGAAATAATATCCGGACGGACTCGGTCCACTTGCGCTCACCATGATTCCTCTCCTCAGGGCACAGCGATCGGCAAATGCCCCAAGAACAAACTGCTGAAGGGCTACATCGAGCTGGAGCTGCAGCTGCGAGAGTTTGACCGCTGCAGGAAGCTGTATGAGAAATACCTGGAGTTCACTCCGGAGAACTGCACCACCTGGATCAAGTTTGCAGAACTGGAGACGATTCTGGGAGACATGGAAAGAGCCCGCGCCATCTTCGAGCTCGCCATCGGACAACCACGACTGGACATGCCAGAGGTATGGATACACTTCAGTTCATTTAATCAGTTCTTTAGAAAACATGGTGGTAAACAGTTACTCTGGTGAAACATGTGACTATAAGTGTGAAAAAGTTGAATTGTTTCTTATGTTAATGTTGAGACTCAAGATGGACGGCAAGAGAGCGAGAGGGTGACACAGCAACAGTCGGCATGAAATCAGACCGATTCATTTTATACAAAGACATTTGGATGTTTACAAAATCACAGAGTAAAGTAGAAGATAGACAAGTTCAAGTCAAGTTTATTTCTGCGGCACTATTCAGACACAAGGTAGCTCAAAGTGCTTCACATAGGCGCGGAAATACATCAGAGATGGAACATTAAGATGACGTTAAATTAGCATTTAAAACAAATACGAATAAATATAAATATTTCAAGAAATCATATGAAGATTGCATAAAGTCAGGTAAAAAACCGAGGGCACCATTTTCAAATTTTGAAATTCTTAAAATTTTGAAAATTAAAAAAAGGTGAAGTTCATAGCCCAGAGTGTCCATGGATCTCAGGTGTTCAGGAAGCTTGTTCACAGGTGAGTAGAGAAACTTGAAGCTGCTTCACCTCGACTGGTTCTGATTCTGGGAACACTGAGTGGAAGTGATGACTTGAGGGTCTGGATGCTTCATATCAGAACATTAAAACATGAGACATCTGACAGGTTTTACCCTCTGTGTCTTCACTTCATGACTGAAGCACATTTAAGTGATGAGGGTCCGTAACTTTTTCCAGACTGGCAGGATCACTCTCACAAAGGTAGAAGGTAACATTACAAACATTAAAAGTTTTCTTTCATTTGTTTTCATTTCAAAGCTTCTGTGTCTGTCACTGTTTCAGGTTCTGTGGAAGTCCTACATCGACTTCGAGATCGAGCAGGAGGAGTATGGAAACACACGGAACCTTTACAAACGGTTGCTGCAGCGCACTCAGCACGTTAAGGTGAGAACTACAGTCCAGCTCAACACGAGGAATTATCATGACATTTACACCAGGGTTAAACCAGCGTGAGGAGCCCCAACCTGACACCACCTGACCTCTGACCTCTTCTTCTGCTGCAGGTTTGGATCAGCTACGCCAAGTTCGAGCTGTCGATCGACAGCCCCGACAGGCTGCAGAAGTGCCGGCAGATCTACGAGGAGGCCAACAAGGGCATGAGGAGCTGCGAGGAGAAGGAGGAGCGGCTGATGCTGCTCGAATCCTGGAAGGACTTTGAGAAGGAGTTTGGCTCCGACAGCACCATGGAGAGAGTCAGGAAGCTGCTGCCAGAGAAGGTGAAGAAGAGGAGGAAGCTGACGGCCGAGGACGGGGTAAGAACTGCACGTCACCCAGCAAACCGGTGTCAGTGTGATGTCATATTGAATATAGTAAATAGAGCATCATGTGGTTCTGGTTCTGTACCTGTGGCAGTAAGGATTTTTATTTTCCTTATTTTTGTTTGAGCTCAAGTCTTTCAAGATTCAGCTCTGAAAAGATGTAGTTATAAAACCTATGGAATACATAACGAGTTGTGTCCAATCAGTGCTAATATAATTCATCTTTTTATTGATATAGACTATTGATCAACCGCAATTCTGATAATTTGTTGTTCATCAAGCAAAAAAGTCAAACATTCTCTGGCTCATGCTTCCAGAAACTTTCTGCTTTTCAGTTGAAAAATATCTGATAATTATAACAATTAGTTGTAGTTTCACTGATTTAATACAGATCGTTGATTGTTTTTAAGCTAAATTAACACCGTGATTTCAAAATGCTTTAAACCATTTTTAGTGGATTTTCTGTTTGCATGAAGGTTATATTCTAATCCAAATTCATCATCAATTAACAAGTTTAAGGTCTATTGATTAAAATAACTTTGAAACTGGGGAAATTTGAACTTGAATCTAAAAGACAATCAGCAAATCTGTACTGCCTTTAACTGACCTCTATCAAATCAATGACTCTGTAGAAATTAATTGTATTGAATGAATGAAAATGATTCAGCACTCATGGTCATGCAAATGAGGAAAATTCATTTTAGAAACTGCATCAAATTTCCAATTGAGTTAATATTAAACTCAGCACAAGCTTTATAATTGATTTTAAGTTATTTTTCAGTAAAAAAAGTAAAATATTTAAATAATTCTCTGGCTCCAGTTTTTGCGATCATATCACTGTGAACTAAACATCTTTGGACTGTTTTTACAGTTTATAGACAAACTGAATAATTAATAAAGAAAAGCCACAGATGAGTGGATAACAATAATGATCAGCTGCAGCCAGTCGTGGGTGTTAATCATGATCTCCCTCCCTGATTCCCACAGTCGGATGCAGGCTGGGAGGAGTACTACGACTACATCTTCCCCGAGGACGCCGCCAACCAACCCAACCTCAAGCTGCTGGCTATGGCCAAGATGTGGAAGAGGCAGCAGGCGGATGACACGCAGAAGGATCCAGAAAAAGGTCCAGAGGCTGAAGAGACGGAGCCGTCGTCCTCTGACCAACCTGCAGCTCCTCCTGAAAACCAGAACGACTCTGACAGAAACACTGAGACTGAAACAGAACAGGAGAAAACGTACGATGACCGAGATGACGACAACAGCAGCAGCAGCGGCAGCAGCGAGAGTGAGAATGAGGATGATGATGATGGTGGAGAGAAAAAGGAGAAAGAGAGCAGGCGCAGTGAAGAAGATGAAGATGATTAGGTTCTCCTCTCAGGGACACGAGGGGGCCGAACGTCCTGGATTAATTTTTCTACTCTTTCATTTTTTTTTAAAGAAAAACAAGAAAACCGGCTCACGATCAGGCTTTATTGTATGACCATGTTTTCTTTGCAACTGTGCTATTACACATACACATCAACTCAAACCGGCTCTTTGTGTTGTTTCTTAAGCAAATTTAGAATTTACACGAAATGAAGCTGAACTGGGAATTAATGATTTAGAAAATGAAGATCTGTACAAGCAGTGGCTCTCTGGCTGTGAGGCTTTAAACACTGAGGAAACAGTGTCTGTGGCAGTTTTATTATGTACAGAGTGACTGAGCAGGTCCAGTAATTATCACACACATTCCACATCTGACCATCAGGGTACAGTGAGCAGAGCGTCAGAGAGCCACCGTCTACTGTTATTCAATGTCCTCTGGTCTGACAGGATGTGGCAGCGGGATGATGGACTTCTTCTCTGTGTCTCTGGACAGAGCTTTCCTCATATCTGCAAAAAGAAAACATAAAATCCATCATTTTTCTTCTGCAGCTCTGTGTGAACAACAGGCTGTGTGTGATAAAGCCAAACAACAGATTTCACTCTAAATTCAACCTGTTGGATCACAGGGACACAGGCAGCGCAGAGACTTTGTTTACGACACAATAAAATGTCATTAAAGGGTAACTCCAACCAAAATATCATCCGCCTCCATCTACAGTACGATGGAGGTGAACAGAATTTGGTTTGTGATGCTCAAAGTTTTATACATTAAAAAAAAAAAAAAAACAGAACTCCACAGCAATAGAAACAATGTCCTGGTTATGTCCTGTCACAACCAAACAGCTTTATAAATACACAGCAAATATACTGATAATACTGATACTGCTCCTGAAGCTGTTTTACCACCATCCACAGGTAGTTTTTTCTCCAGCTGTGAGCTTTGTGCAGTGCATTGTGGGAGAGTGGTGTAAATCAACAGAACAATAAATTAATAAAATTCCTTTCACATCCATTTTTACTGGGGATGGAGACAGATGAGCAGCAGCGGAGCAGACAGGACAAAAAAACCTTATTATACAACTGTACAGTCAAAAGCTGTGATGTGTTGTCCTGAGTCCAAGCAGCAGCTGACTTCAAAACAGAAGACTGAAGCTGCAGCGGTTCAGTCTCAGGATGTTGAAGCTGTCTCAACAGTCACAAATCGACTAGAACACATCAGATTTTATGACTCATCTCACCATAAGCGTCTTCGTCAGGCTCTCCGTTGCTGGCTGAGTAATACTCTATCACCGTCCTGTAGACGCTGTAGCCCAGACGTTTGTACATGTTCACTGCCACCTGGTTGGAGACTCGCACAAAGAGATCCACAAAGAAGCCACCTTTCCTGCAGGACAACACCACGTTAACAGTCACAGGAAAACCTCCATGACGAGGAGACACCAGGGGAACAAGGGAGTGAGGGTCATATGTGACATGATCAACTAACATTCAAACAGCAGAAGCAAGTGAGAGGTCAAATAAAAAACAACTTCATTACAGCTAGAGGAGAAAATTCTGACATTAGGAATAAAATTACATGAGATTTTTCTTTCTTGTCTCAATATGAGCTGATGATAAAACATATTCATCCACAAACCTCTCTGAGATCTCCTCCAGCATCTCCATGAGTTTAGCTGCCAGTCCCAGTCTTCTGAACTCTGGAGCCACGGAGAGAGCGGTGACGTGGCCGTGCCACTCCTCACGGGCCACAGATCCCTCCGCCTTCCCCATGACTGCAAGACAACAATCAATCCGCGTCAAGCAAGAGTTACAGAGGGTCTATTTTATTACCACAGCAGTGATACACGATTCATTAACGAAGCACAGCATACTTTTAATTTGAAATCCTGGGTTCAGTTAGTTTTAATAAGTGTTAATGGAGCATTTAATCTGCAATTATTACAAGATTTTAATAGCAATTAATCTATTTCAAGGGCCAGGTTGTTGAATGTAAAACACAAAATACAGGAGGCCTTTTTCACAGCAGCTAGTTTGACTCGTCATAGCAGAAAAGGCACAGGTGTTAGCCTGCTAACACCATTAGCCATCCTTAGTATTATCCATTACACCTGTGCTACACTAAAACTCTGACACTGAAGCAGCTAAATGGAATTCAGCCTTATTAATTTGATTATTACACGTTTAAATGTCTTTGGGAATGATGTATTTATGTACATGAAATGTTTAAAAGTGTTTAACTGATTGTCTGGAGGACGGAGTGTTTTCACTGAGATGGTTAAAGTGCCACCACATCGACGGAGAAATGTCAGAAATACAAGGTTAATGCTGCGTTGTTCCTCCGTTTAGATCCATTTTATTCTTGTTACTATACTAATTCATTGTTAAATCATGTGTAGTCTTGGTCTTGTTTATGGTGTCCATATGTTTGCTGCAGGGTTTGGATCTATTTCTTTTCACTTCAAAAATTAACAAATTTGACTCAAACTTATGCAAAAAACTACATGTAGTTTAAACCATATTGTTTTTAAAAAGCAGGGATAGTCATGGTTTTAAAACACTTTATAAAAAGAGTGGAACTGTGTTTTTACAAACTGATCTTATTGAGTATAAACCCTGAGGGAGCAGAGGGACTCACTGTAGCCCATCAGTTCACCACCAGGAGCCTCTGCAACGATGAAGTACTCTGGCCAGTGAGCCAGGTACTGGAGGTAAAACGGGATCCCATACTGAGGGTCAAAGGTTAAAGAAACTGAGCATGACAAGCTGCATGAAGGTGGACTTTAGTGTAGACTGGATTAGCTTCAGCGAAGTGGACCTACTCTCCCGGAAGTGAGAGGACAGATCACATGTCATTATCTGAAATAATCATAACCCGTGTGAAATGTGTGTTTGATTTAAACATGACAACAACACACATTTGTACCGACAAACAAAGTTAATGAGTCCAGGTGACATTCACGTGAAGAGGAAGGATACGGTTTCTGTCAGAGGATCCAGGTTACTGTTGGACAGACAGGAGACAAACATTAGTCTGGACATGTACGATAATAGTAATAATAGATAAACACACCAAACTCAATCCAATAATTGTATTTTTTTTCGTTTAATGTTAATGCTACCTATGAGGATGAATCTTAAATAGGTGACATAACTTCATTTACATTCGTTAGGGATTACCGGTAAATTCGGGTTATCTGTGCCCGACCAGAGCCCATTCATTTCCTATGAAATGACCCACAAACAGCTGATCCAGCCCGCTGCTAGCCGACTAGCGAGGCAACAGTGACGAACTTTAACGGAAACAACAGCTTTTTGACAGATTATATTTATGCCGATTTTTTTTACATAAATCACTGCGATTCACATCCGTTTTAAATCGTGTACTTAAAGGTGTTTATTTTCGCCAATAATACAAAATCGCTAAATCACATGTTTTTTGTATGGAGTTTCACAGCGGGTCTTTCCATCAGCAGACAACGAGCCCGGCAGTCGGTGTGTGGTCACACGGTCCAGCCTGCTAACGCAGCTGCGCACAGCAGCCCCGGCTGCGAGGTCGCCCCTGCCACACAACACCACACATCTGGGTAATTACGCTCAATACATCTTAAGTCGGAGAACTGACCAGACTCCACTCACATATTGTTGAATTTAAACAAATCGTCGCAGGTAAACGGTCGCAATGTTGTCATCTCGGCTGCTGCTCTGTGTCCTTTCACCTCACAGGACCAACGAGACCTCGGCTTAGTTTAAAAGGCAAAAAGAAAAAGAGCAGCGCCCCCTGCTGGGGGGGAGGGGGGCGTGCTGCATGTGCAGAGATGTGCAGGATATTTATATTTTTATGGCCTGTGTTTTTTGCTTTTCTACAAAGCACAGTTATTTTTTTCTAGTGAACTAAATATTTGTTATATCATATCATACGTGCATTTTGTTATAATTTGACTTTATTTTATAATTAAAGGACTTTGACCATCTGCTGTTGAAATAATGAACAACACCAGCACAGAGAGTGACTCACAGCCCGGCAGCAGGTGGAAAACAGAGTAAGTTCTGCACATAGTGACGACTGTGTTTAAAATATTTTTAGTTTTTAAACAAATGACCACTGTGATTTATTTATGAAATTAACTGAAACCAGAGGCTGCAACTGAATATAGAGTTTCAGTCTAAAAATTGATGGCATGCTTTGTAAAATGGTAGACCGTCATTTAAAGTTGACATAATTTACAGTAAATGAGATGAAAGATGCTAAAAAAAAACGTCTTATGTTTCTGTATGGCAGTGTTTCCCAACCTTTGGACATATGGTCCCGTAAATAAAAGCAGCCTCTAGTTGCCTCCACTAAGGAGGTTGTGTTTTCACCCGTGTACGTTCAGCAGGATTACGCCAAAGGCACTGAACCGATTTACACCGAACTTGGTGGAATGATGGTTCATGGGCCAGAGAAGAAGCCATTTCATTTTGGAGAACATGCAGATATTTTACTGTAAATTAGATTTTTTTTTCTCTGAGGTCTGGTGTGTGTGGCCTTGCTAAAGGTCTGTGGTCTTCGAGTGCCCTTCTAGTTTTGTATGTTTAATGTCTGCTAGTTGTGACCACTTAAATAAAGAATTAATTCACTAGAAAAAAAGGACACATCCTATTCAATGGACGATCATGTGAACTTTCAGATTTGCAACTTATCAACTCAGTGACTCAACAGCTACATCAGATGGTTGCCATGAAATTCTCTGTAGACATTTGTGGTTCCCAGATAACGAGTCCTGGTGTTTGGGCGATCCTCGGACTTTTCACTGAACACAACACCACGAGTGTTGGATGGATTGATGTGACATTTGCTACACACATTCAAGACCCATCAGGATGAACTGTAATCACTTTTGTGATTCTCTGACTCAAATGTTTAATTTGTCAAATGTTTGGTTCTTGAGACATTGGTTTTCTGGGACTTCTGCCTGGAGGTGGAGGTGATTGAAATTTCATATGTGGTTCTTATAGCATTGAAAAAATAACGTCCTTCAACCTCAATGCCTGCTGTGAATAGGTTTTGTAGGGACTCTGGGTTCCAGTGAAAACTTAGTCTAGCTGACTGAGACTTTGGGCCCTTAGGTGTCAGGGTCTCTTGGGAGACCATCTACTTTTCATGAGACTCTCTCATCTTTTTCCAGCTCCATGTAGGAGCT
This sequence comes from Trachinotus anak, assembly GCF_046630095.1. NCBI lineage: Eukaryota > Metazoa > Chordata > Actinopteri > Carangiformes > Carangidae > Trachinotus > Trachinotus anak. The sequence continues at coordinate 7,805,482 of NW_027273882.1, read as the reverse complement.
GCTGGGCAGCAGGATGAAGATCCCTGTGACTGTTTGACTGATCCAGTGCCTGCTGGAGATACAGACATCATAAGTCTTTATTAGGACTCATCACAAATAAAATCACTGGAACATTTTCTCTGTGGGATCAGTGTAAATATCCCCTGTGTGGAAACACCCAGTCTCAGCATTTAAACAAAGCCTTCCTGAGGGGATTCAGGTAAACTGACACTGGTTCAGTTCATCAGGTGGGAAGGTGTGGCCTCTGTTTGCCGGTATGAAGGTTGCCACTGACATCACCTGCTTCCAGCACAGAGCGAGACTTCGAGGAGCGAGGTTCATCCATGCAAATGGCGTGTCTCCAAGTGTGGGGATTCTTCAGCCTCATCGTTCTCACGGCCGCCCAGAACGCCACACACAGGTAAAGGAGCAGGTCCAGGTGGAGCCGGGGACCAGGCCAATTACAGGGTCTTTAATATCAAAGCGGAGGTATCTTATGTCTAAATGGTGCATGTCTCATTAACATAACATTAAATACAGATTTCACCCAGATATTATTGAAATTAAGCAAATGATCGGGTCAATATTGACAAAAGAAGGATTGTGGTGTTAAATATGCACTAAAAGATCATGTCAGTAACACCTTTGCCAGATATATTTTTTATGCTAATCTCATAATTACTTTTAATAATACTTTTTATAATTTCAAATTAATTATTACATAGTTTATTTTGAAATGTAACATAAATCATTGGTAATTTCACAGAGATGTGGGACAATTACAGGGTCAATGAAAATCTCACTGTCATGAAAACTGACATTATGAAATAAAAAGTAACATGAACTAATAGTGTCACTGGGGCAAATGCCACAGTGTAATAAAATAAAAAAATACATTTTGAAAGAAAATTCTCTATAATTAATTAAAAATGAACTCCAGTAATAAGAACAATTAAGTAATGAAACAATAAAAACAGTGAGTGGAGTTTTAATAGTTATTTCACAGCTTTTTGTTTCATGAAAATGTTTTAATCACATGTATTCTCCCTGAGACCTCCCTCTCCACAGTGTTTGACTTGTAACTCAGAATAATTTGGTTTTACAGCCCTGGCCCCCGGCCCTCCTACCTGCTGCTGGCCCCCAGATTCCTCCGTCCTGGAGTCCCTCCATCGGTGTCGGTCACCATCCTCACCTCCTCGTCGGTCGTTGTCTCTGCTCACATTGTTCATGGCAACCAGACGGTGGCCTCAGAATCAGCTACAGTTGAAGGAGGTGAATCATTTGTTTCCCATGAAGAAAAAAATGTTTTTCTGATTCACATTCTCTCAAATGATTTAACACTGATGTCAATTGTTTCTCTGTTTAAAGGCTCAACCAAGCTGCTGACTCTGCCACCTGTAAGTATAACACGTCACCTTTAATCTATCTATCTATCTGATTTTTTGGTTTTTTGGTCTTTGGGGGAACTAAGATCAGTGTTTATTTATGTTCCAGGGGGGAAATTCAGGTTTTGTAGCAGCACAGGACAGAAATAAGTACAGATATGTAAAATAATAAAAACTTGCAAGAATATAAAGTTAAAATAAGAATAGAAATAAAAAAATATGAACCACCGAGCCGCTGCTTCCTTCTCTGATCACCAACTGTCTCTGGATACTGTTGGTTCTATTTTCTTCTCTCGGTGACAAATTTCTTGCTAAATGAGTCCAGACCAATCACGGCTTGTGTGTTTTCACAGCTGGGAGGAGTGGCTTTTCTTTGAAGTGTGAACTGATGCTTTTGAACACAAACTGACATAAACAAGTGAAATTCAGGCAGATGTTGAGCAGATTGCACCAATCACCAGAAAAAATTCCTTGTATGTGAAAACATACTTGGCAATAAAACTGATTCTGATTCTGATTCTGATTCTGATTCTGATCCGAGGCTGAAGCCTCTTTTCTGGTCCACAGCTCAGATCTCAGTCTGCCCTCCTTCAGACACCTGAGAAGCTTTGGGTCCAGATTGGAGCAGCTTCAAAAACACACTTTCACAAACAACCAGATCAGTTGGGTTTTTCATTCTCTCAGATTTGCATTTTTAGGAGAATAAATACTTCAGTCAACTCTCTTCCTCTGGCTTTTGCAGGATTCTTATCTCTGAAGGGTGTTACGTGTCAGTGAAAAGACCAAATTCATTTCCTGATTAAAATCCTCATTGTTGTGTCCCTGTAGATCCACAACAGCAAGTCCAGCTACTGGCACCCCTACAGCCTGGAGGTCAAAGGTCACGTGGGTGGCACCCAAGTTTTCTCCAACTCAACAGAGCTGCACTTTGACCCCAAAGGCCTCTCCACCTTCATTCAAACAGACAAACTGAACTATCTGCCGGGGCAGGTGGTGAAGATCAGAGCGGTGTCCATTCACCACAACGGGAAGCCCTTCATCAGCCCAGTGGACATCATCATCACAGTGAGTCTGACTTCAGAGTTTACATGTGTTCATGACATAAATCATCACAAAATTCAACTTGATGTCCAGTGCGATTGACACAACAAACAAAATCTGTCAAAAAAAGTGACAAATCCATCACTGCAATCGTTCATTCAGTCATCACCATCAGAATCACAGCTGTAGTTTCCTCTTTCAGGCTGCAGCAAACACTGATTGTCATTATAGATTCATCTGCAGATATACTCCTAGTGGATAATCATTTCTGTTTTCTCTGTCTGTGTTCTCCCTGATCCAGGATCCGAGGGGAAACCAGCTCAGGCAGTGGCTGTCTGTGGACAGCGTCCTCGGGGTTGTGTCCAAAGAGTTTCAGCTGTCTGAAAACCCTCCTCTGGGTCAATGGACCATTGTCACTATGCTCAATGTAAGTCTGTGACAAGTGTATCTACTAGGTTTTTGCAAGGACTATGTGAACCCATCTGGATGAAACATGTATGAACTCTTTCAAGGGGACGGAGATATGCAGAGTATGTTATGATTGTCTTGCCTTATTGGCAGATTCTTTCACTTGTGAGGATTTTAAGACATTTTCAGTGTCTTTAAAAGCAAATTACACACTAAAGGGTAGAGCAGGAGGAGCCCACTGTACAACACTGTAATCCAGTAGAGTGGGTGGTGAGTTGGTGGGCTGTATCTTGATCTGAGACTTTAGACTGATTCTCTTACAAACTAATTTTAGTAGTTTCATGGAAGTCGGCTAAAACATTGTGCTGCTCCAGTCCATCAGGACCCAAGGAGCCTGTGCTTGGCAGCAATTGCTGTTTATTTAGAAGGTTTTTATTCAGTCCACAGATGGACAAATACCTGTTACATTAACCTGCGACCTGACACCCCCATTTTTGTACCCAAAATAAAAGGTTATTGTTCTTAAACCCATTTGAATCAAGTCATAAATCTGGTCTCCTTTGAAATGTAACGCTTTAGATTTTACAACCATATGATTAGAATGAGTAGAAAAGACACAAACATAGTAGAAAGCTTTTCTTTTTTGCCTCACCTATTTTTATGACATACAAAAAGGGAATCTAAGACCTGTAATAGGAGCTTCAGTGTGGGACGCACTTTGTAGCCACAAGTCTGAGCATATTCGGGTCAAGACAACAGCTGTGTTATTTTGATATGGAGGATCTTAATGCTCAGATAGAATTAGGAGACTTAGAGCTTTCAAACAATGTATAATTAGTCAAAGTTTTGGGAAGACTGGGTCAGGTGCAGACCAAACCACACAAAGTGTTTGGTCCTGCTTGTGACCAAAGCCTCCCACAGGGGGCGGTAAGTTTTAAAAGGTAAACACCTGTTCAGGTCAGTATCTGCTCTACTTATTCTGACCTTATGCTGTTCATCTCAAATTTCCTAGTGACTGTCAATATTATTTTCTGTAAACCAAGACTCCAATTGTTCCCTGATCCTAACTACGTGTTATTGTAAGAATGACAATGAATGCGCCCTTACATCAACCCAATTGTGTTTGTGCCTAAACCTAACCAAACCTTATTTTATTTTGCAGCTGTGATTTAGTAGTTTTTGGAAAGAATAGACAATTGATTTCATCCTGCTGAAAATGCTTTTAGGTATTGTTCTGGATTTACAAGTCACATATTTTCTTTTGTAATTAGGAGGACTTATTGTGAGTTATTAGGGGGGAGGGTCTGAGTCAAAAAGAGCAGCCCAAACAATTATTAATAATGCTTGGGAGAGCATTAGTTTTCCACAAAATGAAATGTTAGATTTCTAAAAATTTCCATATAATCCCTTAACAAGACACTCGTGTCCCCATGGGGCCTTAATGCTCATGATAAAACCAGGGAAGGCAGTTTGTCCTGCAGGTGGCACCAGAGCAAAGGTCACGTTGTTACTTAAATCTAAAGGGTTTATCTTCTGTTTGTTTTACAGGATGTTTCAAGTGAGAAGCATTTCAACGTGGCTCATTATGGTTTGTACATTTTCTCTGCCCAATGAGGACGTTGTCTTTTTGTTGTACCATGAAAGCTGAGTGATTAAACATTTTAAGTACCTTTTAAGTGCATAAAAAGTTAAAGGTTCTTCGTTAGCCACACCTCAGGCCCCTGTTCAACCACCCCTACATCCACTATCAATGCGGTGATATGCTCCATATCACAGCAATGCTAGGCCTTGGACTTTATCCACGGTCGCATAAATGACGCTGATGGAGCCGGTAAAGACACAGATGGAGCAAACAAAAACTTAAATAATCTGGTTTTGACAGTCCACTGGCCGAACGTTCTCTGACAGTAGTCTGACTGGGAAAGCCTGAATTGAGCCTTGGATTTATCTGCTGTGGCACAAACAAACAATCTGGATGTTTTGACAGTCCACCACCCAACTGAGACTCAAACCAGTACTCCCCATGGCTGGTCGGCCTGAGCTCTTTTCTCACCTCTCTTTAGATGAAAAAGTGGTTTCTTCAGTGAAGGATGGTCATTCTTACCTGAACACTGCATACTGCACTGTGTCAACTTGCATGTGGGCAGTGCCTGTGTGTTTAAATGTGGCCAACAGTTTAACAAGACGGTCTCAAAATCATGAACATCCCACTTTGTCAGACCAGTTACCAAAACCGAAAACAGAGAAACTCAAATCACAACACACACAGAGGAAGTGTGACATCGGTCTATGCTCAGAACAGCATTACTCCAGTATATGTTCACATAGAAAGTAGCTGTTTGCTGCTATATTATTGTCTAAAATCTCATTTAATCTTGTTTGCAGAACCTTTATATCCACATGTTTATCATCAGTCTATGTTTGTGTCTTGTTGCAGTGTTGCCAAAGTTTGAGGTTGTGATAGATGTTCCGGATGTCATTTATCATAAGGACACCCTGCGGGGCTCCGTCACAGCAAAGTGAGACCTTTTTTTTTTATTCACTGAAGTGTTGATACTTTCATTTGCGTGTTTGTATATAATCTTGTTTGTGAATGAGGCTTGATGATTATTAAAAATCATTGTGTTTTCATCATCAGGTACTTGTACGGGAAACCTGTCCAGGGACGCATGAATATAACATTCCTTCATCACTTCCATGGTATTGTAGAGGTTTATGGTGAAGATAGAAGGGTATGTAATTCTATTTTCATGTGTGATTTGAAGGCAGATTGATGAATATATTGATTATTATCTGACTATATAATCTTGAGTTTAAGACTCTCTGAATAAACCCAACATACACATAGTTTCCTTATTTAATAATAACTGTATTTACATTATGTTACCTACCATACTTCAAATATGTATCCATAATTTTGCACGTTATCTTGACTAACCAATTAATCATTGAAGTAAAAAAATATAATGAATAATGAAAAATATCTTTAATTTACATCAATATTATTTTTGATTTAGATTGATGGTACCGGAGACTTGACATTTGATGTTCCCACGTACAAGACAATGAATGAAAGAGCTCTAGAAATGGTCTTGTATGACAAATACATGAATGACGAGTTTCTGACGATTCTGGTTAATGTGACTGAACACCTCACAGGTACTAATCAGTTTTTACCTCACAACTTCACCTCCAGGCTACACCTATTTATATGACTTCCTGTACATTGTCATTTTTAAAAGTTGATTTATAGACAACAGGTAAGACTCAGTAAGAGTAATTCACAGTATGGCTTTATCCAGAGCTGTGGCCACCATATAAGAAACTGAAGTCATGCCCTCAGAAAAATACTGAGGGCATGACTTCAGTTTCTTATATGGTGGCCATATTTATGTTCTATAACAGAAAACACACTGGTTAATTACAGGACTTTTTGTTGCACACATCAAGTGTTAAGAGGCAGCAGTAGCAAGAAAACAAAACAAGTAACACTGACTTATCATCTCCGTGTCAGATCTGTAGTATGTTTGAGAAGTTTGGGACAGAATATTGTTAAAGGAGTAGAGCAGCTCCTTTCAGGAATAGATTAGTACAGAGGTTGTGTGCGTGGTGGGAGAGAAAAAGAGAGAGAGAGACAGGTGAGGCTGTTGAGCGGCGCTGAGAGTTAGCTAGTTAGTTAGCAGTTAGCAGTGTAGTGGGTGTGTGGGTGTTTTCTTCTGTCATGTTTTGCATCATGATTTCAGTTAATTAGTCTTCAGGTTTGAATGTTAATCAAATATTACTGATGCTGTGTATTATTGATAATTGCAAATGCTTTTCATCTTTCAGGTCTCACATATAACAGTATGGCAAAGGTGTCTTTAGCAAAACACAAATATAAACTTTCCTTTGATGGCTATCCCAAAATATTGAGGCCCTCATTAAACTTTGCTGCCAGGGTAAGGAAAGAAAAACTTTTTATAGCTACACCTCAACTGTATTTGACTTCATTGTTAATCTATTTAAGATCACCAGGACCAGCATGCACAATAGACTTTACAGAATGCTCTATGTTTCTAAATAAAGCATCTAATTTAAATAGCATGTTGCCAATAGTTAATAACTTCTTGATTTTGTAGCTGAAAATATGTACATACAACGGTCAACCACTGTCATTGGAGGATCAGCAAAAGATTGTTCAAGTGTCAGTGATGCAGAGAAACCAAAGTCCGTGGAGTTGGAAAATGGACGAGATGGAAGAAATTATACCTCGTACATCACACATATCAGATCCTCACCCAGAGGAGATCCCGCCTAAAGAAATGGCGTTTCCTGTCCCTGCAGATGGAGTCATACCCCTCCACATCTAGGTCATGAATGAAACTGAAACACTCACCATTGATGTAAGTAACAAAACAGAAAACAGAACCTTCACACTGTAAAACCTTAAAATAATGACATGCAGCGTAAAATTACAAGATTATGTGTGATTTTTTTCACCACTGGTGAGTTTATGTTACAGGTCTGTCATTTTTTAATTTCCTGTGATGCTTTCTATAAAGAACTATGTAATTTGGTACAAAGTATGAGGCAAACAGTCTCAAATTTTAAATTGGCAGGAGCATTACAATGTCACAGTTTGACTGACATTTGGTTTTACATTTTCTGTATTTTTTCCTATCAGTACAAAATGGCGTTAAGTGCGTCATAGTCTTGTGCTATAGGGCACTATTAACATTAAAACAGCGATAATTTTATACAATTAATGAACACAATGTTCACCTTGAGGGGCTTAACTGAAATGTGAAGTGGTGTATCATCTGCATAGACGGGAAACAAAAAGCCACATTGACAGATTTTAAGATTTGTTTGTTGTAACCCATTCTAAGGTCAACTAAATGTGCACTATAAAGCTGCTTTTATTTTGGAAAACATAACTACTGGATCAGACAAGACAGCAACAGATACTCAATATTACAGCACATAGGGGCAAAAGGACAATCTAATGGTAAATGTTTTGTGTTTGATCAATATACAAAAGATATTAGAGGGCCTGAAACTGAACTATTGGAATTTTAAAAAAGTTTTGAGACTACACCAAGTCCATGACCATGATTTTCTGTAAGATTATTTAGCACCAGGACATAAACTTTTCACATATTTGTATGTTTTTTTATGTTTTCAGGCTTCTTTTGAGGACAGTCAAAGCACTCTTCAGCTCTATAAAAGCTACACATCACCCAGTCAGTCCTACCTGCAGATTCAGAAACCCACCAAAACTCCAGAGGTACACACAATTAAAAAGTTAGACATATTTTGTCTTGAGTGGGATAAAATATCACCATCTTCTCCTTCTTCAGGTTGGGTCACCACTTCTGCTGCACATTGAGGGGAATTTTCCAATAACTGAGATTCACTACATAGTAAGGAACTTAATAATTCTCAAAGAGCATGCCTCAATTATTTCATATACCTTTTTTCAGGGCTTCCATATACTTACATTACAGTGCAACTATGGAACACAAATGAATTGATCACATTATCTAGACTAGAATTGTATATTTTTTATTTTATAAATTATTGCCTTATTTTCACTTTTTATTTTATTTTATTTCATTTTATTTAATCTTTCATTTTGCTCATAATGCTTTCTGCTTTTTTTCTAATTTTTGTGTTTGTTTTTACACTGCATATTCTCACCATCTTGCGCAACACTTTGTCAACATAATTTTTTATAATTAATGCCACATCGAGAAAATGTATTATCATACAACATTAGAAAGTCACAGTCTATCTGTCAACTTGTTCCTTACTGTAAACCATTTTAGACCTCAAATATTCTAACATATTAAACCATACACTTTAAATAATACCTTACATTTATTTCTGTGTGTGAAGGTGAAGTGCAGAGGTCAGGTGGTTTCTGCTGGGAAAAGCTCTGGTGATCTAATGCTGGTCCCAGAAATCTCCTGGGCTCCTCTGGCCTGCATCATTGTCTACTGTGTGAATTCTAATGGAGAGATCGTCAATGACGTGCTCCAGCTGCCTATCACCCAAACTTTACAAAACAAGGTAATCCATCCTGTCAGCTGCTTTTAAAATAAGGTTTTGCACAGTGAATTAAGATAAAGTAATATTTTAGTTGGCCTGGTATTGTGAGTGTGATTATTGTGAGTATGATGAGAAAACAGTGAACAGAAAAGCAGAGTTAGCTAATGTTAACTAGCATCACAGGAGCAGCCTTGCTGATTTGCTGAGACCGAGTGAATGAGAAACTTTTGCAATGTTTGGAAAAGGGGGAATTTAGTGGGTAAGTTTGACTTTCTTCAATTACAACAATCAGCTACATGGACCGAGCAGGGATTGGACCACCTCGACTATATTACGCACCTTCAGAAATAAAAATAGATATGTATTACTTAAACCATCATCTAACTGTAACAAAAGATGCCATGCAGAGACTGAGCTCAGCTAATGACAACTCTTATACAGTCAGAAGGGGAACACTTACTTTAAGGTGGTTTTCATAGAGGTCCTCAGCTCACAAATTAATTGGAACATACATTTGAACACACTTGACTCATCTTTTGAAGTTAACCCCTACGTAGTCTCTAAATAAAATGGTTATGGGGTTTTACAGTCTTGAAGTCTGATCATATCATAATCCAAAACTGATCTGATCTCTATGTTACCTGGTGTAACAGTGTAAAAACTGATATATGAATTTGTGTGATGTGTGAATGTATAATGATGGTATATGGCTGAGTGAACTGTGATTGGCAGGTTTCTCTAAGCTGGAGCAAGACTATGAAGAGGCCAGGTGAAGAGGTCACGCTGAGGGTCGCGGTGGCAGAGCCTGGCTCTCTGATTGGGATCCTGGTGGTCGACAAGGCGACGCAGAGGATGGGATCACACAACGACATCACCGAGGAGAGGGTGAGAATACCTGCGAACTCTCTGCTGAGGCACAGCTTTATTGTGTTAGTTTATTCTGATTCTGCACATATCGACTAAAGCTAGCTTTAGTGTATGTATGAATGCATATGTAATTATCCTAAAACGGTGAAATGCATCCATATTGTTTAGTTTATAATTGCTGTCTGTATACTGTTTATTGACTGACAGAGATAGTCATAGTTAAAAATATTTTTAACATGACTGAAACCTTTTCTGCCTTTAACTGAACTCTTCAACCCTTGCACACACACACACACACCCAGTGCATCATTACAAACTCAGTGAGCACAGCCAAAAATGATTCAAAACCATAAAGCTGAGTTTAAAATTTTAGCCAAAACCCTGTTTGCAAGGATGATTATTTGTGAGCACAACTATGGTGAAAACGTCAACAATATTTCCACTTGATGCATCAGAGTTTCGTTAGCGCCACATATTAAGTTTTGGAAGAGACTGCTGATACAGTCAGAAGAATCTTCTAACTTTATAACCACTTACAGTTAATTTGAGGGGAAAGGCTGGGGTAATTATACATAGCCTTCTGTTGAGAACAGATATGTTGTGAATATAGGCTGCAGATATTAAGTCTTACCACCAACTGGTCAAAATTTCTACTCATTCAGTGAAATATCTTGATGTGTACTGGATAGATTGGAACAACGTTTAGTACAGACGTTCATGGTTCCCATATAATGACTGCTAATCACTGGCAATTTGCTAACTTTACCTTAATCACCATCATGAAGTTGACATCCACATGCTCCTCTGGATGAATTGCACTAATTAACTGGTGACTCCTTTACTTTCCATCCAACATCATCATCAGGTCAAAGATTTTTTTGTCCAGTACTTTGGTTTATGACCAGGTCCCTGCCAAACTAATGACATCACCACTGACCTCTTCTGTTCTTTGTGTTTTATCTAATTAGAAAATATTAGCATGCTAACTTGCTAAACTAAGATCATGAACATAGTAAATAACATAGTAGCGTGTTAGCATGCCATGATGTTAATCATTAGTGATCCTGTGGCTGCTATTTGTAACAGGATTCATAAACCTCATGACTGACTTTGTGATGTGTTTTTTCTCAAAAACACTAAAAGTTAAGCAGCTCACTGTGTCCTCAATCTGACCCTCAGTCAAAGAGATAAATCTACAAGCCTACAAGAATGTGAAGACATTTGTTGGTCATATAACATGCTTTGTCCATCCATGCAAGTGTCCATGCTGTGATCTGTGACTGCCAGAAGCTGCTATAACTCACCAGGGTCTTCTCCACTTAAATATTTTCCAACAGCAGCAGTTCTCCAGCTATATGTTCATCACCCTCACACCCACATTTTTGCTGGTATAACATCCCCTGCAGGTACACCTATGAAACCCAATCTGCTGCCCCCCACCCCGGTATCGGTTCTGTGTGAACGAAAGCACCACAGACTGTTTCATCCCAGCTCGTTCAAACTGGTTTCAAACAATAAGTGCTCTTTTTGTGTCCTGCGTAGTGTTGTTGGTCTTTGTAGGTTGTAACAATAGCAGCTCTGAGGATGTTGGTGGTGTTGCTTTCACAGGTGTTGGATGAGATTAAAGAGAATGGCGATTCCATGGCCGACGCCTACTCTGACATGGTGACAATGGGAGATCCATACTCTGTCTTCCAGGTGAGCTTTAGTTAGTTTCAGAACATAATCTTGCTGTAGAGTTTTAATTTAAAAAAAAGAATAATAGATAAGGATGACCAGCTAAACTATATAAATACTGATATCAATACCAGTGCTTCTATTTGGTAGAGATACTTCAGTACCCTTATTGGAACTCTTACATTTTGAAATTTCCAACTAGTGCTCAGTGTGCTCTTAATTTATTTACTTCACATTTTTCTTTATGGCATACCTCAGCTCAGAGTGTAAAACTTTTTTCATGTAAATGCAGCCTGTGGCTGTAGAAGCTGTATCTGGAGTGAAATGTGTTCCACGTCTTCCTTGTGTTTGCACAGACATGTGATCTTGTGGCGCTGACTGATGCCCGTTTACACATGATGGAACATATACTGAAGCCTGTATTTCGTAAGTTTTAAAAATCAACATCACTCAATAGCTTACCCTTCACACTCACTTAAATATAATGACTATTGTGACAGTACAAAGCTAGTATAACAGACGCTCATCTTCTTAACAGCAGGGGAGGGAATATATGCCATGGAACAGACAGACGTTCCACATATACAGCAACAACAGGAGCCACGAGAGCGCTGGAACTTTCCAGAGACCTGGATATGGGTGGATACCAATACAAGGTGAAGCTTCAGAAACTATAAAAGAGTACAGTGTTCTGCCTGTTGCTGAATTAGAATTGGTCGCTTTTTTCATTAAATGGGATTAGACGAACTGCAAAATGCATCTGTATGCAGATGACACCACTGTTTATATTAATAAGATTAACAAGCAAACAATGATGTTTCTTTGCCACTCATAACATTTATATTGATTTATTTTGACTTTCAGGCAAATTTGAACAATAGCAGTGTCTAACTCTGGAATTATTCAGTGGGGGTGAGAGACAAAACTGTACTCTTTGTGGGCATGAAATTTAGTTACAGAGCTTCTTCATGGTTGGCATTTTGACATTATAAATACAACAAATACCCTAACTGACATTTCATATGAGGTATATACAGTAGATGTTGTATCCTTTGTTTTTTAATCATTGGTTTCTATTTAAAAAACCTGTTTACTATCTTTATTGCAGTAATTCAGACACAGCAGAGGTAACAGTAACTGTACCAGACAGCATCACAACCTGGACCGCCACCGCCTTTGTCATATCCGAGAACCTGGGTCTGGGCATTGTAGAGAAGCCTGCAGAGGTATTTATTTCAATTCAGTGACTTCAGTGATTTTATGGCTTTGAAAGACTTATATTGGTGGTAGTACTTCATTCAATGTACTGTTGGTATTAGTGTTTCATATAGCCTTGTTAGTGTTTACACCTGAGGCAGCTTCTGTGTAACGTTCCTGCAGCTCACAGTATTCCAGGATTTCTTCCTGTCCTTGAATCTGCCGGCCTTCATCATCCGAGGAGAGGAGCTGCTGCTGGAGATCATTCTGTTCAACTACCTCCCACAGGACCTGGAGGTCAGTCTGTTGCTCCTCATACTCTGCTCTTTTGTTGCTAGGCGACATCTAGTGGTTGTAGAAATGATGACAGGAGCAAAGGGAAAAGTGCGGTGACGTAGTTTATAGAACGACAAAGTCCACGTCAGGAGGAGGTTGGGGTGGATGGATGGGTCAACAAAACACAGGAATATGACGCAGGACAGCGGTGTTTGATTCCCATGTGAAAGTCGCAGTTCTTGTTGTTTCTATTATCCCTGCCCATTCATTATTGTTATTGTAACCATGGCAACAAAGATCATCTAATGTTGAGGAATTACTTATTTTAACCCAAACCACCATCTTTTCCTGAACTTAACAAAGCCATGACTGTTATTATAGTTACCACGACAACCAAGGTCAGGTATGCCTGCCACCGAAGGAGAGACTCCGATGGGTCATATCAGAGTTGGAAAAATGACCTAATTTGCTGTTGTGTGACTCTACAGCTATAAGTGATGATGAAAGATGATGATGATTCATAAGTGTGGTGATATGATGATGATGGTGTATATAGACCACATCATATCTACGCAAGGATACAAAAAGCAAACAGAAGTGATATGGATGGCCCTAGACAATATAAACCAAACTCCTTTATAAAAAAGTAGAATTTAAAAAAGACAGCTCCCAAAACACAAAGTTTTCAACCAAGGACCAGTGGACCCATTAAGCCCTGATTATAATGATGTTTTTAAGGTGGATATCCAAAATTTTCCCTCAGATGTAGTTTCTTGAGTCTGTCTCCTCATTTAAAGGACTGAGGGATCAACGCCCACACTGCAGCTGCTTCACTGCTTTAGTTTAAGGGAATAAGAGAGAAGATTATTCCCACGCATAGTTCTTCATTGCCATGTCTCAGAGGCCCAATTGAGATAGAGATGTCGGATGGTGAAGGGATAGAGGCTGGCTATAAAAGGAGAGTAGAAAGAGTTGAACATACATGTGAGGAGTCTTTGGGGACTGGACTCCATTGTGACATCATCATTTCTATTGGGGGTAGTCACGCCATGAGTCATAGAGGAATATTCCCCAGATGGAGTCTGGACAGTCCTCCTGACTGAATGTTTGGTAAGTTTAATTAGTGGAACTATATTTTATTATTTCCATAACAAATATATAGACATTATACATACAAGACAAAACAAAATCATTGACAATAACACCTCCCACTTCTGCACAGCCCCAGCAACAACACAGGGCCAGTTCAATGCTCTGCAACAAAGACAAATGTCAAGCCAGTGCAAGACGAGAAAACACTATTCCTTTGATTTTCTATTGAGCAACTGATCTTATTTAGTTGTTCCTGCAAACAAAGCTTTTCCAGTCCCCTGTGTTACCTGGTTTATAAAAGGACTGTAGACAACTCCTCTAAAGGAACAATCCTAAATACGTTTACACTCAGACTCAACCCATTTCAGTAAAATGGATGAGCCTTTGAAAACTGAATTGATCCCTATTGAGGTACCCTCCCAACAACGTGTCCTGTACAGTAGGTGGCATTAAACTTGACACCTTGGAAATACCTGGGTATTGAATTTGTTTAAAACTGTGTTTCATGTAACCAAGATAGAGACAGATAAATCTCTTTACTCCAATCATCCTCATTCAGATTTCCAAGTCTCTCCACTACACTAATTTGCATTCTATATATTGTCTGAATCTGATGAAAAGACATTAAACTATTTCCTTGTATCAAATCATTAACAATCCTAATCTCTTTACTGGATTATCTCGTGCCAAATTCAGTTGTGTTTACTCACATGATTTCACTTTAATTTGAATCGTTGAGCTGTTGCAGGTCTTGTGCTGTTGTGCTGGTGATGTTAATGTAGGTCACTGTGAACACAAGAGGCAGAATGAAAGTCATGTTTTATCTGCTGTTTATTGTAACAGTATGATATATGTCAATGTGTACCGACAGTGGAACACAGTAGTTGTTTGAATACAGGTGACTTTTGTGAAATAAATCTGGTTCAGTGGGGTTAGTGGGGTTGTTTTCGGCGTCAAGTTGCTAAAATCTAACACAGCATCAGTGGTTTTACGGCGTCTGCTGCTTCCTCTGAGGACATGATACAGACAGATCCAGGCTCTCTTTAATCTTTAAATCCTTCAACACATAAAAGCTTAATAAAAGATCACATCAAACCCTCAGAGAGCTGTTGTTCTCATAATGATTTTTTAAGTTGATATTTGGTTACAACAACATGCTTCTTTTGTTTCTCCCACACTCTTTGTGTCTGGTTTAACATGATCTGGGTGTCTTCTCCTGGTCTTTGTTGACAGGTCATGGTGATTATAGCAGAGAGCGACGCCTTTGAGTTCGTCTTCCCGGACAATGAGGAGCTCTCCATGCCCAGTGTTCGTCGGGTGTCTGTGGGGCGCGAGAGCGGGACGTCCGTCCTCATTCCCATCAGGCCGCTGGTCCTCGGAGAGATCCCCATCTCTGTGAAAGCTGTGTCGTCTGCAGCGTCTGACCTGGTCCGCACGACGGTGCTCGTCAAGGTGCTGTGAGAAAATCACACAGTAAAAAATGAGAGCAATTGTTTATATGTGTAGGTATAACACAATACATAGAAATATAGTAATACTTTACTTTAATAAGCAGTATCTAAGTGTGATTAATAACATCATAATGCAGTTGTAGGAATCATTCAACAATTTGGGAAACACACGTCTCTGTTTTGTTGCTGAGAGTTAAATGAGAAGATTGATACCACTCCTATGTCTTTGTGCTAAATATGAAGCTGTAGCTAGAAGCAGGTTAGCTTAGCTTAGCACAAAGACTGGAAACAGAGGTAAACAGCTAGCCTGGTTTTGTCATCATTCAAATATCCACATTTCAGCAGCTCCAAAATCAAAGTGGTGCCTTTTTTCTTTTCTTTTTTTTTATCCATGTGAAAACCTTGTTAAAACAACATGATGTGTTAAATGAAAAGTTATCAAGTAATAGTTATGGCACATAACTCTCAGCAGAAAAAGCAAATAAGATTTCCCTAGATGCCGAATTTTTCTTTAAGGCACAGTTTTGCTGAATTTGTGTTAGAATATTTAGCTTTTAACTGAACGTGAAACAGCCTGTGAAGTTAGAATCAGAGGTTCAGCGTCTTGCTCAACAAAACATCACTGCCAGTGCGAGTCAGACCTGTCGCATTGTGTTTATCAGAGTGTCCATCAAACTGCTGCAGCTCCAAAACAAACAGAAAGAAAACTCTTCTTAAGAAATCAAACCTCATCTGCTGTTCCACTGAAACCTGTCTTGATCTTGTGTCACAGCTCTGCTTTTCCCAGAAATATTACTCACCGTGTTTGTTTGTGCATTGTGTGTCCATTTCTCACGGCTGCGGATTCTGCAGGCTGAAGGACTCGAGCAGTCGTTCTCCACCTCGCTGCTGCTGGAGGTTTCTGCATCGCAGCCGAGCCTTTCCAGACACGTCACCTTCACCTTCCCTGCAGATGTTGTGGAGGGCAGCGAGCGAGCTTCATTGACGGCTGTCGGTATGTAAACACACCGAGGACGAACCTTGAGTCAAAACCTGCTGAAACAGATTCAGGCTCAGACCACCTGAGGTCTCAGGCTGATTCCAAAAGAAAACAATGACAAGCTAATGACAGGATTTAAAGTTTTTCCAAAAACACAACATATGATCCAAGGTTCAGCTTAGTTTTCCACAGGGCCATAAAACTACTGGCCCTAAACTGTGGACATATGAATCTGATACAGTGACTACCAAATAAATGAATAAATGTGTGAATAAATATATATATCATCTGCATAGAAACCATCAGGAATCTGTAGAGTAAATAGCTTAAAAAAACAAGACAAAATAACACACTTGATGCAATTTAACACCTGTCACACATATGAAAATTAGCAATGAAAACCATTTGGGACTTTAAGACCTAGAAGTAGCTGTGGATTCATTTTAATGTATCACATTTTTATCAGTAGTACACAGCTGTGACAATAACCTGAACCTGGATAAGCTGCAGGAAGCCGATGGATGAATCCACAATATGAAAAATGAAATGAAACCATGTGTAATTAATAGATACAGACATAATTCACTCTCCTGACATGACTTTGATGTTTAACTTCTAATGGGCATGAATCTGGACAAACAACACAAACCTACAGTTTGACACACATATGGACTCCAGCAGGTTTGGAACATCAGACACACGTGTACTAAACAACATGGATCATAATAACCAGAGGGCCTTTCTTTATGTTTTAGGGCGATGAAAACATGAAACACACACGTTCAAACAGCTAGCTGTGCAGTGGTACTTTTCCATATAACAAGGTGCAGACGTTCTACACAAAAACACATGTGCAACACAACATGCAGCAGCAGGCTGAGGTCATACTTTCCTGTACTGTCCTGCGTCGAACATGGAAGATATTTATGGCAACAGTCAGATTCAGAGATTTTGTGATGTTAAAGGTTAATTGTCACATCGGCAGTGACGAGGAGGAGCCTTGTGATGAAGCAGCTGGTTGCTGGTGGGATCAGTGGAAAGATGACTTCACACTCCGTGAACCTGAGTTTTCTGAAAGTGTTCGACAAAGTTTGCAGCTGACATTTCAAAACACATCCAATCAGATGATACAACAATACAATACAATACTAATGTGAAATAAGCTCTGCTCTCTCCAGCGTTTATTATGCACTGCCACTTTGAATATATAAAGACTTGAATGTGCATCAGTAAGACAGGGTTCAGTGTGCATTGATAATTAGATAAATAATTGGAGGCACTTTAAGATCACCACATGCACAAGTATTTTAGTTTAAAGATTATCTGTGATTGGTTAACTCAGTCCACTGAGGTTTAATACAACCAGTGAGAATCCTTCTGCTCCCAGATCAACATAATATTTGCATCACTGATCTTCTGCGGCAGTAAAACATCTTTTTTTATTCTCAGCCTGAGGATATGATGTGATGGTATAGTTTGGCTCAGTAAACTGTCAACATTGCTCTTCTCACTGTTTTTCACCATGTTCTAATTTGTCTGGTTTACGCGGTGACGAAGGCGACATCCTCGGCCCGTCCATCAGCGGCCTGGACTCTCTGATCCAGATGCCTCATGGCTGCGGCGAACAGAACATGATCAACTTTGCGCCAAACATCTACGTCCTCCAGTACCTGAGCGCCACGGGACAGACGAGACAGGACGCCACAGACAGAGCCACAGACTACATGATGAAAGGTAGAAAAGGTCACAGTAACATGCTCATAAGTCATAACCAGCTCTGAGAAGATGCACATCCACCAACCCTCAGTGGGAAAGGTACTGGATACAGAAAAACCCATAATATACAATGTAATAACATCAAAAGGTTTATTAATTATCACTACCTATTTGACAGTAAATAGTAAATATTATGTATTATGTCTTGTCATGAATCACTGGTAATATATAGTCAAAATATTTCTTATATCCCGATACAGTCACATTTGTCTCCTCTGAAAGTTACACTGAAGCTACAACTGTGTGTTTATGATTCAGGGTTTTTGACACAAACAGCTGTGGAAAAGGCTCATGCTGTTCACACGGTGTCGTTCTTAGTACCAGCAGATGGTGCCAAAGTAAGAAATTTACAAACTCAAACTTGCCCCCTGGTGGTTGTATCAAAAAAAGACACTGTGGCAGAGAGCGGTGCCCAGGTCATCAGTGAATCAAGGAACTGGGAACAAATCATTACGTTATTTTCATTTTAATTGTATTTATATGAAAATGTTAAGAGCCAAAAGCTGCAGTTCCTGTAACGACCACTGGAGTCTGGCTCCAACAGTGAGTCAGTCCCCAGAGACTCCCATGTTCAAATGTCCAACTTTACAGCAGAAAGAAACATGTTTACAGCCTGGTACAGAAACTGTTCTGGTCTCTAGAGATAATTTCCTCCTTCATGACAACTGTACGGCTGAATTTTATAGAACTCACCTGTTTACAGGACCAAAGTTTGGTTCATCCCTGGAACATACAAAATTCTTTTCACAGCTTGATTTACTGACACAGTTTTTTGCCTTTGACTGATTTGACTTCCTAACACATACAAATAAAAAATGTTTTATGATCCCAGACATTAATGTGAACGCTGTATCATCTCTGCTGTTTGTCCTCAGGTTATGAGCGAGAGCTGTCCTATCAGAGAGTGGACGGCTCCTTCAGTGCGTTCGGAGACCAGGACCCATCTGGAAGTACCTGGTGTGTGATAAAGTAGTTCACACATTTACCTTTAAATGTGTTCCAGCTTTTCAGAAACTCTGATGAAAGAAACTCCATCTCCACAGGCTGACTGCTTTCGTGCTGAGGTGTTTCCTGCAGGCGCGGCCCTTCATCAGCATCGACGCCAACGTGCTGCACAAAGCGGTGGCCTGGTTGGCGTTCCAGCAGGGGGCTGATGGGAGGTTCGAGGAGCCAGGCCGGGTCATCCACACCGAGCTCCAAGGAGGCCAGGACGGCCCCGTCTCCCTCACAGCCTACGTCCTCATCGCCCTGCTGGAGGACAGTGACATCAGGGTGAGGGTCATCACTGTTTGTGTAGCACCTTCAGTACAGGTGCTGGACAGAAGACTGACAAGCTGATGATAAGACAGCTCTCTGGTTCATGTCTGTTTACCCCACAGGGATCAATAAAGATCCCTGTTTAATCTTCATGAGCAGTGAAACTGGACCAACTAATGTGGCTACAGATGTGTTTAAAAAAACACGACTTCCTAACAAGACTCATAAACGCCACTGAGCTGAACTGCTGCCCTGTTCTCTGTCTGTCAGGCTCAGTATGGGAGCCAGGTGTCTGCGGCCCTGCTGTTCCTGGAGACTCGGCTGGCGCTGGGGGTGCCCAGTAACTACAGCCTCAGCCTGCTCATCTACGCTCTGGCTCTGTCCGGCAGCTCCAGCGCCAACACAGCTCTCAGCGAACTGATTGGACGAGCTGAGATACGAGGTGAGATTAACTCCAAAATTTAAAGGAGTTCTACGTTTTGGTAATTACCATAATTTACTTACGTTTTTGTGAGCGAGCGTTAATATCAGTATCACATCTGTGCATTAAGCACCGAGCTGGAGGCAGGAAGCAGTTAGCCTAGCTTAGCATAAAGACTGGAAGCAGAGGGAAACAGCTAGCCTGGCTCAAAAGTTACACCCACCAACACCTCTAAAGCTCTCTGAGGAACAATTTGTATCTCATTTGTTTGTTCTGCACACACACATTTAAAATGTAGAAACAAACCATTTGTGGTTTTCTTGGTAAACACACAGCAGGTCGCACCAAATGTTTACTCTTACATTTGTCTTTGTAGCTGTGTTTGGTTTATTCAGTTCACAAAAACACTGTTTGAAATCTGAGTAATCTCAGTGATATTCAATATTCATGACTAAATATGCAGCAATAAACACATCAACCACCAATCAAACTTTCTGACAAAAAAAATCAACACCCTCGTTCGTTCTGGTGGGAAAATCTTGTCCCTTTCTTCAAGCTCCATCTTTGTTTCTGGATCTCTTTGTCTTTTATTTGGAGTTTAACTAAACGACCTCAGATTTTACTAATGGCTGCATCTCGTGTGACTGTCCTCTGTGATCTAGATGGCGTGCCAATGTGGTCTTCCCCAGACGCCGGCCTGTCGTCGTCGTGGCAGCCGCGCTCTGCAGATGTGGAGATGGTGTCCTACGTTCTGCTCACTCAGCACAAACTGGGTCACGTCGCGGACGGTCTGAGCCTCATGAAGTGGCTCAGTCGGCAGCGGAACCACAGGGGAGGATTTGGAAGCACTCAGGTTCAGTAACGCAAATAAATCAACAAGGTCTCATTGATCAGCTTTAGCAGTTTTCAGTTATTTGGTGGCGTTTAGTGGATTGAAAGTATTTCAGTCCAGAAGGTTAAAGAGTGTTAAGCTCAAGTTGATGGACAAGAAAATCATCTCATCATCATCTGTGAGTTCCTGTGTTTCCTGTTCACATCGCCTCTGTCTTAAATGTGCAGGTGCAAGCAAACTTTATTTAAAACATCTGGATTTCTGCAAAAAGAGAAATTGACATCTTTGTCATTTGAGCTTTAAACTGTGGTTTGTGTCACATCAGAGGGAGACTGGCCGTCTGGGCATGTGGTGACTAAAGGAGAATGAATCCCTCAGCACACATGGACGCTCACTCATGCACAAACATGCATGACAGATGCTACAAAGAAACAAAAACATCTAAATATTGTGTCAGAGCCTCCAGATACAGCATCACGAATGCAACACGGAGAGGTTTTCCCAGGAAGGCAGAAATTCCTCAATTCTTCCACAGATGCACAGACACATGTGAAATGTCAGAAATGCAGCTACAGTCACACACGCTGATGTGCAGGAGTCCGAGTGACTTTACTGTAACAAAATATCCTGCAACAGATGTGTGGGGCTGAACCTTACTCTCGTCTCTCAGGACACAGTCGTGGCTCTGCAGGCTTTGTCCACGTTCGCGGCTCTTGGCGTTTCTCACGACGTCGATCTCACCATCGGGGTGAACGCTGACGCTTCAGCCCCCGTCGCCTCCTTCCACATCCACCAGGGCAACTACCTGCTCCAGCAGAGTCAGCAGGTACACCGACACCAGAGATCACACAGTTTAAATCATTTAAACACGAGCTGAAAAATTATCTGGCAGTGTGAGATATTTCAAACTCTGACCCATGATGAAATCTGGACTGGACATGCACCGATCACAGCATTATAACATTTCATATAAAAAACAACTCCAGATATGATCCGGATCCTAAAAGCATATCTCTGGATTCTTGGGGTTAAGTGCAGAGTCCGGTCAGACGGAGGTGAGGCAGGTGTTAATGAGCCTGAGCAGCGCTGCAGCTAAAATATAAAGTTTCTCCTGAGGGGTCATTAAAATCTACAGGGTTCATCCTCTTGGAGCATGATGATGTAGATTATAGCTCCTGGCTTCTGACCCCTTAAAAAGAAGTAGCCACAGGATTATAAGTGCACTACATTTATATACAGCAGCTCTTTTACACAAAGTGCTGCTCCCTTTTCACACATTCACTCATCTCTGATGGCAGTGAGCCACCGTACACCTGTCAGTATGCGTGGTCATCACTTAAGGTTCAGATTCTTACCTGAAAACTTCTGAATCTAAAATCTACATTTATCAGACGACTGTTTTAAATTCTGCTGTTAAAAACTGAGTTTAACGCTCTGGGTGAACTGACTGAAGTGGAGTTTGGACACAAGAATTTGGAGGCTGTTCTTTGTTTCAGATGGAGCCAGAGGAGGAGCTGCGCCTCCAGGTGACCGCAGAGGGTCGTGGACTCGCTCTGGTTCAGGTACCAGGACAGAAATCTGTTTGCTATAATGGAAACTGCTGTTTCTCAGTGGATCAGCAGGAATTTCCTACCAGTGTAAAAATGTATCGTGGTTCCAAACGTCTGAATCATCCTGCACATCTCGAGTTTGCTGAGTAATTCAAAACAGCTTCTGTGTCCACTGACATGAAGTCTGTGGGTCTGATGCTGGACTTGCTACTGATCCTGCTTGGTTGGAGTCTTCAGAAAAAACACAAGTGAAATAACCAGCCAGTAAAGAAAAGAGTTTCCAATGCAAATCAACTCACCAATGTTTTTCTAAAATCTGGTTTCATTTTTCTTTAAAAAAATCTGTCAGATTCGTTTGGGTGTTTTTTTTTTCCTGTTGAGAACAGTGTGAAGGTGTTATTGAAACTGCACCAAACATGGAGTCGTAGAAATTGTTCAAAACTCTTGAGTCCGTGACAACAGCACCTCCTGAAGGAACCGAGCTGCTCGGTGCCTGATCCTTCTCCTCCCTCTCGTCCTCCTCCCGCAGCTGAACGTGTTTTACAACATCAGGAATGAGGAGCTGGTGAGGAGGAGACGAGAGGTCGACGAACACGAGGCGTTTCATCTCTCCATTGAGCTGTTTGACTCAGAAATAAACACAGCACATCTGTATATCTGCAGCAGGTAAGCAGCTGTCGTCCCCCCCCCCCATCCTCGTCCCTCCTCTGTCTCCTCTCTCACCCAATTTCTCTCCTCTCAACCCGACCACTGGAGGCAGACGACCGCCCACCGCGAGTCTGGTTCTGTTGCCAAGTGCTTGCCGATGGTGGCAACTGTTGGGTTTCTCTCTGTGATATTGAACAGTCCCCACTTCGCTCCGCACTGTGCCTGGAGATAATGTGTGTCCTGATTTGGCGCAGCATAAATAAAATTTAATTGAATTGACAGTTGTTCCTGTTTGTTCACATACCGACTGTATGATGCAGCTTAACAATCAACAACATGTGTGTGAAATCTGTCAAACTTTTATTGTCTTTTTACAAACAATAAAACATAATCAGTAAAGATGTAAGTCAATAAGATCATAAAATACCAGATGTCAGTTTGAGACAAGGGTTGCATAGAAACAAAATGAAACATTTAAAAATAAACTTCTGGAAACAGTAGTATGTAAATATCCATTCACCTTTGAAAAGTTGCTAAATCAATTTTCTGATATAAAAGAATTGACTTCAAAACTGTTGTTTATTTGCTCGTTGCTCTGTGAAATGAGTCTGCTGCTAAATATGAGCAACACAGGTCAAATTTGTAATTGTACATTTAAAAAATATATATAAAAGCTGCTATACAAAAAGTTTATTATTATCATTATTATTATTATTAGTTTATATTCAGACAATGATAACCTGATATTCTAGTCTGTAAAGCCTGCAGTGAGACAGAGATAAAGGCCAGTTCATTTATTCAGTGATGTGACTTTCTACTGTCTTCACATTGTCGCGTCGCCCTCTGCAGCCTGACAGTGGGCCTGGGTCTGAACACCACCGGCATGGCCATCCTGGAGGTCGGCCTGCTGAGTGGCTTCAGTCTGCCACCGGACGCCATCGAGACCGACGGCGTCGTGAAGAAAGTGGAGACGCAGCCGGGGAAAGTCATCCTGTACCTGGACTCTGTAGGTGTCACGGAAACATACTGTACCACAGACACAATGTGTGTGTCTGACTGGTGTTCCTCCGTCTGAAGTGAAAGACCAGAATCTAAGAGGTAAATGTGTTTCCAGGTGACGACAGATGAGCTGTGCCTACTGATTCCTCTGGTCATGGAGTATAAAGTCGCCAAAGTCCAGGAGGCAACTGTTCTCATCTATGATTATTATGAACCAAGTAAGTCCACAGCTTTTTGTGTAGTTGCTTCTCCCAATGTTAGTACTGGTATGAGTGTTCAGCCACAGGATCACACTACATTCACCAAAGAAACAAACTGGAGCCTCTGTCTTGTAATTATGAGATCATTATCTTATCAAACAGCCAGCACTAATCATATTAAGACAGTAAAACAGGTCATTTGATTGCAGACTGATAATTATTATCACCAATTATTACCAGAGGTTGTAAATGCTCAGCTGACCAGTGACTAAAGTTAATGGTTGGCAGTGGGATGCCGAAAGAATACTGGAGGTGCAGAGTGGAAATGCAGAAAATAAAAATAAAAATTTTTAAAAACTCTCAAAATGTTGTAAAACTATTGTTAGGCTTGGCTGAGGTGCTGGTGTGAAAACCAAAAGTAACAAAGTGTAATAGAAACAGGCTTGAATCATGGTGAGCATTTAAACCTTACATCACTCAAACTTCCATAACTTCTGTGTGGAGCGTTGAGGAGACCGGAGTCTTCTTCACTTTAATGAAACAGAAACTCCAGATGTTCATCAGCCTCTTCTTCATTATTTTCACAGTTTGAGGTTTGATGCTGTTGTAATTATATTTTTTAATGGCACCGACAGGAGACTTATCTCCACTGTTTGTTCATCGCGTTGAACCAACTCCTAATATTAGCATAGAAATGCAGGTCAATTAGCATTTTCTTTGTCTGATTTTCTTGGAATTCAGTGAAAAGTTGTGATATATTGGATGGACACCTGGACAGAGTCAAACAAGTCAGACACACTACCAGTGGCAGGTGGAGGATCATGTCTAAGAGGAACAGAAGAAGTTATTGAGAACTTTGTTTCATTCCTCATATTTTCACTTTCACTGTAGTTTGTTGCTTTATGTGTCTAAAAGTAACTCATGCTTCGCGCTTCCTGTTCCTGACCAATTATACACCTCAATTCAAGTCAGTTTGATTCTTCATCATCATCATCATCATCATCATCATCATCATCATCATCATCATCATTCACAAAATAGTAAATTTGCCTCAAAAATCTTTATTTCCAACTTTTAAGTACAGAAGCCACTATGTAAAATATTTCTCGTATCTCAAGATCTTTCAAATGAATTACAGACACCGAAGAAACATATGTTCAGCTGTGTTCATGTTTGACCTCTGACCTTTCACTTGACCTTACAGGACGGAGGACGGTGAGGACGTATAAATCAGACTGGAGGGGGGACATGCCCACCTGCTCCTTCTGTGGTGAAGACTGCAGCGAGTGCAGAATGGACACACACTTTGAACACAGCGCTGCGTCACAGAGCGGCCGAAACTTCCTGCTGACCATTTTACCACCTGCTCTGCTCCTTCTCCTCATCATCGTCTTCAGCGTGTAAATAAAATGACACAGATCCCAGTTCAGCTTTAGATGTGAAAGCAGTGGCTGCGTTTACAGTGTCACATGTTTCCTCTCAAAAATGTGTTTTGATTGTTGGACTCCACTGTCATGTTTGAGCTTAAACTGGACTTTCAGATTAATATGTGGATGTACCTACTAGATTTCTGGCATCGCAACTATTTTGGAGCGACTATGAAATGTACAGTTTTAATGGCATCTTATTTCTGTAAACTGACAACTTTACATTCAGAGGGAAACATACATGTTCATTTTTATGTTTGGAGCTTGACAGAAAAAAACAAAACTAAAAGAGTTGGGTGTTTATGTTAGCAGAGACCCAACTACCTAAAAACTGGAGCCAGGTTGTCGCCTCTTAAAAAACACAGAGCTCTGCATATTTTTGATGTTATAATGAAATAAAATTACTGACTAAACCAAATGTAAAGACTTTGCTTGTAGTGCTAAACTCACTGAGAATCAACGCCAACTCTGCAGCTCTACGAAGCTTTTTAGCCTCATTTTGCTCATGCTGCTGGTTTTACAGCACATTTACTGCATTCAGTCTTAATCAACTTCCTTCTAGCCAAAGCAGCTGTTTTGTTTTTTTTTAGCAACAAAGCTCTGATAAACCCCGGCAGACAGCAGCAGAGAGACAGTTAGCCAGAGGTTGTTCTCAGGAGCTGGAGGAGACCACAACAGAGATAAAAGGAGAGTGAATATGAACTAACAATCATCAGAGAGACACAAGTCGAAATGAATGTTAATGTTAATAACTGCTGGATGTGGAAATGTTCAACTGTTTGATAACACGTTAGTCAAAACTTTATGAGTTTAAAGAACATCAATCCTGTCTGTTAGTCTGTTTAATTTCTTTCCATCACCTAATGGCTGAAATTTGCCATGGACATCATTAACAAAAAATCTTACAATGACAAATAACCATTTTTGAAACTGTGATGGGCTCTGGCTTTGTTCCAGATGCGGTTGTGCTGGACGTGTGTGTTTGTTTTAATGTGAGGGTCCGGTTAGCCAAATTGAAAGCACCCATTGACTGGGTCCCAATTCAGGCTCAAGGTAAACTGTTTTTTGGAGGTACCTCAGAATATTACATTTGAATGTGGTGGCTGCTGTTCACCAGCACCACCTCAGCTCTATTCGGCTGAAATCCGTTGATATCCTTCAACAAACAGGACACAAAGCTTGATGAACTGATGGACAGTGAAAGAAAAAAATCATTATTTTTGTACATATCATGTAATTTCCCCAGAGGGGTCCCGAGCCCCAGGTGGAGAACCAGATGTGACAGTCTCACAGCTTTTCCTGCCTTTGTCAGATTAATGGCAGAAGGTAAAACAGCACCGAACAATAAATTTGGAAGATTTACTCTGTGGACGTTAACCTCGGTTGGCAAAGTTGCTCTAAATGGACTGTGACAAGAAAAGCATCCAAACACAAGCAGGAGCATGAGCAGCACTTGAAGGCTTCCCATAAATCCAGACACTAAAGCAGGTATACTGCTGACTGGTGCAGGAGCACAATAAATCTCTGCGACAATCAAAGTGATGGAGGCGTAAACATTAACGATGCAGCGACATAACTTCAAAGATCCTGAGATGATGGACAGATGGAACGGTCCAGTTAAGAGACACGGCGAGTGGAGCTGAGGATATGTGACCCACATGTGGACGTGAGACGTAGGTGAGGCCTGCGTTTACCTGCCCTCTGGCTTTTTACGGCCTCAGACTTCTGCCTCGTTACAGCTGGCCTCCACCCGTAGAGGTCATCTTTTCTCAGAGCACAAGTCAGCACAAGTAGCATGAGGTTTGGTACCAGCCTGCGATCTGTAAACTGTACCGTAGCTTAGCTTGAATTCAGCTGGATATGGTGCGTGCCATTTAAGGCTGCATCAGCTGACTTTGCTGGGGCGAAGAGATGAGCTGAAAGTATCACTCCACACTGCTGTGCTTAGTTTGATGTTTTTGCCTCAACAGCTGACTGAACTGATTTGTACCAAAACACATTATGAGATAATGAGACACAAATGTCATTAGGAGGAAACATCTCAAATTCTTCCTTCAGGTGAGTGCAATGCTCTTCTGTATAAAACAGGCTCAGGGTCAGGTTATGCTGTAGTCAGGTTCAAACCCTGACGACACACAGCTGACCAGTCCCAACATGCAGTGGATGGGACTGTCCAATCTGTGGTTTTGAAAAGTTGGTCCTGAAGCTATCGACCGTGATGCACATTGATCAGGACGGGTGCTGAAACGAGAAGTTGATTTCTTTGATTTGTTGATTGACAGAATTTAACTCAACAATTTTTATAACTTCTTGATGATTTACCCAATTAGAAAGCAAACATTTACTGTTATATGTCATTATACATTGCATATCCTTGGTAGTGTGGGTTGGATAAAACAAGTAACATGAAGACATCGTCTTGGGCCTAATGGATATTTTAGGACGTTTTTTTTTTACCTGAAGGTTAATTGAAAACAAGACTAAGACTCTCCAGCCATGAAGCAGCTCTGTGAGGTTGTACTTAGCATTTAGCTCAGAGTGCTGCTGTGTCTAACACTGATGCTCAGCAGGTACAATTATTGCCATGTTAGTTTTGTGAGTTAGTGTGATAATTGTAAACTAAACACTAAGTACAGCTGAGGCTAATGAAGGTCATCAGTTTTGCAGGTATTTGTATTGGACAAATCTCTGACCTGATGATGGCACTAGATGAACAGTGAAGCAATCAAACTATTACGATTCATCCTGAGGGACAGTCCAAGCCGTAAAAACACAAATGTTAACTCACACTTTCACCGTAAGAGGGAAGCAAGTTTAGATCATTTTGGACGGAGCAGATCCCACAGATCAAAACCACCATACTGGACCAGCATGCTCATCGCTCAGCCTTGGGAGTGTGTATCAGATCCTGTCAGAATATAAACACGACCGCAGAGGCAAAATATTTTCTCCAAAGAGCTCCTAACTCCAAGCACCGGCCTTCCGATGCATCATCTGTCAGCGAGCGGAGCTGCACCACATGTACGGTACACTCAGTCAACACATGCACTGCAGACCGCTCCGCTCATTCTCATGGACATCAAACAATGCAAGAATGTCACAATTACACAACGCTGGCGCTACCATATTTCAAGAGAGTGCTTTGGACGAGGGAGATGAGTCAGTGGAGCGTGCATCTGGGTTCAATCAGCCGCTGAAGCTGGAGCACAAAAGTTGTTTCTATTGGAGACAAATCTGACAATGCACTGAAAAGACACTTTTCGTCCCCAATCAGAGGAGAAAAGTGAGGAAATGTGATTTTATTTTTTACTGATGCCTGATAGAAATGACTGAAAATTACTTAAGGGATTTTCATGAATGGTAGAGGAAATTACATATTATCAGTCCAACTTAAATAAACCTTGTAGTACTGTACCAAATGTAGAGAGCTAGAGCCTTCTCAGAAGAGAGGTCTATTAAAGCTCCATCCAGTCTAAAGGTAGATGTCCATGTGTTTGTGATTATAAAGCAGGTCTAGGTTCTATATTAATACTGTGAAAGTATCAAAGCCTCAGTCCACAGAGAAATGCACACAGCCTGTATTCAGACACTGAGCCTTAAAACCAGCCGTCAGGACTTCTGGAACATTGTGATGTCACAACAAAGTAGTCACCACTCTCAGCCATGCCCTAAGCCCCGCCCATCTGGACCCACCATCCAACCTTGCAGGATTTGGTTTCTCTGAGTGTATACCTGAAATCTGCTATGTTTTTATTGGATCACTCAGAAAACAATCAGCCAATCAGAAGAGAGACTCAGATCCTCTCTTCTGATTGGCTGACTGACCTGTTGTTACTAGAGCTCCAGAGAGAACCTGAGAGAGGATATGTAAAACTACACTGAGATGGTTTTTAGTTCTTAAAACCACAAATATATCTTCTGATGGAGATCAACACTTCAGTTAAAACAGGAAACATGTGAAATATGGACCTTTAACTCCCATGCTGCCATGGTCCACTCACACACTATGTTTGAGATTGATTGACACATCCCTCACTCTCCTGTTAATTCAGTTGCACCTGTTAGGTAACATTTTATTGTCACCTTTTAATTCTCATTGGTAGATTGAGTTAACATCACTAATTACCATCAGAGCTTTGCCCACCTTCATATATATATATATATAGAGTAATTCACTATAGAATCATAAAATTTGTATTTCTAATGGTCAAATTCAGTGCACATCAGTAGCACAGAAATGTATGTGTTGAAAATTATGAGAGTGGCTCCTCATGCGTCTGCAGATCAAGAATTCTTCAAAAATCCAAGCTGCTAAGATAAAAGTCTCTGATAACCAGACCTCGATACCATCCCCATACAGTGTTTTTGGAACAATTATTTAAGAACACAGAGGAGCAGAGCTACTGTAAGTTCACCATCTAATTGGTAATAGCATCTCTGAATGTTGTCCTGCTACTTTTTATAAAAAACAAAAATCAATGGATAAAGTCAGGTTTTTTACCTTGACATGAACCCTGCCACTGATGCCTCCACTG
Organism: Trachinotus anak; assembly: GCF_046630095.1. NCBI lineage: Eukaryota > Metazoa > Chordata > Actinopteri > Carangiformes > Carangidae > Trachinotus > Trachinotus anak. The sequence goes on along the minus strand of NW_027273882.1, from coordinate 7,775,455 downwards.
TTCCCAGCTCCACCACTAGGTGGCAGGCTTGCTTTAGGAAAAAGACAACTAGCATGCACCTCTCCAAAACTACAACTTTCCATGACACAAAGGTAACAACGGGAAACTTTTTATAGAGGCTTTCACATGGGCTACATAAGCCGAGGCTGTGTGAGAGTCGAGCCTCTCTGGCTGCCACCGTTAATGGGAGGCAGATGGACCTGGCCTGCACACTGCAGACTAATGAGGGAAATATGGAATCAGTGGAGGTTTCACACAAGCAGGCAGACTGGATGCTAATTGTATATTTTGCTCTGTCGCTGTCAAACACAGAGGACGGGGCTGATCCAGTTATTCTGCTCAGAATAATGCAGCTTGACATTTAGAGACTATGAAAAAGAAGATTTAGGATTTATACTGGAGGGTAAAAGTTAAAGATATTATGAATCTGCAGGAGATTAGAAGGCGATAATTGTACTTTTAAGCACTACAGCCACATTATCAGCCACTACCTCATAATAGATTTTTCTTATTTGTGTATTCCAAGAAAAATTGCCTTCACGTGGTCCACAATGATATGGAAACAAGCTGATGTTGTCTGTAAACCAAGCTGCTATTTTACAGCCTACTTTGCAGTTTGAATGTGGATTTAACTAAGCCTCATTCAAAAGGCAGAGCTCCATAAAGTGGCCCCCGGAGAGGATGAGGTCAAAGCTCAGAAACTCGTTACACAGGCCTGAGGGATTCAGCGTGGTGTTTGAGATGGTGACGAAGACAGAAGACAACACAGACAGCGATGGTCCAGCCTATACAGACACACACACACACACACACACACACACACACACACACACACACACGTGTGTTTAATTAGAGGAAGGTTGACAGAGACCTGATTCTCACTCGTTTTACATGTGCCCTCTCAAATCCTCGATGCCGCTGTCATCAGTATCGTCGGCCATGTTAGCAGCGCAGCTCTATGGAGTCCACACTGAACCATCTCTGTCTGAACTGTCTGATTGTTGGATTTATTGCCATGAAACATTGTACAGACGTTCATGTTCCCCTGAGGATGAAACCTACTGACGTCGGTGATCCTCTGATCTTTCCTCTTGCATCTCCACCAGCAGGACAAAAGCTTCTCACTTAATCCTATGAAAAATCTCAACATCTGCTAAAATATTAGCGCCGACATCCGGTCAGAGTTTTGTCCAGTAATTTGGTTTATGACAAAATACCTGCAAGACTCATGATATTCATCAGGCTTTACTGTACTTTGTTTAGTTTACAATTACCACGTTAACACACACAACTAAGATGGCGATTATTGTACCTGCTAAACGTCAGTGTTAGCATTTAGCTCAAAGTAGTACACAGAGCTGCTGCACAGCTTAGTCTTGTTTTCTATCAATCAGTTAATCTTTAAGTCAATAAGTTCCAGTTTGTTCAATACTTTAAACGACGAGCTTCAGCTGTACCGCGTTTAGTCTTAATTAGCAAACGTTAGCATGATAACATGCTAAACTAAGATTTTGAACGCGGTAAACATTAGATCAGCATGTTAGCATTGTAAGCTAACGTTAGCATCAGAGCTGCTAGTACGGCTGTGGACTCTCAGAGTTGTTTTATTAACATTTGTTGTTAAAGCTGTCACTTATAGTGATAAACCTACAGAGGCTCAGTAGCTGCCTGACTCTGCAGTTCTCCTCATCGGTAAGATGCATATTAGCTTCTTTCAGCTCATTTTGTTTAAATGCCTGCAAATTTACAGTTTGGTTCACTTAACCTGTCTCCTTGAAAGCAGGTTTTAATATGACTAAACTGCCACAGCAAATATGTTTTGTAGGAAACACAAACAATCGCTGGGTTTAGTGGATGCAACTCTGCATTTTCTAACAGTGTAGGCAGCAGGACAGGGAGGGCGAACAGCGTCACACCAGGGACCTGGTTCGCATCCAGAGTCCCGTCTGTTTAGGCAATACGAGCACTTTGGTTAAGGTTGGTGAAAGATCAGAGTTTTGGTTTAATGTAAATAAACACGTTGTGTGAGTGCTGTGAGAGTCTGAGCACAACCATAAAACTGTTTAACATTACTGGAGTCACTGAAGTGGATGCTGTACTCAGGGGTTTGACTATTTAGTGGAAAACAAACTCTGTCTGTGAACATTTTACTGTTACTTTCAGCATCAACATATTTGTAAATCAACATTTCCTCAATACACTGATAGAAAATACAATCTGGACGCAATTTTGTCTCCTATAAAATGTAGTTGCTGTTGCAGTTAAATGTAATTCTGATGTCTCATCAACCTCATTTCCAGCAGCAAAAGGCAGCAAGTAGGTGCTGATACACCCACTGTCCAGTACCTGCTCAGCAGCAAACAGCAGAGAGTAAACACAGTGGCGCATTTAGCGGCTGAAGAGCCAGACATTTCCCTCAGGACGTGGTGGAGACCAAAAAGGAGCTAAAAGGAGAGAGAGAATATTGGACTTACATTCATCAGGTGGAAACACACACGACTTCAGATGAGTAAAAATGTTGTTTGTTAGTCTTGGCTTTGTGTTTGGGAGTAAATCAGAAACCTTGACACCCGAGTGGCTCTTCATTCTCAGTCTTATGTGTTTCAGTGTTAAAACTCCAGCAGCTGTGATGTTATCTGAGAGGGACGGCCAACAGCTCGGCCCTGCTCCACTGTCTGGTGGCAGCGGTTTTAATGAGACCTGGCTCTGACCAAAGCTGATGATTCTCAGGGAAGTGATCGCCCCTTCAGTTTGTTTTCTTTGGTCTAAATCAGACTGGAACAGTTCAATCTTTTTTTGTTTGGCTCTTATAGCTTCAGACTGACCAATTAGAAGTCAACCAGTTTATAAATCAAAGTCATATTTCATTTATTGGACAGAATTTTGGTAACACGTCATCCTGCCTGGTTGGAGTTTCTGGGGATTTGGTGGAGTTGGTTCCTGGATGATGGAGCTGGCTGCTGTAATTTATAATCTCTGGTGGAATATGTGATGAAATAGCTAAATGATTTTGCTCTACTTGGCTGTCGAAGCATAATGAGTGGCCCCGTAAGACCTGCAGGTTCAGTACTTTGTAGACTCTGGATGGCCAGCTGAGTGTGGCACTACATACAGCCAGGCCTACCTGTTTGCTGTAGGTTGTTGGGGTCATATGGAGACTGAAGAGACGCCCAGCAGACACTACTCAGGGCTGAAAAACGACCTCACATCCTCTGCATGTATCTGGGAAAATAAATAGAGTATTATTATGGAAAAGCACAGGATGATTTGTATTTGGTAGATTATTTTAACATAACAAATGACCTGTACCTAAGATATATATGGAAAATTAGATATTTTTTTTCCAGAAAGCATGCATGCATGTCAGTAATATTTTGAAACATGAGTGAAAGTTTGTTCTTGACTTTGGAAACAGCAGTTGACAAAATAACATTATCACAATTTCCATGTATTTGCTGTTGTGGAGCTTTTGCTGATCTGTTGTCGATCTGTGAAACAACATGAAAGCTTGGACACACTATGCATTTATATTACAGCACTCTGCAGTTGGCAGGCATGCTAACAGCCTCATCTGCATGCTTGTGTGCATAAATATTCATCCACTGCCTTTAAGAGATCCAATCTGCACTGAAGGCAACCATAAAGTTCTGAACGTGCAAAAGCTGCAGCGTTTTATAAACTAAACTCTAAACTAAACTAAGCTCTCCTTCTGGTGCCGCTTTGCTCTGTACAAACTCAGAAGAATCAGGCCCTACCTGACTCAGTACATCACCCAGCTCCTGGTTCACGCCATGCTTATCCCCTCCCCCATCCCTTCACACTCAGTGAAACCCTTGCAGTTGGTCCAGAGCACAGCAGCCCATCTGGTCCTCAATCAGCCTAAAAGGTCACATGTCACTGTGCTACTCATGGACCTACACTGGCTAACACCATGGCTGACTTCTGGGTCTGCACCATCTACTTGAATTCAATCATACATTCATTGCCATCTCTACACACACAAGACAGTCTCAGTCCAGACTGTTCTGGCCTGTGGTTCCCTGATGGAGAAGTCTATCAGAGCAGGAGCGTCCTCTCCTAACACCTCTGACACCCTAACATCTGTCACCTACTGAGTACAACTGTGAGGTGAACTTCTCTGGCACGTGAGGCGACAACAACAAACCACAAAGATATTTGCAAATAGTTTGGTGGTCTGGTGTTAGTTCAGACTGAGCTTCTGTTTAGAGAAAATGATCCATGAGGCCTCAGCATGTCTGCAGCACAGAGTGTCTTCAGTGTCTGAGTGCATTCACCCTCAGTCTGCTCCACAACATACAGGATAAAGCCATCTGATTGGCTGAAGATGGGCTACAGTCTAGTGATAACTCCCATCAAGGCACGACGAGTCATTATGTATTGGTTACTCTGGCAGCTCTCCAATAACCGGACAATTATCAAATATTTCCTGCATTTCAGACAGTCCGCATGCACGGAACTGACGCTTGAGTCAAAGCAAAACTTGGCCGACCCTGATACTTACTGAATCACTGCAGAGCCTGTAACCACAGCAAAGGTTCTTATTACTTACTATTTGTGTCACGGTGATGTAAAGCATGCTAAAGTTGCCCTTTTCATTGAGATTACATGAAACATTTATGATTTTGAAGCGACTCTTGTATGTTTGCTGTGTAAAAACAGTGCAGAGGCTCTTTTTTCATGTTTTCTAAGAACGGTTGACCAATGAGCACAACAGCACGTGGCAGCAGAGATGTTGATGTAACATGTTTATCAAGAATTCCTCCAAAGAAAAGAGATTTAGGATGGGAACACATAAACATCAGAGAAGTGGTTTAATGTGCTGGAGCTCAGACATGCAGACAGGCAGGATGGAGAGCGACCATGATGATTTGTACAGTGTTACTGTATTGGAAACGATTAAATTGCATTATGTTACATAACTGCAGGGAAAAGATTTTTGTCTGCAGCCTGTAGAGTTGGAGCGCAGAGCTAAGTTGGCTGCTGGTTGGTTAATCCAACATGTCATTGTGTGAATATCTTCTTACATTGGTCTGCCTCAAAGTCTGGTTCTAAAGCTTTCAGTTGATAATGTTCTTACATGGTGTATAATCATGTATGAATTTGTATTAAGCAAATTACGCCAAATTTGGTCAATGAGAAGCATTTGTGAAACTGTACTGGATAAAACAAAACCAATGTCAAAAAAATATACACCAGTCTTCACACAAAAAAATTCAAATTTATAACAAATGATCCAAATCTGGCCCAAAATTGAATGGGTTCGTCCACCAAGTTCAGTACAAGTCGGTTCAGTGCTTCTTATGTAATTCTGTTAACGTCCTTGGTGGAGGTGATTATCTCTGTATGTCCTGCGCAGGATTCAAATTGCATAAGAGCTTCACAAGAAACGATGTATTTTTAACTCATTGATCTCAGACTTGCTGTTTACTGTTGCCTCTCCTTCAGCCGAGGCAGAGGTGGATAAAACATGAGTTTGTTTGGCTGCGCTGTAAACAGTTGTGGCAGCTGCTCTTCTGTCGTACTTCTGATTAAGTAGCCACTCAATGAGAGTTTACTTCAGTTTTTTTAATGTATATTTTTTTCCATTAAAACATTTCACTGTGTTTAATGATATCCTCGTTGCTTATTAATAAGGTATATCTTTACATTGCACTTAACTCTTTACATCCTTGCACTTAACTCAGTTAATACTACTTGCTACTTGCTTTTTGTTGGTGTATCTGTTCTTACTGTGTACACTGTATCGCTGGAGGAACGAGACTGTACTTCCATAAGAAAACAAGCCCATAGGTCATTTGTGCAAAGCACTTATTATGATCTATAGTCACATTTTATTGTTAGGTGCTATGTGGGGGCTATTTCAGGAGACCCTCCGAGGGTTGAATCAAAGGGTGGGAACACACCCTACATGGTATTCAAGCTTGAGGGACTTTCATTCCCCTGTATATTGGGTATTGTATATGGAGAGAATGGTAAAGTGTATCTTGAACCTTGAAGGTTAACTACACCCCCGTGTGCTCCTTATGTTCTGAAGATCCCAGGTTTTTTGTCTTGTGGCTACAACACATTTTCTCTCCATATCGACACAGGTCAATCTAACAACCTTTTTACTGTAGAACAAAAGTGTCCACTGTTGTGTGAGGTGACGTGTGAGGAGGGTGATAACATCTACCAAACCTGCAATAAACCTCACACGGAAAAAATCTTTGTTTACAATGTCATCACAGCACAAACAGTCGATCATGAGTGAAAGTTGGCTGATCACGAGCGCCGCTGTGACCCGGCAGGAAGCGCTCGTCTCATCATGAAGAGTCATGGAAAAGTCTGCTTGGTCCTCGTCCCACTGCTCTCTCTGCTTTTTAACCAGCTTACTCATAATAACACAGTCTGGGGTTAATGATTCAAAGGAGCCCAAAGACATTACTACATTTAGTTTCCACTACATTGTGCAGTATCCATGGCCCTGTAGAAGAAGTACTCCAATACTATGAAGATAAAGTTCTAAAATACCAGTTAAATTCCTGTATTCATGTAAGTACAGTCAAGAAAATATACACATGCATTAAAAGTCACACTGTTAATTTACTCATAATCTGAATTACAATCATTAGTACACATAAGCAGCATTTTAGCATTGGAGCTGGTATAAGAGGAGCTAATTTAAACTATTTTATTTACCTTTGAGTTGATTAATCTATGAAACTGGATTATATTTCATACATTTGTACTGTATGCAATACTGCCATTGAATTTGGTACACGCATCGATCATAGCACATCAGGAGGAAGTTGTCATTTTACACAGAAACAACATTTTTTATGGTTGCATATCATGTTGAATCTTATTTTACAGCCTGTCATCTGTTTCTGGGACAAACCCTCCCTATCTGTTAGAGTTTAAAGCCTCTCCCAGTGTGGAACCAGCACAGTGGAAAAGCAGCAGGAGCAGCTGCTGGCAGAGCTGCAGGGAACCCGGCGTCACAGCGGCTGATGGACGAGCTCACCGTGACCTGCGGGAAGAGGCCGGTATCCATCCACCAGCAATGAGCTCAGGGAAGGATAAACTCATTTAAATGTGGAAACGTCACCTTCCCAAGAATTTTCATTGATTGCAGCTAACAGTGATGTAAGCAGAAGGCTGACCAGTGATTCATGAATAGAGCCATAAAAGTCAGAAAGGTCTACAGTCCAACGTCTTTAGAGGCGAGAGAGAACACAGGGAGACAAGGTGAAAGGTCAGGCTGCTGGGTTCCTGTTAGTGTTGACCAAAGGAATGATGATTGGCAGAAACCAGGCAGTCTGCTGTAAGTCATCCTCTTCCTTCATGTTACACAAGGAGAGTTTATGGTGTTAGTGTAACAGCTTCTCAGGATCTGATTCCAGGTCTGTTTTTGACCAGCAGGGGGAAAGAATACAGCATCATGAAAGTTCAGTGGTCAGAGAGGAGATGAGACGATGGGACACTGGCACATCTACCGTGTTCTCTTTGAACTTTTATTTAAACACTATACTTTTCATTCCTTCATTTAAAATCAGATCCAAAGTACACAGTACATATTTTACTCAGAAAACAATTGTATCAAGAATGTTGTTTTATATATGTATATTTGCTTATTGATAGATTAAAATAACAAGAACAACATAAGCACATGAGGGGACTCTAGTATTGTATTTCCATAAACTAGGAGGACTTCCGCACACAAATTTTAAAAAAGAATGATCAATGTTGTTCCCTGGTATGAGTCAAGATCCTACAAATTCCCATGATGCAACAGTAAACTGCCCTTTATGTTGAAAATGTATGGACATTCCATTTTAAGCCCTACAGAGGCATTTAATCAAGATCTCTACATCAACATAAGCATTACCAGTATATATATATATATATATATATACACACATATATATACATACATATATATATATATATATATATACATATATATATATATATATATATATATATATATATATATACATATATACATATATATATATATACATATATATATATATATATATATATATATATATATATATATATATATATACATATACATACACATATATATGTATATATATATATATATACACATATACATATATATACATATATATATGTATATGTATATAGTCTTTAATCATATTCTGAAAGGAACCTATGAGTTATCAGACAAGTCCAAAATATAACTGAATATGTCAATTAATAATTTTGTAAATTAATTAAAATGAAAAATGTTAAGAATAAAAATAGTTTAAAATAAAAACGCTATTTCTCTTGTAGTTATCTCTGATTAGCTTTTTCTTTTTTTTATTTCAACTCCTTCAATTTCCTTTTTTGGTGTGTGTCTCTTGGCACACATTTAATCATTTATATATTTCCTATTTTTCCCATGCAACATTTTCCTAATGCTTCCTGCCATACCTTTTGTGGTTCAAACATCTTTTTAATGTTTGCTGTGTTTCTCGTAATGAATAGAACAATTTTTAATGCAGAAGGTCAAAAGAGGACAGAAAAATTAAAAGAGACAAATGAGTATTTGTGTAAGAAGCGGCAACGTGAGTTTGGGCACATAAATGCAGATTTTGCAACTTTATTCTATGAATATTAATTGTCATCATGTCAGTTGTATTTTGTTAGGCTACAATGTGTATGAGTCTGGCTAATACCCAAAAATAAATCAAACAGAAAACATTAGTCAACATTACAGTAAATTATAGCTACATGTTAATCAACACAGACTTTCTGCTGGAAAGAATTCATACACACGTCAACTATTGAGAGATGTAATGATTACCATATGCTTGCAGTTTGCAAATTTACTATTTTACAGTCCAGTGAAAAAGAGAAAAAATCTGTGAATAACCCGAAATGCTATGAATATGTGAGGAAAGTCATTAAACCTCCCATATGCAGCAGCACCTATAGTCTGACTGTGCATTTGTGGAGTATTTTGAAGGACAGGACTTGTGAATGATGAGTGGTACAATGTGCAGGCAGTCTGTTGTAAGTCATCCTCCTCTGTGTGCTACAAGGATGGCTGATGACCAAGTTCTGTTGCTGCTGGAAGAAACTGCAGCATTGTGATTGTGCATTTGTTCTTATGTGAGGGATCAAGTGTGTGCATCGCAGTTTAACCTGTCACATGCTCATATGACATCTGGGTGAATGTAAGTCAGTTTGAAAGGGCTTGAAAAACAGCATTTAAAGTAGATGTAAGTATTGGACTCAGATCCAGATCTGAGCCAACTGACTAATTAGCCAGTCCACCGAGGGTCAGTGTTCTGTCTGCGTCTTTTCTCCAGTAGATCCTCTTACTCTGGTGGATCCTGGAGTCACATTCACCTGTTCAACTATGAATATGAATAATTCAAGCTTTTAAAGTTATAGTTTAGAAGCAGAACCTTCAGTATTTGGGACAGGTGGGTTGTGAAAGATGACATGTATCAGATTCCATGACTACACCTTTTAGTTTTGTATTTCTGATACATATTTAATAAACACCACACACCTTCTCTCTTCTTGCATCTTTGGTGCAATATTTTCTTATGTCATTTAAATTAATTTAAGCACCAGATTGGACTCTGTACCAGCAGATACCCAACATGAAAAGATTCAGGTCAAGACGCAAAACACTTAACTGAGACATCCTTTGCTGTTCACATTGTATTTATTGTCATAATACTGTGTTTATGCTGCTTTAACCATGTTGCCAGAAAACTTGTGGTTGAAATAGAAAAAAGAAAAGGGAACAAAATGGCAGTACACAGGAACTTTTTTCCCTTGGAGCAACTTCCTGTTACCTCTGCAAATAATGTATGGATATACATGTGCCTACTAATGATTGTTAAATCTAAATGAGACATTTACCTGCTTAAATGAAAGAGAGAAAGTTGGTAAATATTTTGTGGCCAAACTTCCCTGTACCTGTGTGTGAGCAGTTGTTGACCATTTGAAAAGTACAACCCACACTGCAGGGTAAATAGTTAAAGTAACTGCTAAACCCACTTCCACTGAACTTCCCTTCATTCCCTTTGAAACAAGACAAAAGACAGTTACATCAGATCCTGTGCATCGGTGAAAGGCAGAACTGTGTTTATGACATTACTTCAGGACAGATTATCTCTCCTATTCGTCAAAATCTCTGCTGCTGCCAGACAACGGAAACTGCTGGAGAGCTTCAGTTAAAGCCAAATTCCTATTAACGGAAGAGCTGGCGTTTATATTCAGCCTGAGCCCAGCATGGGTTTATATGTAGGCAGCTGCCATAGACTTACTAAATCACCAATTAGAGTAATGAGAAGCAGGCAGCGATGTTTATTTTCAGAGTCACGTGTCACTAGGCTACATGTGAGTGTGAAAACAAATGGACAAACGTGGAAAAAGTGAACGACACAAATTCTGCTGAATTAAGCTCATCTCGTAGAGTTCAGTGTCATCGAAGGCCCCCAGAGAAAACGTGGAAAAAGTCAGAGAGAAAATCCTCAAATTAAAGGTGTTGACTGGCCCAGTTTGAGCTGAATGGCTGCAAACAGGCCTGTGTCAGAGGACGCATTAATAACCGGACCAATGAATACACTGGACTTTGCCAAGGTGACACAATACGAGCCACTTGGTTCCCCAGAAGCAGCAGTAAAAGATAAACACTTCCATTTATCTTGAGTGCCTTATACAGCTCTATACCCAGGGAGTCATTTAAGAGCTAAGTGAAATTGAAATGCTTGGTTTGGTTCTCCTGATAGCGATAACCACATAATCTGAAAGCAATAGATCAAATTTGATTGTCGTCCCATCATGTCGAAAAAATGTCAGATGCAAAAAAGGGAACAAGTCAGGTCATGTTAGAAAGTGACACAAGGTGGAAAGAATGTGATATAAAAAGGTGAAAGTTTCTGTCAGCACAGCTTACAGAGCATCTGATTCTAGAGACTTAAACAGGAAGTCAGACAAACAGTAATAACCAATCAGGAGAGAGATAGTAAGAGAAAGTGAGAAGGTGTTTTCAGTGAGTTCGTCAATCGGTTTGGTGTTTGGTCAAGCAGATCTACAAAGGGTTTAAGAAGGAATCTGTGGGTCCAGAGACATGTCTGTGGACAGGAAAGAGGGAGGCTCATCGTTCAGACTGTTTAATTAAGTATTTGTTTTGGTTACTGGAGCAAGTCAATATATTTACCATATATATACCATCCTGCCATAACAAGACAAACAAGTACACATGGTGCTGAGTAAAGTTTCTTGCCAGTACCTTCCATATTTTGCCTGGTGCTGATAATCTTTATCAGAATTTTGTTTGGCAAAGGCTTGAATGTAACAGACTGTTACGGCCGCTGCCAACGCTCCCACCCATGGTTCTAACCTGCCTGTAGAGCTCTGTGTCCCATTTCAGGGACTGCATCAGTTGGTTGCATTTGAGGATCGATTGCATCACAGTGGCGCGACTAGGCTGTCCCATTTTGTCAGGGTTTCTCCTATGTTGTCAGGTTTGCTAGCCGGTACTTTGTGATGCAACAGTAAGGGCAGGCACAGCTGGGGATGCAAGGTGGAAATTCTCTGTAGGCCAGACTGTCTCAATTTGGTTTGGCCTTAGCAGCGGCTACAAAGGGCCATGCCTTCATAGACCAAATTCTCTGAATGCTGCAGCCCGTGAATTGGGACACAGCTTTTGTATATATGCTAAGCAGGAAGTGTGATCCCGTGTTCTAAGATTGGTTGCAGCAACTGGAGCCATGGGTCCTGATTGGAGCCGCTCCCAGTCCAGCCCTCCAGTCAACTGGATGCTATCTGGGACTGAGGCTGTCAAAGCTTGGAAAGCCCATCATTTGGGGCAGCTGCTCCCCAGCGTGCCTCTATACTGTTTGAATTTATGCCAATTGTTGACTTAACTCTGAACTTGACGAACTATCTGGGGACTGGGCCAGGTACAGATTTTTTAGAAACTGACTAGGCATTTTCTCTCAGTCTAGACACACCAACAGGGCTGTTTGTTTTTTTCGATGAAGATAGTGTAGATAGCAAGCTTTCATTTTCATCTATGGTTTTCTTTTAGTTAGATAGATGTAAATCTAGGTTTTAAGAGTCCTCCTTTGCACCCTCAGCACCCACTAGCCCCACTTTCCTTTTGGTTTGCCATTTTTGCTTGTGTGTACACATTTTCTAACCAACTTTGAAAATAAATAACCAACAACATCTGGTTTTTATGTTGCATCTCTTTTCCCTAAATGAGCTCGGTCGTAACATAAATGGGGGCTCGTCCAGGATAAATCTGTTAAGAGATTCCCAGAGCTATATTATAGCTTGAAGGATGGCACCCTGACTGAAGGGTTGGGTAGCCAAAAGCTTGAGAGTCAACATTACAGTTCATTTATATGTAAAAGTCCCATACTCCAGCTTTTAATAATGATAAAGATCCCAAGACATAAACAGGATCAAACCAAACATTGTTAACCGGGTAGCAAGACCCACTGAGCTGATCCCCACGACACAGCCACATCCGGAATATTCTTAGTTCTCCTGATGACCCCTGGTTCATACCCTTTATTTTCTCTCATTACAGCAACCACAAGTGAAAAGACAAAGCAACAATGTCTTATTAAGTCATTCCCCCGAACTTAAGTCTCACTTTGGTTCCTAATAATGACATGTTCCAACAAAAACCCATCAGATACAACCAACCCTCATGTCCTTTAGCTCGATCCTCATTTCATCCCGTCAGTTAGCCTTGACCCCTCTCATCCCTCTGTCCTGACCTTTGTTCACCCCCACCTAATATCATTTCCAAGAACCTAATTTGCATGTGGAACAGGTGATTTTATGATTGGCAGCTCATGTATATTTTCGCATCACTGCAACTGGCAAAACTAAGACTGAAAATACCTCCACACTCACAGGCAAATCTCTGCATATTTAGAGGTTAGAACACTAGACCTGCACAAAGAGACAAAACAAAAATGTAAGAAAATGAAAACAAATGGAAAAAAGTCACTGTTGCGAAGTAAAATCAGCTTCCCGTTCCACATCAGGTACCAGCGGGATAACATTCTGAGTTCATCATTCCTCATTTCCCAGATGAAGACTATTGTACTGGGCAGCTCCTGGTCTGAATATGTAAATGAAGCCGGAAAACAAAAATGCCTGCTCACCAGTCTCTGTCAGACTCAATAAACTCAATAAAATCAAATAAAGGCCTTTTAAAGCTTCAATGTTAATGTTTGGGACCTCGCATAGGTCAAGGTCTCAAGTATTTCTTTAATGAGCTATATTCATCAGAGGTTGTAGAATTACATTGTTTGGTGCAATTTATGGCATTTTACATGGGTTTCCTTCAATAAATTTCAATTTCTTTCAAAATAACACAAATCAGTTATTTTCAGGTCACATAATCAGGCTGCATGAACATCAAATTAGATGATTTAATCTGAACAATATCATTTTCCACAAAGCAATTTCATTCTGCCATGTAACTATAGCTCGACGACCTTCCTGAGAGTTGGCTGGGGCTGGAAGCAGAAATCTAGTCGTATTCAGCGACGGTTTCCCTGGTGAACTGTGATGTAAATGCTGATAGTGAATGATGAACCTCGGGCAGTGACTGTAAAACAAATACACAGCACAGTGGGAATGTTTGAGCAAACATGCCGTAAGACCAATTAGCTTTCACTGGGTATGTGTGACCTTTTAAAACCTGTAATTGAAACAGCGCCTTCCACAAATGGCATCAATAAGCAGACACGTGTTTGGTGATGTTTCTTTTTTGAAAGAGAGAAAGAGGATCTCTATCATGACACCATGCAAGGAAACTATAAGACTTTACAATTAAAAGACCTGCAATAAGGTTTTGTAATATATATGTCAATATGTGAAATAGTTCCAATGTCTATTAGGTTTCATATATAACTTTAACATGTTTTTATTTCATATGTACATATTTGGAAATTCAATATATGTAGATATATTACATTTGTGTGGGGGTGTGCACCTGTGTGTGATTATTGTGCATGAATTTGGGCTGGAGCCCACCTCTCGATCCAATGCGCAATGATAAAATGAACTACGATGTTAGTTATGAAGCTAGAAACAGAGCTAGATTCAACTGACAGGTCTCATGGTTTTAAATTTCCATTTATGGACGACTCTCAATACAACACAAAGCTCTAGAACATCTACTAAAAAGGACTTTGTGGTGAAATGGTTTATTCACTACAGAGGGTCAACAATGAAAGCTGAGACTTGGCACTTTAATGTAGTATTAATTATTTTATTTCAAATTAAATGTGCTGAAGTACAAAGCTTTAGCTGTCGAGATAGTTCAGTCTAGACTAAGAGTCAGACCAACTGACGGATGGATCTAAAGCTGCACTGCTAGCATGGCTAATGTGGAAATGGAAAAATCTGCCAATGAAATAAGCATCTTAAGTAGATTTAAATGCTGTTGTGGACATAATGGACATTAGTTATACTGGTAGGAATCAGAAAGAAGATAAAAAGAGAGCTAAGATGACAAGCTAATGCCATGATATTAATGTGCACTGTGCATATCAAACCTGCGTTCATCTCAGGTCATTTTCAGATCAAACCATCTGGTTAACACGTCTCCTTTTTAAAGTCGCTCAGAAAATCTTCTGATCTCTCCTGATCTGTTAATCCAGGGGCAGAGAGCTGCTGCTGGAGAGAAACTATAAAGCATCACTACATTTTTTCTCTGTTCCTGACTTCAAGCTGAAAAAAGATCAGCTCATCGATGTGCTGACTGAGCTTCAGGAAACTGAACTTTAAAATAGTTTTAATTTCAAAAACACATGCATGCTGTGAGGAAGGATAATGATGATGATGGTATCCCTCCTCCTCCTTAAAAAAAACATGCTCTTTAAATGTTTTTTGTCCATCAGCAGTGCTCTGCAGAGCTTTGCTGTATCCACATGGCTGGCCCTCCAGCCAACTACACATCAAGTAAATCTCATATAGATGATGCCATTAAAGGCTCCTCGTGGACGGCCAGGTGATTCTGACATTCCTGTGTCTGAGTTTACAGAGAGCAGTGACGTTTATCAGGTGGATTTACTGTGAGTGCTGCAGTTTGTCAAACAGAGGGATCTGAGGGAATTCATGACATCTTTTGTTTTTTTTATTATCTCTCTTTACAGTAGTGGGATAATTTATGATTGTGAAGAAAGTCATGCCCTCTTCTCTGTCCACACAACACAGGGTCAACTGAAGAACGCTGCTGTTTTCCTCTGGAAGAAAGTCTGAAGAAGTTCTGTTTTCCTTATTGTCAGCAAATCCCATGAAAAGACTCAAACAAACAGCAAATGTAGCCTATTAACAAGTATTGCGTGTATATCAAAGCCTGATATTTGTTATTCCTCCCATTGTTCAAAAACTGTTTAAAACCAAGTGTGGATTAATCCACCGCTGAGTGGAGTTTTATTTTGAAAAAAGTCATTAGGCGTGTACCTGTGGATTTCTCATGAGGCTACAGATGTGCCTTTCTTGTGTAATAATAAATGTCTTTTCTTCAAAATAAAAAATAAGGCACCCTAAGTGTTACATCTTTTATTCCAACTTATTTAAAGTGGCAGCTAAAACAAAAGTGTTGCAGTATGTAGGAACCAGTGGGCTGTTCTGAGAGCAGCAGACAGTGTTGTTTGGTCTTTTCATGAGAATATGACAAGAGATGTCAGCTGTAAATTATCTGTAGCTCATTTAGTGTTTCTGTCAGAAACACCTTTATTATTGAGGTCAGAGTTGGTGTTGTTGTAGTACAGGACTGAAGTATCAGTGTTGTCACATATAATTAGTACCAACAGTGATGAGTGTGGCGACTGGGCTGGTTGTGCTGAGCAAGGGGGTGGGGGGCTGAGACAAGAGTGAGAGTCTGGAGAGTGGGGGTAGGGTTGACAGGATGAGGGGCTGCAGGGGAGAGGAGAGCAGGAGAAGCGGGGGGGTAACAGGCAGTGGGTAAATATCATAGATGGACTTGAGCGTAGCCTGACTGAGCAGGTGCTGCGGCCTGGCAGCAGCTGAGCTGGATATTTGTGGAAGTCTTGATTACAGGATGGGCTGCAGCTGGTGGGCTCTGCTCTAACTGCAGCACACCTGGCTCCACTCAGACAAACACTCTGGGGGAGGAGGGACTGCAGGCTGGGCAGAGGTGGAGGTCGTGACCTAAAGCTTGTGAGGAGTAAACAGCTTTGCTATTCTTAGCCGGTGACAGTCATGTTGTCAGTTATGTTTTCAGGTTGTCTGTTCTCATCAACACTTCGAGGGAACTCCTTCAAATTTGGCACAAACATTCATTTGGACTCAAGGATGAACTGATTAGATTTTGGTGGTCAAAGGTCAACTTTCAGTGGGACATCATAATGTTCTGCATCTTCATCTTCAAGTATCTACAACCACGTCCAGTTGCTCTTGATTCAACTTGGATAATGACAGGAAGTAAAAGATGTTCCCAAGTACTGGATCTTACTATTTCTTTCTTTAAGAATCTATCTTTATCTACGTTTCTAATATAGAAGAAGCGTCAGCTACAGTTCAGCTTTTACTTGCAGACAGAAAAGCAAATGTTGTGGTTACCTCCTGTAAATGTAAATTTGAGCCTTCAGGCCTTCAGATGGTCCTCAGGTGGAGCTGATAAGAAAAAGTGATGGCGTGTGTGAAAGGAAAAAAGCTAAGTGGAGCCAGCACCTGTAGAAATGATGGAAAGTTCGTAAGTTCAAGCTGAGACTCGGCCTGGACCTGATTCTTTTACTGCAGTTCACTGAGATCGATGTTCGTGCACAACTTCCACAGTAAAATTTGTCTCTAAGAAGAAACACATCCAGTTATTAAAAAAGCAAGTAAAGTGTAGTTTAATGGAGTTAGACATATCTCTGTAGAAATGTGCAGTGATCTGACTTCCACACAGTAACTTTCCCCCGCTGCGTGTGCACTGATCCGCTCTGACATAACAGTCGAACGTGTGCAGATCTGAGCAGGATGAGCAGTCAGGCCCACCTTGTATTTATGGGAGGTTTAGGATGATTTGTGACGTCTGGACGGCTCCTCAAACATCCATCCGCTGCCCGCTCTGACTCCCGAGATTACCGAGCGTCAGAAAATCCTCAAAGATGGAAAACTGGACCCACTTATTTTCCGAGGAGGTTTTGTGTCATTACTTGAGGTGCCACATGGAGCAGGACGCCGGATTCGACAGAATTATGTTTGCTGAGGAATTTCCATTTGATGGCCCACTTCAAAACATCTGAGCTCCACGTGACAGGTGCTGCCTGCAGAGGTGCAGCACGACAGTATCTACAGGACCACGGTGCAGCAAACATGAACTGTCCCTGTGAAAACTCCTCAAGTGGACAGAAGAGGCTTCAACTTACTGGTACATCCAGTGAGGACATTGTTCCTTTTTTTCAGTGCTGTGAGCAGCTAAATCTAAATCCCATGAATCACTTTTGAGAGTGAGGAGAAATAAAAGTAGAGATTTTAAGAATAAAATCAGCCTCACCTTCATTCCAAAACATGAGTTATTCTTCAGGCTTTTCTGCTCTTTGGAATGAGTTTTTGTTAACACTCACCTGATGCTGACCTTTTCCATATGTTGAAAACTTGTAGCGAACACATGCTTTCTCATGTAATCAAAGCCTGAGTGGCTAAAACGCTCCTCTGGTAGCTGCACTGGTTTTGATGACACATGCTTTTTAAAGTGCATGTGGTCGCAGGCACAAATTTCTGCTGACAACGATCGGCTGGTCAGAGGTTACACACACCACCTTAAACCAGACCTGCCATTTATCATCCTCCCCGTTTAGCTGATCACAGTTTACTCGTCTTGAAAACGGACTCGCTGTGACTGTGAGTCAGAGAGAAGAGAAGGTCAAAACATCACAGGGGTAATTTGCACATCAGGGAGTGTTTATGTGAAAGTGAGGAAAACTATGTAAAACCATCCATCACCTCAAAACTACAACAGACCTCTGAAGCATCCCCATGTTAAATTATCTTCACCCTCCTCATTGCTTTTAAAGGTCCCATATTCTATCCATAAGAAGAGATAGATACAAGGTGATGGCCCCCTGGTTCTGGGGGTTCTGAAAGTCTGATGTATAGATAGTGAAGAGGAAGGGGGACAGCAAAGTAGATGGGCGGGGCTTGGAGTGTGGCTGAGAGCGGTGAGTGCTTTGTTGTGACATCACAAAGGTCCAGAAGTCCTGACAGCTTGTTTTAAGGCTTAAGGAATGTAGACCTGCTTTATAATCAAAAAACACACAGACATCTACCTTTAGACTGGATGGACCTTTAATCAGTGTTTTGATTCTTAGTCAATATATTCGTGTTTGTCTCAGTAATTTAAACTATAACTGTTTTCTCTTATATAGTCACACAACCAGTCCAGAGAGAGAATTAGAGTTGATCTGGGGCTAAAGCGTCGTCTGGTTTTATAATGTATGTTTACGTGTACTTGAAGCCTTCCAGAGACCAGCATTAGTGTTGTGTACTCTATGAATAACTGATCCATGCACACTTCATTGAAGGTCACGTGTTTGAGTGTAAACAGGAGTAAACTCATGCAACCACAACCAAAGGCAGAGGAAATGTGATGTATTCATCAGCATGAATCAAGAGAGACGGAGAGCAGCGAGTTTGTTTTCAACAGATGAAGGAAATCAGAAGAGCAGTGGTGTCTCAGGTATTTTAAGTAAAAGTCAAAATATCACAACGACAAACAAATACTCATTACTCAAGTACACATTACAAGTAAAAGTCCTACATTCAACAACGTTTACAGATAAATTCTTGATCAGTACAGCTGCTGGATAAATGTTGTGGATTGTGACTGTACATGATCATAAAACTGAAATGCTAATACCTTAAAACTGAACCGTACTTGTTTAAATGATCCTGGTCACTGTCCTGCAGAAAAGACGACGCTGAGTTGCACAGACAAAAAAAGAGCTACATGCTAACTTGTTAGCTACTATATGCCACACTCCATTCACATTTATATAAAGAAAACTGACCTTTAAATAAAAACTTGATTCAAAATCAGTATTTACTTTTTAAACTGATTTCTTTTGTAATATTTTTGAAAATAAATATTAAAGGGCCACTTCGCTGTAATTACAAATGTAATATTTTGCTGTATCAAGTACTAGAGGCAATATTTAAGGGGGAAACATTTTTATGTTATAATTTATCCAACAGGAACAATAAATAATACATTTATTGTACCAGACAAAGCTACAAGCTCCTGTGAGAAGGCCACCAGTGATGTGCAGGGTAAAAAAAATACACTTGGAAAAGATCAATATTACAATTTAAGAAACTAAAGACACTAGTTTCCAATGGAGTAGCTCTACTGTCAGTAATGTAGAGCTGATGCACTGAAATGCATTTGATTTTCATTTTGTCTTCATGTTATCATGCCACATGGATTGAATTGAATCTGCATTTTTACTTGTGTTTTTTTTTCTCTCTTGTTGGTTGTGCATATTTTGGACAAGTGTGTTTTGTCAAATCAAACCAGGACCGCTGCAGACTTTAACCCTGTGAGTTTACAGCTGTAAGTACATGTTTTTATTTTTTTAATTACTGCAGAGCTCCAGGTTTAAAGTTTGATAGAGTCATGAGCTAATCTTCTATTCCCAACCAAGCAACAGCAGTGACCTCATGTGTCTGCCTGTTAAAAGGATTAAATGTGGTCATGTAGTTAAGCTGCCGTTTGAACACGGTATACCTGCTGCACATGTAAAACCAATCATTTTTTTTAGTTTCATACTTGTCCGTTTAGAACAAAGTCATTACAGATCTTGATGCAATGGGACAGGTCATAAACAGCCACTGCTGCGAGCGGAGCTGACATGAGGTAATTTATTTCATAAATGGATGTGACTGATGTAGTCGTTCTCAGAAATCTGTTCTGTGGAAGTTCTTTACACTTTTCAATTCTCGACTTTATGAGGAGTCAACACAGAAATATGTGCGAGAGCAGAATGAAAAAGCTGCTCCGCCTCCTCAGACCCTGTTATTACAATCAGTGCATCAGTGTCTGCAGAGGGAGGCTCTGCAGTGACTCCAACAAAGAAGAAAACACTGCTCCACACTGAACACGATCGTGTAATGAGGGGGACATGAGGGGACATTCAGAGGACCGTTCAGAATAGAGTCACATAATCAGCAGTGAAGGTCACGTCTCGACTCTACTCACTTTTGTTACTTCTTTTTGCCTAAATGCAGCGTCGTTACTATGCAGCTATCATGACGTCATCTTCAACGAGACACAGGAGCAGAAGAGGCTATCAGAGGGATACCAAACAGGTTTCTGTACTAAAACTATAGTAAGAGAAGGTGACGGGACACAGAGCGTCCTGTCTCGCACAACAATGACACAGCAGTGAGGATTCTCTCTGACCAATCAGTGGTCTGCAGCCGTCCGGGATCAGTATCACCTCAGCTCGTTTGTAACCTTGGCAAAAAAAGGGTGATTTGTCTGCAATGTTCAGGTGGTTCTACACACAAATACTCAAATGATCAACCATAAAAAAAGCAACACATTTTTTTGGTTCCATAAAGAACATAGAAGACCTCATGGTTCTCCTGTCATCAAAGAACCACTGACAACCTCTTACAGGTGTACAGACTTTCACATGTATGTTGATGTGCAGCTTTCATCAGTATTTGAAAGAGATTTTTTGTGCTCACTCTCTTCAGAGGGAAACTCAGGTCATCACATTGACGTGACCCAGAAATGTCGTCCGTCTTAATTACTGACTGTCACACACTCACTCGCCTGTGATCCGCAGATCAACATGCATGTTCACACTCATAGAGAGAGAGAGAGAGAGAGAGAGAGAGAGATTTTCCTTGCAGCAACACTGTCAAGTTTGATGGCAGTTATTTTTATTAACAGTGGAGTTTTCCAATCGCCTTAGGTGCTGAATATTTTCCAGTCCAGCTACGTATAATCTGCTGTTTAGTTGTTTTTTTTTTACAGCACCTTTAAAAATCAGTGCACACATTAGGTTTTCTGTCCTCACTGATCCTCCCTTGATACGTCTGTTCAGTGTTTAGGACTCACACTTAGATAAAAACGTGTAGGAAACACCTCGGTTCCAAGTTTCTATTAATAACAACTGTGCTGTATCACTTGATTTAAAGTTTTATATCTTGAAATTCATCATAGATTTCTGTCATTATTCTCCCCTTGGTTCTTAAATAGAAGAGGAAACAATAAAATAAAATGGCTGGGCTCCATGTTCCTGCTGCCTGCTGAGAGCCTCCTTCAAAATAAAACACATCTTATTTGGAACAAGATTCTATCTGTTAACTCCACGGTTGTATTTCATCACCAGATTTACTCCTTCTTCTCTGTTCACATCTGCTGTGGGAGGTTGGGATGTAATTCACAGACACTGGGGTGTAATGTGCATGATTCAATTATACATAAGAACCAACAGCAGTACTGTAAATTCTCTGCAAGACTTTATTCCCAAACATGTCCTGAAAATGTTTATTTTCAAACAAGTTAATGATTCAGTTTACAGCACCGCCTTTCATTCATTTCACAATTTGATCCCCCAAGATCCCCCACACATGGAAGGATTTAGGTTGAATAACCTTGTATAATCATCATTTTACTGGTTGCTAATTAAAATACAATTGTATTGCAAACCAAAAAATATCCAATGACCTATTTAGATTTACAAAGATGTAGTTTTTCATGTCAAGATTAAATCATTTAACCAACGGGATCAGCAGTGTGCAGGTCAATTTGCAATGAAGCTGATATGGAAGGTTAATAATTCTGATGATATAAGCAGTGAAACAGCACAAATTAGTATTTTGTTAACTTGACGGGGGTGTGCTTGGGGGCATCAGCCAGACTCTAATTGACTGCCAGCTGTTTGGTGCTGACAGGAGGTGTAGATAAGAAACCTGAAACCAAATGAAAACAGTAAAGCTGAGAGCTGTAAAACCAAAACAATGAGCTAAAAGAGGCTAAAACACCCTAAAAACACTGTTGATGAAACATGATCAGTGCAGCTTTAAACCTCTATTTTTATGCAGCTTTAATGTTTTTTTACATTGTACCATGATGCCACATATTATCTATATATACTTGCTCCAGATATTTTTAATATTCTCATGATTATAAGTCAAACATTAGATTCCAACCAGCTGGTTTCTTCTCAGTTTTTGTTTTGTTTTTACATACCCCCCTAAAAATTCACCCTGACATATTTGGCATCTTTCAAAATCCACTGACATTTAATTTCTATTTTGAACAAGTGTTTGAACAAACACACAGCTTAGATAATACGCATAACATGCATCTACAATGGCGTAGAAGAACATATCAGATATGTAACAGTCAGTGTAAATGTGGAGAGTCCTCAGGCAGGAACCTACAGGGGATGTGTAGCACAATTATATGACATTTTTAAAAATTTAATTGATTTGTTTAGTAAATCCATTCTTTATTCAACCCAAGGACCTTTTTATTAAGACTAATATTTTCCAGATTTCTCCATCCCTTCTTTCTAAGAGCTGCTAATCCCTGTGTTCCAATGAGAGGTTTACTGTCTGTTTCAGAGTCCACCAAGACATCATCCATTTCAGAGGAAAAACAATGAATATTTGGAATGCGTGGCCTGAAGAATGAGGTGACAGCCATGGGAGTATCACATTAACTGATATTCATCTTCTCCTCTTAGAAGGTGTCTAAAGTCTGGACCACACCAGCTCTGAAAACTGCAAATTTCATGGAAAAATCATTTCAGTCGACTCTCCACAATCTGTGGATTCATAGAAGCAAATCCAGGCTAGGTTTTCAGTGCCGTGCTCAACTTCGGAGAACTTGACATTCAGAGTCTTGTCTGTGTTACAGGTAATAAAAGAACTTTAGTTAAAGCTCCATCCAGTCTAAAGGTAGATGTCCATGTGTTTGTGATTATAAAGCAGGTCTAGGTTCTATATTAATACTGTGAAAGTATCAAAGCCTCAGTCCACAGAGAAATGCACACAGCCTGTATTCAGACACTGAGCCTTAAAACCAGCCGTCAGGACTTCTGCAACTTTGTGATGTCACAACAAAACATTCACCACCCACTATCCAACCATGCAGGATTTGGTTTCTCTGAGTGTTCACCTGAAATCTGCTATGTTTTTACTGGATCACTCAGAAAACAGTCAGCCAATCAGAAGAGAGGCTCAGATCCTCTCTTCTGATTGGCTGACTGACCTGTTGTTACTAGAGCTCCAGAGAGAAGCCTGAGAGAGGAGATGTAAAACTACACTGAGATGGTTTTTGGTTCTTAAAACCACAAATATATCTTATGATGGAGATCAACACTTCAAACTGCAATCACCGCCTTGTGGTTGTGTCCGTCCACCAACCAGCCAAGTTGAAATATGGTCACAGTCTCCCCTTCCTGAGTTATTAAATTAATAGCCAGAGATGTATTTTCAGGGCCAAAGCCATGTATTGTGAGGTCACAGAGACCTTGACCTCTGACCACCAAAATCTAATCCCTTCATCCTTGAGTCCAAGTGAACATTTGTCCCAGATTTGAAGAAGTTCCCTGAAGGCATTAAAGAGATATGGTGACAACCCAAAAACACGATGCCTCCGGCCTGGACTGTCGCTGGTGTGGAGACGTAGTAAAACACCAGAAAACTGTAAAATATGGGACCTTGAAGGTCTTGAAGAAAAGATGGTGGTTTTAATCTGTAGCAGATGAGGTAGACTACAATCATGTTTAAGTGCATCTCGCGTACAAACACAACCAGCAGGATACATGAGGATCATCCTACAAACACGAACACATATTAAAAGGGGCAGGCTTTGTAACCAGAACATGAAGTGAATAATCTTCACCAACACTCTTAACAAGTGAATTTCATTCCATGTTGCAATCGTGCCTAAAAAATAGTAGACAGATAGACAATCAAACATCTGCCTTCTTGGCTCCGAGGTATGATGATGTCACTGTCACCGTCTGTAACACGGATTAGCAGGAAAGTGTTCGCTCATTATTCAGCCTGAAGAGACGAGAGGCAGGCTGCAAAGTCACGATGTGTAAAGCCCTCTGGACTCCAGCGCTGGAGACAGAAATCAGAGCAGGAATGTCTGAAAGCTGCAGGTGGTCCGAGGCCTCCTCACTATCTGCACACTCACATTTCTCCCTGGAAAAAAGACTCATAAATTTCTGGTAGCGGGGTTGGTTTTTTTTCCCCTCTCTGAATTCGTAGTGGTGGATTTATCCATATCCCACGGTCCCCAGAGAGTGTGTTCTGAGCTGCAGTAATGGCTTTTCAGACTGTAAAACCTGGCTTCATACTGTACTATATATATATATATATATATATATATATATATATATATAGTACAGAATGTGGATCATTCTAGTGTCACTTTCGGATTAAATTTAAAAATATCAAATCAAGAAAACTTCAGCAGGAGTCTGTGGACGAGCTGCAGACGTCGGGGGCTAAAAACAGTTGCTTAAATGTACTTGACGTGTTTTTGCCGATTTTATTTTATGGATTTGTGACCCCAGGGCCTGAAGGTTGGGTTCAAACCCCCGTGACAGAAAAGGCAGATGAGTGCAGCAGCTCTCAGTCTGAGGCTGTTTCTCTAAAGAGATTTTGAACTTTCTGACATCTTGAGGATTTCATCTGTGTGATGTGACTGAGTTCAGTCTCTTACCTGTGCAAGACAAATCGTCGATACTATCGCACATCAACAGGCTAAAACGAGGTCACAGGTCGTCTGTCAGCAGGTTACTATGACCCATCGTTAGGTCTTGTTGCTAGGCAACATCTAGAGGTTGTAGTAATGATGACAGGAGCAAAGGGAAAAGTGCGGTGACGTAGTTTATAGAGCAACAAAGTCCACGTCAGGAGGAGGTTGGGGTGGATGGATGAATATGACACAGGAGAGCGGTGTTCGATTCCCATGTGACAGGAGCAGCTTATGTTGTTTCTATTATCCATGACCGTTCGTTGTCGTTATTGTAACCATAACAACAAAGATTGTCTGATGTTGAGGAAGAACTTATTTTAACCCAAATCACCATCTTTACCTGAACCTAACCAAGACATGACCGTTATTATAGTAACCATGGCAACAAAGGTCCAGTATGCTTGCCACCATAGCGGTGTTGTTTCAGAAGACACTGCTGTGGGTCGTATCAGAGGGTTGAAGAAAAATGACCTGCGTGGTTGTTCAGGTTGTTCAGGTTGTTCAGGTTGCAGAATGAAGTCAGTGACCTTTTTTCAGTTAAAATAGAGGAAATATGAAACTGTAAATATGTAACAGTGAACTTCCTGGAAAGAATTCTGTGATTTGGTTCTAATTCATGGAGACAAGATGTAGCTGATACACTTCCAATTAATTCATAAAAATGCATAATAACGTGAGATTTGTCTACAGGCAGTCGGTTCAACCACATGTATGGAGAATAAAGTGTCTTATAATTAATGAATACTTTCTTGGGTTTAAATGGATCCCTGTCAGTTTTTCCAGTTCTGTCCGTCTAAAATCAACAACATCTCATAAACTCAACTCAAGCTAAAGTGAAATAACTGCCCCAGAATTTTTTCTTTGTTTCCCCTATAATTATTTCCAAATTACACACACTGGTTGTTTCCAGACAACTTCCCTGGAAATGACTGGAGCCATAAAATAAAGTGTTACTGCAACTTCAGGCTTGAATAACCGTCCATAGACAAAGCTGCGACTTGCAGATTCTTCAAAAGCAGAAACTTATTTTTCTCTACATATGTAAAGACGAAGTCAGTGACATGTTTAATTAAAGCACATTCACCTGCAGACCGGCTCCACAAATACCCTCCCCGTACATTTCCCTGCCTGTTTCCACGTGTTGAGCCGAGCAGCCTGCTCTGTTTCTCACCCCCCTGCCTTTTGGACTCTGCCTGCTAATTTATGCCCATTTAGACCCATTTGATTATTTTTCCATTATTTGCCGATCACACTGAACAGGCAAAACTCCTGCTTCTGCCCCATCTGTCTTATGTGTGAGTCGTGCTTTTGGGTCCAAGTCTGGTTGAACTGAGTCATTACAGATGGAGACGATTCTGTGGTGGTAACAGTTCACCACACAGGGGATTGCACTACGGACCTGTTTTAAGTGAAGAATCAAGTCATCACATTGTATAAACTACAGAAGGAGGAGAAATGACCTGCAGGAACATTTTATCATTTTTAAGCTGCAGTGCTTCATGTTGAAGTATGTGTGGTCTGTGAGCCGCCACATTCAAACCATTACACCCTCTCAGACGACTCTGTGGGGAATTAAGTCTTAATTAACACAATCCCAACTTTGTTTTTCACTGAGCAAACCACAGCAGTGTTGTGATGTTCAGCTCAAAACATGACGCACAGATACCACAGTAAATCAATGTGCAAAGCTTGTTTATTTAATCAGACTTAATATCATTTATTTCCAAAGGGCACAAAAACATGTAGTGAACTGAAGCTGGGGGGAGAAGTTGTGGTGAAGCTGAGGTGGAAAGAAACTGTGATCCTGATGCATCTTGGCCGGTGATGGAGGTCTAAACAGTGCACACGCTGAAGAACGACGTGACGTCCACAACACAAACCTGAATCTTCATCCAGAGCTGCTTGATTTTGTTGTGTGTCCATCGTGATGTCATCTCCTCTTCATTTCCTGCAGACGACAGAACAAACTGGGATCCAGCAATGCACAGTAAATATGTTCAGTAAAATATAAACCACCTGAACATTTCCCATAAATCTTTCAGACAGAACATGTGAGTTTTTCCTCCTGAAAACTGTTTTATTCCTCTGTATTCAAACAAAGATGCTTCTTATCCTTCACCAAAAAACAAGAATTTTACGTAACTTATCTGCAAATTCTGGAGCTGTGGACAGGACATAAATCTGTGTCAGATTTATAGATCAGTTTTTAAATCATGGAGACCACCGGCTCCGTCGGCCCCACAGCTCTGATTTGTTGAATAGTTTACAGATTTTGTTCTCATTCACCTAATCTGAAAAATACACAGCTGAACAGGAGAGACTGCCTGTAGTGACTAATCAATCAGCGTTAACCACAACATTTAACCACCGGAGGTTAGTAACAGGCACACACACTCTTTAAGGTCCCATATTTAACACTTTTCCTGTGTTTTATTTGTTGATATCCATAAAAAGATATATCTGTGGTTTTAAGAACCAAAAACCATCCAGCTAACGTTAACCACGTCCTGTCTTTATCTTAACTGAACCAAATCATAACGGTAATGGTGTTGGACCCACAATGCTTTTCAGTGTCGTTCTGGGTAATTAACAACATATTTAGTCATTTAATTTGAAGGACCACATGCTAAAGGTCCTGGGATCCTGCAGGTTCCTGCAAATAAATTCCTGGAAATATGAGGATCTCAAGTATTCAACCCTCAGCTTGACTCGTTGCCGGTTTAGCACCTGTTTGTGCGTGAGCACAGAGGGGAGGGGGCTGCAGGCCGCTTTGGTTTGATTGGCTCATGATGTGTTTTCAGGGCCAAATCATTCCTGACTGAGAACATCCAGCAGGTTTGGTTGAGTCTCAGCTGAGGTGTCAGTTAATGACTGTTCACTGCCTCTACATCTGCGGGAGCCTTACAGGTGGTCTGGATGTTGACGGCCCCTCACCTGGGAATATCTGTTGCTGTTGTTGCTCCTGACAACATAACTCAGGAAGTTACAGGGTCATTCAAACTTTTCCATCATGACAAAAGAGGGAAATTCCCAAATTCCTCATCTCTCTGAGGTTATTGATATGAGAAAGAAAAAGGAGAAGAAGAAAAGAGGATTGTCACCGTTTTCACTTGAGGCTGATGGGAACAGTTTGGTTTGTGGTCAATTCATCTGAGTCTGATTCAGTAACATGGTGAAGGAGGAGAGGTCCTTCACCACACCCACACCCACACCCACACACACTGTGAGGAATGTGGGGAATGCTGGGAAACAGAAACTTTAAATGAACGTGTGGCGTCAGCGCAGGGAGCAGCAGGGTGGAGGGAACCTGTAGGTGAGATTACACATCACCATCACTGTTTATCAGCTACAGCTCCGCTGCCTTTTTGGGGTTTGTTTGGTGGAACGTCCACATTTTTCCCTCGTGTGTACTTTCCTCCTGTGTACATTTTCCCATGGTTGTATTTTAGTGTTCCAGACTTGTGTTATTTTTATTCCCTGTTTTATTGCCAAAATCAGTTAAAGGACCTTGACTCTGTGGACTCTTTAGTTTGACTCATATTGTATTTGCTAGTTTAAAATAAAGCAATTTCTTAGGCCTATGAAGGGAAGTAAAACTAAAGAAAATTGCATCTACCTTTTCTTATCAATGATTATACAATCACATTTAATTTATTTATTTTATGGTTTTTTTTATTATTAATTGTCTTTTTTTTACTTTTTTTTTTTTCATTTGGTTGATTTGATTTTATCTCTGCAATTATTTAAATGCTAGTTTTTTGCTCCAGTGTCAAATCCAAACATTTTTGATTTTTAATGGTTTAGACTGTTCTCTGTGCAGAACTATTCATATAGTTATAACCCTATCTTTATACAGCACCTTAAAAACAAACACACATGAAAATTACAAATACATTTAAACAGGTAAAATGAAAACAAATGTGTAAATGTAACAGACAAAATAAAATCAGTGATATAGTCATGATTTGTATTTACAAAGATTTAAAGTTTACTTCAAAATCTAATAATTTCAGGAGATTATGAATGAAAATAATTTTTATTTCCTTTGCAGGTAAATTGTCATGTGACACTGTTGTTTACACTGATGCTGAAACTCTCATATTAAAACGAGACAAACCAAACAAAGTAAATGCTGTAAAACGTTTCTGTCATCGTGACATGCTCAAGAAAAATGCTTATTAATGCTTTAAATTCCAAATGAAGATTTTTGTGAATGAAGTGCTTTGGAAATAGGTGGAAATGTGTCATTTTTACACTTACACAAGAAAAATGTAAATTAAATAAAAAATAATAAAACTTTAACGTTAAACACATTTTAAAACTTTACTTTATATAAAAGGGGCCGAGGTTGAAAAAGAAGTCTTTAGGCCCTGGAGGTCTGTAGGTGCAAATGTGAACTCTTAAGTCCATCCTGTAAACAGAAGGTCAAAGGTCCCTGATCGCAGTAACACCCATGCATGCAACTGAGGAGCCTTCAGACAACAGACAGTTTATTTCTTCTCCTTGTAGATTGATGGACACGTCTCCACTCTGACATCTCATCCAGCTGGGTTCTAGATTGATTTCCTTCCTTCCAGGCAGCTGTTTGAAGAGAGGTTCTCCGTCACAGTCAACATTTAATTGACTCTATCTTTCGTTTAATCAGAGTTCCCTTTTCCTGGGGGGACTTTGCAATTGCAAGCGTGGATAGTTTTGAAAAATATCTCTCTATGGTGTTTGAAAGCATCTATGACCAAATCTGCATCATCCTGACATTCGTGAATATGGACCAGGATAAATGTTCTAAACCTTTAACTTACGTGTAACTGTTGTTTCAGCTTTAAGTAGTTTAGTTCAGTTTAAACCTAGATGTGATTTTGATCTGTAAATCGACACATGCATGCTGGTCACACCAACATATATGACAGCAAAGTTTCACCCTGAAATAAAAGTCAGTAGATGTGCCTGCAGAGGCCGATCAGAGGTAGTGCAGAGCTCAGTCCTGTTGATGAACACTGTTGACAGTTTGCCCAGCGTCTTCACACTGCTGAGGTTTGAGGGAGCAGAGGATCCAAACTGAAGGAAGCTGCTATATTTGCTGTGTCACATCCAGTTTCATTTCCTCCTGCGCTGCCGGACTTCACAGCTAGAAGCAAACTGACGGACCCCACAGGCCTCCAGCACCTGAACAACTGTACACGTCTTTTTTCTCAACCCCCGATACGACCCCCAGGAGTGTCTCCTGAAACAGTGCCCCCTACAGTGGCAGGTGTACCAAAGCTCAGCTGTCATGGTCACAATAATAAACGCGGACTGTACCACAAGCGGCGTACCTATCTTTGTTGCCATGGTTACTATAAAAACAGTCATGGCTGGTTAGGTTTTTAAGAAAATGGATGATCTGGGTTCAAATAATTCTTCCTCAACATTAGAGGATCTTTGTTGTCATGGTTACAATAATAACAGTGAACGGTCATGGATAATAGAAACAACATAAACTGCTACTGTCACATGGGAATCGAACACCGCTCTCCTGGGTCATATTCATCCATCCACCCCAACCTCCTCCTGACGTGGACTTTGTACGTCACCGCACTTTTCCTTTTGCTCCTGTCATCATTACTACGACCACTAGATGTCGCCTAGCAACAGAACCTAACGATGGGTCATAGTAACCTGCTGACAAACTGGGCTTGTCTCAATTTTCCTGCGTCACTTTGCAGGTTTTATGCTCTTTAGGCTGTGTGTTCTGGGTCTGAACTGCTAGCTGGAGCCTCCTTAAATGAACCTCTGAAACTTATGGTAAATGAACTGCATTTACTGTATATTGTCCTTTTCCACCTTAAGAGACAAACCGCTTTGCAATTTCTGTCTCATACCACAGTCACATACCAATCGTGGCAGTGCTGCTCATTGGGAGCAACTTGTGGTTCAATGTCTTACTCAGGGACCTTTGGGACCGCCACAAGAAGAGTAATTGTCACCTGACCAATAACAGAGAGGAAGCAGCTCGGCTCCTACCTGCATAAGAGCCCGTCATGTAAAACAGCTCCTCAGGCCACTAAACAGCCTGACGTTATTCTTTAATTGATGATCTTAACGCGTTTTCTGTCTGAGCAGCAACGTGGCAAATCAAGTGGGAGCAGTTAATGAGTTACGGCTGGCTGCGGATCCTGTTACAGGACTCTGAGGATCCTGAGGTCCAGTCTTCCAAAATAAATGACTCTGCTACTGGTTTGGAAGGATTAGTGCCCCGTTATTATCAGACTCCACTTTCATCATCATGGTGAAGTGAACGCCAAAATGAATCAAACCATCACTCACAGGAGCTACTTACTTTTTAGTTTGTGGCTCTTGAAAGAAAACAAACGGAGAACAGTGAAACCAACAGCGTTCCTTCAGACTGAGTCATTATTTATTCAAGTGAAGAGCGTAAGAGGCACAGAGGTAGCAGAGCTGTGGGGATATTCTGTATTTGTCTCATTGTTGTGTAATGATTTTCCTTTCTTTTATTCTCTATCCTGTTTTTCATGTTTGTTTATTTAAATGTAGAAAATCACCCTGATGGCAGCAGGCTGAGCAGGGTATTCCAGACGTCTCCTCCTGCTCTCCAGCTCCTCCCGGGGGATCCCGAGGTCTTCCCAGGCCAGATGGGTTATGTAATCTCCCCAGTGAGTTCTGGGTCTACCCCGGGGTCTTCTACCAGTTAGTGCCCAGAGAACCCAAAAGGAAAGCGTCCAGGATGCTTCCTAATCAGATACCTGAACTGGCTCCTTTTGACATGAAGGAGCAGTGACTCCGAGCTCCTCACCCCGTCTCTCAGGCTGAGCCCAGCCGCCCTGCGGAGGAGACTCATTTCAGCTGCTTGTTTCCATGATCAGCTCCCTCTTCACCACAGCGGTCCAGTACAACACCCACATTACTGCTGATGCTGCACCGATCCGTCTGTCAGGGTCCCGCTCCATCTTACCTTCGCTCATGAACAAGATACCTTGAGATACTTGGAGCAACAACTCAGTCCAAAGTTTTCTGTCTGAGCCCCATGGCCTCAGACTTGGAGGTGCTGATTTTGGAGGCAAACATTATAATTTTTACTATATTTAAACATTTATACACTGGTCACTTTGCAAAGTCAGATTATTAATACAAACTGTAACTGAGAAACAAATGTTGAGGTGTTATTATAGATTAAACTTGGCAGCAAGTAGCTGCTACACATTACTGCCACATATTAATGCATCAACATTTATTCCCCCCAAAGTTACAACCCCCACTGTCCTTTAAGTTTAACATTGAAATTGTTATTTTTGTTTTAAATCATGTTGATTAGAGGGAAACTTTATGTGCATCCTGTACAATGATAAACTCTAATTCCATTTTTTCTTTTACAAATCATCACAGTTTACGGTTTTTGTAGTTAATATACAAAAAAATCAACACACATGAGAGTTTTGGATAGAAAATAAACAAGGAGTGAGACAAACTGTAATCAAACTTTTTCTAGGATATAATTGATATGTTATTGTTTCCTTCGATGTTCCAGAAGCTGTTGGTGTGATAATGAAATGAATGAGCTTAAATTAATTTTGTTCTGTGGATGTGGGACACAGCTTTCAACCTCCAGCTGCCATTAGGGGTCAGCAGAGCTCTCCACAGGGCTGCAGAGAGAAGGAGCGAGGGGGGGGCTGTTGGTGTGTGAGTGGTGGGGCTGATGGGTAGTGGTCCACGGTGATATCATTTTCCATCAGTTCCTCTACCTCCTCGCTGCTCCAACAGGCAGCAGCAGCAGCGGCAGAACAGATGAGGTGAACTGGAGGAGGAGGAGGAGGAGGAGATTTTTCCACTACCACATTTCACCTCAGGGCG
Organism: Trachinotus anak; assembly: GCF_046630095.1. Classification (NCBI taxonomy): domain Eukaryota; kingdom Metazoa; phylum Chordata; class Actinopteri; order Carangiformes; family Carangidae; genus Trachinotus; species Trachinotus anak. The sequence continues at coordinate 7,742,859 of NW_027273882.1, read as the reverse complement.
ACCGCGTCTGGAAAGACAATATCTCTGAAAAAGAGGTCATCAGTCAGAGTGAACAACATTCAACCCACGACAGAGTGCCACTGATTCCAATCTGGGGGAGGCGGCTTAAAACATGCACGTTTGAGCCGGCAGGCAGTGTACGTATGTGTGGACGGGGTTACACAGAGAGAATACAAACTCTTTATCTAATGCTCCATTGCAGTCAAACAAGCCCCATGAATCTCCCCAACTACACATAAACTACTTGCACCCCTCCGCGTCTTGGATCGGCGGCTCATTACATAAGCAGAAATTGTTGATCAGTGATGAAATTGTCAGTGACGTCTTAACGTCAAAAAGAAAGAAAAAAAAAACAAGAACCCCCTCTCTCCATTCCCCTTAATGGATAAATGTTTCTCCCAGTTGTCAGGATGAAAATTTAAATGCGTCACTGGTCTGCGAGTGCAAAGCTGCCAAACAGGCGTCCCAGCATTCAGTGCTCCGACACAGGCTCACAGAGGAGGGTGACTACACTCAGGTTCAGACTGTTCTCCGTCACACACACAACAGTGTGACACACGTTACATAACTACGGGTGCTGACAGTGTCCATGTTGAGCTCAGACTGACAGTGTGGTCCCTCAGTGCCAGTTCCATTCACTGAGTCACACCTGTGGCTCTTATTAATAAAAGATTTGAAATTGAACATAATCACATATATCTTCTAAGATACAGACATTACAAACATTTACACATCATATTAAATTCTTATTAATAACCCATCAACCCAATAACAGCAGTCACCAAAACTCCAGTGTCCAATATATCTATTGAAAGGATAAATATTACTCCTGCATATTGACAAAATAACTGTTCTGTATCTGGAAACTGTGGCTCTCAGCTCCACTGGTTCCAACTGACAATGTAAATTTAGAGTGTGATTTCACTCCCCCTTCACAAATTCAACTCTCATTTTAACATGTATTGATGTGTTTTTAATAGTTTTTGGACAAAAGAACAAGAGGAGTAAGATATATCAGTTAAATAGCATCAGTTGGTTGTTAGTCATAAAATATCACTAAACTTGTCCTGTAGAAACAAACGTCTTGATAAAAACCTGGACAGTGTCTGGTGGGTTCCTCCTGTACAGTCGGAGTAATTTACATTTAAAATGGGAACAGAAATAAAATCTTAATATGAGTAAACAAACAAAAACAAACTGTGTTTCCAACGACCAGTCTCCAACCTGAACAACCACCGTCGTTTTCTTCTGATACGACCCACAGCAGGGTCTCCTCAAATCGTGCAGGTGTACTGGATCTTGGTTGTCATGGTTACAGTAATGAACACACGGACAGTGCTGACAGCGGTGTACCTACATTCATCGCCATGGTTACTATAATAATCCTCACGTCTTGGTTAGATTCAGGAAAAGATGGTGATTTGGGTTAAAATAAGTACTTCCTCAACATTAGATGATCTTTGTTGTCATGGTTACAATAATAACAACGAACGGTCGTGGACAATAGAAACAACATAAGCTGCTCCTGTCACATGGGAATCGAACACCGCTCTCCTGGGTCATATTCATCCATCCACCCCAACCTCCTCCTGACGTGGACTTTGTCGCTCTATAAACTACGTCACCGCACTTTTCCCTTTGCTCCTGTCATCATGACTACGACCACTAGATGTCGCCTAGCAACAAAACCTGACTCTGGGTCATAGTAACCTGCTGACAGACGACCTGTGACCTCGTTTCTTACAGGACAGATTAATTTAAACAAAAATTCACCATGAAAAAGCGTTTCATCTCGCCTGTGCTGTGTTTTTTTTTCGTGACATTTGACACCTGAAGCGTGTCACAGTTTCTCCCTGCACCGTGGCTCCCAAACTCTCCATCAGTGTCGGCTGCTGCTGTTCAACCCTGCGCTGACAAATGAAACTCGTTATCTTCATTTTCACAGCTGTGGGGCACAGAGCAGCGAGCGGAGTCACATAATGAAGAGAGAGAGAGAGAGAGACTCCCAGAGAAGTGTGACCCTGGGCAGAGAGATAACATGAGAAATGAGATGAATTATCAGGTTTGACAGAGGAGGGCTGCGCGTCTGAACATCTCTGTTTCTGTTGTTTGGGTTTAAACAGCAGGATCTGACACTGATTTAAACATTTAAACACTTAATTTCCTTCAACCTTTCTATGATTATCAAATAATCCCCACCTGGGAGCTCTGGGCTCTCCACACACGATCAGCAGCAGAATGTCTTTGCCCTGGTGCGAGCCACGTCTCATGGAGAGAGTAAATTCACAGTAACTCGCAGCAGGCTACTGTCACCCTCATTTTATGCCTGATCAGTGAAGCATAACATTAGTTCAGACACAGCTCTGAAATCCTGCTTGTATTGGCCGACTGGCATCAGTTCGCAGTCTGCTTTACAATGGCTGGCCCACTCTCACAGCTGTGTAGCTCATAACATCCAATCATATTCATTCATAATAACCAGACACGTATCACTGTTACGCCACTCCCACAACCACACAGTCACCTCCTTATATGGTATTTTGTGTTGTGTCTCCAGTGTTTTATTTGAAGTGTTGATATTCATAAGAACAAAAAATGTAGTAGTTTTACATCTCAGACAGAGCTCTGATTGGCCGACTCTGGGTGAGCCAATAAAAATACAGCAGATTTCAAGTTAACTTTCAGAGAAACCAAATCCTGCAAGGTTGGATGGTGGGTCCAGGTGGGCGGGGCTTGGGGCGTGGCTGAGGGCGGTGACTGCTTTGTTGTGACATCACAAAGTTCCAGAAGTCCTGACGGCTGGTTTTAAGGCTCAGTGTCTGAATACAGGCTGTGTGCATTTCTCTGTGGACTGAGGCTTTGATACTTTCACAGTATTAATATAGAACCTAGACCTGCTTTATAATCACAAACACATGGACATCTACCTTTAGACTGGGTGGAGCTTTAATGTTCATGTTTGAGTTTATTATGGGGATTATCTCTCTCACCAGAATCCAGGTGGCAGCTCAGACTCAGACAGCAGATCCTTTTCCAGCTGTGTAACCATTTGCTATAAACGGTTAATTCCTTGAAGTGAGCATTAAGTTTAAATCAACTCCATTTCAATCTTTTTTGGCGACTTTTCATTGTGCAAACAATGAAATAACAGCTGTGACAGAATCTGAAAGCAACCTGTCACACACAATAAAGGTTTCATGCACCCGGACAAGCCCCCAGGGACGGTGCTGACTTGTTGAGCAATAACTGGCGTAGTGGCCACATGGAATATTGCAACTCTGACGCTGAAGTGAAGCTTGAGTGGCCCAAAAACAAATTTTCCCACGAACACTATTGGAAAACAAGCGGTTATAAAACGGTGAATAAATTTTTCACAAAAGCCCTGAAATGACTCTTTGTATGATCAGAATTTGATCGTTTCGGTCCAGTAACATTTGGAAAGTCTAGAAGCGCCATGCAGTTAAATTATTTGATCCCATTCATGTGTGTGTGGGGAGCCAACAGGAAGTCAGCCGGGTGAGGGCGCCCGGGGAGGATTTCTCACTGAGTCTCTATTAGAGCTGTCATCCTTCACGACGGGGCAAGATTCTTACTTTTCAGAGCCACGTTTTATGCCCACAGAGGGCGAGTAAAGACTTCTCATATCTTGTAAAGCCACTGGGTTCAACAGAATTTAAGATGCTCGACTAGTGTTTGGAATCGAAGACAAACATAAAAGCTGGCGATGAATATGAGACAAGAATCTACATCTGCCGAACTCTCCTGTCTGTGGTTTAGATTTCCATCTTGACATTAATCTGCCTTTGTTCTATTAATTCATAACAAATGAGTGGTGAAAATATCAGCTAGAAAGGCCTGGGAGGTGAAACACATCACGTCCATGCAGGGAGTGCTTCAAGTTACAACACACATGAAAATGATTTGTGTCTGCACCAGAAGGGACACATGGAGAGTTAGAAAATATTATTGGTAATAATTTCAGGCTAAATGACCAGAAAAATCATCCAACGCATATGTAGCCTATTTTTAACATTATGAATCACACCAAGGTCTTGTTACATTGCTTAACTGTGGGAGTTAACGTTATTAAGGGTTAAGCCATAAATTGCATAATTTATGTTTTTTATTTTGTCATGTGATTTATTATTGACTCATAATACATTGTGAAACAACACGGATTCGTGTCGTACCAAAGAAGACAGACATGTTCCACATGTTGTTTCTAAATTAAGATCAAGCAGAGTGTTAACAAACACTTAAAGCTGATCATTCATACAGACTTTTCTAAGATTTGTTCACATTTTATGGCCACTAGAGGGCAGAGTAGATTCTGATCTCATAACTAGAGACTCCTGTAAAAAAATAAGCCCACAGGTCGTCTGTCAGCAGGTTACCATGACCAATCGTTAGATTTTGTTGCTAGGCGACATCTAGTGGTCGTAGTGATGATGACAGGAGCAAAGGGAAAAGTGCGGTGACGTAGTTTATAGAGCGACAAAGTCCACGTCAGGAGGAGGTTGGGGTGGATGGATGAATATGACCCAGGAGAGCGGTGTTCGATTCCCATGTGACAGGAGCAGTTGATGTTGTTTCTATCATCCATGACCGGTCATTGTTATTATTGTAACCATGACAACAAAGATCGTCTGACATTGAGGAAGGACTGGTTTTAACCCAAATCACCATCTTTACCTAAAACTAACTAAGTAGTTTAGTTCATTACCTAAACCTGACCAAGCCATTAACATTATAATAGTAACAATAACGATGAATGTAGGTACAGTCGGTACCTACATTCATCGTGTAGGTACCGACTGTATTTTTGTAACTATGACAACCAAGGTCCCGTATGCCTGCGTTGTTGAGACATTTCTATCAGGACCAGTTGACTGGCAGAGCAATGATCCTGACCATAGAGCCGTGCTGCGAGCATGACTGAAACCTTCTGTCATTTGGTTTAAAAATGCACAAACCATCTGTTTGCCAGCGTATTCAGAAAACTGAAAGTGCTTAAAGAGCAAAAAGACACTTCACGCTGCAGTGACATGTGTGATGGAAGCTACACAGGCAGCACCTTTGGTTAAAATGAAAACAGTTTCAATGATAATATCACATTTAGTATGGACAATACTCTCCATCCTCCACTCTCCATCCTTTTGTGTTCCTTTCAGAATAAAACCCAGCTCACACTGTGGAATCCCAATCATCTTAACCAGCGAGTCTCCCCTGAGGGACCGGGAGGCAGCATCTGTGGTGTCAGCCACGTTACGAAAGGTTTGTGGTCTTTGCAGTCTCAGTGCACCGAGAGACCTCCGCTGTGAATTCACCACCAGGGTTGAGTTCTCTGGAACAGCTGAAGCTTTATGTCTTCCACCTTTTTGCTACCAAAATGTTCCTGCAGGCTGTTTTTTCTCCTCACCCAGCCTGACTCCACTCCAGACTTTTCAACAACTTCTCATTATCTCTTCCTGTTTCTCAGCCTTCACCGTTTTATAAGCCAGAGGAATTAGTTTGGATGAGAGCTGGCTAACGGGGGTTCAGCAAAGCCTCTATCTGCATTCTGCATTTATTCTGTGCAGCTACGAGCAGCTTTGGAGAGGTGACCAGCGACATGGGGCTCTACAGGCTGTGGAGCAACTGCTGAATGCACTTTGCTTTTTTGTTTTGAAGTGGCCATTTTTTGCACATTTCAATGAGAAATCTACTAGGTTACGAAAACATCTGAGCAAAATTATAAAAGTAGTTTCAGATGCAAACCGATGTTAACCCGAGATACGATAGGATGAAGTAAGAATTCCTAAAGTTAGATAAGATAACTGTTACCATGGTTACCAAACAATTAAGATAGGATCTGCGAGTTAGGAAGCTACCCCATAGCTTATTACAGCTGATAACGTTCTATTGTTAAGCCACATGTCGCAGTCGTAGCGGCCTCTAGTGGCTGCTGTCATTATGACAGAGCAGCATCAGAACGTGTTCTGTATTCGCCTGCTCGTTTGATTTCCTTCAGCACATTCGTCCTGCTGATTTCCTGATGTTTTCTCTGAGCTTTGGTTTAGGACTTTTGTCAAAAAAATTTCACTTGCATAATTTTGTTTTTTAGTTTTCAAGTTGTTTTTCCCCCAAAACTAAGAATGAGCTGTTATAAGACCTGACAGATAAAATCAGCATTATTCATACGGCACATTTATCACAGCTGGTTTGTCCCAGCGTGCCTCAGAAAGGCACCAGACACAGACACACACAAACACAACTGCACAAATAAATGACACCATGGATCTAAACACAACAGTTAAATATCTTTCCTGTTGAAGAGGCTCATTGTAAGTTGATAATACTTTTATTACTGCCTATGAACATGTTTTATTTTTCAAAATAAAATAATGCTGTAATAAACTTTCACAAGATCCATTTTAGTCTAAAATAAACAAAATTGCAGATGATATCATTTCTTCTTAAAACAGAGATAATTGCATCTCAATTTGGGTGAGACAAACCTCTAAAATATTGTGTTTGGAACATTTTTATTTGCAGTCGTGTTAATTATATGATGCTGTGGTAAATGCGTCAACCATGATGGCTCTGTTTTGAACAAGAGTCATAGGAGAAGAGTTTCCAGAATCTACATCATCTAATATATTTATACCATAATAAAAACTGTAGGGAACAGAAGTCGTTTTGCTTTAAAGTGCAGCGATTTGTATTAAAGATCAACAAAACAAATTCACATTTTTTTTTCTGAACTTCTCAACTTCATTGTATTCAAACATACAGGTGGGTAACAGAAGAAAAGGCGTGGCGTCCTTCGAAGGCAGTATATGAAGTGCTTTGTGTAGTCATCATCGACCATGAAGGCCAAACTGAAATGACCAAAGGGTGAACTTCGATCGATTTGCTGATCCCCTGACTTTGCCTCCGGCGCCACCAGGAGCTCAAAGTTTTCACATCAAGCAACATCTACCTGATCCGTGTGTGTGTACGGTGTGAATTCATGCCTTGAAATGTACAGAATCCAGACTTTCATTTCCAAAAATATTCACTGATAGAAGTTTGTTCCAAAATGTCAGAGTCCTCCTCTGACGGTGATTTCTCTACTCTGGCACATGAACACCTGATGGCTGACAGGGGGGAAAGTTCACTCAGATAATAAATTGTCCAATTTGGGTTCCTCCTCTCAGACAGAAGCACGGAAAAGTGAGTTTAATGTCACCGTATATTACTGTGGCAGGAAAAAAACAAATGAGATTAATGGCGGCTTTTACTCTGGCCCCAGAGGGAGCTAGATAAAGTCAGAATCTAAACTTAATGGAGGTAATTATCCTGATGACTCCCTCATTCACTCCAGTTTACTCACCATATTCATGGATCTTTGCCCAGATGAAATGTTATTTAACTGCCTTGATTGTGTCTCTCCTAAAGAGACACATTACTTTTGTTTCCTCTGTTATTTGGTCAAGTGGTATCAATGTTAATGATTGGCAGTTGAGTTCCAAACATACTTTGTGGAGTTATCTCTGCTTTCTGACATGAGGCAGAGGATAAATGAGGACATTAGTTTTCCTCCCTGAATTTAACATTCCTCATCAATCACACTGTTTTCCTTTTTCTCATGTCAATGGTTTGCTTTTCTTCAAATTCATAGGATTGCAATTCATCTGTGTAACAGTTACACCATAAAAAAACAGATGGTTGGTTTTACCAAAAACTCCTGATTCATAAAATACGTTTGAATAAAAAGTTGTGGATGGGATCCATCCTGGAGGATGTCAGCATCAGGTTTGATTTGTTTGTGTTAATTAGTAGTATTCAACTCAAGTATTCAGACCCCCACACTTTACCGTGGTGTAGATTTAGTTTTAAATAAATGACATTGCCGTTGTTGTCCATCAATTTACAGCCAATAATCCATAAAGACAAAGTGAAAACATGTTTTTATAACTTTATGCAAATAAAAATCCCCAAAAAACTAAATCAAATCAATATTTGGTTTGACCACATGTTTTTTTATGACCTGTTGAAACAACATATATTAGAAATGAAGCTTTGTGAAAGTTCAGTCAGGAATTCTTCCTCCTCACACATACTCTCTGAGTCACAAGCACCATCTCCCACTCTCTCAAAGCTCCACCAGCTCATTCCAGTCTTCATCCAATCACAACGTTACTCACTGGCCTTTAGCCAATCACTTGTCAGCTATCAAACTTTGAAAGTGCTCTGGCTGTCATTTCACCCATGAACAATCTGACCTCCAATCAAACCATCTGATCTGAGGTTTCTCTCTCATGAAGACGTCCTCCTCCCATCCTCATCATCATCACCAGCGTCTCTGCTCCTGGTTTCCTCTATTTGGAGGAAACTTAAACCTATGGACCACTTACTGCTGGGGTCTAAGCACCAAAGTCTGTTCCTTCTGTTCACAATAGATTCCTTTTTTTTTTTTGTCTCTCCTATCATAATGTACACATATGTACAAAGTAAATGCAATAATATATGTATCTGCTGCATAATAACACAGACACAGATATAGGATCAACATATACAACAACATACATAAACATATAGGGTCCATTATTTAATATACTGCCCTAATATATGTTTATTAATGGCCACAAAACACTCCGAACAGCTTTTCTTTCCCATGACATCACTCAGTTGACCTGAGAACAAAAACATTTTCTTCCTCCTTGTCCGAGTGTGAGTCTCTACATGTCTTTGGCCTCTGGACCTGTTGGTTAGCTCTTTAAACACTTTGCACTGCAGCACAGATGTAACAAGTACCAGGATGCAAAGGTGCAGACAGATGCAGCCCTTGAGACAGACACATCGGATTAAAGAGCCCTATTCATCTCCCGCCAAGTTGGCCAGGAACCTGACAGCGTTACCTGCCGTGGCGAATGTCTGCCCACATTTGATTGGTTTGGTTGGCAGGTGTTTATTCAAACCCCCCGAACACATGTACAGGTAGAGTACAAGCACGCAGAGACGCGCATTCAGCGATCTGTAAGCTGATGGCAGGGGTCCAGGTTCAGATTCAGTGTTATGTAACATTTCAAGTGTGACAGTGAAAAACTCATCATCATGATTGAGGTGAAGAAAGTGTCTGTGCTCAGGTTTTCCTATAAAACATGTGCTTCACACCTGGATAATAGAGAGGCAGCAGCAGCAGCAGCAGCAGCCTAAAGGTTCAGACACTGGATCACATCTCATTTCTTCATGTATCCAGGAAGATTTTGGAGACTTAGTGCTTTTGGCAACCAGCAGAAAATTAATCATTAATCATAACTAGTCTGTCAACAAAATATTTTTCACACCATACTTGTTTTTGTGTCTTTATGCCCCAAATATTTTCCAAAGCTCATTATTAGTTTTGCTTTCCAAGTCCTCATCTAGGTATGTACTGAAACCAGGGGCGTCCCGGGAGCTCACCTGCTAGAGGTAGAGTCCTTACCGCAGCAGGTCTGAATCCAGCACAGGCCCTTTACTGCACGTCCTTCCCTCCCTCCCCCCTAACTTTCCTGTCTCTTTCTAACTGCATCTGTCATAATATAGGCAAAAATGCCCCAAAAATAACTATAACTAAAAAACAAAGTCCCCATTACAATATGTGACCTTTATTTTGCAGTCATGGTATCGTCAAATGGTTCTGCACTCAGGTTCAGCAGTTGAGTGTAAATAATAATAATGAAATATAATTAATAAAGTTATATTATGTTTTATGAAGAAAAACTCTGCACTTCCTTAACTGCCATCAACATGCATCTCTGTAGAGAAGAAACACTGATTTGTGTTGCTTCTCTTCTCTTTAGTGTTTGTCGATTTGTAAAAATGTTCAGGTCAGTTTCTTGATAAGTGCAGTCGATTGCACAGCAGCACAGTTTAGTACAGATTAGAGAATAAAAGCTGGTCACGTTGAGTCTGAGAAGTCAAAAATGATAGAACTTCGAAATTATCTTTTTCAGATTGTAAAGTTAATTAAATACTTTTTTTTTCTGGAAATTAGGTTTGAAAAAGTAGGGGTCATTTTATATTAGATTTTTTTTTTTTTTAATAGAGTACCACTGTCCGTGGTCTTCCACAGAGGGTGTTGAATTATGGGAAGTTTGTAGCTTCAGTGTTGCTAAGCTAACTCATGTTTTCAGCCCCTTTACAGTGAGTCTGCAGAGTCAGTCAGCTCTTAATGCTCATCATTGGACAACTCAAGGTAGTTGTGATGGTAAAAATACTGTACACGGACAATATAACACAATAAGCATAAAGTTAGTTTGAATCACCTTGATTTACAGACTGGCTGATGTGGGGAATCCATATTAGTGTGGTTCTGTGGCACTAAATCAGATTCATGAGAGCATTCAGAGGAAGACGAGGCTCCCAAACCAAGCATGCTGACATGGACGCTGTTTACAAGTCAAAAACTGGTCATTACATTGACCCCGACAGGACATGACACTGGATTTATGTTGCTTTAACACTGGTGCCACCCTCAGGACAAGCTGTTATTTTTCCCACAAGGATCAAAGAATCACAGAGTTGTCTCTTCATTTTTCATCCAGACAACACTTTTGTTTTTTCAACTGCAGCCTTAAGATCATCACATCTTCACGAGGCCTCTGGTCTGGCTAAAGACACGCTAGGGTCTTTTTCAGTGTTTACCTCGCTCTGATTTCTTATCCGCCACCTTCACTTCCAGCTGTTTCCACTCTAATGTTCACAGACCTTTGATCTGATATCTCTAATTGGAAAAAGATGTTGTGGATGACAGAAGTGAATTAAGCAGAGTCTACTGTGGCTGCAAATATAATGTGGCACACAATTCAACTGAATCGTTTTTAAAGAGCAGCACATTCCCCAGAATTTGTCATAGTCACATTTGCACAGCTGTGACTTGGACAATTTATTTACTGACATATGATACAAACAGGATTTCTGACAGAGTGCCACAGGGCGCGATGACAGACAGTAAATTTGGACGTTCTGGAGGGTCACAGCTGGCACCTTCATGGAGGTAAAATATGATGAATAACAACCAGGCAAGGGAAGAGAGGGACACTTGAGGCTGCCTGTTGTGATGTGGTTATCTCTGGTGCCTGATGCAGCAGTTGACTGGTTCCCACACAGGTACCAGGCCACAGAACATCTGCTATTAGGCTGCAAGGAAATATGATTCTGCAAAAAATCTGATGCTAAACATTAAACCTGTTATCACCTATTTGTGAGAGTGTGGTCATCAGCATGCTGAGCCTGACCTCCACTGAAAAACAAACCCACAGGTCGTCTGTCAGCAGGTCACTATGACCCAGAGTTAGGTTCTGTTGCTAGGCGACATCTAGTGGTCGTAGTGATGATGACAGGAGCAAAGGAAAAAGTGCGGTGACGTAGTTTATAGAGCGACAAAGTCCACGTCAGGAGGAGGTTGGGGTGGATGGATGGGTCAACAAAAAACTTTTAACCACCACTGTTCGACAAAGTTAACCACGTTATTATCATAACCATGACAACAAAGATTGTCTAATGTTAAGTCATTTTTGCCATGCCCAGTCGAGGTATGATAAACTGTCCTGGAGTTTATAACAGGTTGTGAAACAGCAGTTTTCCAACATCATTTCAGCAGAGGTGTGAGTGGATCTTTTTAAAAGATAAAACTTTCTTTACTTTTCTGCTAAATGTTTCTGCTGGGAAGAGACCAAAACCTAGGTCACAAAGGAAACACGACAGCAGGGAAGGAAACTAGGAAGGACGGTAAGAGAAGTGGACCAAACCCATAAACTACTGACGTTTTGACTGATGCTCACCTGTCTACCTGTGACGTGTTTAGTCTGCGTGTGTCCTCAGCAGGAGGTACAGTGGCTGCAGGGGTTCAACAGCAGGAGGTTACTGTAGACAGACATTTCCTGAGCCATGATGTAACTATTAAACCAATTAACCTTTTCAGTGCGACAGACGGTGATGAGACACGCCTCATTTACCTCAGCATGATGAGGAAACGATTACACCTGAAGCAATAAGGCGGCAGAAGGCTCGGGAGACACCATCCATTAACATCCTCCAATTATCTGTCTCCAACCTGCAGAAACTGTATTATCCTGCATTAAAGCCTCACAACGAGCGTTCTCTCGCTGTCACGCTGATTGCTCAATAATCCACACGACTCGTTTCCAAGTCGGGGGGGGGTTAGACTTTTTGAAGATATTGGGAATTGTTACCATCTTGAAGCAGAGTCTGATTTATTTCCCCTCCTCAAAGAAAACCAGGACACCACATGTTCTTGTTTTCTCATGTCAATGTCAAACCAATTATCAAATTTACATATTTCAGCACATGTGCGTTGCTCACTCTTGGCGTGGCATCCCGGGTCATTAAAGGTATGCTTGTAAGGACTAAGGACATGTACAGAGTGACATCAAAGGAGGGAAAGTGACACATGGACGCAGATGAAGCAAGGGTGTGTTTGTTTTTTATCACATCTGTGTGTCTTTTCTGGGACAACACAGTCGAGTGTAATTGTTTCTAACAAGCGTCTTTTCCAGATCTAATGAATCACTGGCAGCACTTTATGTTTTGCCAATTCATGACTGTGGTCCTGCCTGTCTGCAAGACGTTAACTAGCATCATCCCTAACTTGTTTTTTAACCTTTGACTAAGTGGAAGGTGGTAAAGGGGGTGGGGGGTGCTGCTCTTTTACTTTTCTCATTCAAATTTATTCAGTTCATTCAGCGATCACATTGACAAATAACCTGTTTACATCTTTTACCATCCATAAATTTTTCATATCAGGACCCAGCCATGAGCATTTGAAATGTCTGACAGAAATTAATTAATTTCAGTGGAATCACCATTTAATTAAAGCTCCACCCAGTCTAAAGGTAGATGTCCATGTGTTTGTGATTATAAAGCAGGTCTAGGTTCTATATTAATACTGTGAAAGTATCAAAGCCTCAGTCCACAGAGAAATGCACACAGCCTGTATTCAGACACTGAGCCTTAAAACCAGCCGTCAGGACTTCTGGAACTTTGTGATGTCACAATAACGCAGCTACCACTCTTAGCCATGCTCCAAGCCCCGCCCACCTGGACCCACCATCCAACCTTGCAGGAACTAGTTTCTCTGAGTGTTTACCTGAAATCTGCCAATCAGAGGAGAGGCTTAGAGACTCTGGACCATGACTGGCTCCATACAACCTGTGATTATATAATAAATCCTGCCGGGGAGCACATCTGTTAGACTGAGATGAGCTCAAAGAACCTTTTGTTTTATCAGCAGACAAATGTGAAAACAAACTGCACATGCATCATTCTGCACCGCGGCGCTTTAACATCCAAGTGAAGGGGGGACTTCCACTTCCTGCCTGCTGAGCAACCTTACTAACTTGTGGTGGCAAGCCAGCTGGCATGGTGAGCGCTATCACAGCACCTCACTGGTTAGCTCATCAGCCACAACCACACCTCAACTATTTACTGCATCACCAAGCTGCCACAGCCATCTGTTTCATAAGGTCAAGTGGACAAATTCTGCTGTGGCACTTTCTGGTTTGTACCGGGTGCTAAGCAACAACAGCGGAGCACAAATCTACATAAACTTAAACCACAGCGATTCACAACATCTAATTTGATGGATAGGGTGTTGCCATTTTAAGAAAAAAGAATAAAATCATGAAATCATTCCTTCACTAATTCAACTGTTTAGTTACATTTGACAGATAATAGAAATATAACAGCTGTTTTTTACAGCTCTGTTTTGAAGAATTAGGCGAGCAACTTCCTTATAAGTTGTGTTTCTGAGTGAAACCCAGTAACAACTAGAAGGTCAAACAACACACACCAGACTTCATGGAAAAAAATTTGAATTCATAGTAAGTGATCTTGATCTGCCCCAAAATTTAACCAGTTCTACCCTGATCTATGAACCACCCCTCCACCAAGTTATGAGGAAATCACTTCAGTATTTTTTGCATCATCATGCTTACAAATAAATAAACCAACAAACTAACCTAAAAACCTTCTTGGTGGAGGTAAAACTCGACAGAAAATATGTTCAGAACTGCCAGAAGGTTCCACTCAGTCCTCAACTATAATGTTAAATAACCACAACTGAGGGGTGACGAGATCTTTTATGTGTTAAGCAAAAGCTGTAATTCGTGCTTATAAAACATTTAAAGGAGCTATTTGAAAGTTTTGCTATTGCTATATAGCTAATGTTAGCATTAATGGCTGTTTACTTACCAGTCTAAAAGAAAAACATTGTGAATTCAGCATCAAACTTCATTCCTTTACTCACCAACATCTGTCTCCAGAGGTGGAAAGCAACACCAATGTTAACTCTCTGTCTCTGTCACGTCTACTGAAGTTAGCATGCTAACCAGCTAGCCCCAGCCCGTCTTGACACTTTCTGATAGTGACTCACTGCAGCCTGCGATTTGCCCTGAAGACGCAGCGCTGCCCCGAGGACGAATGATAACGTACAAATATCCCTTTAAGGTCCCTGCAAGTAAACTTTTCAAATTACACTGTCACCAGTCTCCAAACTGCACCTGACAGGACCTAAAGCCAAAATTTTACATAGCTGCACTGTGTAGGAGAGAGTGCAGACTAATAAATGCTTAAATCAGGAATCTTAAGCATTAGTATGTATTATTATGTCTTGTGTAACTTGGCGAGGGTGTGAGGGAGAACCAACATGGCCTCCAGGGTAAAAGAGCAAATATTTCACCGCTGCTCGTCTGGCCTGCCGCTGTCAGGACTTTCACTTGATGAGATAATCTCTTCCTGTGACAACCTGGACAGGTGACCGACAGTTCATCAGATAAAATGTTTTATGACCTTGAATCTATAATCTGTGTTTATTAAGCGCTTTCTCTTTGATTGACAGATCACTTAAGGCACAACAGGGTGAAGAACGCTCCAGGACAGGTTTCCACTCTGTGTGTGTCGTCTTCTCTTTTCTCTTAACAACAAAATGACATGTTTCCTGGTTATTTTTTATACTTACAATAATGGAGTCATAATGAACTCTGTTGTTTTGTTCACTAATTGCATAGAGACACTGCATCTGTGTTTTTGTTTGCAGTAATGACGTAAAGTTTAGCGAGCAGATGATGGATCGCGATGTGCAGAGGGTTGAGAAATTCAGCTAAAATAATAATCACAATTACTGTGTAACATTATGGGAAGATTAATGGGTAAATAAAACTACATCTTTGGAAGCATTTAAACTAAAGTTATATCCCCTGATTTTACACAGTAATGCAGGTTTGGGCTAATATTCACTATATAAAATTTCAAAGTGCTTTCAAGGAAATTACTCACATGTCAGCAGAGAGATAATGGAGATATATTTAGGCTTTTATTTTGCTGATAGATCGCTCTTATAGCTCATTATTGTTTTCACTGACCATGCTAACTGCATTTTTCTGGGGACAGTCAGTGTGTTGGTCCAAAGGTTTTTTTAAAAGGAAAGTAAGAAACCTCTCCTTTATGGAGTGAAAATCTTCAGGAATTCACGGAGAAGGAATTTCCTTTCAAAATAAAATCCTCTTTCACTTTACACTTGTTTTCCTTCACTGGAAAATCCCCTCACCTCAGCCAATTAAAATACAACTGATGCAACACGTTGGACATAAAAGGAAATAAACTTAAATCATGGAGAAAAAACATATTTTAAATTGAATTTATAGGCCTCTCTGGTGCTAGTGCAGATGTTTTACAGAGGTGTTGATTCAGCTGTGAGATCATTTAGCCCAGTGCTTCTCAAACTTCTTCATGTCTAAACTGACACAAATTAAACCACGGACCCCCGTCTGATAAGATTTTTGCTTTCAGGTGTTTTATTACAGGAAGTGTTTGAAACCCATGACCAAAATAGTCACACACTCCGTCATTGTGTTACTTATTGATGGAATTATTCTCCTTTTTGCTCGGGACCCCATGGACCCCCACTTTGAGAACCTGCCCTTGTTGATATAAATGTGCTGGACAAAATAATAGAAACGCCCGTCCGTATAACGCAATACAATTCAGCAGCACCACAAACTGCAGCCTCCATTATCATGTGTGTAAATGCCACATCTGACATCAGGACACATTATGTTCAAGAAATATTGCACCCTACCCTGTTTAATATTGTAGTTAGTCCTGATCTATAAACCTGAGACATTTGTTTAGAATTTTTTCAGATACACTGATTTAACTCTAATTTCCACAAATGCAGCGAACAGGTCTGTGCTGCAGAATGAAAACAGGAATACAGACGGTGAAAAGACACTTTACAGGGAGGCCTTCACTCCTCTGGATAAGAAATTAAACTATTTGTTAAATAAAATGACTAAGGTGGAGCAAAGTGAAATATAACTTGGTGGCCCGGCCCCTCCCTCCCTCCTCCGTGTTGTCCTTGCACTCTGCAGCTGTGCACCAGGCAGCCGCTCCCCAGAGGGCAACACCATGAAAGAGCTGTTTGGACGTCAGCTGTCATCACTTATACTGTTAGACACACAACCAGCTAAATGAGGGCAAAGCAAGGAATGATGACCTCTGTGGTGCTGCTCCCCCAGCACGCCGTCTCACCCTGCGTCTGCGTCTTTTATCTGCACAGATGTGTGAAGGAGAGGTCATCATGGGGAAACGAGAATTATCAACCCCTTTTTTCCACCAGAGAGCACCTGTGGGTTTACAGAAAGGTGTTCCCAGTCAATAACAAATGATGATGAAGTTGAGATAAAAGATAAAAGTTTAAAAGCGTCTATCTAATGATCGTCTGTTAGCGCAGATAAAGAGGAACAAATGTGGCAGGTGTTCACTCCAGAACGCAATAAATCTGTTTTGAGAAAGAAATGTAATTGTTCCATGAATTTGATCAATTTAGAGTTTTGAAAATGACTCAACAAAAGACAAAGGACTCGTAAAATGTGACTTCTTTTTTTTGTTTTTGTTTTTTTTTTCTGCAGATGTCTGATTAGTTTAACCATAACGACCTCATTTTCAAGAAATAAATTTTATCAGAGACCACATCGGCCTTTTAAATGATGGAGGACAGAAAGGGATTTTAATCCTCCAGCATCAGGCTTGATCCAGGTGTTAAAATTTAGCACACTGTAAAAAATACACCTGCAGGTATGAAATGGTTTATTCTTTCTTATTAAGATATTAGAACGTTTAAGGCCTATGAAATGTGAAAGGGTGTAATTCAGTTGACAGTTAACAAGGTTTGTTTGCTAACTTGTGCTATAGCAGAGCACAGTGGAGCTGCAGGTGTCAGGACTTGGAGCTATTCAGAAGAAGCTTGTGCCAGATATACAGACCCACAAAGACAAGTAAACGAGTAAACTGTTGACTTTTAGAGAACTTTTGGTACATTGTTCATAATAAATGGTTTGCAATTATATTGTGTTTTATGCACAATTTTTCATTTTCATTACATTTTAGAAATTTCACAAATAAAGCTGTGCAGAAATTTAAGAGTCGTGACTTTGACATCCTCACAGGCACAGATACAGGGTTAAATTGCAAAATCATTTAAATCTGTCTTGTGGGTAAGATTCTGTGGTAAAATGTGTTTTTCCAATGCCAGAAATGGTGGCCATCTTGGAAAAAGGCTAATGGCTAATGAGATTTTTCAAATTAAAGGCACCAGAGGGATAAACATACCAATTTTGCTGCTTGTAACCACATTTGAAACATTATTACAGTTATCTGCTGTGCCATCAGACTGTCTGCAGGAATAAAAAGACACAAATCTGTGTAATATAATTTTTAAAGTTTAAATGGTGCATTTTATATGTACAGGACATCAGTGCAGACTGTCAGCGTCTTAAATCCACATGTATCAGTATCAGCCTCTAAAGCCTACATCGGTCGCTGTGTGGCCGTCTCACTGGTGCTTTGGTGGATGACAGTTAAACAAACGTGTCCTGTTGTAAGTGACTCACAGGTTGTGTTTGTTTGAACAAACCCATTCTCTCTGACAAACAGTCGTCCTACCGGTCTGATCCTGAACCAGCTGTTCATGTGTCACACAGATGTGGCAGAGTCTGAAAAACCAGAGGGGGTTTAGTCAGCAACAAAAACTCTGAGTCTAAAGACAGATGCAGACCTGATCTAACCCAAGTCATGGATCCAGACTTCAGCGGCCACTACTGTAGTACTGACCCTTGACCCCTGCTGAGGAGTTTTCTGATGACATCGACTGAGGCTCAGGAGGTAGAGCAGGTCCTGCTCCTCCTGCCCAGGTGGTGAAGTGTCCTTGGGCCAGACCTCTGATGGTCAGGGCCTTTTACCATCCAGATCTATCATTGATACAGAGGTTGAACACCTTTAAGTTGCTTTGAACAAAAGCTAAATGGATGTAATGTCCCACAAAACATGCAGGTCAGACACCTCAGCAACACAAAAACACCAGACAAACCAAACCTGATGGGACAGTGGACTTTTGTTTGATTTTATTACCTATCTATCTTTATATATCTATAGTATAATGACTGTCAGGACTGTCACTTCCTCTACACCCTCAGCCCTGCACCCATCACTGTGTCGACAACCCGTTTCTCACCTCACACAACAGTTCACCATACACACAACCTCTGACACAAACTGAAAGAAATACCAACAACTGTCCATCTCACAGCAGCTCTGACCTTCAAACCTTTAAACCTTCATCTATTGAACCTACACACCTCATCATGTGCATCTGCATTATTCAAGAGCTCAGCAGAATTATCCAGTATGGAGTTTAATGATGTCAAACATTAATTCAAAATATTTTTGTGAAAGCAACATGAAGCCTGTTGGATATTTACTCTCCTAAAATTAGGAACAGTGATCTTCTTGAATGTTTTTCTCTTTGTAAAATGATTTAAATGATTTAGTTGCATAAAACTGCATCTTTAGTGACCAAATGTTACAAGATTTACTATACTATACTATATTATACTAAACTATAAAGTAGATACTAAATGCATCTTGTTGGTATGGTTGTTATGGCAACAGGGGAGGATGGAAAATACAGCAGCTGAATAAGAACAGGGTTTTTGTACGTGAGGTCGCAGTTCGCTTGTTACTGTTGGTCTGAGGCAAGAAGCCTCTTTGATTCACCACATATCTTCACTTTGTTCCTGCTCACAGAACCGTGTGGCACTTTGAACTCAGGATTAAGGCTTTGAGGGAAACTTTTGTTGAGGTTTCTGAGGGTGCACATGGCTTTGCTCAGATGTGCCTGTGGGATCCCGTTGGTAAGAGCAGCCTGTCGTGCTGCCGGCGTAATGGAAACAAGGCGAGTGACTGAAGAACATGTCCTAATCAGAAAGAAAAAGACAAAGGAATGGGGGAGGCATTAAATTTTATGTGCTTTGTTTATATAATTTCAATGGGAACAAACAGAGGAATGCAAGTTATGCTTTAATAACATCTGGAAACTTCAAATGTCAAACATTTTTCACCATTTATAAGAATGATGTCATTATCAGCGGAGGATTTCCATCCTCTCACAGCTGCAGGCACAAACACTGACGCACTCTGTTATCGAATTCATTCATTTGGTTCCGATTTTCACTGGTTTCACAAGTGTTCTTTTCTTTACGTATATGTGAAACAGGAAATGTCCACAAATCATATGTGATCTATATGTAAATTTACCACGTGTGAAATGCTCTCAGATGTGATGTATTCAAATCATATAAGAAATGTGTTTCATATGCAGTATTACAAGTGAAATTATTGTCTTCCCATGTGATGTCTTAAATCTGAAAATCACATCATATTCATCACATCAAATGTCAAAATGTGAAATGTCCTAAAACCATATTTACATATTATTGGTGCATTAATATGTCAGCAGTATTTGGAAGTTGTGACAGGTTGAAGTGGAGCACAGTTGGTCTGTTTAAGTTTAGTCACATCAATCTATGACCATGCATCTTATTTTATCTAAATTTTTACCTCTGAAATCTAGTGGAGTAGATATAAAGTAGCTTAAAATGGATGTACAAATACACTGAAACTGTAGTACATGAGTGAATGTACTTACTTCCCACTGCTGCATTTCAGTTGCAAGATACCAACTGAAGGCCAGAATGGGAGATTTTCAGTGTTTTGAAAACAGGTTTAATGAAAAGTATTTGTGATTTTTTTTTCTCAGTGTAGTTTTACATCTCCTCTCTCAGGCTTCTCTCAGAAGAGAGGATCTGAGCCCCCCGGCCCCACAAGTTGACAGGATTGGTTCCATAGGTTACACTGCAGTTCAAGGTGGAAACACTCAGTCATGATGTTGACTGATTATTTCACTCATCATGTGTCTTTATTATATAAAAAACATCATAAGGACGTTAACAAGGTGAAACACATGGATCCAGGTGGGCGGGGCTTGGGACGTGGCTGAGAGCAGAATTATCCAGTATGGAGTTTAATGATGTCAAACATTAATTCAAAATATTTTTGTGAAAGCAACATGAAGCCTGTTGGATATTTACTCTCCTAAAATTAGGAACAGTGATCTTCTTGAATGTTTTTCTCTTTGTAAAATGATTTAAAGTAAAGTCTAGTGTTTGATTCAGCACAGCTTTATCTCCGACAGATCAGTCGCTTGTGTCATCGTTGTCTTCTGTTTTTCAGAACGTAAAACTGCTTTTTCTTTAATGATGCAATGACAAGACCTGTAAGACTGATATACAATCAGCATCAGTGTTTACCAGTCAACAGAGCACATGTTACAAACAAAGGGTTGTGTTATGAATTTAAAAACTCCATTTCTTCATGTGGTTGTTTCAGTCTGTTGACAATAATTATCATATTCAGTCCGGGTCATTTCTACGGGAGATTAAACAGCCTGAATCTGGCAAACTGAATTAATTCTTTGTGTCAAATAAAAGACAGGGCTCAGCTCATTCCTGCTTCACACTGGGTTCTGTTTGTTGGTTTGTTTGCTACTTCATTTGCCGTTCTCGGCTAATTGCCCCATTTTATAACACAGCACACATTGAATCACAGAACATTCAAACACGTCTTGGCTGTACATGATGGTTGCATAAAGGAAAACATCCATCAGTGCTGCAGGAACCAGTTTCCAGATAAACAGTGACGACCTTCTGAATAATTCTCTTCTCTGTTCCTGTTTAGGGTCACAAGAAAGCTGCAATAATATAGAAATCTCACTAATTATAGGGAATGTCATTTGATGAGTTTATAGGGAAATACAAAGTGAACATTGATGCTTTTTTCAATATACTCAATTGAAATCTGATTTTATAAAAGGTCCTATATTTTACACTTGTCCAGTGTTTTATCTGAAGTGTTGATCTCCATCAGAAGAACCAAAAACCATCTCAGTGTAGTTTTACATCTCCTCTCTCAGGCTTCTCTCTGGAGCTCTAGTAACAACAGGTCAGTCAGCCAATCAGAAGAGAGGATCTGAGCCTCCCTTCTGATTGGCTGACTGTTTTCTGATTGATGTAAGCGCACTGTCCCCAAACAGGTCGTCCATGCAAGCAGCTTGTTACGACCCATATTTACATTTTGCAATCAGACAACCTGGAAAGTTCATATTGTCGGTTGGTGACATTGTTGGCGTAGTGGACCTTTGTCATCATGGTGCAGTTAAAGTTGTGGTCACAGTCCAGATAGGTTTAGTTATGTTTAGGAAAAGATCGTGGCTTGTGTTAAAATAAGTACTTCCTGAAGGCCAGAGGAAGGCAAGGCTTCGTCGTCATGGTTACAATAATAAACATGAGGTTGTGGAACACATAGAAGAAATAACACTGGCTTTTAGCTCCTGTGTTAAAGTCCTGTGGTTTGTTGTTTTGGGCCGACCCTCTAACATGGATTTTGTTGCTCTTCATGCAACGTGACCTCACTTCCTCCTTCGCCCCCGTCATAATAACCACAGCCACTAGAGGTCACCTGTCAATGAAATGTAACTATGGGCCATAACAAGCTGCAGTGCAGATGAACTGTGGTGTCAATTAATAAGCAACTTTGTTTAACAGAAAAGTAAAGTAGAAATAACTGAGACAAAGTAAGTGCAGCTGCCTCCTCCTCATGCGCTCATGTCTGCTGCTGTTGAGCTCTTCTGATTTCATCGTGAGTCATGAATGAACCAAATATTTTCTTTGGAGGTTAAGAAACGATCAATCAATGATTGTTTGCACATGACTGTGATTCACTGATTAAAAATAACACGTGTATCATGTCATAAATATTAATGCCCCACTTTCACCTCATTATCAAATCATGCATGAATAAGTGAACACATATTCCCTCACTCAGCTGTAAACTGACCATCTGACCATTAAGACAACAATGTGTTCAGTTGTTACCGAGGGTTCTCGGTCTCTCCCTCCTCCAGTTTCCATGGCAGAACCACAGCTTCGGCTTCTGGAAAGTTTGTGATCTTCCATTGAATTCAGACCACCAGAAATTATTCAGCTCTCGGCATGAAGTTAAACACAGTGAAGTAAACTGGTCTGTGGTCAGAGGGCGCAGGTCTCCATCTTCTTCTGTTCCACATGAGGAGGGGGGCATTGGGGGGCAATTAACAACCGCAGTGTGTGAAAAGTCACTGTGAGAATCGCCCTCAGCCGCAGACCAGGGTGCTGCAGCAGCCCCCACCTCCACGTGACTGAGATGTATTATGGGTTAGTCATGTTATACACCCCCCACCACCCCCACCACCACCACTGTTATCTTTTGTTCTAATTATTGACAGCAGAGCAGGCTTTCCAGATGATTCCTTAGTGTGTATATGAGACTGTCCTCCTGTAAGAGACGAGCCCACAGGTCGTCTGTCAGCAGGTTACTATGGCCCATCGTTAGGTTCTGTTGCTAGGTGACATCTAGTGGTTGTAGTAATGATGACAGGAGCAAAGGGAAAAGTGCGGTGACGTAGTTTATAGAGCGACAAAGTCCACGTCAGGAGGAGGTTGGGGTGGATGGATGAATATGACCCAGGAGAGCGGTGTTCGATTCCCATGTGACAGGAGCAGTTTATGTTGTTTCTATTATCCATGACCGTTCGTTGTTGTTATTGTAACCATGACAACAAAGAACATCTAATGTTAAGGAAGTGTTTATTTTAACCCAAATCACCATCTTTTCCTAAATCTAACCAAGCCATGACCGTTAATATAGTATCCATGGTGACATGCACATGGTAACATGGTGAAGATAGGTATGTCATTCTTGGTATTGTCTGCATGCTTATTATTGTAACCATGACAACCAAGGTTTGGTACACCTGCCACCATAGGGGGCACTGTTTCAGGAGAGTATGAGAGGGTTGAAGAAAAATGACCTGTGTGGTTGTTGCTGTACATGGCTGTTAGAAGTTATACTAATGTTATCGTGCTGAGCTTTGCTCTCAGTAGGATGCAGGTTTGGTTTGACCACGTTCTCCAATTTTTAGAAGAACAGGCGTTTTGATACAAGATGCTGGTATTTACAACCTCATTAGAGTTTCCTTTGAAGGTGGGATCTCTTTTCTGATTGTGGAAACTCAACCCCCCACACTGCAGTTTCCCACTGAGTTCACTCTCTCTTTCAGATTACTATGTGATGTACAGCTGGACTGTTATGTAATCAATGCAAGAAGGAATCCTGGTTGCATGTTAATTGTGCGTTTCGTGTAGATTTGGAGAAGTACAATATAATCTGCAAACAGCAGCTGTACAAGCGTCTGTCTCCACACCTGAGGATTCAACAGTGGTGGCAGCTCACAGCAGGTGGTCTCTCCCTGGATTCATAGGTTTTCTTTCAAGTTCCTCCACACATGTTTTAAGAGCTATAAAAATCTTCGCTATGATTCATATTTGGTTCAACATGGCTTTCACAAGTAAAAAGTTAAAAAGAAAAAAGAAAAACTGGGGCTGGAAGCTCATTTACTCTGGCTTCTTCATTGAGAAACCTGGATCAGGCCTTGGCCCCGCCCACCACCTGCTGGCTCCAGGTGTCCAGGTGAAAGAGCAGAGAGGATGAAGATGTTAGAGGAGGAAACATCAGAGACTCAGCCTCATGTTGGAGCCTCAGTCAGACCCAGACTCAGATGAGGAGTCTGTTGAGACCAGAATCAGAGACTAGCAGACGGATCAGAACCATTAGCATAGTTAGCATCTTTTATTTGTTCATGTTGTTTGTTAGCTTGTAACTGGCAGTGGCTGACACAGTGTTAGTGATTGTGCTAATGTTCTTTTCTGTTCTTTCAGTCTTTTCACATGAATTTCATGAGAGGATGAAAAGACTTGTTTTTTTTCTGCTTCCAAACTCAACAGTGATGATCGAAATCTCTAACAGTGGAGCCACATAATAAAGACTGAAGCTAAACATGGTGACAAATCAAAGGAAAAAATAAATTAGCAGAGAAACTTAAGACATGAATTTGGTGTCCTACAGCACACAAGGGTTCAGTGGATGGTTTGATAAATGAGAAAATGATGGGAATCATATGCTGGTTACTGATGTTGGGTTTAACTGTTTGTCCATATTACATCCGTATAAAAAACAATACACACTGTTATTTTCTTCTCTGCTTCCCACTTTGTTTCACTGCAGAGAAAACTGCTGCAGCCTGAACGTTGTAACTTGTTGGGCAGACAAAGTGAGATAAAGTTTTCTATGTAAGTAATAAAAAAAGAAAAATGAAGAAATCCTATTTACTAGACTGAATAATTCTGGTGTCTTCTGATGTTTTGCAACGGGAAATCTATTAAATCGTTGTGTTTTCTTTTACAACTTGTTTTCAGGCTTCAAGTTAAGAACCATAAACCGATGTCTAATTTGCAAGGATCCTACTCTAAATTGTAAAACCACCGCATGCTGTGAGAGGCAGAACATTCAAATCTCTTGACAAATTCTTGGAGGATGACTGCGGGATTTTTGAACCAGTGCCATGGTTTTCCATGGTTTTTGGTGTAGATGACTGATAAGGACAAAAATCTCTGCAATCAGTGCAGTATTGAGCAAGAATGGTACCTGACAACTGCTGCTGCAAATAGGATCTAATGTGACACTTGATCCACATCACCTGCCACTGATAGCTTCAGATTGTTTTGTGACTTTCAGTGGTGGTAGAAGAATTCAGATCCTTTATCCCACACTTTATCCCAATGACACAAACAAACCAACTGATCAAGGCAGCAATAGCCCAGCAATTCCTGTGTTCTGCAAGGTAAAATTGCTGTTTTTGTTAATGGAGTCTGGTGGCTTTGAATGGAGCAAGATAAAGGCTGTTTCTGGGTAAACAAGGATCTTATCCAGTAACAAAAAAGTCTATCTGTGTAGGAATCTTACCCACTATGTTGTCAAACACTTATAATAACAATCTCAACATGTCAGTGGCAAAAACAAACAGATATACAGTTCTTGCTCAATAGTGGAGTGATTGCAAAGGTTTTTGTTCCTACTAGTCATTTACACCAACCATGTTCCAAAATCAGGGAGTATTTCCACCTAGCTTAGATTTCAGTCTTGTATTTGGTTTTCAACAGCTGGTCCAGGATGCTATATTAAAGTCTGGTGTTACGTGCCATGCAGGGGCATAGTGTTTTTTGTTGTCCTTTTCCTCCTCCCTCTGTTTCCTGTCTTTCTCCCTCACCTAGTTTTCCCTCTAGGTGCTGATGGGTTGATTGGATTACACCTGAGCAGACTGGAGGACGGCCTATTGGTTCCCAGGCTGTCCGAGTGGCCAATCATCTGCCGGGAGTTTACATAAAGGGGAGCCTGGATGAGGAGCTCCCTCTCTCATTTTCCTCTTATTGCCCTAGTAGACTGCCTGTGTTGTGTCGTGTTGATTAGATTGTTACTTAAAGGTTTGTGTAGGGAGAAAGGATAGGTAAGTTGGGGTACCCTTTACATTTTCACCACATAGTTTTGTTTTGTCTAGAAACACCAGGTTAGTGGTGGGTGCCACCCCTTGTTTTTGGTTTGGGAAGTTTTCTTTAGATCAGATTAGACAGGTTTTCTTTTGTGTGTTTTGTTTCAGTGACAGTAGTTAGAGGTAGGCCTCATTTTGTTTTATTTATTTTCATTCCTTTGGCACACCACCTTCAGAGAATGGGTTTTGATCTGCAGGACTTTGAGAATCCCAGTTTTGGTCAAATAGATTTATGTCGCAAGGATGATTTACTGTCTATAGCAGCACACTTTAATATTTCAGTGCAAAAGTATGGCATTAAAAGGGAAATCAAAAACAAGATATTGGAAAAGCTAATTGAGTTAAATGTCCTCACGCTCCCAGTAGACAATACACAGCCTAAGGCTGAGGGTACTCTTGATGATGTTTCTTTTGCTAGATCAGGTGTTTCCTCTCCTAGAGATGAAGGGGAATGGGTTGCACTGGCTACTCCTACAGGGGAGATGGCTGAATGTGAGGCTCCTCCTGCTACTTTACCTCGTTTTGAGCCTTTCTCTCCAGAGTCCCATGGATCCAGTATGGATGCCAGACTGAAGGTTCGCTTAGCTTGCCTTCAGCTAGAGGAAAGGAAGAGGGTGCGTAAAGCAGATTATGACCTTCGTCTCCAGGTACGCAGGCTTGAAATAGAAGCTGAAAAAGAAGTCAAGTTGCGGCAGCTTGAAGTAGAGGCCCTGAGAATTTCTTCTGGGCAGATGTTGCCACATTCATCAGAAATCTGCAATTTCTCACACAAACCTTTACAAACAAGGTTTTGATGTTAGTAAACATGTAGCTTTAGTGCCGACATTCCGGGAGTCAGAGGTTGACTCCTACTTCAATGCATTCTAAAGAATTGCTACTGCGTTAGACTGGCCTAAGGACATGTGGCCTATCCTACTTCACTATTCATATTTTCTCATATCATCAAATTTAAAGACCAAAACCACTTCTACCTTTGCTCGTTCTCTTTGACCTCTGCCATGGCATGTGCATCCGGCAATTGAGTTATCTTAATAAAAATTCTATTTACCTTCATGGCACACCATATCCTGTTGAGATTTTATGTCATTTATTTTGTTCTCTTTTTGCACAGCACAAACCACACACAATGAAAAGCCACAAAGAAACGAAAAAAGAGAAACTCACCCAGAACATGTCACCCAGTGCAACTGTGAGTCTCACTGATGTGTTTTTGTAAACAGTGGAGCTCTATGGCTCAGAGGAATCAGATATATCAAACTGTAGCTCCACACACAGCATATTCACTGTTGGTTTTTCATGTCTGTCTCCAGACTGATCCTTTAACATGAAACTGTTTGCTGGCTGCTTATCTGATCTTCACCCTCTGCTCGACTGAAACCTCACAGGCCAAACCAGCCTTTATCTTTATTGCCCGTCATGGTCTAGACACTGATCCCAGTACATGGACCAATCATTTAGCCTCACAGATTTAAAAGCTTGAGCCGGAGCTCAGGGTGAGTGAAAGCATCGGTTTCGTGAAGTCTTATCGCTCCTCTCTGGTAACGCAGCTGATAAGGTCTGTCTGCAGATTTCTGGAGCCTTGCAGAGAAAAAATAAATCAAACAAACTAATAATTAAATGAACCTCCTGAAAAAGAAATTTAGTAGAAATATATTGCACAAGCTCAACTGAATTTTGCAGATGTAAGTAAAAGAGCAAACAGCCATTTGAACAGGCTAAATGTAAACACCAGTTTTAACAAATACTGGAACTTTCAAAAGTCCCAGAGACATATGTTTTAGATTTAACCTTTAAAACATGAGCTAATTAACATTTCTAGTCTTAACTTACTGTAATTTAATTCATTTTTAACATCAAAAATACACTGTGTATAGTTTAGTGGAAACAGGTTTTCATTACCATTTTCATGGCACCTCGACAAAAATTACTTAAAAAAGCAAAAGTTGACCTTCTCCAATAAGCACTCAATGAATCAATTATCAAACCAATGCTCTTCCTTTTTAAGTATTTATGTGAAGCAGGGTTACAAGGTGCTGTGCTGTAAAGGTACTGAGTCCATAACACAGAGGATATTATATAATACAGGTTTATTGTGCCATTAAAAAAACTGAAACAAACACAAGTGAGTCAGCTCTGTAAACATTGTTTACATTCGTAGCCATGAGGTCAGTTTTTATTGAGTGGGGAACAAGTTACACACTGTTAACTGTGAGGACACACAGCTGGGCAGACGCTTTTTATCTCATTTACACCCCATATTTCTGTGGCTAGAAAATAGAAAAATAATAGACTACAAGTAAAATCCTGCTTTTAAAATCCTACCTAAGAATCCCCCTCCCAGAGGTCACCAGACAAACTTGAAGGGTTGGGCGAGGTAGGAAGAAAAACAGAATTCATGATGTGTTCAGTTTTTGGATTTTTCTCTGTTCATTTTTTTTTTTTTATATTTGATATTTATCTCTTTGCTAACGACTCATACACATGATAAAGAGCCAACCAACAACTTTTATAGGGGTCATAAGTCAAAAGGGCTGGAAATTAGTGGTTGTACTTAAGTACAGCTTTTCCATAGTACTGTAATACTGTTACATAGATGTACCTTTATGTCAGGTTTTTCATTGCTTATAGTTTAAAACATAGTAACCAGTAGCTTGCACTTTCAATCATGTGTTTGCACATTCCTATGTTCTATATGCATGTGTTTTAATATTTGAATCTATTTCTTTACTATTCTAACATTTTTATGTATTTTCCTGTATGTCCTTCTTCAGTGTTTTAATGCAATATGTAAAGATGTTGATTTGCAATGACATGAAAGTGTGAAACCAAAAAACAGGTCTTGCATATGATATGTATTAATATATACAGTATATTGATCTGACACAAACATTTCCTTCAGAATGACTCGAGCTCCATCTCATTACATCTTATCTTATGACATAATGATCTATTGAGTATCAATCCAATGGGAAACTGCTTTGTTACAGCAGCCAGGTCGCATCAATCTGCTGGAGGAGGAAGAAAATGAAGGCACATAAGGCAAAAATAAACAAGACCAAAGCTGCTTTCCAACAAAATATTAGTCGGCGTGATCTCTTACTGCTGACAGAAGCAAAAGGTCGACACTAAATTTTGCATTAATGCCAGGAAGCTTTTTAAAGAACGATCAGCTCCAGAGCAGGATGTTCCCCTCAGACATTAATTATTGTTCCATGTGGAGACAATTATTGTTGGTGAGGCAGCAAACTGGAATTTCAATGATTGTAGTCGCTGTAAGTCTGCTGTCTTTTTGAATGACAAATGTAGGAATATTCATTTTTGTTTAATCCACACTAACAGCGTGGCTGACTTTAAAGATCCCCCGACTTTTCATTAAGCATCAGCAACAAGTCGTAATTTCCACTGCACTTCAATGCAGTTTAGGCAGCTACAGAACTTTTGCTAGCTAGCCCTGGCAGCTAGCTTGGTGCTCGGCAGTATTCAGTCTTCATTTTTATTTCACCCTCACATTACTTGACTAATTGCCAAGGAGTTTATCCATTCATATTTCTAACAATGCATATGTGTGTAAGATTGTAACTACATAATGCATGTCCTGCAGTACTTGAGTGCAGCCAGCAGGTGGTGGTGGCGGGCACCATCCCTCACTGATAATATAAGCCTCAGCTAATGCTAACCTTGTCCTCTTTGGCACTTCTTGGAGAAAGGTACAAGTTGGATAATGGATAAAGCTGGTGACACTTTCATGGGCCGAACTGCATTAGATATAATGCATATAAGATATACTCAATGTGACAATAACGAAGACAAAGCATTCAAACACCATTAGCTATCAAAGAAAGAGCTCAACATACACAAGTAGGACAATGAGAATAGGGAATACCCCCTAAACGAACATTTTTTTTTAGGGAATTTCTTGAAATTTGGTACCAACCTTCCCTTGAACTCAAAGACGAACTGATTAGACTTTGGTGGTCAAAGGTCAAGGTCAGCATGACTATATAAAAAACCTTTTAGCCATAACTCTTCACACAGAAATTATGACAAAATTTCACACAAATGTTTAATATTTTACATGATTCTGGATAAACAGAGATGTAACCTGAAGCTCTGAGTGGAGGCAGTGGTGAGGCAGCAATTAGAGTCTGTTACAACATGTTATTGTAGAAGAATTATTCAGCAATACTAAAACAAAGATGGAACTGTCTGAGGAGACATAACTGCAGGCAGGAAAATGTTGAGAGGCAGAGAAGAAAAAAGATGTGAGGTTCCAGACCGACCACATTTAGCTTATCTGCTATTAAAAAAATCAGCAACCAAAAGGTAAACCCTGGAGATTTCTGCACACCTCAGGGCAGATCCAGAACCATCTGGGCCGAGTATTTTAGTATTCCACAGGAAGAGCAGGAGGATGTGGCTGGAGAGAAGGACTTACTTAGCATGCTGTCACCACCCCCTGGACCCTGATAAGCAGCAGAAAATTCCCGACTAAGTTACATAAGAATTGAGTCATAAGACGGGGAAAAAAGCCAAAGGCAGAGATTTATGTTAAGTTCATAAAATCTTACCAGACCATGTATCCACATTTTAGGATAAGGGTTGATCACATTGTGTGTCATCTGGTAACTGTTGGCTAATATCACGGATTGACAGCACAAAGACTGTCAGACACATTAATGAGAAACAATGAACAGGAGTTTTTTTTTTTTTTAAACCTTCCTTTTATCTTTCCCACACATGTTGTCAGGGGGAAAAAACAACAAACTCAGAGCTGCAATTTCCTTTTCTTATGTTCCTCATTTCATTTACATTAGCACCAAACTTTACAACCCTCGGGTCGCATATGTAATCTTTAATTTTAAACACATACATACAGACTTTCCACACTTGACTTGTGAAAACGATACGTGCCTCATCAGATACCTGATCCAATCCATTGTTGTACAGTCTGTGTGCAGCACCTGAGCCACATGTGGACGAAATTAGCAAGCGGGAAATCCAAGACAGAGGTTTACTCATCCAGTGACGACAGGTTTTAAGAGCAGAATCTGTACTTTGTTTGTTTGTGACAAGTTACGATGACAGTCTGTCTGAATTGGAAAAAATTCATCCTGTAAATTCCCTGAAAAACCAGTTCGGTCTGTCATCAACAGCGTGTAGTGGGGGAAGATCTCGAGATTTTTCTCAGGAAGGCTCCAGGTGCTTTTTTTCAGCTGAGATGGAGGGGATTACATTTTGGACTGACACTGTGGTTATTGTGTTGTTGTATAACATCCTGTCATCATGGGAAAGATTTCTAACCTTCATGTAAGCTAATCACATATACAGTACACCTCCCACACATCCATAACACAGGATTTCCCAGCAGCTTGACTTTGTTCTTCACTTTTCTTGCACGTATGAGTCAGAATTAAAAGCCTTGAGGGACATTCTGGGCCCATATGTGTCCTGGAAAAGCTGTTTAATACTGAGAGACACATTTTCTGTATATAAGATAATTATAGATGTATATACTGCAGATGCTGAGAACTTAGGTTTGACAGTATTCAGTATTATTGTTATTGCCAGCAAATGAGAATCCACAGCCTGACATATCCTGCTGCCCTGAATACTCACTAGAGCAACAAATGTAGATAAATCTGCAGTTGAAAATAGTCCCCATTAAATGTACTATTTCTTCCTGTTTTATTTACTAAAAACAACAGTGAGCGGCTGTATTGGGAAATTAGTGAGTCCTTTTTTTTAACATAAAACTATATATAAGATCTTTTAAACATCTACATCTTCAGTAAGAATCAATGGTTTTAGAGCTGAGAGCTACAGACAGCTTGGTCTTTTCATGGGTTTTTAAATTTTAAGGAAAATACTGAATCAAACAAAACTTATGCTCTTCCCTAAATGATGTTACATCAACCACTTTTAATAATAAAATGTATCCATATTGATATCTATATCAATATTGGTTATTCTGTGCCTGGAACTGAGCCCAGATTTTGTGATATTGCCCACCCCTTATGGAGAGCAAATGACCTGCTATTTAAAGACAATGATAAATTAAACTTAAGAGTGTTAACACTGAAAATGGTGTATTTATCACACCATGTGCAAGACTCTGGGCATCCCCTTCCTCTACATGTACGATGACTACATGCACGCTCATACAGTGCTGCTGGTGAACAGAGACACACGTCGTGCTGCACCATGAATTACGTCAATAATCAAATCTGTCGATGCCTTCTTCTTCTCAGAATTTTTTCCTGGCCTTTAATAGGAAATTGTCCACACACTGATCCTTCAGCATGACCTAAACCCCTCAGTGCAGCCCTATAATATCCATTTGTGGTGAGAGTGTGGTCAAACACTAGATAATCTTCCAGTGTAAGTAAAGCATGAGTCACTGAGAGAGCAGTCAGACCACATGTTTCTGAACAGGTAGTGTGTTTCTGAGCTTGTTTTGGAGGTCTGGTTTCCATGGAAAGTTGCTTTTATTGAAACTGTAGAGTGCGAGTCCTGGTTTACCGTCTGTCCTGCTGTGTAAACCCTGACCGGATTCGCTCTCTGTGAGAGGTTTACTCAGCATTTTAGCGTTTAATTTACAGCAGACAGAAAGCATGACGAACTAAAATCAGGAGAATCAGGAGAAATCAGGGGAGTCTGGGGAGCAGCTTGTAATAATAACTGACTGTGTCTCTGTGTGAATCTAATCTGAAGTATGTATTTCATGTAATATGATAATTCAGCTTCATCACGATGTAATATGAGCATTCAGATTACTTATGAATGAACTGCATTAATATTAAGATACTTGTACTTGTGTGTTTCCATTTTGATTTATATGATAACATTTTACATTGAACTAACACATGATCAGTTTGTAAATCCTGTGCTGACAAAAAAAAGCAGCTTCTTGTAACGACCTCTTGTCACATTTCAGGTGTCACTATGAGTTGTAATCAGTTCTTCTAAAGACACATTTCCCCTTCTAAACATTTTCAGTGGCTTATTTAAATAACTGTTAGAGGGAAAATGATCAAAAACCTAACAAAAGAACAAAGTTTGAGAAAAGTGTGAGAGAACATTGGTTTTTTTTTTCTTCTTCTTTCCTCTCTAGTTAATTATTTCATGACTCCTCAGTTTAATCTCGTGACCCTCTGGAGGGGCCAAAACCTTAGGTTAGGAACCACTGGATTAAACTAGTTAACAGGACATTTTACTGCAGAGAAACTACTTTTACTTTTGATACTTTAAAGGTATATTTTACACTTTCTCCAGTGTTTGATCTGAAGTGTTGATCTCCATCATAAGATATATTTGTGGTTTAAGAACCAAAAACCATCTCAGTGTAGTTTTACATCTCCTCTCTCAGGCTTCTCTCTGGAGCTCTAGTAACAACAGGTCAGTCAGCCAATCAGAAGAGAGGGTCAGAGCCTCTCCTCTGATTGGCTGTTTTCTGAGTGATCAAATGAAAATATAGCAGATTTCAGGTAAACACTCAGAGAAACCAAATCCTGCAAGGTTGGTTGGTGGGTCCAGGTGGGCGGGGCTTGGGGCATGGCTGAGGGTGGTGACTGCTTTGTTGTGACATCACAAAGTTGCAGAAGTCCTGACGGCTGGTTTTAAGGCTCAGTTTCTGAATACAGGCTGTGTGCATTTCTCTGTGGACTGAGGCTTTGATACTTTCACAGTATTAATATAGAACCTAGACCTGCTTTATAATCACAAACACATATACCTTTATAAAATATGGGACCTTTAAGTACATTTTGCTGATAATAATTAAATGTTAAATTTAAAAAAAGTCTCTAAACTAGAGAGCAGGACCACTGTCACAAGACAAAATTGGAAATTCATGTCCACGTAGACAATGTCAATAGATAGATTATGTTTCATGACTATTTCAGAAACTGCCGTGAGATGACACACACACATACACAGATTCACAGTGTGACACTCACCAGTCGCAACGGCTGGTGTAACGGCTGGTACATAATAAAATAAAAAATGTTTTTAAGTGGCTCTACCAGGACACAGCTCTCTCCCAGACACAGCTCTCTCCCAGCAGCAGTGCTTTATTGTTTGAACAGTATTTTTAACGTGTTGAGAAATGAAGATGTGTTGTTGTTATTGTTTTTGGTAATTTCTTGATGATATATTGATGCTACCCGAGCTTGTCCTTGATGGCTGAAATTCTTTCAGCAGCTGCATCCCCTTCATTTCAGAGAAATGTCCTCCGTTTGTTTTTCACAGCAAATTTAAAACACATTGGGACAGAGCTTTAACACTTCACTCATAACAGAGAGTTTATTCTCAGTCTGTTGTTATTAAAGAGCCACCTCAGCAAAGCAACATACAAACATCATATTTATTATATATAACTCTGGATTTTTTGGACTAAGTCACATGTGGCTGTAATAATCAGGTAAATTCTGAATATTTTAGACTGAATTGGCACAAAATTTTCACAGTTGATCAAGTTTCAAAGTCCCAGTGTTGCTAAGTGAAAGCACGTTGTTGATATGAGATCTACTGAATAAAAACTTAATGGATTTTCCCTCTTTGTTATAAAGAGGTTCTGGCACATCATTAATCAACTTAAATTCAACAGTTAAAGGTGGAGTTTATGATGTTTTTAAAACACAAATAAATAAATAAATTTTAAAAAGTTGATTACATATAATTGCACATGTAAAAAAGGAGTAATTTGTTGAAGGATGTCCTCAGTTCATCCCATTGCCCAGATATTTTTATACTTTTTATTTGGGAATTTCCTGCAAAGTCCAGTTTATCTGATGGATTGTTCCCCAAGTTCTGGATCTCATAAAATAAAGTACAATAAAGGTGACATCAGTCTTAAACTACGCGTCTTCACGCAGAAGTTTGTCTCCTTACAGTGTAGGGCCAGGCAGAGGGACGGTGAATCGTCTGGAGTAATGACACTGACGCTGACACAGTGAGACGTTAAATATATCCTTTAATCTGTGTTGTGAGGTTTTATGTTTTTTCCAGAAGTCGATTGCTGAGTCTCACGTGAAGTTTCCATGAACACGCTGCTTTACTTTTGTGCACCGAGACACATTCACACCATGAAAGTGATGTGTACAACAACACTGGAGAGCTGGGGGGTACGTCCTCGCTCAGAGTTTGTTGTTAACCTCTTGATTCATGCTTTTGGTCCAGATCTCTGCAGCCAGACTTTGAACAGAAGACATTGGTCACATGTTGCTGTACACTGGTTATAGCTTCTCTTCAGAGGCTGCCTGTCGCCTTCACAGTTAATTTCCGACTTTTTAGATTTGACTAGCAACTCTGAGCTTTTACCTTCCCATCCTCATAAAGTTTGTTACTAAACAATCCTTTGTCTCTGGACAAAAACACAAAAACTGTCAAAATTATCCCTCCTGATATTTCCTCTCACGTTGGACCCACCCTCAGTTGCCCAGGACAGAGAGGGTCATGGGGTAGAGACCCATTAGCAACGCTATCTCAGGAGTTTACTAAAACTAAATGTCCACAAATTTAATTCATCTGTGGTGTCCAATTATAGTGATATATTCAGCAGTAACTGGTGAACTTTACGAGTTGCCTGAAGGCTCCATAAAAATGTTGCAGATGGATTATGGGACACGGAGGACAACAGAGGAGACAAGTTTCACGCTTTGAAACTGGACTAGTCTTGTTGATCTGGTTTGAGGTGGATCTAACCCCTGAACGTTGATGCAATTAGAACGACTGCTCTGACTTTAAAGGTTATATACACGATATTCACTGCCACTAGATGTCGCACTAGACCACCAGCATCTCAGCCCAAATTCTCCGTCGGCCACCCCTCCCCCCTCCCTTCGTCTTCTCAGTCAGGAAGGTTTAATGAAGCCCAGTGAAACCAGCCACTAAACACACGAGAAGCACAACTCAATACAGTGACCCTGTGAACACAAGAGAAACAAAACACAACCCAGAAACAACCAGTGGCTCACACTAGCACCCATGTGTGTGATATGCTGCAGAGCATTGCTGACAGTTAGCCAGCTAGCGATAGCAACATTTGCCGAACAAATTTCTAATATTGGTAACAGCACGTCAGCTAACGTTCATGCTACTGTAGCCAACACTGGTGGGAACAGACATGTAACATCATGTAGCATCAAGTTACTGGCACATGGAGGAGAAGAAAACCAGTTCTGAGTCCAGCTGGAGCCTTTAGCAGCTCGTACGGTTCTCTGTCTCAGTGAAGCCAGACCAGTATTGGCTCTGGCCCACAGTCGGACTGGGACCGGTCCATTCGAAGGACAGGCACACAGAGGGCCGGTAAAGAGCCGTTGTTGAGTTGACATTTTGAGAAACTGTTTTCACTGTGTTCATTTTCATTATTTCACAGCAGCTTATTTGGTTATGTTGTGCATTTATTTTTTTTCAATGTTTGTCATATGAAGTCAACTAATCTTTGTTTTTCATTTACTTAATTTCATTTTATGTTTTGCTCAGCTACCTTATAAATATTTGGGCCAACTAATATCATACTGTATAATAAAACAAATAAATAAGGTTTAATACAAACCATTTGACTCTAAATAACCATGTGTTTTAAATATGTCAATTATATGATTTTGCTAAAAAAAAAAAAAAGAGTCATAATCACAACCATTTGTTTACAGTAATATATAACAATACACATTTGGTTTAAACATGTCCATAATATCCATTAAATAAAATCCATGTTTGTCTAATTATCTAATAATAACTTTGTTTTCATCTGAAATTTCAGCTTTATTGATTCCAAACCAAAACTACTGTCATCCTGTGATGGTGCTGCAGAGAGGTGCTTGTGTTTGGATGGTTGCTGGTTTAAAGTTACTGTATAGCAGGAGTGGAAGTGTTCACAAGCTCTACTGATGTGCCCTTGAGCAAAGCACATAAAGCTCCAGTGATCCACAGGAGAGCACTGTGACTGTCCAGGTATGAAGCAGGATGGTGCTGATAGAGACCACATTCTAGTTTAAATCACAGTTAGAAAATACAGATGCTTGACCTTTGACCCCTCCTGCAGCGGGAACAAAGAGCTGCTGCTGCTTAAAGCTGCTAAAACTGATACTGTGAGGGCAGGGGAGCACTGACCCCAGCCTGTCAATCACTGTCACTCCAAAAATACAAAGAGATTTACTACAAACAGTCCTGAGGCTTTGAGTATGATTTGCTGCCATGAAGCTCCACCCACCTGTCAATCTTAAAATACAGAATAGATCAGGGTCAGATGTGTCCACTGCAGCAACAAATGACTTACCAGCACAACCTGACACATTAGAAACCAGAGTAATCTTTGCAGATTTATGCACCTTTCTGTTTGAAAGTTTCAAGCTTCTCATACCTGTAATAACCAACAAAAGCAAAACAAGCTCTAACTAAGCCACTGACCTCCACCTGCTCAGCAGCAAACAGCTGACAGACACAGTAGAGACCAACTGGTGAAGACTGTGGAGCATTTAGCAGCTAAAGAGCCAGATATTTCCTACAGGAGGTGGGGGAGACCAAAAACAGAGCTAAAAGAGAGGGAGCACTGGACTTGTGTTCATCAGGTGGACAGAAACACAACTCCAAAAGAATGCTAAAGGTACCCTGTGTCTGCTGGATGTGGAAATATGCAACTGTTTGCTAACCCATTTACCCTATCAACTCTGTAAGGCAATAATATGCCAGTGTTGTGTGAATAATTAATATTGCCACCCGCTATTGTAGTGTTCCAAGATCTCAACAACTACCTCAGTGAGTACACTGTCATTATAACCAGTAGAAATGATGACACTGTTTATTTGACCCCATATTTTCCTACTGCTGTCCTGTATGTTAAGTGTCTGAAATCAAACTCTCCTTTCCTTTGATAGTACAATTTGCAAAGTTAGAGACATTTTCTTCACTGCTGCACACTGATTAATCCCTCAGTGACATATCAAATGGGACTTTGCCTTTATTTCAGCAGGCGTCAGCTGAGGGGAGGAGGGATCCCCTCTTAGAAAGGCCCATTCATTAAACAAGTAAATGTTTCCACTGACATCATGTCCATTCTGGAAGCACAAAGTGTAAAGTTAGAGGATCTGCTCCCGCTCCGTGGCATGGCCATCCCGACTGATCAGCATCACACACTGGCTCAACTTGAAGCAGCTGTGGGTTCGCTGGCACGCTGAAGCTGGCTACCCTCATCATACTCCCACCTTTAACTTGTCTGCAGCATTACAACATCAACAGGAGCCAAGAGGGCTCGGATTTAAGCACAATGAGCTCACTGCTCTTGCGTAGATGCCTGGTGTATGAACAGAGATCATAAATCATCACTGCACCTCATCCGCAGCCTGCAGCTGGACTCTGTGATTTACAACTTGGATAAACAGATAATACACACGCTAAGTGTTTACTGTCTTATACATTTAACCTGTGGAAGCGCTTTGTTCACTGCTTAGGTACGCTGCTGATACTCTGGAAACTGACTTTAAACTCGGTTTTAGTCTCCACCTACCCCTGAGGAAAATATATGTCACTTTAGCTTTAGTTTTTTGTTATTGGTCTGTTCTTGTACTTATATTTTCTTCATATTCTTTCTTCATTTTTCGGGGGGTTAAAATAAACATTTTGATTTACAGGTGACAGTGTGTAATTATACTATTCTTATTAAAAGCATTGAATTTATCAGTAAATTAGGACAGTGTTCCATTTCGTAAAGATGCGAATACATTATTATCTTTCATTTAGCAGCGGGATCAATGAAACTCAACAGGTTATTGAATTAATACATTTGGACATCATTTCCAATCATTTTGTTAGTTTGCCACTGTTACTGGAAAGCACTATAATCAATTTCAGTCTTGGGGATTTAAACGTGTCATTTTACTTTCGTTCAGCTCTCGTTTCCTGTAACAGGAGAAACAGCGCCCCTCTGGTTTCTACGCTGCTGACCGCGGTGGCGAGACGTGGTACTGCAGCTCCGGACGTCGGAGCCGCCATGATGGCTCCGCCGGAGAGACGTCGGGGCCGCCATGATGGCTCCGCCGGAGAGACGTCGGAGCCGCCATGATGGCTCCGCCGGAGAGACGTCGGAGCCGCCATGATGGCTCCGCCGGAGAGCCGCCATGATGGCTCCGACGTCTCTCCGGCGGAGCCATCATGGCGGCTCCGCCGGAGAGACGCCAGGTGAAACTGATTTCACCTGATTTAACGGTCAGACGTGATCTCAGTGAAACAACCGCGAAGTTCAGTCAGTCGCAGTTTAACAACACAACAAACCGATATTCAAATAAATAACCAGTTATCTGGCTTTAACCTTAACTAGCACAAACTGAAGGGAGACTTATCACCATGGTAACAGCACACCGGATATGGACCAACGGAAGGGACTCTTCAAACAACGTGAGTTAAACCCAGTGTCTGTTTGTGTGTCTGTTTGTGTGTCTGTTTGTGTGTCTGTGTGTCTTGGTGTCTGTTTGTGTGTCTTGGTGTTTGTGTGTCTGTGTGTCTTGGTGTCTGTTTGTGTGTCTGTTTGTGTGTCCGTGTGTCTTGGTGTCTGTTTGTGTGTCTGTTTGTGTGTCTGTGTGTCTTGGTGTCTGTCTTTGTGTCTGTTTGTGTGTCTGTGTGTCTTGGTGTCTGTTTGTGTGTCTTGGTGTCTGTGTGTCTGTGTGTCTTGGTGTCTGTTTGTGTGTGTGTCTGTGTGTCTTGGTGTCTGTTTGTGTGTCTGTTTGTGTGTCTGTTTGTGTGTCTGTGTGTCCTGGTGTTTCAAAGACCCGCTGACGCTGTTTGTGTTGGGCTGCTGCTCCGGTTCTGAAGTGATTGTGATGCTGATAAATGGTGATCAAGCTGCGGTTCGCTGTCACGGAGCTGGAGACGTTTAAACGCCGGTCGTCTGGAGGTTAGGACGCGCTGTGGTTTGATGTTATGGAGTCTGAATCGCTGAAATGAAATGTACATCGTCTAGCTGTTGTGTTGTGTGTGTTTTGATGTTACAGAGTTATATTACAATGCACTGTCTTGTTGTCCTGTAAGTTGAAGCTGTTGTGTTGTTGCTGCTGTTGACTTCTACACAATAACAGAGCTGACAGTGGACTCTGTCTGTGATCCCTCCTTGGTAAATCACCTGTAAATCACCTGTTGACTGCAGTGTTTGCAGTTGTGTGTAGTCTATGGGTCTGCTAGTTGCTTGTGTTTGTGTTTTAATCTTTGTGCTGGTTTTAAACTGGACTGTATAATAAAGTGATGAATACTGTGGCAATTTCTTGCATGCCAAACATAAAGATAAGAGTGTGTGAGTCATGTATTTGATACACGCATTGAAGAGTTGTCAGTCGAGGTGCTCTTTGCTTTAGGGAGATCATTTGCCATATGTATGTGTGTGTTGTATGTATGATGCTGAGGACTTAGACACGTGTAAGTCATGTATCTCTGATATGTGCACTGTTTCTCTTCTATGTAAATCTGGTCTAAAATGTCATACAACACCTGTGTGAACCGAAGCTTTCAGGAAGTTCCAGTCAGTTTAGTGTTTGTGGACAAACTAATTGAATTTCATTAGTCTGGTGTTCTGGTCTTACATAACTAATATTGGCACTCAATATGTGTATTGGTATCCCATTGAATCCCATCAGCCTCACTGTAATCCTGTCAAAGACCTTGTGCCAGCTCTTTTTCAGCTGCTGCTTTTCTATGGTGCAGCCACACTTCAGTTCATGTTTACATTTCAGCTCGAGCAAAAAAAAGTTTCCGTCAGCCACATCAAAGTGTTTCAAAGTCCATTTACTTTTCTGCATTTGTCACTTCACCTGACGCTGTCTGTAGTGGTAAACCCCACCCGGCCGGGTCTCCCTGCAGCTGAAACCAAATAAATGACTTCTTGAATCAGTGCAGGTTACCCTAACACACATGGTGGGTCCATGTATATACATACCTGCACATGTACTTGGCTGAAGTCCTTGCACCTTTTTTTTTTTTTAAATTTTGGGCCAGTAAAAGTCACAAATGCAGCGTGTACCTAATAAAGCGGCATGAAGCCTCGCTAATGTCACCCTCAGACCACTCTGTATTTAAAGGCCAACAGGATTTTCACACATCGTTTATTTAAAGAGTAATGAATTCGCAATGTTAATCACTTAATGAAGTGAACAAAGTCAGTGGTCGCAGTTTTTATTTTTGATTTATTGTTTTGAGTTGAAGAGTTTCAGGACCAGAGCTCCCCTGCACAGTGATGTCAGTTTGCTTCTCCTTTTGTTTTTGGCAAAAAAGATTATAGCTTTGGAGCTTGTTCACCAGAAAAACCACTAAGTGCTACAGTGAAATTCATTTGGTGTCCTCATGAAATAGATGGAGCTTGAAGTTTGGTGATGTAGTGAGTACCTGCAGGGGTAGTTGTCAAGCTACTGTGGATGGGGAGCTCACCGCTAACAAGCTAGCTAGCTGTTTTTAATACCAGTGTGACTGGGCATTTGGGGTTAATGGATTTCAGTTTCATTGGGGTTGGTTTAGGGTCTCCAGGAACAGAAAACAGCCACAAAAATGGTACAAAGTGTGGATGAGGTAGATGCAGCGTCCGGATGGAAACATCAGGCCAAAAGAAAACAAGAGAACCTGCCCTGTCTGACATTCACCCACAGTCAGGCTGACTGACTGAATGTCTTTTCAGTTTGAGTGGGAACTGAGTCATGAAACTGAGCCACTTGAAGGTATCATGACTCAGTAGGCTACTATGGGCCTTGTGGGAAATGTAGGAATTTGTGACTAACTAACATAAGAAGCCACGATAGGCTGACTGAACATATTTACAAGCACTGCAATACAACCGTGGTCATCTGTCTATTTGTCTAAACCAGACATGTTATTATGTGTCTTTGTATATGTGAGTGTGTGTGTGTGTGTTTGTGTGTTCGGTATCACACAGGTGTTCACATGGTGTTTGAATTCTCTCCAGACCAGCACAGGTCATGTGAGCCAGCACGTTTCCGCTCCGCTGTCGGCACAGAGCCAACGCTCCCACGCGGTGCAGGGCAAGCTTGTTTATCTGCTGTGTAAATAACAGCAGAGCAGGATTTATTTCAATGTGTGAACACGCTGAAGTAATAAGTCAGACCATGTGTGTCCAGAGAGTCTCCACAGGTAGAGAAACAATGAAGGCCTGTTCAGGATGTGGAGGGAATTTAATCCTCTAAAGTTACATTATACTGCACTTAATGCAAAAATATTCATTTGCATGATAAGGCACTAATGCGTGAGTGATAAGGTTACTCCATTGGTCAGCCGGCGGAGGTTAATAATAAAAGCAAAGGTCAAAGGTAGAGGTCAGGGTCACTGTGACCAAACAAAAACACTTTTTAGCCATAACTCAAGACTTCACACAGCAATTATGACAAAATTTCACACATTTGGTGAATATTTTCCATGACTCTGGATAGACAGATGTAACCTGACATCAGTCTCAGTGGTGGAGGGACACAACCACATGGCGGTAATTCTAGTTTCTAGATGGAGTGGGATTATGCAATAATGTTCCCAAGACACATTGTCTGCACATAGAGCTTCTTTACCTCCTGATGGTGGCTGGCGTCAGAACAGCTAGAATCCCTTCGGCCTTCTGTCGTGGTTGAACAACATGTCACACAAACAAGTTTGTTTCTTCCGACTTCCCATCACTGATGCTAGATTTCCACTTGGGTCAACTGAGTGCAGCTACTCTCTCAGTTACATGTGGATCCAACGCTCCTCTCTGTTCTGATTTAAGCTGGGACACTGTTTTTTTTGTGCCAGCTGCAGCTTTAGTTTTTCACTGGAATAAAATAGGTGTCTGAATGTGGCCCATCATCACAGAGACACTAATCAATTTATATGGGGTAGCGATGTGCAACATCTGGCATTTACTGCGTCTCCTGCATCGCTCTAAATTACCATCTAAATTACTACGTGCTGCTCTGAACAGCTGTGTTTTTTCCCACTGCTGTGAAAACTGTACAGCAATGAAAGTTGTCAGGCCAAAAGGCAACAAGTGGAGAAACACCCTAAAAAAAAAAAAAATACCATGAGATTTGGTATCTGCATGAAACCACTCTTTAATCAGAACGTGGGAGTCATGTTTTCAATTCAGTCTTTATTTATAACTCACACAGAGCACAGACTCATTTCCAGGTGTGTCCTCCATGAGCAGGATAAACACAACCAAATAGAAGAGGAGTGTATAAATACCTGAGAAACAAATCTTTGAAAAACACTGGAGTTCTGTTGAATCACTGAAAAACAAATAAAAGTTTCATTGGTGTGTTTTTTTCAGAGCTGATATTGAAAGCAAAATGTTCTGCCAATAGTTTTGTTTCTTTAAATTTGATGATTTTCTTGCCAAAAATGACGAATATTTGGTTTGGAAGAAGTTGTCATAATTTTTCCAGCCTGGTCTCTTGACATGAATTTTGCAGTCATTTTGACTGATGCACCTGCAGCCTGGACGTGTTGTCTGTAATTTATCTTCTGTGGAGCTCTGCCCATCATCCTCATGTGACTTGCATATGAAGTTCTGATTGCTATAATTATTTTATGCTGATAATAATCCTGATAACTAGCGTTGAACCCGAGATGACCTGTTTTTGTGTGTCTTAACATTGCGTGTCTTTTTATGTGGTGTTTACATCTGTTTGTCTCTTGTATTCAGATGAAAGTGTTGTTGCAGATTATGTTCAAACTCAAAGATTTCTCAGCCCAAGTGGCAGATATGAAGATGCTGAGCTGAAACAGGGAGAATGATAAGCTTTCACACGTGCAAATACAGTTTGTCTGCATGACTAAAGGACATAAATCTGATGTGTACAGGTAATAATTGTCTGATTAAGAACATAGGCGTTTGAATGTTGTATTAAATTCCTAATTGCAAAATATACACTGATTTGTATGACATTGCTACAAGATTGTGGTCATGTTGACGTCTGTGACTCCGACAAAGTCAGTCAAGAACAAGCTGAGTACAAACTTCATAGTCGACCACATATGAAGTTTACCGTGTATGGAGGAGATGACCACATTAGACTTTGGGACACCTGTGTGCATCATTTTTCATATTAATGAGTGAACACAAATTTCCCACAGATATACAGCGTATACACACAGCAACTCATTAACACCATAGACTGTAAATTAAGATGGACGAAGCCTCTGTGACGTCGCCCACGGGTTTGTGGGGAGCAGTTTTGAAGCTCAGAGCGAGTGCCTGACTCCGCCCCTAAATCCCAGTTAATCCGAAAATGGGCAAAGAGGTGTGTGTGTGTGTGTGT
Source organism: Trachinotus anak (assembly GCF_046630095.1). Classification (NCBI taxonomy): domain Eukaryota; kingdom Metazoa; phylum Chordata; class Actinopteri; order Carangiformes; family Carangidae; genus Trachinotus; species Trachinotus anak. The sequence continues at coordinate 7,698,741 of NW_027273882.1, read as the reverse complement.
GTGTGTGTGTGTGTGTGTGTGTGTGTGTGGGGAGCTGAGACTTTGGTACATGCCAGTTTGTGGCAAACATATGCTCACCCACCTGTCACTCAAAGTGGCCACGGCCTCAATTATGCAGAACTTTAAGCCTGAATAAAATGTAAACAGGTGAGTTCTTTAAAAATTCAGCCCCCGTACAGTTGACATGAAGGATTGCTATCGCTACATAGACAATGTTAGCATTAGTTGTTTACTCATGTTGTGAGTTCATTATCAACCTTTATTTCTTTACTGAGGTGGAGACAGCCTCTATCACTTCTTTTCTTCCACTGAAGTTAGCATGCTAACTAGCTAGCCCCAGACTGTCTTGTCGCTTTCTGATACTGACTCACTGTAACTTCAGTCTGCCCTGGGAAAGAAGCTGCTCAGAAGACTTATCACCTCTTGTCATGTGAACACAATAATGTCTGAAGCTCCTGGCAAGACTGGTACGTACACAGCTAATAATGCTAATGTTGGCTATGTAGCAACAGCAAAACTTACAGATAGCTCCTTTAAATTGTTAATTATCTAAAATTGTTTCTGCAGTAGTTATGATCCATATGACACCAAGTCTAGGACTCAAAAGTTGCATCTGTGCATAACAATAAGCAAAATCACATTACACCACAGAATATCAACATGATTGTCCTTTAAAATGGAGCAGAGGCCATGGCAGCTCCATGATGCAGCTGTAGTATCGGGAGGTTATGAGGTGTTGACCCCCGTCAGGCTGCAGCTCTGGACTTCGTCAGCTCCCTCTGCAGAGACTCAGCAGCCGGCTCCTCCTGGGAGGTCGGCTGTTTGCCTTTGGCAGCGAGTTCAGGAGAGGAAATGGAGATGATAGGAAGCCACACTGTTGTTGTTTTCTCTCACACCATGCATGGCAACTAAGCGTACACGAGACACTGAGAGAGGGCCCTAGAGCTAAGAATAAAAAGCAGTAAAACTCTGAGTATTCGAAGGTTGAAACCTCAGATTGTGTTTGCCGCTGGAGACTTCACGCTGCAGAGCATAACTCTTCAAATCCCAGCTGAAGCGAGCCAGCACATCCTGATCTTTTGAGGTAATACCCACCAGCTTACTTGACAAAGCTGTAGCTTTGTCACTAGTGGGAGTGAGTGATCTCTAATAGGCCGTGAATGGTTGAGAATAAGCTCATTAATCACTTAGATAGCTCCTCTGAAAGGGTGTTATGACACACGAGAGGACAGAGGTGGTGATCAGGCAGCGACGTAAGTGAAAACAGAGCTGCAGACGGCGTGACATCGATTCAAATCGCAGCGCTCGTATTCAAGGAGACTGGAAACAGATATGAGAGACAATCAGGGATCAAAAAACAGAAATCTAATTCAATCAAAACAATCAGAGCAAAAGGAGAGATGTCTTTCAAAACCATATGTTTTCAATTACCAGAATCCACAAATGAAAGGCAAATATCAGCTGTGTTTGCTAAAGGTAAAATCTATATTGTGACAAATGACTGTTTTTCTTTAACCAGAATCTAGAGAATGAAAGAGAAGAAGATGAGATGCGGCTCGTCTGCAGGGTCAGATGACGAGTTGGGCTGAAACCAAAAACATCTGCTCAGTGTGACCACCTCCTCCTCACACTCACCATCAGACCTGAGCCACATCCATTATATGTGCTTGACCCAAACTGGCCTCCCACCACCGGCCCACTCCGCCCAGCACGGACTCATGACTTGTACAACATGAGGGTTTTATCGTGTGTGACCCTGGGAAACAGCGTGACTAACGCAACTCTGCTTTCCACTGTTTGTACTTAAGAACCCAAACCTCTAAATCACAAGAAATCTCGAGGATTTACCTCATGCTGGGACACGGCACTCATTAAACATTTGGCTGCAGCTTAAGCAAACGTTCTACAAAGCTGTTTTTTTTTTTCCCTCGATGCCTTTAATCTTCCACGTGTGGATGTTTTTCAGCCTCTTCCTCCTCCGGCCTCTCCATCATGTCGACCGTCCCACACTGACAGAGCTCCTCTCACTCGCAGGTTTCCATCCTGTCGATCCATCAGTTTTCTTCAGGCGCTCTGAAACCAATGAGCTGTTGGATGTTGGTCTTTTAAAAACCTTTGTGTGTAAAGTAGAAATAATAACCAGCACGATCAGTTAAAGGTGGGTGTGGAGTTACTTAATTGCCTACTTCAACAGGTCACATGGTCAATTCAGTACGGTGTGAATTTGTCTGGACTCGTTTCCTGAGAGCTTTAAAAACAAAACAGGAAGTGTTAGGTTAGATGGGAAAAGTGGGCAAATGGAACACCTGCAATGAATCAGTGAATAACCTGATGGAGTTGGTGCTGAGGAAATGCACATTATCTTGGATTCATCAAGACGACAGGTTCACATGGAGGAAGTTGATCAGGAAAAAGGGGGAAATTGGGAATGAAGGTCTGTGCCTGTACTGGTCCGGTTCTCCACAGAGGTGGTGGCAGGTCAGACACTGATAAGCAACCTGCCACCACCTCTGTGGAGAACCGGACCAGTGTTAAAGAAATAAATAAATAAAACCACTTGGTTAGGATGATGAAGAAGAAGACTGTGGTCATCAGAGCTGGGCTGAATCACATCGATCTCCATTTGAATAATCCAATATCAATTCATAAAATCCTGAGATCAATCTTTTAACTTGCCTTTTATAGTCGGCCGTGGATGTGTGAAGTTGTAACCCCCCCTCACACAACAGATCAGGTCGTGACATGTCTAGAGGAGACACTGGCAGGTCTAAAGATGTGTGGCTGCACTTCAGATTTAAAAACTATGAAGACAGTGAAGAGCTGGACTAAAGCGAAGCTGCACACAGGATGTGCAGGAAGAAGCTGGTGGTCTTCATGTAAACACTGATATGTTCAATCAGCAGCTGGTGAACAATGGAGCATTTAGCAGCAGGAGCCACAGCTTCTTTTCTTTCCTCCAGTATTCTGTAAAGAGAACTGTGCACAGGAGTTTTAGATTTTAACACATTTTTTCTGAGTTACCTTTTTCTGTAGAAGTTTTAGAGACAGGGTTTTTGAAGAACTGAGTCCCAGTCAGATCTGACTCATGCTGGTCACACTTCATAATGTCTGAGTTTTCCAGGAACCAGCTGCCAGCATCCATGAAATCAAAGAGCGGGAAGCTGTGAGCCGAGCGTCCTCCTTATGTTTTTATTGGACGTGTGATTCACTAATGAACTGGACATTAATCAGGAAGCAGCTCTCTCTCTCTCTCTCTCTCTCTCTCTCTCTCTCTCTCTCTCTCTCTCTCTCTCTGTCTGTCTGTCTGTCTGTCTGTCAGTCAGTCAGTCAGTCAGTCAGTCAGTCAGTCAGTCAGTCAGTCATGGCCGACACGATCCACTGCGTTCAGCAGCAGGATGACCTCTGACCTTGTCCTTTACTCTCAGCATCTACCTGTTTGTGCTCTTCACATCAGCTGCCAATACTTAATGTGTATTACACTGTGTGCCAGACGTCTTGATACTTTAGTAGATTATTGATTAGTGAGTGCATCATTTCTTAAGAATTGAAAGATCTCCAGTGTCTTATCTGTACTGTACGGTGGCCATTATAGGACACTTCAGACTCAGCTCTACAGCCCGACACTAACAGGTTAACATTTACAGGATGTAATGACAGAAAATAAACTACTTTCATTTTTCAATCAAATTTGATTAATGAAGAAGGTAATCAACGGTTAAGTAATGATTAAAATAATGTCTAGTTGCAGTTTGGGCTGCAAAAATCATATCATCATCATTTTTATATTTTTTTTTTTAGTTAAAGTGAAATATAAACTATAATCATGACTCATGTTTCAATATCTGTCAAAATAATCGCTATATGTTTTTTTTTTTTCTTTGCAGCCCTAATTTTGAAGTTAGCGTTGTTAGTGTTGAAGTGTGAACTTGAGTGTCCTCTTTAGTGTCTTTACTTGAAGACAAGTCGGAGGGTTGTTATTCATCCTGTGAGGAACGTGAGTGCGTGTCTGTCCTGTAGTTGTTGATGTTTGACTCTGAGTGAGAAGGTTGAACTGAACAGTGTCACCACCTGCTGATCATCCTCCTGCTGAATCACTTCCTCTGTTGGTTGTGATGGTTGTTGATTCGTGTTGACCTTCATGTTGAGTTGCAGCTCGTCATGTTTTTTGGAAGCTCAGTGCTGATTTCACACATCCAGAGGTGACTTCATTACAGCAGGAGCTGTCAATCTGCCAGTCGCACTTTATGGAAAGTAGACGTAAAAGTTTAGACAAAAAAACATGAATGTAATCACTGTAACTACATTTTATTGGAGAATAAAACCCAGAGTGTTTACCTGCAGTTTGTCGCGTCCATTTACAGTCTCTGCTGTGATCGGGCAGGCGAGGCGTCTGTGGGCCTTCCCTCCGATTATAAATCACACTGCACGGCGTGCACATCGTTAAATGCTCCATGTTTGTTTAATATGGACACTTACTGGAGCTGCTGTGTTAATCCTATATGAGCTGTAAACTAAATCTCATAAACACAACAGCAGGAAGAGAAGCCAGCTGTTTACCCCGAGTACCCTGAGACCTGGAGGGGGGGCTCTGCTCCGAGGGGCTGGAGACGCAAACAGCTTTCAATATATGATTAAAAGGCCACATGGCCCACTGCCATGATCGTGCTCATTGTTTCTGATATACCAGGAATCAAATTTGTCCTTGAACGCACCGTGAAGATAAAGACTTCATGCAACTTTGTGCTGTTTAAAAACAGGCCTCAGCAGGTATTAAAAAGTCTTCAGCCTTCAGTTTCCTGCAGTAGTGTTAGTTCATAAATGTTATGACACAGCAGTGTCTCCAGAAATCACGCCCCTGTGGGGGCAGGCGTACCGGACCTGGGTTGTCATGGTTACAGTAATAAACACGCAGACAGTACTGACAACAATGTACCTATCTTCATTGTCTTGGTTAGGTTCAGGAGAAGATGGAGATTTGGGTTAAATTAAGTACTTCCTCAACATCAGACGATCTTTGTTGTCATGGTTACAACAATAACAATGAACGGTCATGGATAATAGAAACAACATAAACTGCTCCTGTCACATGGGAATCGAACACCACTCTCCTGTGTCATATTCATCCATCCACCCCAACCTCCTCCTGACGTGGACTTTGTCGCTCTATAAACTACGTCACCGCACTTTTCCCTTTGCTCCTGTCATCATTACTACGACCACTAGATGTCGCCTAGCAACAGAACATCTCTGAACTTAAAGTGGGATTGTTGTGACAGTGGATTGTGCTGCAGGAGCCTTTTTTGTGGAGTTTTAGTAGATACGTCGTATTAAGATTGAATTTATGGCAGAGCTGTTGTTTTGAATTGTAATATATTTTACAGATGTTGCCAGTAAAATGGCCACTGACACGCAGAAGTCAGGGAACAAAGTCTCCAGTGTACATTTAACGCCACAGACATGAAAGACCGGAGACATGAACCCAGGCTGCAGCCGCTCTGCTGCACCACGGTGGTGTGTGTCACTAGTTGTGTGTAGGTGTGTTAGAGCCCCCTGCCCAGAAGCAGGTATGTGCCAGGTTTATACCTGTGTGAGTCAGGTTACTTCTTCAACATGGCGGCACCTAAAGAGTCTCTGCGAGGCGGCTGCACAGGTTTCCCTCAAAGAGAAAAGAGGAGAGCGTCACATGTGGGAGTCATTAGAAGATCTTTGATAGTTTCAGTCGACTCCCGGGATGGAAGAACCTGTTTGTTGTTCAGTTGAAGTCAAAGTCTGGAATGAGGAGTGATACTTTGCACATAACAGATAAGATGTTCAATAACTGATGTTATCAGCACGTTCTTGTGTTTCTTCGTGATTTCTTTGGAGTCTGGATGGAACTATTGTTCCACTAAAGAATTTCTAATGTCCCAGTTTTGTTCTCTTGGTCAACAGAAGCTCACTCTGGCTTCAAACTACCATACTTTAGAGATTTCCAATGTTGGAGATTAGGAGAATTTTCTTTGGCGTTGCTTCAGTCGGGGGAGAAAACACAGGTCTGAGGCCAAATGATGCAGGAAATGTTGTAATGAGGTGACTCAACTATAACTCTAAGTTACAATGGCTTCTCAGAGCAATCAGACCACTTCACTTTTTGCTCACTTAGATTTAATCTTAAATGTCATCAGCAAATTTCAAATGAGAACATGTTTTTAGAAATGTTCGTAAATGTCTTAAAAAATTAAAAGCTCAAAAAGTCTTCAGACATTTTTCTGAGGCTCTAAACTGTGGTCAGGTGCTTCCTGTTTGCTCTAATTATCCTTCCGACAGAACTTGACTGGAGTCAACCTGTGGCAAAGTGAAGTGATTGGACTTAGTTTAGAAAGGTGCACATCTGCATATATAAGGTCCCCAAGTCCCACTGCATGTCAGGACTGAAACCCCTCCCTGAACTCTCTGAGAGCAGTGGCCTCAATAATAGTGAAATGTTCAAAGTTTGGAAGCAGCAGGAGTCTTCCTACAGTTGACTGGAGTGGCCTCAAGACTCAGACTTAAACCCCATAGAACATCTGTGAGGGACCTGAAGGTCAGTTCTCAGATGCTTCCTATCCAAGCCGAGCTTTAGGACAAACTGTCTGAATCCAGCTGTGCAAAGGTTGTAGAGAGGTTGTACTGAATTAAGGGTCTGAGGACTTAAATGAAAACATTCATTTACTACTTTCTAAAAACATGTCTTCACTTTTACTTTATGGGTCATTGAGTGTAGACTGATGGACAAAATGGTTATTTTATCTACAACACAATAAAGTACTGAAATAGTAAAGAGGTTGGAAAACTTTGTGAAGCTACTGTAAAGGTCCACACTGGAGGTTTCTCAGCCTCCAGTGCGTCAGGAAGGTCGGATGTGGTGAAGATCAGTTTTACATTTTTGTCTTTTTGTGTTTGAGTCACTTGTTTTCCAACAGTCAGTTGAAAGTCTCCATCAGTTAATTCACTTGAGGAGTGTTTGATTGTCCTGCCTGTTGCAAACGAAGTGCTGTCTGTCTGTGGCGAGGCCTGGAGTCCACGTCCCTGCTGTCAGACTGAGGACAGACTCACCCACACAGCCTGATCCTCTGATGCCACATCTCCCCGGGCTCAGAGTCAGAGACATATTAGTTTGGGCTGCTTCACACCTGGTTCTGCTTCCAGTCGCTTCAATACTCCAACGACAACAAAAACAGAATTTAGATTTATAATTGAATACACGACGTCTGTTACTTTGAGGAACGTTGACTCATAAAGTCGATCCTGAGGGAACATAAGGAGACAAACATCTAATTTAATCACACTGTTGATTTTCTAAGCCGTAGTTTTGGCTCATCTGATATTTTGCAATATGTTTTTAGATGCTCTGAAATATGTTTTACAGAATCGTTCAAAAATTCAAGAATTATTTATATTGTCGTCAATGTTTTTATTTTTTAAACAAAAAACACTCACAGGTGTTTTCCACATTTACCAGCACGGCCCTCGGCTTTAGTGGTGAAGATGTACCCATTTTTATATCCTGGATCCAAAACACAGTGTTCAAGGATGATGAAGGAAGACACTTTTTAATAGGACCCTGTTTACACCTGATATTAAAATGTGATCAGGAAAAACACATGAATTCACAGTGTAAATGTGTCATGATCAAGTTCTAACCTCCAGGTCTGAACATGAAGCATCAGCAGTGAAGAGCTGAGAGCTGCAGTTCCTCTAACGACCACTAGAGTCTGGCTCCAGCAGTGAGTCAGTCCCCACAGACTCCCATGTTCAAATGTGCAACTTTACAGCAGAAACAAACATGTTTACGGCCTGGTACAGAAACTGTTCTGCTCTCTGGAGATCATTTCCTCCTTCATGACAAGTGTACGGCTGAATTTTTCAATGACAGAGCTCCAAAGAGGAGCTGCATTAAAAATACCAAGTGTAAACACAAAGATCAGATCTTTTATTATCTGGATCCAGATCAGATTTTAAAACCAGGTGTGAACAGGGTGTAGCAGACACTCAGTCTTGGTTTTATTGACTCATAATTTAACAAACAGACAGAATTGTAATGCTTGTGGAAATGGACCCTGATTTATAAGACTTGTAATTATTTACTGCTTTATTTACTGCTGGGTAATTAATCTGTTTCAGTGCATCGTATTTTATAAGATGAGCTCATGATTTGAAGGTAAAAATCTGCAGAATAGCCAGTAACTGTAGTTTTTAGATAAATGTAGCTGAGCACATAAGTTCATGAGCTCAGTATTTAAACAAATGTACGAAGTTCATTTCCAGCCGGTGTGCGTCATGGTCACCTGAGAGAAATAATAAATAATAATAACATGAATTCATGAGGAGGCAGATTGTTGTTACTTGGTCAATAATGATGAAAAAATGCTGTAAATGTGTTGATGTGATCAGATTCAGCTTCTTCATCGTTTGCTGTGTCTCAGCCGGAGTGAGGCACTGTCTGCAGACTGTGTGATGGTAAATGATGCCTCCGTATCAGATATGGAGGAGTTCATGGTTTCACTTGAAAATAAATCTTAATATGGAGCCAAACTTTTTAAAATTTCCTCTGGAGATCGTCTGACTTTTCTTTGGACGAGCTGCAGCTGCTGTTTCGGCTTATTTAGCAAAAATTCATTAACGATTATCGTCGGGTGAAGAGCAGAACCCCAGACAGACGTTTTCTCAGAGCAGCTCGACTCCCAAATAAATAACCCAGGATACATGTGTGTGTGGAGGATTATATAACCGTCAGGGAGGGACGCCAACGCAGAGAGAATATGTGGATTTATCATAAAATGACTGAAATCTGGTCATTAAATCAACTTGTATCTGATCTGATGCTACACTTTTATAAAACACTCACTACTTTAACTTACAAATCCTCCAAAACTTCAGTTTTTAGTTTCATGTCTCCAGTTTTTGAGACACTCGTTTTTTTTAAATTACTCGTTGACATAAAGAATAAAGTGTGAATCAGATTTTTCCATCTGAACAGATGCAGCTCTGCATTGTTTCCCCGCCGCGTCATCCTGTTCACACTTTGTTACAGATGCAGAGTGTGTTGCCAAACGATGAAGTTGTGTTTGTATATCATCCCCTTTAAGTGTGTGTGTGTGTGTGTGTGTGTGTGTGTGTGTGTGTGTGTGTGTGTGTGTGTGTGTGTGTGTGTGTGATACTTAATAAGCAGCAGATCAAAGAGCGAGATGATGTCAAAGCTGGAACAATGGAGATCAATGAAATTCACCTAAATAAAGTCAGTTTGGCACAGAAACAAATATAATATGATAAACACATTGATAACATGTAATTAAAGAAAGACAGATGCTTTATTAATCCCAAGGAAAATTCAAAAGCCATCAAACCTACAGAAGTAATGCAAAATGTGATTGTAAATGTAGATGTAAAAAAGCTATAGTTTCACACTCTTGTACTGATCTGTTTATATAAATTCATTAGATTTGAATTATCCAAAAATAAACTTAAATACGTTTCATTAAATTTTCCAATTAAGAATTCTGTTTCTTTATTCAGTTTTTTTTTTCTGGTTGAGTTTAAAAGTCTTTTATGTAATGAGGTGTTTTTGCCTCACTCAGGCCTCCGTACTTCTGACTGAAAGTCATCAAATCCTTCATGTTCGCTGAGATAAAAACCTGAAGAACCTGACGTGTAAAACTCTAAACACGACAAACACCCACCCGTTGTTGAACTCGTCTGACTGATGGTGGCTGCTGTGGGTTCGGTGCCTTGCTCAGAGGCTCCACAGTGAGACTTCCTGGTGTTGTTTTGATGCGTGACTGCAGCGATGGTTCAGCTCCTCCTTTCTCTTTGAGTTTTCATGATTGTTCCAATGACAGTGAGGACATCTCTGATAAACACAGACTCAGTGTGTGTGTGTGTGTCTGTCTGCAGGATGCTGAGCAAACCAACACACACTGTGTGAACCCTGTAGTTTAAAGGGCTTCGATGTGGCGTCTGTTTTATTTCACTGGACGTGTTCAAGCGCAGAGCCTGAAGAAGAGAACACGTGGAACTGTCCAAATACTTATGGACTGACGTAGAACCAGTGTTTTCCATGTTCTCCGTCCACCAGACGACCAGCGACGTTTCAGTCACTCACAGGAAGGAGAAAAAGGATCATTACAGCCACACAGGACGGTTACTCTGACTGGATGATGACAGCGTCTCGCAACGAGCGACCTTCTTCCCAGAGGTAGACGACCTCAGTGACAAGCTCCAAGTCACAGGGTCAGAGAGCAGGAAGACGAAGTGATGAAGAGGAGCGTAACGCTAACGTGGAGACGTGAGCGGTTTCACCTCAGCTGGGTCACAAACTGAATCAGGATCAGAGCAACATCAGGTGAGAAACCTGTTCCCACTGACGCAGGTCACTGAGTCGCAGGGTGAGACGCTGGAGTCTCAGTCGACGCTCGGGTCTCAACCTAAAAGAAAAAATAAGAGAAACTTTGCTCATAAAAAAGTTTGTCTCAACATTTCTGCATCATCAGAGCCCGACACAGACTGGATCCTGTATCGATACCGATATGTGAGAGTGATCAGATCGTGATGTGCTGACTGTTTTCTGACTGATTCTCCACCAGTGGGAGTGAAATGTGGTTTGTCTGTTTCCTCAGCTGTGAAACGCTGCAGTGTGTCTGCTGAGCAGCTAGAGGGCCGAGACTTTATCAGAGCCTGTGTAAATATTTTGATCATCGAATGATCATCTTCATCATTTTTTAAATAAAAAGTGTCAAACAGTCTCTGGTTTCAACAAGAAAACTGATCTTTGTGTTTAACAGAACAAACCAGCTGAAGACGTCACGACTTGATAAATGCTTCATGGATTAATGGAGAGAAGAACTGGCAGGTGAACTGAAAATGAGAATAATAGTTTGATGTGTCTCTGCTGGATTCATGTGGAAACTTCTGATTAATGACTAAATCTGGCTGAAAGTGATTTTATGAAAACGTTAATATATTTAGTGTCATAAAAAATTCAGAGAATTAGCTGAACAGATGGAAAAAAAAAGCTGTGACTGTAAGTTCAACATCAGAGTGACAGTCCGGTGATGCTCTGAGTGACGGCTGCTTCTTCCTGCTCCATCAACAGATGATTCATTTTTAATGTTTAATATAAATGTGAAGGAGGAGGAGCTCAGGTTCATTAATGTGCACTGAAACCTCTGACCGAAGCTGCGGCTCTGTCTCGTCCTCAGTCCTATGAACACTGCACTGGACTGCAGTGACGCTGGTTTTGTGTGTGGACGCTGGCGGCCGGTGGGACGCCTGCTGCAGACGCTCCACGAGGTCACTTCTGGCCGCTGAGTTTTTACTGCAACAGTCGGTCTCTTCATCAGGATCATCGAAACCTCCTCTTCCTTTTACCCCAGGTCACAAGAAACCTGGGTGTCCTGTTTGATCAGCTCTGCGTCTCTGCTGCTTTGCTCTATACAACATCAGAAGAATCAGGTGTGACCTCACTCAGGTCTCCACCCAGCTCCTGGTCCAGGCCGTGGTAACCCCCTCTATCCCCTCCCCCACTGATCTGGTCTGTGGTTCCCTGATGGAGGATCAGAGCAGGGGCGTCCCTCACCTCCTCTCCTCACACCTCCAACACCCTGACATCTCCAACCAGCTCTGACTCTGTCTCTCACCTCACTTCTTCACCTGATTAAACAGATGTAGATCTGAGTCCTGACACCGAGGTCTCTGCCGACCCGAGGCCTCAGTGACGTCCTTCACCTGTGAGTCGCTGCTTCCTGCCAGAGACGATTCATAAATCACTGATAATTAGTAAATAAATTAACTGTAAACTAATGTGGGGATAGGAAACCAGGCGAGTGTCAGAGCTTCTGCATATGGTGGAAACGCCGACGGGGAAAAACATGTTTGTTCTGTTTGGTGAAGTCAAAAGAAAATTGTGACCGGAAATAACAGGATTTATTGAAAATGTGCTTTTAATTTGTAGAATCATGAGCATTAATGGTCCGACTGGTGTTAACCAGAGGCTACCAGCAACCACTGATTTACATTGATCATATATCAATATCCTGTGTGTGTGTGTGTGTGTGTGTGTGTGTGTGTGTGTGTGTGTGTGTGTGTGTGTGTGTGTGTGTGTGTGTGTGTGTGTGTATAGCATGAACTTCAGTGTCCTTTAGTGTCTTTAATCAAGTTTCCACTCAGCAGGATGAGGGGGATGTGCGTGCAGCTCCGAGTTTATTCCTAATGACCATCAGTCGTCTGCAGTTAGACAAAAAAAAAGTCCCAGAACATTTCATCATGTTCAGATATGTTTTGAGTTTTGCCACCATCAGAGATCACATCTCGCTCTGTGTTCTCCGCGAGGTCCGGGGAGGAACTTCAAAGCGGCTGATACGCTCGACCCTCGGAGGGAGCGAGGCTGTTCCGCCCTCCTCATCCCGTTCCAATTAGACCGCAGGAGGTTTCTGATTAAAAACACCACACACTACATTTTCTGCAGTTCTTGTTTAGTTTTTTCAGATGGTTTGCTGGCGTGCTGCGGTCACTGCTTCGTGTCCTGTGACTTGACAAGCGAGGAAAATATGTAAAAGCCTTTTGTTTAGTCTGGAATCGACAAACCTTTGCACACTATTAAGGTAGAGCTGCAGCTAATGATTATTGTCAGTCAATCAGCAGATTGTTTCCTCAAACATTTAATCTATGAAGAGTCAGAGCTGAAGAGAACAACATCCCAAAGCTCAGTGAAAAACCAAAAACCTGATCCAAGCAGGCAGAGGCCGGACGCAGAAGGATTCATAAATTATCAAAACAGTTATATCATCAATTTCCTTTTGATCATTAAAGCGTCACTCAGCAACAGTTACACCATGTTCAGCCATTTAACGGTTAATACAAAATACCTGAGTCAGGAAATCAGAGGAGTTTTATTTTAGTTTTAGTCTTCAAAGGTTCAATGTTTAAAACTTTTCCCGTGTTTTCATCTGAAGTGTTGATCTCCATCAGAAGATATATTTGTGCTTTTAAGAACCAAAAACCATCTCAGTGTAGTTTTAGACTGCAGGCTCTGAGCCTCTCTTCTGATTGGCTGACTGTTTTCTGAGTGATCCAATAAAGAATATATTGTAGATTTCAGGTAAACACTGAGAGAAACCAAATCCTACAAGGTTGGACGTTGGGTTGTGGCTGAGAGCAGCAACTTGTATAATGCTGATGTAAATGTCTGTGTGAATAACTTTGGGCCTTATCTCCTGTAGTTTCTCTGGGACCTTTATATTTAATTCATTGTATTCAGAAAGTTTGTAAAGGTCTTCGGTTTTTAACCTGGTGAACCACTCAACAGCCTCCACAGATGCAGGATTTTAAAAAGTACAGATGTGATGCTGAGGCCGGTGGGTCCGTTTCACTTTTCCTCTCTGATAATCTGAACGGGCTTTGTGGGATGTTGCCTTGTAAGTAGCAGCTACAGATGAGTCGCACTCGAGTAGAGATGATGAGGTATTTCCATGGTAGAGATCTGATGTTTACAGCTCATAGATAATTAGTGCGTCTCACTCATGTGCTCAGCTATTAGGCTGCATGTTTGTGGCAGTGATTCAGGGGGAAAATATCTGAGGAGAAAATATTTGTGAGTAAATCAGACCAGTGGAGCTAATTCTCAACAGCTCCTGGGTTCAGAGCTGTTGAAAAAACAAAAGCATGAGCACTGAGAGAGGTTGAGGAGAACAGCACTTTAAGACACTTTCCCCAGTTCCCTGACTGCTGTATTTACATCTGACTGTCCAAGTTTCCACGAGAGAATGGAGGTCTTTCCCTCAGATAAATAAAACAGTGCAAATGTGCAGATGAGTCAGTGTTGTGCTCTGGGATGGAGCAGATGATGCTGAAAGCCTTTTTTTTAAACCAGAATCTCTCTTTTACACCTCATTTCATTATTAATTTAATAGTGTAGTGACTGAACTAGTTCCCCTGTCATTTACCCAAGTGCCCCTCTGTTCGGCCCAGGTGCTCTTGGCCTCGGTGCCTGTCTGTCAGCCAAGTGCTTCACTGAAGTGCTCTACAGTTATTAAATGTTCCCCCTGCTCAGGACAAGTGCCTCTTTAAATGCCCTCAGTGCCCCGCTAGTCAGTCCAACTGCCCCACTTTATGTGCCTGTTACCTTTCTGGGAAGTCTAGTGCCCCAGTTGTCTGTCCTAGTGCCCCCCAGGTTGACCCAAGTGTTACCCTTGTAACCTAGTCAGTGTGAGTAGTGCCACTCTGATTGTCCCACGTGCCCGTTAATGAAAATGCCCCTTTAGTTAGCTCAAGTGCATTTATGATGAGCCCAGCTGCCCCACATGTGAACTCCCTGTCAGACCCACTGGTCTGTCCAAGTCGATCCAAGTGCTGATGTAGGTGGCGTTCCCTGTGGTCCGTCCAGGGACCCCCGAATATCAAACTACTCAGCCCCAGTCGAGTTGATCAAAGTGCCCCTATGGTCAGCCCTAGTGCCCGTTTGTCTGAGTCTGAGGACCTCAAGTGCTGCCAGTCCACGTGCTCCCCAGTTTGGTTCTACTTTATTTGATCAAATGCCCCCTGGTGAGGCCGAGTGCCCCTCAGCTGCCCGTCATCCCTCCAGTCAGGCCCCTCCCTGCAGTAGTGGTGCAACAACTGAGACTCACAAAAAGCACACAGGTGTAAATTTTCAGTAGTTTTATTGAAAAATGCCTCTTCTGTTTTCAGAAATAAATAAGAAAATAAGGCTGTGGAATTCACAATCTGCAGTTCAAACATGAAGCAGCAACACCATTTCCATAGTCTTGCACGCAGGTTTCGACTGCATTCGATACTGAGAAAATGACAAGAATGACAACAACTATCTTCTGATTAAAACAAAATGAAATGTAACAAAAAAACATACTAAATATACACCACAGACATGCAATTCCACCTTTGGTAAAATTAGCTGTGACGGAATAAAGGAAAACTGATAAATATTAAGTCTAGAGATACAAAATGAAAGTGTGTTTAACTGCCATAATGAAACTGAACCTCCTTAGAAGACGACACTGAATGAGAAGGATTATATTTAACATACTGAATGAAAAAAAAACTTACTGATGTTGCGACACTGTGAACAAACATTTCATTCTCCTCTACCATGGCTAGCTTTGTTACAATGAGTGCACTGTTCAACACTGCTAGTTCATACAAACTCGATGCAAATATGTTACAAGCAAAAGACACAAGTGGAAAAAGAAAGCTCACAGGTTTTTTTCATGGAGTCTTAAGTTTTTTCTTCCTGTTTTTTTTTTCTTTTAAATTTTGCCTATCAGTCGCCCCTAAACTCCCTCCCTCTGTCCAAACCCTTCACCTGCCACAAAAATGAATATTCACATACGTTTTAAGGCATTTAAAGGTATTTCCCAATAAAGTCGAGGTGTCAAACCCCGTTTTTTTGTTTCTGTGTATAATGTGCATAATTCCAACAACAAACACAGGATGAACAAGGAAAAAAAAGAAAAAGAACATTGCTTGTCTTATGATGTTAGCCTGTTGGATGCCTTTCTTGATAGTGATCTCTTTCGACGCTGGTTTTGCAACAGCTCTTCCTCCTCGGGGACTGGGACTACTTGGGTGTCGGGTTCAGGAGGGTATTGGCCTGCTCGGAGATAGTGTTTGGGCCAATTGAGCACAAGTTGGCAAATTTTCTCTCAGTTTTTCTCAGCATGCACAAAAAAACAAACAGACAATTGGAATTGAGTTTTTCTGCTAGCTCGGCTGCTAGCTACAGCACTGATACAGATAGTCACCAGCAGGAGCGTGTCCGCTGTATTTCTGGGGGTGTTTGAGGGAGTTTCTTTTGTGATACAGCACAATTTATTTTCGCTCACTTGTGTCTGAAGTTCTGCTGAGGCGGGAGGTGGACTGGAGCTAAAAGCAGCAGCTGGGCCAAGTTATCGTGTCAAAAATCAAAATCAGCTTATTTATATTTTAAACCAGCACGTTGCTGCACCAGTTTTGTTCTCACTACAGCTGAATACTGTGTTTGTAGCACTATAATAAAATTCATCATTTAATGACCTTTAACAGCCGACTCTAGAAGCACATCAGTACCTTTTAGCTGAAGTCAGATATTCTGGAGCTTCCAGAAAATTTCTTCTTTCCTAGTTGTAATTATGACTTTGATGTTGACGTGTTGTGAACGTGGCAGTAAATGAGGTTGTGTTGATTTTGAAACATGAACATGTCTCTTATCAGCAAGAAGCTAGAAAACCTTCAGACAGCAGCTTCTGGTTTTATCTGTACGTCAGTTTCACTGGTTTATGTCTGGTTAATGTTCTCTACAAGCTGCTGATCTGACATCTCAAAAGTATCAGTAATTTGAAGCTTATTAATACTGAGTCAGGAGTATTGAGTATTTGTAACAAGAAAAGTGTAAAAGTTGTTTGAATGTGTTAAATATTTCATCTTAATATCAGATAGAGTTGAGTTTGTCTCATTGTCGGGTTGTTTCTACAGGATAAAGACCGTTCAGATCAGACCTTTGAACTTTAGTTATTTAAGAATGATGTTACCTTCACATGTTGGACGTTAAATGTGATAAAGGATTTAAAGCCCCAGCTTTAGTACAGCAGCTTCATCTTAGTAGAAATTATATAAATAAATGATCTTCCACTTCTCCATAATGTGATATCAGATGGTCGACTTCATTTGCAACTAAACGCTGTCGTGAGATGCGACGAAGCCGTTGGTGTTGATTTTGATTTGATGCTGATGGTTATGAACACAGATCAAATCCTCATTAGATTCATAAAATGATTCTTGATACTGTTCTGGACAAACTGGAGCCTCATTGAATTTGAGACAAATTGTTGAATTGATTCAGAGTTCACTCTTGACCTTGGAAAAAGCAGATTTCAATCATATCACTTGATCGTCATCAGCAGATGTAGATGTTCTGCAAATGAAGATCATGTGATGTAACTGAAAGGTCCAGAGCAGCTTGACAATTGACCCTGTGATGATGTTTTCTCCAAAGTCTAATCTTTACCTTGACGAACATCCACCACTGTTAACCAACCAATTACCTGTCAGATTTAGTGGGTGTGGACCCCCCCCCCCCCCCCCCCCCCCCCCCGGACACGCCCCTGGTGAACATTTCAGTGCTTGTATGTTTTCCCTTTTTGTTGATGTTAAAAGTTCAGGTGTTTGTCTGATTATAGAGTCAGATGAGTCATTTCTCATTCATTTACAAAATAGAACAACAAAACACATTAAAATCAAGTACGAGTTCTTCTACCAGCAGCCTGGAGAAACTCCTTTGACATTGCATTGTTAGTATTTCATCACATACAGATACAGTTGAGCTGGTTTGGGGAGAAAAGTAAAATAAAACCAAAAAAGAGAAAAGCTTGATTCTATTTTTTTGTACATGAAGTGAAAAAACGAAACCTTCAGGGTCACATGTGCAGAATGATTCAGTATGGCCCTGAGCAGTTCAGAACAGCTACAAACACATGGGCAGAAAAAAAAAAAAGGAGGCGTTTTGTTGGCATTCAGCAAGCAGCAGGTTGTTGTTTGCAAGGCACAAGCTTTAAAACTACAGATGTTAAAAACTAAATTTAGTGGACCAGGTTCAAACATCATTTACAAGGCACAAATTAGTTTATTTACACGTCACCTCGAGAGAAATGCTGTTAACAGAGTTGTTGCTGCTGTTTCTGGTGATGCTGTGGTGGTTGCACTTGTTTCTCTTACAAATCCACCTTTGTTAGTATTTGCTGGGGTTGTTTGTTGTTGTTGTTGTTTGATGCATGCTCCTCCACTGTACACAAGGTTTCTTTGTTTGGTCTTTGGCTTCAAGATGCAAACAGGCCACTAAACAGGCCGGTACCATCACCACTGCTGCTGGTGGTGTTTTGTTCTACTGGCTGTGAGTCGTTGTTAGTAGGTTCCCTCTGTTGTTGTGTTGTTTTTCAGCATAGTTTGTTAATGGTTTCCTTTGGCGGTTATCCTTTAAACAGCTCTAGAGCATATGAGCAAGTGTTTCAGTTACAGGGCTTTGAGTTTTGTTTTTTCAGGAAGTCAGTGAAAGCAGCACAGGCGGCATAGAAAGTCTACTATGGTGAACCTGAAACAGGCCAAAGAGGATGAAGGTGTCAGTCAGGTCAAAGCAGAGGACAGCGAATAATCACCTTAACAGTCTCTGTCATGATTAGTGGCTATAGACTGTTTCCACACATGCATTAAATTCACTTGTTAACCAGAGTCAGATGAGACGATGAATATAAACATATAAATATTAAATAAAACGAGCACATGTTAAAGCTGATCTAACTTCCACCAGCTACGTTTAGCAGTTACAGGCTAAGTCGTCCTGCTCAGGTCCAGGTACGTACCTACGTATCCTTGCCCGTTGTAAGGAATGCCAATGCACTGAGAGGAGTCGCAGTATCCAGGAGGTCCAGGAGGCCCACGCACTCCAGCGTATCCTGGACGTCCAGGAGGACCACGAGGTCCAGCAGAGCCTGCAGGGCCTGGAGGTCCTGTCCTGCTCTCTCCTGGTGGACCTGTTGAGAAAACAGAGAAACACATTTAGATCAGTAACATGAGGACAAACAGGCAGAATTGAACCAGAGGTGGTAACAAGTGAAAACCTGCGTGTTGATTGTGATGTAGTGGAATTTTAATTCATTAAGTGTTGATGTGGCAGCTGTTGGGATTTATATGTTCTCACATCTACACTGATTCTTTGGGCAGATTACAAGGTGAACAAAGACTTAGTTTATGAATCAGTTGGTTGAAAATTAACTGGCAACTGTTTTGTTTTTTCTCTGGCTGTAGCTTCTGAAAATGAACCGTCAGGTTTCTTTGTGATTTCAACTGTTGGTCAAACAAAACTTGGGCAGAATAATAGATAATGAAAATCAGCATTAGTTTCAGTGTAATATTTGGAGTTTGGGCTGTTTTATTTGGACAAGACAGGACATTTAATGTCACTACCTTTGGATTAGGAAGATAACAGAGAAAACAATAGATCCAAAGCAGAAGAGACAGGACATTAGGACGATTCTTATGAGGAGTAACTTAAAGGTTCAATAATCCAAATGCGGCAGAGCCGAGTGTGTTGTTAGTGAAGCTGTGATGAAAGTTTGAGTTTACTGTGAAAATGTTGATTCTCAGAAATGCTGGGGCTCAGAGGGCTGTTCTCCATGTGGCTGTGCTTTTATGATCATGCTTGGAAATTCAGCTTTGGGTTGTTGTTTCTGATTAATTTGGAGATGAATTCAGATTTATTTCTCTCTTGTAAAACTGCCTCAAGTAAAACCTCGAGGCAGTGTTTCATGATCTCTGAACCAAACAGATAATTATGGCTCAGTGTCATCACAAAAAAAAAAAAAAAAAAAAAAAAAAAAAAAAAAAAAGCTCTGTTGCTGACACAACATTTGGAACATAAAAAACTAAGCTATGAGGGGAAAGGGAAGAGGCAGGATCTGCTGATCCGCTCCCCCTCTGAGTTGTGTCTAGACGTGGACAAAGCCGCCTTGGAAAGTTTCCCTGTCCGTTTGTCTCCTCCTCGCCGTCCTCAGCATGTGTTGTGAATGAACCTCTTCTACCATGACTCACTGCCGTCCACTTCCTCCTCTCCTGCTTCCAAAACTTGACCCTGTTTGCTTCAGAAAACAGATTTTTTTTCCTCCTCTCTCTGACAGGCTGGACTGTCTCAGCGTTGAGAGGCTGTAGTCTGGGTGCTGGATCGCAGCAGGACTGGGTTCATGTGTGTTTAATGGAGGCTGGGCAGGATGACATCAGGACTTTGTGGTTGCAGAACAAGCTTCAGAGTTTTGTAGGGAGGTGACATAGAGTCACATTACATTTCTGATGTGGGTAATAAATCAGTGTGATCACAAACTGAGCAGCGACTGTGGTGTCATCGTTTACTAAATATGGTTCGAATTATAACGTCTCCGTTTCCAAACACAGTACATGTGTGTTTCTATCGACCAGCTGAGCACAGCTCAGTCGACTGGAGATCACAAGAAAACAGGAAACGCTGGCTTGACTTAGTTCAGTAGAAGTGAAGGTGAGATGGTGGGATGGACGTGTGATACGACCACACCTCGAGGATGCTGGTTCAAATTCATAGTCCAGATTTTACATGTAGTACTAAAGCCGAGTTATCGTGTCTTCAATCAACAGCAGTGGAAGTCCAAGGTGTTTGTTTTATTGTAAATTACTCCTTTAGCTGATTGAACTTGAACGTTACGTCAGTTTGAAGGAGGGCAGATGAGTCAGATGATGTAAACAACTCGTGACCTACCTTGAGGCCCTCTCGGTCCCTTCTGTCCAACTCCTGACACTCCTCGCTCGCCCTTCTCTCCTGCAGGACCTGAAGGAAACACACTGAGTCAGCTTCTGTGTCTAACATCACACCTATAAGTCAGCATACACCTGCAGTTAGAGATTAACAGTGAGGATCTGGACCCGATGTCAAACACTTGGATTCTCAAAAAAAGACAATTTTAGCAGCAAAAATCTTGACACACTTCCCGTTTCTTTAACTGTGAGTTGAGTCAGATCTTATCAAACATGTCAGTGATAACATCTGTATGAATCATATCAGTCAGCAACTGTTGAAACCCTGTATCAAACCACACAGTGTATTTTGGACAAACATAAGTAGAAAAGGCAAACAGATGCTTCACAATCCAGTTAAATAATCAGCAGCTGTAAGTACAGAGACGCCTGCTCTCTGTTCTCTTTCTGCCTCTTATTTGATAAAAGATCGACCTTGGACAGAAAGTAAACTTTTTTGTGCGATTTTTTTCTTTTTAGTGCAGGTCAAAGTGATTTGGAACAAATTCCACCTCTGTGTAAAAATGCATTTTCTTCAGTTCAGCTAAAATTAATCTGAGGCTTCATTTCAAATCAAGTGATTCTGTGTTTCTCTGCTGAGCTGTGGTGGAGGGAGTTTGTCTCCCTCAGACTGATGAAACCTCATTAGCTTTGGCTGAACGCAGTTTTACACTGAACAAGATGTGGATCATCACACTGAAGCTGTGTGTCTTACTTCACATATGAGCATGTGAGGATTGTTATAAAATGTGAATCTATTCTCAGACTGAAGTGTCTCTTAACCCAAAACCTCATGCAACCAAAATATATACAACAACTTAAAAACACCTAACACAGCAGCTGGAAAGAGGCACTTATTCTAAACCTTCTAAGTTTCCTCATTGGCTGATGATAAATGTCATGTCATGTGTCACGTACTGTGTCGGTTTTATCTCAGTCTGGTTCATTTTATGAAACAAAAGCAGAAAGAGCTGCAGACTTCAGAGCAGATCCCTCACTACTAGGAGAAGGAAGCTTATTACTCAAGTGGAAAATCAGAGGTTACTCATGAAGCCAAGCCTCGTTAGCATCTTGTGATGGTTTTGTGCTTTTTAAATAAACCTCTTGCACTGTAAATAATCACTGTTCACTTTCTCTATAATTTTGAAATCATTGGTTTATTTTTAAAACTTCTCCTGTGCTGCACACTGAGGGGGTCGTACCTCTCTCTCCCTGCTGGCCAGGTAAACCTGGACTTCCAGGGAAACCGTTCCTTCCCGTGGCGCCTTGCTCTCCGCGGGGTCCCTGTCTGCCAGGAGGTCCGGGAGGCCCGGGGGGTCCTGGGTTGTTGCTGCTGTGCATGTCGTTGGGGATCTGGTTCAGTAATGTGTTGACTCGAGTCATTTGTGCTGCAGCAACAGAAGAGAAAGGAACATTAACGCAGGCAGCGAGTGTCAGACTCACTGTGTCATCAAAGACTAGAGGCATCTTAACCTGGCCCGAACCATTTCAAAATAAAGTTCAGGAAAAAATGAAAACCTACAGTACTAACCATTTACCAGCTGCTCACAAACTTGTCTGGCAATGGAGCGCATCATGTTCTGAGGAGCGAAGTCGCCCTGGATACAGAGAGGAAGGATTTAAGATGAACATACATGAAGAGTTTTACACCAAATCTCTGTTTTTGAATGTGGTTTCTGAGATTTAATAAGAATTTAAAATGTTTCTCTGAAGGTTTGCGGCTCAAGAAAAAGCTACAGATTTTCCTGATGGTTGTGTAATATTTTCTTCCCTTGGATCACTTCTGATTTGTTTGCTTTATTTTAATTCCCTGTTTGTTTTCTGATCTGTTTCAGGGTTTGTGGAGTTTCTGTGGATCCACGATTATTAACTGCATTTCCCATGTATACTGGCATGAGAAATCACAAGTTTGATGACATTTTACTTTTGTCAAACCGTTGTTTTGATGATGGTCTATCAATCAATAAGAGCCTGACAGACTTGTGAAAGGATGTTTCCCTGTAGTGTAGAATCTGATCTCACTTTGGATTAAAACTTGTCATATGAAGTTTTTGACCTTCAAATGTTCAAAACAAACAAACATAAAAAAATTATTACTCACTCTCTCTCCTTTGTCTCCCTTGGGGCCAATAGCACCCTAAAAACAGAAACACAAACTGTTTAAACCATTTAAACTCAGACGATGCAGTGGGGGGGGGGGGCAAAGCCGCCATGTCAGCGAGGACACTCACAGGTGGACCAGAGTCTCCGGACTTTCCTGGTTGTCCTGCAGCACCTGGTATTCCAGGAGATCCTGGAGGTCCCTACAAGGAAACAGTGAGAGCCAATGAGAGGTCAGAAGACGAGGATATAATCATTATCACATTAACCTATAAAAAAAAGTTCCTGCTCCAGAAATATGCTCCAGCTGAATTCAGAAAAGGATTAAATATCATCACCATCATCTGTCCTGATCAGAAGTTCAGTCAACACCATCAGCTCGTTAAATCTGGTTGGAATAGAACTAAATACACTGATGCCAGCTTGTCCTTGAGCAAGGCACTCAAAAGTTTAATTGTTTCAGTTTGGTTTTCAGCCGGTGCCTTGCTCACCGGCCACCAGTGCAGGCAGCATCTCTCAGGTGTCTTACCATGGGCCCTGCAGGGCCTCTGGGTCCAGCTGGTCCTTCTTTTCCTTGAGGGCCCTGAAATGAAAAGATTGTGACTTAAGAAACTGAACTTCTCCTGTTCATGCTTAAAGAATTCAGAGAGCATGGTTGCCATTAAAATCAGCCTGTCTGTACTCACCCTCACTCCAGCTGGTCCGATCGGGCCGACAGCACCAGGGGGACCAGGTGAACCCTGCAAACACACAGAAACAGCTCAACCCGAAGCCCACTACAGAACCTAAGAAGTCACCTTTGCTGCGACTGACCAACTCAAAGCGGTTTGTTTCAGAGCTGAGTTTCTGCATGTCCAACAGTAAATCTCGTTTTTTGTGCTCATTTGCTCAGAAACCCTGCTCACTACTTTTTATTGTCAATCCTCTCTGGTCTTTGATGCCTGGCATAACATTTACAGGGAACATAATATATTCCAGATCCATTTTATTGGCCATTATAAACCAGGGCCTGCATGGTCTGCAAGTCATTAAATGCATGTTGCTATAGCATCTGCTCCAACATGGTCACCTGCAGCCTGCCTGCTCCACCAGCACTGGAAGATCTGCTCAGTGGGTTTGTTTTATTTGATCTGATTAATCGGTCTCACTCATGAGTGTACAGCAGTGAGTCTGTGTGGAGGCAGGAGGCTATGATGAAGACTACATGATGAAGACTGCAGCTGCTGTGTCACAGGTTTGATTTCTATTCGCAGATCCTGCAGCAACCGGTCCCTGGATGTTCCCTCTGGATAAGCGGCTGCAACTATTAGTCAATCAAATAGATGATCAACATCTGTCAACTGTTACCGGACTGGTCTTTGGTTTCTTTGTATCTGACGTCACTCCCTCGTTCACTCCTCCCTCCATAACAGACTCAACACTTTCACTGAGAGTTCACACATATTGCCTCATCACTGACAGGTGTGGAGCCATTGATACAAATCCAGGAGCCAATAAAAACTTTAAAACTAGCTTCAGCTCAGTACAGGTACAGTGACTCCCACAGGATTTGATTGTATTTGTGGTCTGTAGCATCGGGCATCAAGAACCGGTTTCAAACTTCAGATTCCAAAGGAATCATTAAGAAATTCTGATTTCACTCATCAGTTTCTTTCAGTGGTGCTAGTTTTAGTTGCAGTACCAGGTCATGTTTAGTCAACCGGGACTTTGTGCAAGAGATGATACTAACATGACAGCTTTGCCTGTGTGGTATACGAATCATTGAGTGCATCGTGTTTCTCGCGTCTCCGCATCCTCAGTTCAGGTACGTGACAATTAAATAACCCGTCTTATTCTTTACAAAACAGCAGTTTTGGGCAAACTGTACTGTAATGTCTGCAGACTTGGGGAAGTCTTTTCCCTGAAGTTTACTGTGAAGTTATAATTTCAGACAAGGTGGCCTCCCTTCTACAACTGGTGGCAACAGCTTGTTAGTTGAACTATTCTCTGATTCTTTGACTGCAGCCACAGACCAGACGCTCCACCTCTTCCTCTACCACAGCTCTGTTAAAAAAACAATCATGAAACCTGCTGCATTTAAAACTGTTAAAAGCAAGAAAACTGATCTCCTCTTTGTCCATGTCAGGATGAAAAGCTTCCAAAGGGGAATTCTTTAAAAATCCACTGAAGCAAAACTTCACAGGTCGAGCCTGAAGAGGTAAACAAACCACTTCACAGGTCAAGAGAGGGCACAGGAGCGTTTGCTTGTGACTGTGCCTATAAACAGGTTTAATGGAGCCTGACTGCACTGATCCTCAGAGGGATCACCGGACTTGGAGTGACAGAAAGTGCTGAAGGTCTGGAGGTCATTTTTCAGTCCCTCCAGCGTTTAGGGTTCATTTACCTTCTTAAGAGCTCGACTGCAGTCTAATCTTAAATGGGATCAGACCTTTAACCTCAGCTGGAGACGAGTGAAATCACACACATCTTTTCTGAATTTCTTGGTTCAGTTTTGTTAAATTTTTTTTAAACATTTTGTGTTTTATGAAACTTTTTTATTTCTGTCTTTAAAAAAAAAGTACAGGATGTTTCATCTGACAGTTTCCCTGAGAGACCTCTGAGTGATGCTGCAGTGTTCACAAATACGTCACTGAGAGAAGAAAAAAGCTTTAAATTAAGTGGATGAAACTTTGACTCCATCTCTTTCCACCCCATAAAACCAAAATGTTACCTGATATTCTTCACTCTCTATTTTATAAACAGACAGTTTCATCCTGTTGAGAGGTTTTAAGATGACTCAAAGCCTCACTGACCTAAGACGTTCTTTACATTCATGCCAACAGTTTTATTTTGAGCTTAGGTGTAATTTTTTTCCTCCAGACCCATGACATAGCAGCCGACTGCAGAGCGACACTTAAATAGTGTTGTGAATCAAGGTGACTTGTTCTTGGCTCGTTCACCACCAAATTTAATTTAAAAGTAATATTCAGAAACCTGCTGCGGAGAAACACACTCCCTCTTCTCTCTGAATCCTCCCCAGCTGGAAAAGTGTCTGTATCCAGCCACAGGGCCCAACGCCAGACTAGTAGTCTAACTGTGAATTATCCCTGTTTCCTGTTTAAGATCCAAAAACCTTTTTTTAGCCAGAGCTGCACTTACTTTTTGTCCAGGTAAGCCCGAGTCACCGGGGTCTCCCTTTGGTCCAGGGCGGCCCTGAAGATAGAAAACAACAACGTGGATGATGCAGTGTGTCTGACAGGAACAGAACATTCAGATCAGTAACATGACATGTAGAAGAAAAATGTTCTGCCAGTGGTGTTGCTCTGTCCAAGATGAACAAATTCAGGTGAAGCTGTGATACTTCACAAATATAATATTTAATATCTATTTCTAATAATATCTATTTATTTTTATATTTATGCTGCTAACTGGATTGCTACGACAAGGTTTCGTTGTATGACCTACAGTGACAATAAAGATCTATCTATCAAATGTAGCTTGAGATGATCTTCACTGGTATGGTATCAAATTATCCAGAAGACTTTTGTGTTTCTATGTTGAAGAAAATTGAGGAAATCATCAAAATTAAATACATTTACAGTCAGAAAAATATTTCTAGAAACTAGTTTTTGTTTTTACTTCATATAGGACATCTCACTAATGTCAGCTTTACATTTTAAGTGTCAAACCTTAAATACAGGAGGACAAACAGACAATATGTGTCTATGTAATATCTAATAATGCTTTTGTTTGGTGTCAAATCATTATTTTTCTCATTATTCAGAATCTCTTCCCACTGTTCTTCTGAGGAGATCATAAACACATATGTTTAACATGTAGAGTCTCAATCTGCAGAGTAACTGGTAACAGTGTAGTGGAGTAGAAAGTCCAGATTCTTCAGGACGGGACGTCGTTACATCTCTGTGTCTGTGCGACCGTTGTGGAGATTAACTGAAGGAACATTTCTATTTAATTTGGGTGCATCTCATCTCTGAGAAGGAAATCCAAACTGATTTATCAACATTCAGTGATATTGAGGTTTCAGGTCTTTTTAGTATCACTTCTTCTTCCAGACATGAAGGAATGTGAGTCTCTGCCACTGATACTCCCCAGCTTGTAAATTCCCTTCAAAATAAATCGCCAAATAATCCCCTGGTCTGATGTGCGGAGGCATCCTGGGATTTATGCTTGGTTGCTGAAAACGCTGTGTGTTGTGTGTGTGGCTCAGAGGGGGGAGTGTGTGTGTTTGTGTCAGGTGTGTTTATGGACTTACAGCCTCTCCTGGAATCGACAGCCCACTGGGTCCTTGAGGGCCGGGCAGACCCATGGGCCCGGGTGGTCCATTATCTCCCCGTGGGCCGAGGGGTCCCTTTTGAAACACAGAGAGAAGGTCAGATAAGAAATATTTAAACAAAGGAGGAATTTGTTGTTGATATCCGCTGGTATCTCTCATCCCAGATCGACTACACTACTGTTGCAGCCTGTGTTAAAGACCAACAGGAGATGTTGAATGCTGCTGCTGCGTGAATCAAACCTAACCTCTCTTCATATCAGGGAAAAAAGCAAAAACACTCATTTAATAAGTGGAATCAGATGTGGTTACTCTCTTCAAAGCTCTCATACTTTAAACAATCTTTTGTTTTCATCGAGGGCAGATAACTCAGGAGTCTGATCCAGCTCAGAACAAACTGTCATTGATTTTTTTTTCTCTACAGCGTTAATTAAAACGTGAAGCATCAGGTTTTTAAGATGAGACGGATGATAGAAGTTATTTCAAAGATACTTACAACTGGACCAGACTCTCCTCTCTCACCTCGGGGACCTTTGCTGCCAGGGGCACCCTGAGGAGGAGGAACATTTATCATGTTAACAAGGTGCGACTGTGGAAAATGTCTGCCTCAAAGACCCTGAACACTTGGTTTCAAAACAAAGTCCTGTAAACAAATAATCAAGTCACAAAAATATGTGTAGGTATTATTTATAGGAGTTTAACACTTCAGTTAATCCTCTTTATCAGGACTGTGTGGGTTGAACAGATTTGACTGACAGTGAAAAATATAAACCAGAACTGTTTGGCAGAAGATAGTGAGTCTGTGCAGGATCCCATCACTGACAGTGAGCTGACTGAAAAATTACAACAAAAACTGGTTTATTTTGACTCAGTCCCACACACACACACACACACACACACACCGTGCTGCCACTTAAACCAAATGTGGATTAATCCGCCACTGAAAATAGTTCCTCTGCACTGTTTTCTCCTGTTTGATAAATACCACAATGAACAACTGTTTTAGCCTTTTAAAAATGAAACTAAATGTCTTTGAGGTATTTTGAGAGACAATTTAACACATTTTCATGAGATTTGCTGACAATAAGAAAAATATAGAAAACCACCAGCTTTAGCCAGATTCTGACAGAACATAGTTCAACAGGTTAAATGGATATTAGAGCGGTCAGAGGGGAGGCTGGAGGCTTATCCATCAACTGTCACACAGGTCAGCCTTCAACATGCTGCACCACAGTTTACCTTCTCCCCTCTCTTAAAACATTTTATGAGCCACTGCAAAGAAGGTTTCCATGGTTATTGTGCTTCAGGGCTCAATATTCTCCCTTGTACAACATACAGTTTATAAATAACCATAAATAACTTGACAAGAGAGCTTTTACTTATGTATTAGTAGTAATACCACAGTGGGGAAATGTTCCATTACAGATAAAAGCCCTGAATGTAAGTTAAGGTAAGACAACAGGTATTAAGAGTAAAATGTGCTCTAACATTGAAACACAAAGATTGGTGGAAGGATCACAGGCATCCTTTTTAAAAATCGTTGAACAGAAACAAGAATGACACCAGCCTTTTAACTCTAATAGAGATTACATTAATTGAAAACAGAAAATGTATTTAAAGTCTCATAATGCTGCTCAGATGTTTTTGTTTTTTTTAAATCAACATAATGAGGAAATGTTCTTCATGAACGTATCAACATGTTGATACTGGATGTGGCTCTGAAACATTTCTCACAGTATCTGCTTGCTTGTTTAGAAAAGCAACGACATAAACCGTTTTACCATGAGATTTCATTTCTCACTTTCATCATATCTGACTCTGCTGTATGTGCCGGTCTGAAGTATGTTTGGGGTGTTCACAGTCTCACTGCACATCATTTTAAAATCATCAGTGTATGTGTGAGAAATGACCTAAGCTTGGTTTATACATCTGGACCCAGGACTGGAAAAAACGATGCCAGTGACCGTGATCCAGGCAGCCATCACGTTTCCCTCAACATCTATCTGGCATGATCATTTCTAGGAGACACAGCCAGGCTGTGAGATAAATGTAGATAAATATTTCTGTCTGAAACATTGTTGAAGGAAGCTGTGTCTAAAATGGAAATACTCACATAAAGAAGCACATACTCTAAACTGTATTCAAGTAAATGTTCGTAGTTATGTCCCACTTGTAAATAACAGATTATAGGTGCTGGTTTTTGGCCAGTAAGACACAGGCTGACAGACAAATTGAGGTGGTTCTTACCACTGGACCCTGAGGCCCTGGGAGCCCGTTGGCCTCTGAGGTGCAGGTACAGGAGTTAGGGAGAGCCGGACACTTCAGCTCATCTCTCTGTTGGAGAAGGAAACAGACAATTCAACTGTCAAAAAGGACAAAAATATAAAGGCAGAAGCTCCAGACAGAGTCATAATTATAGGAGCCAAAGAAAATCACAAACTGACTCAATCGGGAGTGGAGGTCACATCTTAGAGCGTCCATGTCACTTCATCAGCAGCAGATGATTCACAGTCACGGCTCAAAACGTAAAACATTAACACAGTCACTGATGTAAACTGTGAGTGAGCGTCCTAACAAAGTGTCCACAGCTACAGCAGAAAGCATTTTTAACTAGAACAACACTGCACTGTAAGTTTGTCCCTGTGTGCCCCCTGAAAAATATTTCCCAGAGCTGCATGTCACTCCTGAGGTAAACAGTTTAGACAACATTTCTGTAGGTTTAACTCTTGCACAAGACAAAGAGCAGAGCCAGGATTTTGATCTGTGATGGCTTGAAGCGATTTTCTGGAGCCGAGGATACCAGAACAAATCTGTGGGCGCGGTGACAGCACCCTGAGTGATTTTCCAGTGGTAGGGGTACATTTTCTGGTTCAGAGATTTCAGCACCATGTTAAAATTAAGCTTTTTTTGAAAGTAAAACCTCAGAAAACAGAAATCAGCCTCCTGGATGGAGGGAGGAGGAGGGAAGGGGACGTTCAGCAGGAGGCGATGACACTGTGTTCAGTTCAATGGATGATTTTGTGTCTTGAGTTTTGACTGTGAGTCGGACAAAGAAGATCTGAAGATGTCACCTTTGTCTCTGGGGACAGGCATTAAAACAAACTATTTTCTAGATTTTATAGATAAAATGAGCAATTAAAAAAATTATTAGCAGATTAATCAATAAAATAATGGTCAGTTTCACCCCCAGTTTTATCTATTCAACTAAAAATGTCTCACATCTGCTGTGTTATGATTCATTTAACATTAATAAATCATTGTGAAGCTGAGTGTGAAGGGGATATTTTATAATAATTTTAGTATTTTATATTATAAATTAGTACTTTTAATTTCAGTTCAAGGCATCTAAAACTTCTATCTATATTAATTAATAATAAAAAATGTTCGTTTTCTCCCTGGATCTTCCTTATGTTTTTACAATGAACAAAATATTTATTTTCTTTGTTCCTTATTCTTACAAGTGGAAATTAAGTTAAGTTAAAACTATACACTGCTGGAGTTCAAAGAATCAACTGAATATTCCAACGTCATCTTAAATTAAAAACACACTGGACTTGTGTTGCAGATTTTTCAGTTCATGCATGGCCATTTATTTTCACGGGGATGTGAAACTCCTGCTGTCTGGGTGGATATTTCCACTGGGTCCATGCTGATCGCCTCAATTGGGATCATTTAATGTCAGCAAAAACAGCCCAATCAAGCAGCTGCCCCTGCTCTGCAGCAATTGAGATAATGATCCACCAGATTTGAATCCTTTTCAAAAACTTTTGGATGTCCAACTGCAGACGTGCTGTGCTCAGACAAAGCTTTATTTGTTACAGTGTCTCTGGAGATCTCTGCTGGGACTGAAGTGAGAAACCTTCCTGCTGAGAAAGGCCAGAGTCCAGCCACTAAACAACAGCCTGAGCTGTGCTGCATTTAAAAGCTGTAGCTGCTGCTGCTGATGACAGCCTGAAAACAAATGCTCCTCTCTTTAGTCTTGTGTGTTGAGAAACACCAGAAATGATTGTCCCTGGAGTTCATGTGTGAGAGATGGAGGATAAAGAGGAAGGAAACTATTTCTACCATAGGTACTGTTGTAAGGATCCTGTTCATATGTGATCATCGTGTATTTATGTTCTCTGCTGTCTACAGATTATTATCAGTCTACTCAGTTTTTCTCACCCTCCCCTGGATTAATCAAGACATTTCAAGATGTCATGTTGAGCTTTAGGAAAATGTGATTGTGAAAAATTGTAATTTTTCTACTATTTTACAAACCAAACAATCAAATAATCATGAAAATAATTGGCAGATTAATCGATAATGAAAAAAAATGTTAGTTGCAGCACTAATTCCATACTGGACCTGATGAACAGAATCATCCAGTGTTGGTGTTTTGCAGGGTCACTCTGAATGTTGGCCAAAGATAAGACAATAAGACTCAGGCTGTAAGAAAACTAAGTTCCCTTTAAACTGGACTACTGAAAATGTAAGAATCCAAGCTGCTTTTCCTGTGCTCTTCAAGTCCTTTTGTGTTTTGTATTATATCTCACACTCTGTTGACCTTTAATCAGCGGGCTCATGCCTCTGAATATCATATATACCCTGTTTATTTTTCTCTTTGAGCCTGTTCTGATTCTGATTATGCTGCTCTGATCCTGGGCTTTGATCTGCCACTGAGATTTAAAAAAAATACTTTGAGAAAATTAAGGACACACTCCTCAGACCTGCAGCTGAGTGTTACAGTACAAACACACTCATCTGCTTTTTACTGTCAGGAGGCTGTAATTACTTCTGCTTTTAACTGCAGCTAAACGTGTTGCCAAGAACAAGTCCACTGTCCCTGAGTCTGGATACCAGGTAGCCTGATTTTCTATAAGAGGACGATCAGACAGAACACCCAGAGATGCACCACAGATTTAAAAAACAAACAAAAACTCAAAGGGAATATGCACTTACATGCAAGCAGATGTGAGTTTTAGACCTGCTCTGGATGCAGAATTAATCTCAGGACAGTGCGTACGAAGTCAAATATGACTTGTGTTTTCAATGAGCCTCACATATCAGGATGACCCAAGTATGGCCACAAACAAACAAAACGTTTTTGTCAATAAATTAGATTCCTGTTTTGGCCGAATTAAAAATTATATCAGGGAAGAAAATCTATAGTCTACAGGCCAAAAACTCCATCAACCCTTTCTATACTTTGTAATCCAACAATAGTTTAAAAGCAGAGAAGCTGCTCCTCACAACAGTCCCTCATCGCAACACTGAAGCTAAGGCTCAAGATTGACCATCATTCAAATTTTGGCTGCAGGTTAAACAAGTGTGTGGAGGTGCTGTTTCAGTATGAACACATTAAAAGGCCCAGTGTCCCTGGTTCATGGACGTGGGGGTTCTCCTACCATAGATGGGAGGTCACAGCATCTGTCTCTGCTGGTCCAGCCCAAGCTGCAGACAATATCGAACATCTGGAGCTGGAACTGTGGGGGAGAAAAAAAAACAAAACATGGAAATAGTGTTGTGGTACATGTGTCTCTGATACGCCCTTCACAGCTCCCAGAAGACAAATAGAAAAACAGCAGAGAATGCAGCACAGCCTAGTCCCATCAGCCCCGGGGAAGAGAGGAAACGTCTTATATTGCAGCCATGTTGACGGCTTAACGTACAGCACTGGTCCAGAGTCCGCTCATTTTGATCACTCCCAGGCCCGACTACAAAACTCTTCAGGTTTTCTTTCACTCGAATGAATGAATAGCAGCAAATACAAAGAAGGAACAAAGGTGTAGAAGTGAAGGAAATGGGCAGCTGTTTAAATCACTCTTTATACTGGGTTGTGAGTGTATTTAACTAGTTTCACTAATGGATGGGGGAGATGAAATAAATGAATCATTATATTAAAGTCGTTGGACAATAATGACCATAACAACAGTCTAAAGTTACTGCGGATGGTCTGGTGTCTGTCTGGTGTTAATGTGGAGTAGAACTATTGGCGATGTTGTTGAATGTGGTACCGGTAGATTTAACTCTCCACAGAGACTTGCGAACACTATAGCTAACACTAACTGTAGGCTTCATTTCATGCTAATCTTTTTTTTTCTTTTTAAATCTTTTGTGGTGTTTCACAAAATGAGCTGTGAGAAATAAAGCTTCCAAATTTCCATAATAAATCAAACATTTTGTCAGAGAATTTTCTCCCTAAATGCTGTGATAATAAATGATAAATTGATAAATTGTTAAAATTGGATTCAAAGGGTTGTGAACACTGTTTTTTATAAATGGTATTCCCCTCTACCGGACACTGAGCCATATGCAATTACACTATAACGGTTCAGCTGTTGTGGTTTTGCTCTGTTGAAATCTGATTTCTTTTCATCACATGTAGCTGTTGTTGGGTATTATTGTTGTTGTAGCTGCAGACTGCCAAAATATTCCTCCCTGGGGCAGAAACATGTCAAACTCTAAAATTACAAAGTCCAAATTAAAGTAAAATACCTTTAAAATCCTTGTACAGTCATAGTTAAAGCTTTGAACAGAGTTCACTCACAGTTGCTGATTCTCCTTTGGAGCCCATGGACTTGGACATCCTGCCCAGAACCTGGTAGCCATCGCTGGATGTGTTTCCAGCGGCCTTGATCTCCTTCTCAGCCACTTCTTGGCAGTCAATGTTGAGTTTGACGCTGGTGGATGAGACCAGGATATGGAGCTTCAGAGAGAAAGAGAAAAGAAGAAGAGAAAGGAGAAAAAAAGAAGAGGTTTATTGGCACATTCTTTGTTCTACGACCGAGTCACTGTCTGGTTTTTATCCTGATGGTCTGCAAATTATTAGGTTATGCCGAGTCTGGCCGTGGAGTCTGAGTTGAGGGTGGACGCTCACTCATCTCTGCTGTAGTTCTGTTTATTGAAACACTGCTGGAATGTAAGAGAGCTCACTCAGAGGAAAACCAGCACTTCCTTTCCATTCATTCAAAAAGAAGAGGTGCTCCATCACAGCAAACACACTGCTGCACCAAGTAGGAAATTAAAGTTTGGACCAAATGATGGATTGTATAAAAACTCATATGGTGCTTTGATCTTTGAACTTCTTCCTCCTGCTTCCCTGAAAACTCATAGTCACATCTCAATGAAAAAAATCACTTCTTCATCTTGTTATATAAACTTATTTAAAGATGCCAAAGGCCCCAAAAACTGCAGCTTTTAATTCCACATCTTCTTTTTGTCAGAACAGTCATTTGAATGAATTGGGACTAAGTCTAATATCAAACAGTGGTAAGATCACTGGTGGTGGATCAGAGTCCATGCTGTATGAGTCCACGGGACTTAAGCTTTCATTTAATTAAGTCACATATTTTATTCTTCTGCATCCCATCTTTTTCTCTCCTTGTTCTTTATGAGATGAAACCAAACTTCTAAAAAACACTGCTGACTTCAGTTGTGTTTTTTTCCTCCAGCAGATAAAAGTCTGTCATAAAGAAGATGCAACAAAATCTTCATTCTCAGAGTCCCCGTCCTATTTCAAGCTTTGTCAATGATGTAATAAGATCTAACGTTAACGTTTGTCCTGCAATGGTTCAGGATGCACCAGTTCACTGATACAACTTTTTTGGTCCCCTTCCGAAGCCTAAACTCTGGATGTTTGCTCATACAGGCTGGGTGCGCTCTGTTTTGATGCTGAACTGATTAAGCAGATCGGGTATCGGCCATGATGCAAACCATACACATTCACTGTTCCAGCTATCTGTGTTTTTCATTCAGTTGAGGCAGTTCCCTGATCCCTGACCTCATGTTACCTTTACTAAAATGATCCCAGAGAGTTCCACAGAATAAGGTCTACAGATTTTACATTTGGGATGAAGACAGCACTAGTTTCAGATCAGTCATTGATATCAGTTGAGGAATCTGAACCAGAATCAGCAGTTTTATGTAAACAGTTCCGGTCAGAAACGTCCAGGAACAGCCAGGACGTTGAACAATCCTGATCAATATCTACAGAGCTCAGCCATGATTCAAACATTTCTCCTCCTCCAAAAACTCCTGTTCCAGCAGTAAGAAAATTTTGGAAGCCAAATCTTCCAAAATTCATTCCTTCCATCCTGGATGAAGGCTTTACACTGATTCAACTCTTTACTGTAAAATAACTGAGGCAGCAGTGGAGTCATCTCTGCAACACCACAATGCATTTCTCCCCACTCAGATCTCCCTCGCCACATCTCCTCATGATGTCATTTTGTGGTAAGCCATGAGTGCTGACTTTACTACAGCTTCTCCTCAAAGCTGGCCCCTCTAAGGCAGCGGCCGGTCGGACAGAGTCCAACTGTAAGGAGGGAGAATGTTGCTCCTACAAAGCCACAGAGCAGCCACTGGCAGCTGCAGCAGCGGCGGCTCGCTGCTTGTGGTCAGTCAGTGTCTGCGGAAATGCAGAGGCATGTTTAACAGACCGCAGAGACACGGAGACATCCAGGGAGGGAAGCACAGCAGTGTTTCCATTCACACCTTATCTGATGCTCTGCAGCTTTCATGAAGTCACAGGCACTGTCAAAACTTTAGGGTGTCGCTCTCAACACTAGAGCAGGATACACTCGTCTGTGGACACGGTAGTTCACAGGATATGGATTTTAAAAGCCAGTAACAACACTGATATGGTCAGACTGGAGCTGCCAATATTTAAATGTGATCGGGCTCATGCCAGAAGTGTTTCACTTAGACGTCAGGCTGGAAAATCTTCTGACATTTAGAGGAAACTCTGATACGGTGTTCCTATAAAACACACTGTGATGCATTAGTCTCATGTGGCGCTTTCATTTTTCAATCTGTTCTTCCAGCTTCACTTTGGTTTGATCAAACATTACTTATCAATTTGTCAGAGATCTTACATCAAGTATTTATGGGAGGAATTTGGTTGAAATGTACATCTGCTGTTTGAAAGAAGGTGAATACAACACATTTAAAGTATAATATCATAGTCAACATTTTTATTACTTTCAACAAATCCTGTGAAAACCAAGACTGAATGTCTCCTGTGTGTATCAGAGCTTGATGTATCTGATTCCTCTGAGCCACAGAGCTGCACTGGTTCCAAAAACTATTAAAAACACATCACTGAGACTCATTATTGTGCTGGGTGACATGTTACTTCATTAGCATCAACACACACTGTAGTTTCTTTTTGGCTCTGTCGCACCGACACCACCCTGCTGCCACAGCATCTGAAATCATTTTTACTTTTTAACAGTGCAGTACATGAAAAACTCTCCACCGTAGCAGGTCTTTCAATTAGTCAGTGAGAACTTCTTTTATTATCCCGGGGGTGAAGAAGATGCTAGGCTGATGTCTCCTATTTAATGAGCGACGATGACCTCTCCTCACAGTTATTTTCTATCTTTGTTTTTTAGTTCCGAGTCTGAGCTAAAGTTACTGTCCCTGGCAGATTTGTTCATCTATTTCTCAGCGGTTGACGCAGATCATTTGGCAAATGGCTTATAGTCCACAAAGAGCTCGCAGAGAGGATCTTCACTCACTCACGTAATCCTTGTTTAGTCCCATCAGACCACAGAGATGCTCAGAAAGTGTCCACAACAGATCTGACTGTTTGACTGATCTCTGCTGTTAAACACATCTGGGGGAGGATTTCAGAGAAGCATCCAGCGCTGAGTGAGCTGGTTGGTAAAGTGCTGCGAGGGAAGAGGGGATTAGTGAAGTCAGACGTGGTGATGTGGCCGGCCCTGACATCTCCATGAGTCTGGCATGGTAACAGACCCAAACATCATTTCACAGGGAGGCTGTAGCCGGGTTGAAGCAGACTTTCTAAATCATGTTTTTTCCTGCACAGCACTGACAGCAAGTTCAGAACGTCTCAGTGAGCCGTGAAGATTTGCCAGTTCTTCGACTGACATGCATTTAAATCTTTAAGCATACAAAATGATTCTTCACTTTAGTTTTATTTATTATTTCAAGGCTTGGTGGACGACGGAAAAAAGCAACAATCCAGAGTCATGGCCTCAAAGGTTTTAACCCACATGACAAACATACAGTATGCCCACCATGCAGCAGCTCGCTTTAGCAAGAAACTGAAATCAGGCAGCTATCAGGGTTTATGGCCATGTCTGACCTCTGACCTCTCTGTGGAGGGAGGAGCAGGAGGAATTTCAGTCGCAGGCATCAAGTCTGCATCACTTTCTCTTTCTCTGACGATTTCATCACATCTGAAACAAACATGTCTGGGACTTCTTCCAAAAACTCCACAGCAAAATTCCTTCTGAAAGAGTCTTTTTTGTTTTGAGCTGACGGTGAATTTTAATCCCATTTGGATTTTACAAGAAGTCATTTTTGTGTCTTTTGTTTAAAAGACCTTCAAGATTTACTCAAAACTCATCGTTTAAATTCCTAAACTGTCTCCATTAAACTGTCAGAAGGAAGAGCAGAGGGGGAAAAAGAAAATGTCAAAAATAAATCACGGCTGAAACTGCCCAGAGGAGCAGTATTATCAGGGGGCAGCTGTCACCAAAGTACAGAAAGTAATCTGCAGACAGGCTATCTAAATCTTAGACAGACAGTACTATTATTACAAATTGCTCACTGAGACGGGCTTTAAAGCTTCCCTGCTGACACTAACATCTCGCCCTGCAGCAGATGCAGCGTACAGAGGCATGCTGGGAGGTAAAATCCAAAAGAATTCCCCTGCGGTTGGCTACCAATGGCAACAGAGGCAGGACCAGTGCCTGCCTACCCAAACTCCTCCTGAGCTGAGAAGAGGGGGCGGGGGCTGCAGAGAGAGATGGATGGAAATGAGGTCCCCCCGCCCTGCTGGCGCTCATAAGCTGCTCTGATGTAATTGTTTAATAGCAAAAGCAGTGACCCAGTATTTTCCAGGCAGTTGTCCCAGCAGGGACTGCAGTGCATTTTTAACGTTCTCCGCCTCTCAGAAGAGCTTATGGATCCTTGTGAAACTTTGTGATATTGTTGCAGGCTGTCCACACTGCTTGCCCTCAGCAGTACGTCTTGTAAATAAGTGTTGCTATCAGCACCACAGCTCTGACCTCTGCTACAGTTTATGACATATTTCCTCTGAGTGGAAACGACAGACAGAGCTTCACTGCAAAATCTCTGTTCTCCACATCAGGCCAAAGAAACATTTTTAGAGACAGGAAGAGAAGACCAACCATGTGAGCTTCAAGGGTTTATTTTAGTTCTAATTGGATAAAATAGCTGCTACTTTAATGAAATCAAAGAGTCTTCAACTGAAGAACAATGGGTACTTAAGAGGCACAAACTAGAGCTACTACTGCTCGACTACTACTGCTAGTTTGACCTTCAAAAGGGTTTCAAGAGTCTTTTAACACAGATTTCACATCATCAATACTGCAATTCAAGTGAAAAACAGGAAAACATCACAAAAGCAGAGCTAAAAATTAACAGCATTGATCTCCATCACTACATCTCTGCCTGAGGATTTAAAGGCTTCTACAGGCTTCTTTCTGGAGCTCTAGTAACAACAGGTCCATTCGCCAATCAGAAAAAAGTAGCTCAAAAAGTCATGGAAATCTACCTTTATACAATTTGGAACCTTTAAACCAAACCAGCTTCACTTGACTCTTGATCATTTTGATCATTTTATAACATCCATCAGCCCAGACGAGGATTTGAACTGAATACAGTCAAAAACAAAAACCACAATGGGATCACAGCAGCCGTCACCAGACCCATGAACACTCAGTAGTTATTACTACATTATTACATTCAGCACTCAGTAGTCATGGGTCAGACCACCCATCCTCATTTTGCTCATGGTGACAAAATCTGTCCTCAGATATATAAACACTTGCCCAAGTCCTCAAATCATGATGATACACACACACACACACACACACACACACACACACACACACACACACACACGGTGAAAACACTACCAGTCCCTCTGTAGCAGCTACTCATAAACCGCAGCCCCAGTTTGCAGCACTTGAGCATCACATGCTCTGCGTTTTACAACCTGCAGAGGACCATCTGCTTGTCTGAGCTGACATAACTCTTCAGGAACACGTCTGTAGTTGCATGTGAGCTGCTCTGCCTGTAATATACAACATATTTGGAATCTCAGGTATCCATAGAATCTGTATGATCTAAGGACGTCCAGCGAGAACAAAGCAGAGCGAGTAGATTGATGTGTCACGCCTCAGTCACACCTACTACTAAAAAATGTTATATAATTCAACCATTGCAGACATATTTGACTTTTCTGTTTAACTTAAATATGTTTCAAACCCAAAGTACACATATGGACCATATAATGCTGCTATTTTTTTTTTTAACATTCCTGTAGTGTGTTTAGTCTGCTCTCTGCTGCTCAATAAATGATGATGAAGCAGGGTTGTCACTTCTGTCTTCTGGCTTTAATCCAGCCACCATGAATGGAAAGGTGGCCTCTACACGTCTGCTGTGTTTACCTTGTGGAAGCTTCCATGGAACATCCTCTTCACTTGATCATTGTCGAATGTGACCCTCTGGATATCGCCACTCTCGCCTTTGTTGTAGAATGACACAGTCTGCTTGGAGGCTGAACAGAGACAAAAAATATTATGAGTCTCTTTATTTGTAGGAGTAAACTGTGACTCAAATGCAATCATGCAAAAGTTAAAAACATGTTTACATAAGAGGAGCAAACTAGAGCTGCTGGTGCACGTGCAGTCTGGGCAGTTTTCCGCTTTGCAAGGATTTTTTTGACTCATTTCCCTCAGCTATGAATTTTTTCTGCCTTGTTCACTAAAAATAGTGGTGATGATAAGTTCCTGAAAATAAGGCTTAACCCATCAAAAACCTTTAAAAGTTTATTTCAAATCTTCAAGAGCTTTGCCAATTGAAAACAGAGAATCTGCATAACTGACTTGACAGAAATTAAATTAGACACACTGACTCTTTGGTGCCTTTCAGGCTAATCAGGCTAGTTGGTGCAGGGTGTTTAGATTTCTATACACACCAAAGCTTTACAGTCAGAACAGCAGAGCACACACTGTTAATAACTAACCTGTCATTCTCATTTAGTCATTTAAAGGATGCATGGTTTGAAGTCCAGTTTTAATGAAGCTTCATTTGGCCAAAATGATTGAATTTCACATTAGTGCTACACAGGTCATCACTGACAGTTTGCAGATGTCACCTTGGATTCAGATATCTCTTAAAGTATAAGAGGTATTATATTCTTTACTTTTATTGCCTTAAAATGGGTCAGACTCCTCAAATCCTACAATTCCCATAATGCAAATATGTGGTCGAAGACTTTGGGTTATTTTCTCAAAGTACCAGACTTACAGAAGCAGAGACATTATGCAACTGTTTCCACAGACTCAACAGTTCTCCTTACTGTATGATTAGTAAACTGATTGTCTGCCATAATGTGTTTTTGGTTAACATGTGTGAAGAGGTAACACTGGGATACAATTTAATGCACTTAGCATCTAGGTGATCATTTCAGATGTGACTTTGCAAACATTTGTCATAAAGTCATATGTATGGATATCAGATAACAGCAGGTTATTATTGTGGATCATTGTCTTGTAATAGAAAGTAAACCAGCCTCTTTTCACTGTCACCCTCCTGACTGACTGTGGGACATCTGCATCCAGAACCTCCTGATATTTAGTGGAACCAATTCTTCCCTCTGTAAAATGTTTGCTGTGCCACTGGCTGCCACACAAACCAAAAGCTGAAGATCTCCACCGCCATGCTGAACAGTTGGCAGGGTTTTATTTTCATCATATGCTTCTTTTTGTCTCCAGACAAAACTTTGATGATTGTGAACAAAGAGCTCAATTGTAACTTCATCTGTCCACAGCACGTGTTTCCAAAACAACTCAGGCTGATCCAGATGTTGCTTTGACGTTGACTTTTGTGATGAGGTCACAGGTAAGGTTTCCATCTGTGATGCTCCCATGTAGACCCTGTCTGTGTGTCAACACTGCCCCACCGCTCCTGTGTCAGCTGAACCTTACGGGCGTTGGCTTCGTCTTTCTGCCCAGTTTTATCTTGTTTTATCTAATTTTACCTTAAAAGTTTCCAGGTCTTGTCTTGACTTCCGCAATTCCCCTTAACGGCCAATTCCTAACGACATTTTATTTTCAGATCCTCAGTCAGTTGCTTAGAGGTGACTGAGTGTAAGCACAAGGTTTGACGAGTCAGAGAAATTATCATCAGCTGACAACTCCTAATGACAATTCTTCTTATACAAGTCCTAACAAGACCTGACAAGTTTTACAAGCCACAATTGTTGTTGACATTTTTCTACTTTTTTAGGTGTATCAAATGAAAAGTAACATCTGAAATGTCTGTTTGCTTCAGGAGTTGTATTTACTTCTTTTCACTCAAATCAACAACAGAAATTTGATCAGGGGTGCCCAAACGCTTACATAACAACTGGCTCAGCTCCAGCTCCCAGCTTTAAAAGCTAAAGTTTAATATTTAAGAAAAGAAGTGTGAGATGAGAAGCCTGATACCATTCTCATATCAAACATGGTGGAGCTTGAGCCAGGAGATGGTTAGTTTAGCTTAGTTTGGTAAAACAACTAGAAACTGCTTAAAAAGTTTCCTCTGGTTTTGTCAATCTTCTCAGCTAACTCTCCTCAAAAATGCTGAACTATTCCTTTAATAACATAGAGTTTCTTTCTGTGGAGGATCTGAGGCTCAGTGTTGTCCAATAGTTGTTTTTTCAAAAACCAGAACAAGTGATTGTCACTGGAGGACTCCTGCTGAAGCCCAGAAGAAGGTCCTGCTGACGGACTAAAACCTTGGCTTCAGTGGAGCCAGCTGAGCTCGACCGATGACAAAAGATTCTCGAGGAGAAAGGAGTCGTCTCGGTTATCAACTGAGACCGAAGCAGCTGGAGGGCACATCCAGCTCATTACACCCCACTCAGCTTGTTTCAAGATCAGATTGGACACAATGAGGCACAGATGCGCCACACATTTTTTCACTGCACACACATCAGAGGACAAGAATAGAGAAAGATATTTACGGTCAATAGTGACGCCGGTCTCTGGCTTGTGGTCCTTGGTTGACACCTGCCAGATGTCGAAGGCCTCGGTGGGTGAGTCGGGGAGGAGGCGGAACATGAGGATGATGGTGTAGGCGTGGGGAAGACCGTCAGGGTGGACCTCTCTGTTCATGAGACAGAAAGAGACAACATGTTGGATTTACTATTGAGGGGGTTTACCCGTACTCCGATCCAACGCAAATGACCTCATCAACTCAAGACTGCAAACAACCAAGTCCGTGGTCAGGTTCACTGAGAAACCACGTCAAATAAAAAGACAAGGAGGAAAAGAAATCATGTCTACAAAGAGAGTTTGATAGCTGATAGAAATGAACGGAAACAGGATGGAAATAAATGATTGGACAGGTGATGACAACTTTAACATAATTGACTGAGATTTGTCGTAAAAACTTTAAGTGACCATAAAACCTACACAGCAAGAATTCATGTGAAGAGTCTAAAACAAACTATGACCAGTGCAGTGTGAACAGTTTTAAACACAGATCTAACAGAGGTTATTCTAACAGTTATACACAGCTGTGCTACACTATACACCATTAAAATAGGACCCACTTTACTTTGAAATGTCAACTACTTGTAATGGAGCGTTTTTACATTGTACTTTTGCTAGAAAACACTGTTTCACTTATTGTATTAGAGCAGGATGTTTCCCATTTGTCCCTCTGATGTCACTACACATTTTGGAAAGTCACACTTGGTAAACAGTCAGAACTCAAGCTGTTTTCCGCCACTTTGGTGTTGCTTGTGATATTCTGGATATGGGACGCCTGTGTTGGGTGGTGGCCAGTGTTAACAGTAGTTTGCGGTTGGGTTTGCACTGAGTGGCCTGACGGAGGCTTGTTGTGTGAAACAGCTTCAGCATGGACTGAGAGGCTGTTTCAGAGGCAAGCTGCACTCTGTCAGGACCTGCAGCTCTGTCTGACCTCACAGAGCGTCGTAAATCCACTGACCCAGTTTGTACAGAGAATGAGCTCAGACAGTGTTAACACAGCTGTGCACGACGCTTCATGTTACTGACATGAACAACTTGGGAGTGTTAAAAACATTCACAATGACAACAAATCTGCACTGTCACTGGGACACTCCAGGACAAAGTGCTGGTTGTGCTCAGCTGTTTGTGTCAATGTGTCTCCCTGCTGAGTGATTTAAGTTTCATGTTTACATTATGACAGTTTTTGATTCTTTGCATTTCAGGATC
Organism: Trachinotus anak; assembly: GCF_046630095.1. Classification (NCBI taxonomy): domain Eukaryota; kingdom Metazoa; phylum Chordata; class Actinopteri; order Carangiformes; family Carangidae; genus Trachinotus; species Trachinotus anak. Next base: position 7,655,832 of record NW_027273882.1, on the reverse strand, counting down.
ATGCTACCAACAAGAAAATGGTAGACAACAAAAAGAGTTCGTACAAAATAAACAAATAGCTGCATTATTCAACCTAAAGGCTCTTTTCTTTGAGTTGCTCCAAAGACAGAAAACCTCATTGGCTGAGTGAGTTTCTCTGCTCAAACAAGACATAACACACTTTTTAATGCAAACTAGCCAGACTATGTTACTTCAATGAATTTGTTAGCTCAGCTGAATGTTGATGAGCCAGCAGGGCAGAAGCTTAACTGAAAAATGGGGTGGGTTAGCTAGCTGCAGCTAGCTTCCACAGTCACCAGTGGCAAATTAAAGAGCGACTACAATCAGATATCTTTAACTCTGACAACATTTCCTTTTTTAACCATTCAAGTTCGAGTCATTTCTTTTGTGTATGTTGTCATTAGGTTAGTTTAGTCTCCAGAGCAGCTTCCCTCCAAGTCAACCCTAAACCTACAGCTGTACTAATGCAAAGCAGGACAGCAGCAGCTTGTTTACCCAACATTCTCTAAACACAATTCAAAAAAGCACTATGACATCGGTCACATAAACTACAACAAAATCAAACTCACGTTGTGGGCTGAGTGAGGAGGGCGTTCTTGTGGAGTCTGTATGCTGTGTAGCTGTTGAAGGAGCCGGGCTCCATGGAGACGCCTTGGACATAGCTGTAGGTCTTCTCTGTCAGGTTGAATGCCTCAAGCATCCTGAAGCCTGTAACACAGCACATCAGGAGCTTTTTCATTAAATCAGACACTCATCACATGAAAGTAATCAAACCTCTTATTGCAACATCACCGATGGAGGAACTCAAGACATTTTAAAGGACAGCAGCTGATGTAGGATCTTAATAAATTAATAATTTGTGTGTTCTTACCAGGTGAAGTAAATCCATTCAGGAAAATCAAGGGACAGGCTGTGAAACGAGAAAGAGGAGACATGTCAAAACAAATTCATCAACAGAAGCTGAAACTGTTTCTGTTTTGTTGGAGCAGAATTTGTCTCACATGTCAAACTCACATGATGTTGCGGTTTCACAAATGAAGGTAATCAGGTTTTCTTTGATGGTGTCAAAAGCATCAAAGTCATCTACGATGAAGACGTGCCTCTCGCTGGGTTTACTGCTGATTGACTGCAACTCCACAAAATCCACATCAGCAACACCGATGGCGAAAACGCTGTAACCTGAGGACAGGAAATAAACATACAGTCAGAGGCAAGAGTCAAATCAACCCAGAGTGGAGGGAACCAATCAAATTCAGCTAAAAATATTCATAGTTTAACACACCACAGTTCAACCAGTTGGTAAGAAACAAGCAAGAATCAGATCCAGCTCACTTCGACTAAGTTATTGTACATTCTGGTGATAAAACATGGATAATTTTAGCCAATTCAGTGTCCATTACCTGCGTGCTGAAGCTTGGCAGCGTTCTTCTTCACCTCATCCTGAGATCTACCATCCGTGATCGCTACAACTATCTTGGGGACGTTTCTTCTCATTCCATTTTCCAGTGAAAAGGCCTTGTCGTTGGTGTGTTTCAGAGCCACTCCTGCTCAGAAGAGGAGAAGAAAACTGTTGCTGAATCACAATGGCTTGGAATATTTAATAATCATAAGGTTTGTTGCACACATTTCACTGGTCCACATACAGAATAGAATAATTCACAATACACTGGAACAACAGGATGATGTGTCCTTGTGTGATGTGATGGGGGATCGAACCTGTCTTTGTGTTTCCTCCTCTGAAGCGAATGAGATGAAGTGCAGACATGGCGACACCTTTGTCTTGGTAAGCATTCAGCTTGAACTCTGTCTTTGCGTCATCGCTGTACTGCACAAACGACACCTGTTTGGAAAGTCACATCGCTGACATTAGCAAGACGTCAAGTTTAGTTATAGAGCCCAGGATCTCAGTTTTTCCCAGTACACAACAACTTCTAAGATCCTTGATTTTAAAAGGTAAGAGACATTAATATGGATAAATACATCTGACAATAATTTGGTTCACAGCACACATTTGTTTTTTGGAAATGAAAGCTTTTGGTAATAAAACCTTTTTATTGTGCAGTGGACAAAATATCTCTTATCCAGATAGAGAGAAGAGTCTTTGAGAATTCTGGAAAAACTGCTCACAACTTCTGGAAGTGATGTTAAACAACCTTCAGGCTTTTTCAAAGATCATCAGGGATTTACTTTTCAGAAAAACAGATGCTTAGCTCTCGAATATCAGACGTGACTAAATTACAATATACTACTAAAGACTTAATATATATAAAATATAGCGTGTATACAACTTTAAAATAAAGAGAGTATTACTGTAGGTCCACGCAGAGTGTAGAAGTCTATGGAGTGTGCGCATTGTCCACACAACAGCTGAATATTGAAGAAAGTTTCTTCAATATCCATTGATTGTTTAACTTTGTATTACAGTTAATTTATCCATATATGAAGTATTATTGTGTCATTTTGGATGCTACTAATCCATCTTCCATGATATGATACTTTTAAAAAGGTCTCATATTTTAACTTCTCCAGTGTTTTATTTGTGTTGATATCTATAAGATATATTTGTGGTTTTAAGAACCAAAAACCATCTCAATGTAGTTTTACATCTCCTCTCTCAGGTTTCTCTCTGGAGCTCTAGTAACAACAGGTCAACGTAAATGGCAACCAATTTAAACAGGTACAGTTCAGGAAATGTATTAATTATTAATAGCATAAACACTTTCAACACATGCTTTTATATATGTTAAGCTTAGGTACTTGTTTGATAGTGTCCTTTGTGTTTAAATGTTTTTTCCCCCCAATCAATTCTTAGACCTTCACTAATTTTCTTATTGGTCTTTAAAGGACTTTAATCTACCTTACTGTCGAACTCCTGTGTATCAGTATTGTACCATTAAATAAAGAGATCCCTCTGGAACAGTTTGAACCCAAATATAAAGTCATCTACTTTTTTTTTGGGGGGGGGGGACTTTTTGTGCCTTTATTATAGAACAGTGGAGACTGACAGGAAAGGGGGTAGAGAGAGGGGAGTGACATGCAGGAAAGAGTCGGGCCAGTCAGGAGTCGAACCGGCGACTGCCTGCTAAGAGCGTCTTGCGCTCATGTGGTACATGCCCAAACCACCCGACTACCGGGCTGCCCCAAGTCATCTACTTTAAGAGTCAATTGAAAAATCATCTCATTGACGTACATTGACTTATTTTATTTTATAGTTTATTTATTTTATAGTTTTATAGTTTATAGTATATTTTATAGTTCCCATTTTCTTTTTCCTGCTGTTGTCCTTGTTTTGTCTTATCTCATGTTACTGATCACTTTTTATTGAATTGTAGTCTTTTCTTTATATACTAGGAAGAACTTTTAAAAAGCTTTTTTCCTCCCCTGCAGACATCCACTGAGCTTCGCTACTGTATGTCTTTTGCTGTCATGTTTTAATTGTGCAAATAAAACCCTAACAGTTGTGGCAGGATGTCAAAGTTCACCACTGCCTTGCTTTTAGATCATTGTCAATACAAACCTGCATTCCTGAGGGTCCGATGACATCAAAAGCGCCGATCATGCTGGAGACAAAGTGCACAACTTTGGTGAAGCTCTCCTCGCCGATACTCCAGGAGCCATCGATGAGGAACACCACATCTGCTTTGGCACCTTTGCAAACTGAGACAAGAAAACAAGTCAATAAGTGGTTCTTAAGTCCACCGGCCAGACCTCAGGGGAGCATCACAAACACCAGCAGAGAAAATGGCATCATCACACGGCATGATGATTGTTTGTGAGCCGGAGCGCATTAAAAAAAATCAGCTGAACGCGTGTAACAAAACAAAACGATTGAAAAAAATGACGTGATGGGGCCATGTACTGTATAGTAATTATGGGTTTCACAGATGAAAAAAAAATACTGGCAAAACAAAACAAGGAACATTTGGTTACCAGACGGTTGAAAGTCAGCTCTTGTTAATGGGCTCCTCTCAGACAAAGACGAACTGAGTAAAAGCTTCGGATAATCTTTGCCTTATGTGATACAGCACGCTTTGTAATCTTCTTTATCCTTTCTTCCCTTTTATAAACAAGTTTTACACAACACCAAACAACACAAACAGATTCTTTGGACTGGTCTGTCTTCATTTTTCAACACCTAAGTTGTTGGTTCGTAACGGGCGTGTTCCCTGTCATGTGCCCCTCGGGGCCAGCAGCACATGTGGTGGCCATTAATGCATTGCTGGCACGAGTCGGATCCAGAGGGAGTCTGCATTCAAAACGTCAGAGAGGCCAAAATGCTGCATTGAGGAACTTCCAAACCAGAGCTGAGCTTGAATGAAAAGACTCAACCCATTCAGTCCTGGGATGATATACGTTTTTGACAGAGTTTCTTGGGGAATATTGGCTTTGTTGAACCTGATGTTTCTGAATGTGGTGCGGCATCATGGAGTCCTGTGGGGACGTTTAAACATGCAAAGTTCACATTGATGCTTTCATTAACTTCTGATTAAGTTAAACATCAGGAAACTCTGATGTATTATGGTTGAATTTGCATCTGCACTGAATTGCCCCTGCGAAATATAGACAGATGGGAGACTTTATTTAAATTCAACTGAAATCACATATTGTTCTCCCTTTATGTGGTTAGAAATCCTTGTACTGTTTGTATTGTTCATGTTTTTGATTATATTATTTATTATTATTTATTATATTTCAGAAATGCTTCACTAGCCTCTAAGTGCAGGAGGGGGCAGGCCAGTGCACGCATTAGACTAACACTGCGTCAGCATTGGCAAGGAGACATGACGTAAACACACCTATGTTGCTAACTGTGGCTTACAAGCCAAGAGCACATAGTGTTTTGTTAACAATGGTGTTGAAGAATTAGGATCACAACATTTTGCATCTAAACTGACTTTTGGTAACATTTGCAGGTAGGATTTTCACCTTGACTTGGACTTAGATAAGCTGCTACAAGTGGATGGATGGTGGTGCATCAGCTAGAAAGATAATACAGGTTATTATTCACAGTCTGAGGCTGTTTTTTGTCTGGTTTCCCATTGTGATGTTCATCTTGTGATAGAACAATCACATTATTGCATGCTGCTAATTTAATAATATAACAAATGAAATGATTTGCTTGGCTGTGTGAAGTTCTCTGTCTATGTATTCCATAGATGTATTATGCATAACAGATCCATATTATGGATCCCATGTACAAAGATTCACTCCTATAAAAGGGCTGCTGGCTCCCTGCACACGCCATAACAAAAACATTGATGTGACACTCTGTGTGAAGGATGTGAATGTTTGGGGAAAATGCTTAATGAGACAGTGTGTGTCACGTGTTAAACACCTCAGTTGGACTTTAACTGGATTATGTCATTACATGCTTACCTGCCCATGCAGGGGGAATGGTGGGTGGAGGTGTCGGGGTTGGTGGAAGTGTTGGAACTGGAGTTGGCTTCATCACTATGAAAAACAGATACAGATACAAACCATCATCAACATATTTGTAATAAATTCAGCACAACAGTAAACATGTTGTATGGTGAGGTCATTGTTTTGGATTAGTCCTGTGAGATGATGCAGCTCTGTGTCTGAATCATGCTTCAAATCTCAGACACCACAGTTCACATCTTGTCTGGATGTGTTGGAATGATGTAACTTGTTACTACAATCATATTTTCTTTTATAAATGTGAGCCGACAGGATCTGGAGGAGGGTAAATGTCTCTCTCCACTGCTGGTTTATGTTCAACAACACATGAAGGACAAACATCTGACAATGTGTTTAATTTGATTTTGACTGAAGTTTCCAATTAGTCAAAACAATAGTATGTTGTGTTGAAATGAAAACAACAAGGGACAAAGACAGAAGTCAGTCCAAGACTTTATCATTCTATGCCCGTTCTATTCCTAAGGCATTTAATTCAGTCAGTCATGATATTCTTCTGCATAAACTATCAATTGTAAATAAACAGCCGATTAAATGGTTTCATGACTATCTCAGATAAAGCTCAGACAGTAGTTTCAAGTCGAGGCCCCATAGTGTTAGTACAGGTGTTCCACAAGGGTCCATCCTTGGTCCTCTTTCATTCACCATATACAACATCTGATATGTTGTTCTTTTGGTTTCATTTTCATTTATTTCATAGTCATTTATATTGTAATTTTTGTATTAAGTGGCACATATGGTACTGCATATCTTACATAATGTGGACTCCATTAAAGTTTAATTGTCATCCTGATTGGGTGTATTAATGTGAATATCTTGTTCTGGTGAAAAGTAATTGCTCTCCCATCAGGTCAGCGAGTGTAACAACAGAACACACAAAGCACCACATACAGAGACATTTTTATGGAAGGTCAGAAATGTTGTTGATGCCATGACACATTATCTCAGAGAAATGCTACGCTAACTAAACCTCCACTCTGCAGACTTTAATGTCAGGTCAGAATATTGAAATGACACTCACATGTTCTCTCCCTGGTGCTGACCCCTGGTCCCTCCAGGTTTGGGGTCTGAACGAAGACGGTGGCAGTGTAGAGAGCTTCAGGAGAAAGTCCGTCAAAGCAGTACTGAGGCAGGCCAGCGGGGATGGTGATCTCATGTTGTCCTTTACTGGAGGCTACAGACAAAGGAAAAGGGACAATAATCAGAATGAGATCTTTATGTGCGTAAAAACTTCCTTTGTCAGAATAAACTGTTATTCTGAGTAAACGTTAGTTCCATTTGAAATCGGCAGGTTATACCATGAAGAAACTGAACGTTTTGGTGGAAAAACCATATCATCTTAGTGCTGCTGTTTTCTGTTTTGTTGCTAACGGAGGAAAATGAACACTTAGTTATGTTGCTTAAAAGTCCAACAACTTCAACATCTCTGTGACGGACAAACCCAACAACCAACCCTTCTAGTGAAATGTTTACATCTCTGCGTGACTGGGCAGTGATATATTCATAATAAGGGTTCTTATTTACACTGTGTGGTCTAGTAAGCACAAACAAACAAAGCATGTTTATTGCAGAAACAGCTGCCATGGATGATGATGCTACTTCTCAGTGTGAATGACTTTAAATAAGGATTTCATCATTTTCTGTCATATGACAGAATCCAGCAGCTCTGGTGATGCAACAGTTTCAGAATGAGCTCTGTAATATCAACAAATTATGACAGAAGTGGCTTAATATGAATTGTTCTGGGAAAACAACACATCTCTTGGTCAGATCTACTCCAGAACAGTGGCCCTCATCTATCAAGATAGAAGGTACACACAGATTTGTACAGGAATGATGATGACAAAATATAATCCCTGAAATACTTAAGCTGGATATTAGATGACTCTGTCTTAAAAAACACAGCCGTACATTCTTTTCTCACCAGAGTTTCCATGGCTTTTAAAATATGGAGGAAATATCAGCGGAGAAGACCCGAGCTCGCGGTTTTTCCACTCATTCATCTCACCACTGTCTGCGACTGCTGTTTGCATTTCCACTTGAGAACAAACAGTTGACTGATTTGTTGACTTGAGAGCATCGTCTGCTGCCGCTCACTGAGACAGATCCTCACGCGGAGGATTTCTGATCCTCTGCTAGTGGTTAACCCGCAATCTGTCTCATGCTAGCAGACCCATATTTGTTCTGGCAACCTGTCATAGCGGCCTAAAAGGCTAATGACTACCATATAGATATTCAAATATTGATGCTCCCTTTCTGGGTTTCCCTGCTCCTAAACTGTGAACCCGTGTCCATGTGCGAATATGAACCAGATGGGAATCAAAGACGCTGCAGTAATTGAAAAGGATGTAATCTTTCCAGACTGAGACACAATTAAAACTTGGTGATCGGGTGCTTTCAATCCTGGCCAAAACTTGCATCCTGTTTCGAGTAATAATCACAAGGAGGAGGCCTGGAGATAAACAGTCACTGAGAGGAAAATAAAAACAGTCTAGACGTCCCAACAGCCGACACAGTCTTCTAAACACTGTGAAGGAATCTCCAGAAAATCTGTAGCATCCACAGCCATAGAAATGACCTCATCTGGAGATACGCCTTCAGACATCTGCTGGGAGTCTCATTGCACATTACTGCCTACATCACCTCCAACAAGTCACCTTCGATCAGGATCTGACTGAAGAGGGGACCACACTGCTGTCCTCAGGTGCACACATTAATCTGATGTATCTGCAGGAGCTGGTGGTGGTACTGTGAAAATTCCTTATCAATAATTTATAATGAGAAATGGAAATGTCTGCATGTTGCTCAAAAGAAAATTATTCTGCAACAATTTTGATAATCAATTAATTGTTAATTGTCATTTAAGTCTGTTTTAATTGATAATGTCATAGAAATCAGATTCTTTACATCACAGCCAACCAACTCACAAACCATTTATTTAGATTTAGAAATTTAGATGTGTTTTATTTGCTATTTCCAGCATCTGTTGGTTTACATTTCTTTCCACTTGGTAGAGCTACCACTATTTAAAAATACGAATCAAACGATTTGTTGATTGGTTATTTGGATAAATAGGTTAACTGTTAAAAAATTAAAAAATAAATAGAAAATTTCAGTTTCCATGGTGATGTTTGCTCTAACAGACAAAGACATTCAATGTTCAATTTACAACGATATAAAAACAGAAAAGCAGCAAATCATTATATCTTTTGACTGACTAATCGATTAATCGACTCATCATTTTAGCAAAACTGCTGATCACAGTGAATATAAAGTCTGCATACATTTTTGTCAATGAAATGTATGACTGACTTCAGACTAATTACATTAACGTGCTTAAAGTGAAGCTACCACACCATGATAATGTAATGACAAAAGTGAATGTGGACTTTATGTTTCAACAGTCAATGGATTTTCATACCATATGGAAATGAACCAGCCAAAATATTTCTATCCACAAACAATAAAGATAATTTTGTAGTTATGAACCTAAAACTAGACGTGAAGGTAGAGTTGAAAATCGTGACTTACGGTCCATAGGGTTGAGTTTGATGCGGTATGACGTGGCTGCCCTGTGAGGAGTCCATTTGATGCAGAACTTGTCATGACCAACGTTGTAGGTCTCAATGTTGGTCACGTTCAGGTAGACTGCAGGACAGAAATTCATATTTCAACACACCAAACACATGGAAGAGGCAGTTTCAGTGTATGCACAACCTGTTTCTAACAGCTTTTATAAAGGAGGGCACTCAGAGAATGTAGAGCTCCACCAAGGCCAACGTCAAGTAACATACACCAGACTTCAGAGGAAAAAATTCACTCATAGTAAAAGGTCTGAATCTTCCCCAAAATTTAATGATCAAATGACTCAATCCTGTAGGGCAAGTCCAAGTCCAGTCACAAGTCTCCATCAGTTTAAATCAATTCTTTTAGGTCTCTGAATGCAGACCACAGACTATGTACTAACAGTGTCCTTCAAATGATATTTAATCACTTAGAAATTATTTTAAACATTTTACAAAATTAAAATTGAAACTTGAAGGTTTTTGCTTTCAAGTCTCAACTCAAGTTTAAGTCTATTTGATGTCAGGTCTGAAGTCAAAATAGTCACATCCCAAGTCTAGTGTAAAGTTTGCATTATTGTTTCCCTAACCAACCACAGATATATCAACAGGGCAGATCTCAAAATCTGTGCAAAAGCAGAACTAGAGCAGATCTATCTGTGTGGCTCGATGCCATGAGGCCTAAGAGAAAAAAAATGTGCTGTGATTTAGAATAAGTGACTATTTGTTTGACAGACAGGGATTCCAGTGTTTGTGTCTCCACACAGTTACTATACATACGTGTTGTTCCCTGATCAGCGAGCGGTGAACTCATGCCACTAGTGTACTGAGCAATCACTTTGACATCATAGGTGGTTCCAGGCTGCAGGTTGTGCAGCGTGTAGGAAGACACGTCGCCCACAAAGATATCGATGGGCTGGTCAGTGCCTGCAAACACAACAGCATGAACATAAGACAAGACAATGTGCTGGACTGAATCATTTAAAATGGCTGCAGTTCTTGTCCTTGTGTAATCAAAGAAAGAAAACATCCTACTGACAACAGACAAACATCAAAGAGTGTCTGCAGAGCAATCACAACTATCTGCTAAGCATTTTGCAGATGGCGACTTGCAGCAGAAGCCAAGTTCAACATCAACTCATTCAACAATTCTTCACCATGTGTGACAAATAAGACTGAAGCAGCTTTGACCAGGTGACAAAATGATTTTAGCTCCTGATTTCAATTTGAAGTTTGACACTAGGTTTTTATTTATATTACTGTTTGTCTATTTTGCTTTTTCTAATTTACTTAACTAACAGCCAAGTTGCTGCAAGATCAATTAACAAGATAGAAAAAATAAAAAACTATATAAAAATAAAAACATCTTACTGGTACAAATAATAATACTTTTCTCTAATCCTTTTTTTCTTCAAAGTGAAAACTGCAGACTTTGTTTTGCTGAGTTTGAGTTTCTATACTGGCTACTAAACCTTATTCAAATAAAACAAAAAAGAGCTCATCAACACACGCAACCAACTGACCAACCAACCTAGTCGGACATTAAAGCTCTACCTTAAATGTGTTATTTGACCTTAATCGAGTCAAAGAACAAGACCAGCGTTCATTAACTGTGTGGGTGTTTTATAGGCCATCAGCTCACCTTCAGGAGAGTAGATCAGTCTGTAACCCTGGACAGGAGCCGTCACCGGGTCCCAGGCCACTCTGAAACGGGTGTACCACTCGTCTGAGATACGAAGGTTTCTGGGACTCAGCAGACCAACTGCAACAGAAAGAAGACATGTCAGCAACCCAATCTGTCTCAGCAAACAACAGCTGTATTTCCATGTCCATATTCCAGTTTGTCTGTTCCTGATGGAGCATCAGGTGTTTTTCAAGGATTTTCATGACCAAAGTGAAAATATTTCTTGTTTTTGTCACACTATCACTTTATTCAAGATTCAGTCTGAGGCATCATAAATCCATTTTGTACAGTCAACTGGTTTTTAAAACCGCAAGACTGATCAAAAAACCCCACTAAGACCCACTTTTGTCGTCAATTGAAAAGGGTACAATCAGCGTTCATACCCGGGTCAAATGATTCTGCAGTAGACGCAGGTATTTATTGTTTTCACCTCCTATCAGCGCTGATGTAAACACAACACCTGGGTGAACGCGCTAATTTCTGCCCCTTTTCCTGCTTTGATGTCTTTCAGATCACACACACTGTAAACACACCTGACACCTGTCCAGCACGGTGCTGTTGAACCAGAGACATGGCTACACTGTTCAGAGATGAAAGAGTGAGCTGCAGCCTTGAAATAAGTTTCAAAAACACACAATCACTGACAGACGCGTCGCATACCAACCCTGGGATGATGCATTTGTGTGTGTGCGCTTGCTCTGTAACTGCGTGTGATGACATTGCTCCTGCACTTTTGTGTGTCTCAAGATAAACTCAGCTGGCAGTGTAAAAGGAGTCAGTTACCTTTTTAGCAGCTTTACCAACGTTTACAAAAACGTGACCTGCTAATTTTGATGTAAAAATGGTATAAGAAACAATAAACTGTTGTTTGTTTGTCTTGTTTAAAATTACTGTCCTTCTGATAATTAAGTTCAATTAAATCAATCAGTTGTCAGACATTTTCACGGTTTCAGACTGAAAACCAAACCATTTCCTGGATGAACATTTTCTGCCTCCGTAGCGAGACACTTCCTTACATGTGTTTATTTAATTCATTATATGTGCATTATATGTTTAGATTTGGGTCTTTTCTCAGCTGGGCTGAGTGTGTATGTGTGTGTTCATACTTGCACTGAAAGTGCCTGGCGCGCACACACTTTCTGTGGGTGTCTATTGTTTGTGTAACTAATGCTACTGCTCCTGTGAGATCCTTGTGCTCTGACCTTGTCACACTAATGCGTGTTGGCACTGTTGACTAATGTATGTCGACTATATTTATTTTCACTGTTGAGGCTCCTCTCTCTCTCTGGTGCTGCTGCCCCACAGAGCTGCATCTGCAGCAGGAGGCTCACAGAAAGTTCACAGGTTCAGTCCCTCTAACACACTGACTGACAACAGAAAGATACTGATGTGTGAAGTGTATGCAGCCAAAGTGAGGTTTCTCACTCCTACTCTTTGAACTTCATCTAAATTATTTTAAGACTAGAGGGCACTCAACAAGAACTTCCCACATAAAGACACATTTCTTCTTCTGTTTCTTTTCTTCATTCTTAAATAAATACTCCACCAAATCTTTTAAGCAGCAAATTCTCATCACATGTAGTCTTGAAAGGATGATCCTATCACCCATACCTTCTCACAACAGAGCTGAACACACTACTTGTGTGTTTTAATATCACCATGGATCCAAAGCTCCACCAGAAGCATTGGATCTTTTCAGCCTTCAAGCTTTTTTCTGCTTTACTTAACTACAGTGATAGTGAGTTGGGCTCTGAGCACTGCCAAAACACAAGAAGCCTATACTCTGCACTGTGGCTGAACAGAGGAGGGAAGCTGCTGCTTTCACTGTTTTGCCTGTGTAGGCACAGTGTGATACTGTTGAAACCTGCTCCGACATTTGTCGCTTTAGAGTTCTGGCTCTGTTTTGAACACACCATCAACCTGGTGCGATGCAACACCTAACAAGCTGACGAACATGTCTCAGTAGCAGAGAGTGCAGACGATCATCTGTTGTAGATAGAAATCTGTCTCTCTCTCTCTCTCTCTCTCTCTCTCTCTCTCTCTCTCTCTCTCTCTCTCTGTCTGTGTGTTGTCTCACCTGTTCGTCCGTTCCCATTTAGTAACCCTCCAGGCCCCTCGGCATAGATGGCCTCCACAGTGATGTTGTATGGGGTGTCAGGGAGCAAATTCTGCAGCATGGCATTGTTTCTGTTTCCAGGAACCACGGTCTGAGCATGATAACAACAGAATCAGAGGTTTTCTGACACAGGAGGAACTTTGACAATAATTTACATTCACAGGCTATCCAGAGAAACAGGGAGCTTCTTTCTAGAAACACACTGTTACAGCCCTTTGCTTTCCTGCTCTTCTCTTGCAGGTACAAAGAACTGCACCTACAAGAGGGCTGGGCCATTAATTTAGACAGGGAGCACCTGGGACCCTGTCACTTTAAAAGCTACCACTTCAGTTGTCTTGGAGAGACTTCCTCTATGTGTTGTGTTTGGTGTCTTTACACTTTTTTCCCACAGATATCCACACACCACAGTTCTAATATATCTGCTCACTGACACCAGTGATGTTACTGACATCCATGTCTCATCTCTATTGCAATTTAATTTATGTTTTTTGTATGTTAATCAGTTAATTGAAGCATTTACAGCTTTTATTCTGTAAAGCACTTTTGAGCCGCTGTTTTCAGAGTCATCTGACAACGCTGGTAGAAACAAAGGGTATTAAAAGTTCAAGAATGTTGTTGGTGTTATGCAATAGTGAATGAGTGAATTCCCCACTGTTTAACCTTTACAAACTGATTTCCATTCCTTTAAAAGAGTAATCTCCAATAAACAGGAAGAACGATTTTGCCAGTATTCTGAAGCAGCTCAGCTGGATTATTCCAATTATTCCATTAGCCACAGATGCTCAGTTGTAATAATTGTGTGCACATATAAATGGCTATAGGTTCTCCAGTCAGTCCTAGTCTTGGGAAATCCTTTCATTGCTGTCCCTCTGCTGCGGATAGCTGACTCATACACAACAGGTGCTTTGCTAACAAGCAGAGGGAGAATGCAGCTGGGCCGCCTCTGCCCTCCACCGCAGGTCCAACTCATTATTTAGGACTATTAATAACGTTATTATGGCCCAAATTATACTGTTTGTTTAACTGACCCTATAATTAGTCTCACTAATCGATGATTTATAACTTGAACAAGCCAAGGGAACCCTGAGATGTGACTTCATCACATAGTTTGAGGGAAACATCACCGCAAGTGGATAATAGCGAGGGTGTATCGAGAGTTTATCGAAAACAGCGTTATTGCCTGAAAACAACCTCTCATTAGTGCCGAAAGGTAAAAGGTCGGGTGTCTGAAATAAGCCTGCGATCTTTGATTCTGATGCTTTTCCTTCATTGTGTCTTTACAAAAATCTGACTTTTTTAAGAACAACGTGGTTTAAAAATTTCAGTTTGATATTTTTGCTCTTGTGGAAATAAATGTTCTTTCTTTAATGTGTGATTTTTGATTGTTTTAAAGGTAAGAGCAGCTTTTCTTAACAGTCACATGGTTTGTCCAGTCAGGAGTGGACGAGAGCTGAACCTAGCAGCCCGGGCAGGATTTTTAGATTTGTTGTGTTTTTAGAAACACAACTGACAGTCTTATCCCCCAGTCACAAGGCAAAAACATGTCAAATGACAAATACCTCAAAAAGAGAATTAGTTTTAACTAGAAGTTGTTCATCATGTGTCACCAGTGGTGAAATAATGGAAATGTGTCAACAAAGATTAATGTCAGGCAGAGTTTGGCCTCAGAGCCACCAACTGCCTGTTCAATATATTCATAATCTTACTTGTTGTGTCTGTATTAGCAAAATACACATGGCACAGACCTTTGCAAACAATGCAAACCAGATTTAAGCTATAATGGACATTTTCTGCAGCACACTCACAAACTCAGTGATGGGGTCTCCAGTCATGGGAGCGTAGCCGATCTTGTACTGCCTCACAGGTCCCTCTGCATGGTCCCAGCCGATGGTGAGAGTGCTGGTGGTAGCATCAAACACACGCATGTTCCTGGGACCAGCACGGGGCACTGCAACAGAAAAACATCAGAACAAAACTCACCGTAAATTACCAGTCATTTAATCTGCTACTGAGTTTAAAAATCATGTTTCTTATGTGCTTTACCAAATTAAAGGCTCTTACTGTTGAAATGTGCATAGAAGACAGTTTCAAGGTGAACCAATGGGGCATGCTTCAAACTAAGGTTGTAACAATTCTGAAACTGAGTCCAGAACTTTTTTAAAAATTTGGGCAGAACTTTATTTAGGGCACTGTTAATTTTTTTTTTCCTTATGTCTTATACATCCTGCTTTGGAACAGCCATGTTGACATACAGGACACTAAAGACACTTAATATGCTGTGGTTTTCAAAAACACTAAAACACTGTTAGACGGTTTGGAAGAGTTGACGTCTGTGTTTCCTGTTTGTTCATTGTGGTGAGAGTTTGATTTATGATGACTGCTTAATATAAGTCATGGGTTTAAAGCACCACTGACTCATCAAGTACCACTCATGGTCAGAGATCGTGTGTTTAGAGACAGTGCCAATAACCAGACGTTAACAACTTGTTTGTTAAGATAGATAGTTCTTACATTGTATACAGCGTGCTCTCAGGTGATTGTGCATGCCTGTGTACATCTTGATTGTCTACACTGTCAGCATGTGAGATTGTTGTTGTACTTACATGTTTTGCCGTTGCCCTTGACCGATGGTCCATCTCCGTCACCGTACAGAGCTGTAACAGTGATCGAGTAGGGTGTATCTGGGATCAGGTTGTCCAGGAAGGCATTGTTCATGTTTCCTGGAACCAGGACCTTTGTGGAGAAGAAACCCAAAGGTCAAAACTATATAGACACCATCGTCATGCAGCCACAGCCTCTTCATGCATTACATAAAGATCTGGCAGCAATAATGTACATAATGACCTCACTGCTCATCCCTGGATAGGTATCCAGTTATCTCCTGCTGCCAAAGTTTTCCTCAAACACTAACACAGGCATTGGAGGGTGGATGCCAAACAAATCACTCATTCAGTAAGTGGACTGACGAATAAACAGTTTCTGCTAAGAAGCGGCTGGTGAGTGAGGGGTCTGTCATCAACTCAGACGGTGGTTCAGACACATAGCTCCAAGTGTTTTCTAACATTATGATGACTGCAGGCCGTCTCTTGTCACTGGGATTATCACGGCGTCTACCCTCTGCTCTTTAGCCGGTTTGTGGACTGTAAAAATGAGGGCCATTACATCATGGGAAATATATCTAACCCTAACCCTAATATCTGCTGGTCAAACTTATAACTACCCTCATCTAGAGCTCACGTTTTGGTAAAAGCAAATATCTCAAAGAGTTTTGGACTCAAAGCTTCTGGTGCATTGGACCATGAAATAGGTTCCTCAGTGATGATGTGGAGGTTGAGATCCCACAACTGGAAGCACATATATGCCTACTGGTCTGGGGTTAAATCCCACCAGTGACTTGAGGTCTGGCCACTGGTCTGGCCATTCCCCTTTGAAAACAGGATGAATTACGTTACACTGGGGTTTTAGTCATACGGTCATTTCCTGAAGGCAGCACTGCTCTCAAGGGTTGACATGTAACTCAATGGTTGAGTTAAATCTCAGTGAGTGGAGCCAAATAATCTCAGTTCTACTAGGTAATTAATGGGCTTTTGAGTATAGTTATTATTCAGAACTTTGCAGGAGCACAATTTAAAAGCTTCCTGTTCACATGTTGTTAATAACAAGGCCTGAGCCAGATTTCTCAATCCCCCCCCCCCCCCTCCTCCAATTTTTATGTGGGAAAATCATGTTAAACAAAATATTATTCATGGCAGAAGATTTTTTGCAGAGTTTCAAACATTTATGGACAAGAACTTTAAGTATTTTCACTCATGGCTTTTGTTGTCTACCCTTCCCTTGTTCCTAAAATGATAGTGAACTATATAAAACAAAATCCTCAGGACTGGTGATACCAATGTGGTTTGCTCCGCCCTACAAGCATTAATGCAATGTACATCAATTCCTTGTGTATTTCTTTTGTAATAAAGTATAATATAATCTTTAAAGGGCTTCCCCCACCATCCAAATCTGCATCCAACCAGACCAGATAGATAGTTACTTTCTGTGAGTCGAATGAATGAAAACAAGAAGTAAGTAAATGGACCCATGCTCTGGCATACACTGATATTTTACAAGTGTTCTTCCAACAGTTTGGTCAAGACCCTGCACCCCATGCACAAATCCAGGTAAATAAAAAATGTTTTTCCCAGTTTGGTGTGGAAGAACTTGACTGTCCCCCCCAGAGCCCTGACCACAGCCCCATCCAACACTGGTGGGATGAACTGGAACCTTATCACCCAACTTCAGAGTTGGACGTCACTAGTGCTTGTGTGGATAAATGGGAGTAATCTCTGCAGCCAGGTTCCAAAATGGTGTGGTCATAGCAGCAGATTAATGCCTGTGGTTTGGGGATGAGCTGTTCAACAATCATAAATGGATGTAATGATTGGCTGTTCACATACTTTTGGCTACGTAGGGGACTTTTTATTTTTGTTTGTTTTATTATGTTTTTGAGCTTCCTACTCTGAAGACCAACCAATGGAAGCATGCCTCTTTGAAATATCAGCAAAATCAATTCTGTTGTTTGAAGTGCTTACAGCAGCTTAAATG
Source organism: Trachinotus anak (assembly GCF_046630095.1). Classification (NCBI taxonomy): domain Eukaryota; kingdom Metazoa; phylum Chordata; class Actinopteri; order Carangiformes; family Carangidae; genus Trachinotus; species Trachinotus anak. Next base: position 7,638,446 of record NW_027273882.1, on the reverse strand, counting down.
GCCTGTTTGAGCTTAATTATACTGCATTAGTCATCAAGAGTTAGAGGATCTCTATACTTCTGAGGGCATCTTTGTGTCTTCTCTGTGTCTCTGCTAAACCAACTTTCAAAACAAAATCAAAGTTAATTAAAACAGATTAAAAGCAAAAATGAAAATAAACTGAGAAAATTATGACTACATGAGCTAATAAACTATAACACAGTTTGTTTTCTAGCATCATCAAAGCAGATCCTAATCATCACAACAGCTTCATGAGATTACAGCCTTATGGCCCCAAAAACTTCAACCATAGGATCCTTCACTGATGTCAGTCACAGATGTGTCTGGCGTCACAGAGTTCAAACTCTTTGTGGGGAAATAAAGCCTTCTTTTGTCTCCCCGCAATCCAGACATTTGCACCAGTGCATGAAATCAGTGCTGATGGAGAGATACAAAACGCTGACAAGTCATGATTTCCATATTTAAGAGCATTACCATAATTACTGCTGTGCAAACATCTGTGCAACATCAAAATGAACACTTAGAGAAACAAATACAGCCAAAGAAAAAGGACCACCTGTTGTTTCCATGAAACAGGCCGACCCAGTGAAAGCTATGACCCGAAAATGATTTCATTGGTTTAATCAGATGTGGAGAAGAGATGGAAGAAACTGATTTAGTAACAAAATCAGTTTCTTCCATCTCCAGTAACAGTAGTAACAGTAGTTACTACTAGTTACTACTAGCAACAGTAACTACTGTTACTAGTAGTTTACTAACAGTGTATAGTCTACATTCATTCTACAACTGTACCTTACAGTATTAAAAAAATCCAGACATATAGAAAGACATGCTTTGTACAAGTAAGACTCAAGTCCTGGCTATGAAGTTCCCAGTCTAGTCCTTAGTAAAGACCAACGAGTCCCAAGTCAAGACCCAAGTTAAAAGAAACTCAAGACCAAAAAGTCAGAAACAACAAGTCTCACGTTAGGAACAAAGAGTCCAAAGTTGAGGTGCAAAGTCACCTGCAGGTCTCAAATAAAGTCATGAGCCAAGTCTCAAAGTCTTAAGTGAGGAACCAAGAAGCAAGTCAAGACTAAAAGGCTTCAAGTTAAATCCCATGTCAAGAACAAAGAACAAAGAGTCCCAAGTCAAGAACAAAGTCAAGACCTAAAAGTATCAAGTTAAGTTAGGAACAACAATTCCAAGTCAAGAAACAAGTCAAGACTTACAGGCCTCAAATCAACTCCAGGTCCTAAACTTTGTGTTTTATGTTGACGTGATTGACTGCTGTCAGACTGATTCAAAGTATATCCACTGCCTGGAAAATCTGCAGCACAATTTACAACTTGGGGACAATATCAAATCATTTCAAGTCTAAAGGCTGAGGTCCAAGTGAAGGCCCGAGTCACTGGTGTTGAAGTCGAGTAACAAGTCCTTTTGGATGTAGTCAAGGTTAAAGTCATCAGATTCATGGCTCAAGTCTGACTTGAATCCAAGTCATGTGACCTGGGTCTACTCCTCTGCTAGAATCCATTTCATTTAGTAGAATTTAAAACTTGTTTTTTTCTGTAATTCTTTCTGAAATGATTAATCAACTGATTAGTCAGCAGAAAACTAAATTCCACTATAAACTGAACATCTTTTGCACTCTTGGTTGGACAAAACAAAACATCTGAAGATGTTGCCTGAGGCTCTGGGAAATTATGATATTTTCTGACATTTTTTAGACAAAATGAACTGTTGATTAATAATAAAAATAATAGACAGATTAGTCAATAATGAAAATAATCATTAGCTGCAACGCTATCTGTCATGATATCATCTTTATCTTAAAACAAGCAACACAAAAACTGCTAGAGGGATGAGATAATTCCATCTTTGTCCAATGTAATTTCACTTATCTCAAGAATTTTCTGGAGGCTCGAAACATCCAACACAAGTTGACATGCAGCCTGTGCAACACATTGATTCACAATGAAAAAAATGACTTGTGTGATCTCACAAGCAGATTTTTAGAGCTGTTTCAAAGTAAAGTAACATGGCAAAGTTTGTTATTGTTTGTTTCTACATTCTTTGTGCTAATTTTTTTCCCTTGTGAGCAAAAAGAGAGTGATCTCAGGGGAAACCACTTCCTCATGCCCTTGAGGCAGATTCTGATGTTAATAACAGTTTGTGTTTAAACAGTCTGGAGAGAGTTACTCACCGACTCTGCAGGTCTGGTTCCGGTCAGGGAGGAATAAGTCACCCGGTACTGCTGAACCTGGCCTGTGGCAGGCTCCCAGCGCGTGTTCAGGCTGTTGGGGGTGGGGTTGTACACCTGGATGTTCCTGGGTGGCATGCGTGGGACTGCAAAGGTCACAGAGGTTAAGATAAAGTGAAGTAAGAGAGGAGGGACTGTTGACTTTCTTCACTTAGCAACAAAACAGAAGGGCTCGTTCCAAGTATGTCCCAATTTCGAACCTGAAACTGACAGCTAATACTGATGGATTTACAAACACAAGTAATTACATTCCTTAAAAGACCAACGTTAGAAAGTGAAGTGCTAATAGAACAGGTGCAAATGTCAAGCTACGGGTCAGTTTAAGATTTGCATTTTTAAAAAGTACAAAACTAATTTTGAAACTAAATTCATAGAACCATTCAGGAACCCAGAGAACTTCAAAATGATCTGTTTTGCTCTGATTTTGTTTAAGTCTAAAATTAAAACAAGCTGATTTGTGATGGAATAATAGTTTCAATATGACACAATATCTGGCTTTTATCAAGGAAAAAAACATTTAATAGAGGACTAAATTGTCTTTTCAGTGGGACAAAACGCATCAAAGGTTGAACTCAAATGCTGAGTGCAGCAGAAGTCTCCTGCAGGGAAGTCATTTTATAGTGTCTGTGTGGAGAATGTGTAGAGAAAAGTAGCACAGTTTTGGGTTAATGCAAAAGCCCTTAACTTCCCTTTTAAACCAAACCAGATGTGCATATCCCCTGGTATCTGGAGCTTTACCTCATAAAAAAACACTAGATGTAGTAGGTAGATATAAATGTAGAAAAAGCCGCCAGAGCAAAACCTTATCCCTAATATTGTATAACCACATTAAAAAAATCATCGTTCAATACCTTTTAAATACAGAGGCACAGCCTGTCAGGATGTTTTACTTTTGTCATCCAGGAACATGAACACAATTCTTCAGAGAGATTATGTAATCCTGCTCTAATTTTGTGTTATTAATCCTTTTATAGAAGCAGCTGCAATTATTCCTCATTGGACTGAAACTTTTTGTCCAGACAAAAAGTGACAAATTCCTCCTGGGATGAAAACAGTAAAACTGGACTGAGTTACCGGTAATAAAAGATCATTAACGTCATACACAGACTCATATTCACTGATAGACTGAGACAAACAGAGGACCAACAGGTCACTGCTGTGATGGAGAGGTGGCTGAACCTGCCAACAGACACTTAACTGGTTCACTTCTCACTGCAGCCAATACAAGCGACAACTAACAGCTCTGCTCAAGTGTCCACACTGTCATTCTACATGAATTCATGTTTGACTGCTTGACCTTTTCAAGCTGATGAACATTTTGCTCGAGTTCATGGAGACATAAACATTTCACATTTCTGGTGAAATCAACAAAGGAAGACAAACATTTAGCATGAGCAGTGATGGCATTTAAAAGTTATCCTCACTTATCCCCCTAACCCCCAACCACTAACAGTACTGGAAACACCTTCGACACAAGACCATGTTGAGTAATAAACTCATGGATTTGGAGGCTTAACAGAAACTTAAATCACTGCACAGCAATATATAAAACATTGAGGAAGAATTATACAACAACAGGGTTATTCTGTTACCTGATTGGCAGGTAGAATTGCTGGATGAAGTCACATGGTGTTAAGCCAAGCTGAGCCAGGTTCAACGTTTTTCCTAGACGACCCTGTGTGTTTTTGCATTCTCGCTGTGCCAATGTAGTGGTCTTGCTTAAATGAATTAGAGGGCTGTGTTTTTTCATGCAGTGCTAGTGTCAGGCTAAACATGGCCATATGCTCTCAGTCACAGCACTGTGCTAACTGAGCTCTGCAGCCCGAGATGGACTGTTTTGTTGAGTAAAGTTTCTGGCTCAGTTCATGTTTGGTTGCTATGTAATGGAATTCACCAGAGAATTTCTCTCTTTGACTCTGCCTGTCATCTATGTCCCTTTGTGTGATGTGTTGTGAGTTCATTCATAATGCCAAGTGCTAAGAGGGAGAGAGACAGAGGGAAGCAAATGTGTTGCACAGTGCCAATTCTGTTCAACTGGGTCTTGAAGACCTAGGTATTCCCTGTGTTTGAGGCCAAAGTTGTAATTTCACTACACTTTGTGTTGGTAACACTTTGCCATATGAATCAATTACACAGCTGTAAAAAAAAACTATGCTGATTATTCCATCACCCCACCACACGCACAGCAATGAGAACTGAATTTCACATCTGGATGACAACACATGAAACTATCCTGAGAAGAAATAAAATGTTCAGCCTCAGTTTGGCCACTGGAGATGTCTGTGGAATCGTTTTTGTGCCTCACTCACAGCTTTCCAATTAAAAACACCAGGATGCATTTCTGCTGACTGAGCGTGGCATGCAGTCTGGCCAGAAACAAAACCAACACACACAACGGGATGGCAAACCACACGGAAGCAGAGCAACCAGCAACTCAAGACTTCTCTAAACATAGAGGATCCAGTTTCTGAGAATGTTTCTTCATCCAAAGTCCTCAGCCTCCGTCCAGTACTGCTGGCCACTGGCAGTTGCTCAGTAAAACTGTGACTTTTGACCTGTTTGTTACTCTAGGAGATGGTTAAAAGTCTTGCTCAAAGGAAGCTCAACAGAGATCATGCTATGAACCTTATCAAGCTGCTCACTGTTACTTTAACACCTGTATATGTACTGGTCATTAGCAGAGTGTTGTATGATGGATGGTCTAAGTTTCTTTAAGTCTGTTTATTGTGTGTTTTGTAAATAAACCCTGTGTTTTACATTCTGCTTCAATAGCCTTATGTCTACAAGAGAAATAGCTTCCAGGCTTCTTCTCATTGGACTGATGGTCTGATGATCACTGAGAATCTTTCTGACAGGACGAGTCTGGATTCTGTTTCTTCAAAAATATTTTATATATATTCTAAAAACAGCTGTAGGAAAAAAAGAGGAGGGGGGCATTTTATAACTAGGCCATCCCTTCAGGACAAAATGGTATGTTTTGGAAGATGTAACAACTGTTCATTTTCCTATCCACGTCTTTCTGTTAGTGTGAGTCAGCCCTAAATGTGCCCAGACTTTTACCCACATGAATTTTCTGTCTGCTTGTATAACATGTTCTGCAGACACAAAGGAAATAAATTCCATGAGTGAAAGCCTCTGCTGACATCTTTACATCTGACACGTTTTAATTCAAACGGGCCACAGAGTTTCACTTCCAGGTTCTCTTCGATCCCTAGAAATGCTTCTGTACAAACTACATGAAATTAGGTCTCATAAAGCAGGAACTGGTCTTGTGTGAAATGATTCTGGGCTCCAAACTTCATGCAGTTTTCGCTCTTCATCAGATCATCATCAGAAACAAAACAACTGAGCTGGGACCTTCATCTGCAGTGTTAGATGATCACTGATGTCTGATCAGACAGTTTGAAGAGAGTGGAGATCTTACATGTCTTTCCGTCGTCAGACTGGCGCAGACCTTCTCCCTCTGGGTAAACTGGAACCACAGTCACAGTGTAGGGAGTGTCTGACAGCAGGTTCCTCAGTACGGTGACGGTGGTGCCGCCTGACACCTGCTCCTACTCACACACAGAGACACAACTAAACTGAGTGGCTCTGTGCAGCTCAGCAGAGAAACTGAACGGCAGGAGATTTAAAAAGAGACAGAGAAAAACTGTACAGCAGATTCTTTCATTCAATGACACAGTGATGTCTGTAGATAGAGTGGAAGTGAAACTGTGATCTCTGGGGATACCAGCATTGTGCAGAAGAATCAGCTTGGCTTGATTTTTGTTATTGTTTTAAATCTTCAGACAGACAGTTGATGGAAAAAAATATGCCATTAATTGGTCTGTGTTTGTTTAGTATGGCACACAGCACCAAATTAACTGTACACCAAAATCTTCCAGTCCATGTATTATGCCATGTACTAAAACGTAGGGTGGGAGTGCAAGTTAACACGTAGCAGGGAGGAGTGCTCTGCATGTCCGTCATCAGAAAGAAACATGAAGTGTTTCTCACCTGCAGAAATGTGTGATTACAGAATTATAGCTAGTTCTGATACAACTGGTGACACTATGTTTTATATAACCTCTTCGTTAACATCATAAAGTAGATGAAGCACAGGAAGTCAGTCACATCACTCACCATGTCCTCAGCGCCACCGGACGCCGGGGTGTAGAAGATGCGGTACTGGCGGACGTTGCCCTCCGCCGGGTCCCAGCGCACCTTGAGGGAGCTGGTGGTGGGATCACTGACCTGCAGATTCCTCACTCCACCTAGAGCCTCTGTAAACACAAAAGAAAGCCATTACATGATTGTCAGTTTCCTGTTTGAGTTACAGCCCGAGTTGGGTCAGACCAGCAGCTACAAATTCTTCTTGAAGTTTGTTTGTTGTTTTGACCTTTGACAGCAGATGGGTGAGGTTTACTGCTTCAGGGAGGTTCAGTGAGTCTGCTGCCAGGGGTCAATTATAGGTGTCAATCAGTTGACTTGACTTTTCTTTGTTTATCTAAACATACAGCTAATGCCATTACACCATTATTCAGCTGGTGCTGTTGGATACCTCACATGAATAAAATGCCAACATTCACCAGCATCTTCCTATAAACAAGTAAAAATGTGACGTAGTTCAAGAGTTGTGATGTATCAATTATCATGATCTTGAATTAAAGACTTGATTCGAGGATCAGCTTCTGAAAATGACCAAACTCTCCAATCAGTGTTTAAACAAAGTGCTTTGTGAGCCAGATGATTACAGCTGCTGCACTCTGGCCAAACTCACTTGTCTTTCCGTTCTCTGACATGCGTTTCCCCTCCATGTCGGTGTAGATGGGCAACAGCGTCACTTTGTACTCTGTGTCCGGCTGCAGGTCTCTCAGGACTGTGTTCGTTGATATCCCAGATACCTGAGTCTGTGAAGGACAAAAAGACACATTTGTAAATCTCAACCAAAAAAATCTGACTTTCTATACGTCAACATTGTTGCAGATCAAACAGTATTTTGAGCATCAAACTCAAATCTGATACTGATGTGATTCTTCTCTGGTTTAGTTCAGTTTATTTCAGTTTGTGCCTCAAAGTTCATCCTTGACCTTTCAAACAGTAGTTAACAAAACTGTCTCACCACAAGGTCCATTTAGTGGCTGTTCTGCAGCTTTTGACTGTATCACATGATCTTCATTGGTAACTTTAATTTGCTCAGTTGTCACTGAATTTGAAGGTGTTTATCTGAGCATTTAAGGGTTTTTCATCGATGTTGGCATATCAGACCTCCATCTGCTGAAGCAGCTCATGGGATTCAGTCGAAAGCTCCAGACCAGTTTCTAAATAGATTCTGTGGTGAGACTGTTTAGTAAACTAGTTTAATTGAGTTCAGTTTCATCCCTGTTAGCTTCTGTTGTAGTAGTTGCTAATCTTCCTACAATACAGTCATTTGAAATCAATATCTGAGACAATAAAAAATAGAAACAATAAAATAGAAACAATATCAAACCTTGTAGCTCTTAACAGGTATAGAAACTCATTTTTCCATTAAGTTCCATTAAATATGACAATCTGTGGGTGTAAAGTCACCATGCTCTCGGTTCCTCCGGCGGCGGGGACATAGATGATCTGGTACTGTCTGACGTCGCCGTCAGCCGGCTCCCAGCGGACCCTCAGGGAGTTGGTGGTGGGATCAGTCACCTGAAGATTCTTTACTCCACCCAGAGGCTCTGAAAGAGACGGGAGACATCACAGTTTGGAACAACTACTGCACATGATCCTCGTGTTTACTTTATCCTGCAGAGCGCACCAGATGGGTGGAGTTCACCTCATCAGGACAGTCCAGATGTCTCAAAGTCAGGGAGGGGGGTTGTCAATCACAGAGGAGTATCCTTTTCGTTTCCTGTAACTGTCTAAATTTTCTGGTATTTTATGAGCCAAAAACATCCTTATTAAAAAGAGTTTTTGACTTAAAAGAATTCCTCCAAGAAAAAAAGAAAGGTTTGAATAACTGCTGCAAATAATCCTTAGCATTTGTTTTATCCTGCAGGGTGCACCAGATGGGTGGGTTTACCACATCAGGAGTGTCCAGATGTATCAAGGAAGTTGCCTAAACTTTCTGGCATTCATTATGTTCTTTTGTGAGCCTTAAAATGTTCGTATAAACAAGTTCTGTCTTCTCGTTCTCAATCTCAAAGGACCATACCAGTGGATTTACTTTACATCACTGGCAGGTTTTCAGAAGAACTTTGTGGCCTCCAGGCGACCAGTGGTTTCAGTTCATGTCAGTACTGCGTGAAAATCTATTTTTTTGCCAAAGGTATGTTATTATACTGTGGTAATACAGAGACCATTTTCAAAACTGCACTCAAGAGTCAGCCACTGCAAAGATTACTATCTACCAGCTATGCTGTTAGAAATATGTAATTCTTGTTTTCTATGAGGGATTTTGTTTCTTAAAGCCAAAACATGATCCAACATGATCTCCTGGTTAAATACTGAGAAACTGAACAAAAGAAAACAAAATGGTTTAGGCCAGTGTCTATCAGTGTACCACCTCAGATAACCAGTTTCTTAGGGGAAATACTGTCATCATAATGTTTTCTGTTCCGACTCTGACCGGAATCCTTCTCTGTCTCTAATGAAGTCTCTAATAAAGGTAAAAAATATGTCTTAAATACTTAAAAGTTAAGATACGTGTATGGAGAGATGGGCACAACCTGCAAAGGCTCTGCCAGACCCATGTACCTAATGTTAATAGCACCTCTGTTGTTTTGTTGTTAATAAATTTTCTTTTGTTTTTATGCTCTCTGTAAAAATAGTCTCCTCTTTGCCTGCGAGTCCTGTTAAGTATTGAGTTGTAATAAGAAACAAACTTCAAATAAAAACGAAGATCCAAGAAATAAATAAATTATGCAAACATCAATGGCATGAAAAGAATAATGGGAGTTTTATAGTCTTATTGTCTTGCATTGAAACATTTGTTGTTTGGATGTCAGAGAGTTCACCAGCAGACCAACAGAGACAGATGACTGGACCAGTCCAAACCAGTTAGTAACAGTCAGTAAATCTCAATACGTACAGTGAAGATTTACAAACGACTAAATGCAGAAATCAGCAGACTCTGAAAACACATATTACTTCACAAATATCAGACCTAAATTATAAATCATTGTTAGGTATGTTTAATACAAAATGCTTGATGCCCTAAAACATTTGGAAATGATCTAATAGCTTGTGACACTGCCGAGACTTCCTGTTCAGACAACTGATTAATGGTCCTAGAGATGTGCTGTATACAGTCATAATGTCTTTACCAGCTATGTCATTCCTTTTAATGGTGTAGCCCTATTCATCATATCACTACTTCAACTATCTAGTAGTTACTATGAATTTAGGAAAAACTTTACAGACAAACATAGTGAAGGATTCACAACTAGCTGGGCCAACCAAATCCTGGAAAATGATGATTCTCTAACTTGTGATACAATTGAAGTAATCCTGCCTCTCTGCCTGTCCCTGACAAACTGGTAGCCCATTGGTTCACAGTTTACAATGAACCTTTCCTGTGTTACATCAAGGCCCAAGATCTTGTTTCAAAAGGACAATACAGAAGTAAAGATCCCATGAACTGGTGTCTTTAATGGCCCAGAACTTGCAGAACCTTTATGATCCTTTTAAAACTGTAATGTTGTGGAGTATGTGAACATTTGTACCAGTGGAGTAAGATGTCAAAACTAATCTTCTGTGCACCAGGTGGGTGGTGCTTAAGCACATTAGGACAGTTCAGATGTAGAGTAGAGAAAGCTGAGAAAACTAGTAATTAGAAAAATGTACTCGTGTTGACTCCAACACAAAGCATGAGGGGTTTTTTCAGACTGGATTATTTGACTCTCTCTACAACAATACACACACACTCTCAGGAATGTCCACTGCTGCACTCATTGTGCGTCCATGTGGACAAGAGTTAAGTGTCTTGAATGAGTCACTCACTTGTCTTTCCCTTCTCATCCTGGCGTATGCCCTCCACGTCTGGGTAGACGGGAACAACAGCCACATTATAGACGGTGTCGGGATCCAGGTTCCTCAGGATGGTGGTGGTGGTGCCGCCTGATACCTCCTCCTGTTCAACAAGATGTTAAAACATCCGTCAGCATGATAACGACTTAATCTGATTATGGTGAGAATGACTGAGTCGACACTGCCAATTAAAGTGAACTGAGAAACTTTGAGAGGCAGAACAGTCTGGGTGCATCATATTCAACAGCTTCTACCATTCGTTCTTCTCCTCCTGGTTCAGCAGTGTAGAAGACTTTGTAGCTTCGGACGTTGCCAACGGCTGGATCCCAGTTGACTGTCAGACTGTTCATAGTCGGGTCGATCACCCGCAAGTTCTTTACTCCACCCAAAGGATCTGAGAAGAATGAGCAGGTCTCAATGAATGCTCAGATGGTTACTTGATTAACTGCGGACATAATTTACAGAAAAGTCATTGACAAAATTTTGATTTTTGTCTACTTGATATGTGTTCGAACCCGTTCATTTTCCCTCTCTCTCTTTCTTCAGCAACAAACCTTTAAACTTCATAAGAAATGTTTCTTAAAGCGCTCCCTCCTTTACTGTATTATCTCTGATTGATGATCAGTTCTAGCATCTTTAGAAGAATCAGAAAAATAAAAACAGCCAAATATTTTTTTAACCAACGATGTGAAGGAGTTGGGGAACACCAGCTGCATACAGTCCCAACAACCTGTAACAACAAGGTAGGGCAGCTTGTGAGTTGCCTAAGAGACAAAACAAAAGTTCTCACAGCACTCGTTGCTTATAAAGCTTAAATATCGTGAGTGCACGGAAGTAACTGTAGGAGATTTTAACATTTTGATCAACTCAGAGCTTCTTCCATCTGGATTTTGGCGCAAACATAAGAGGACAAGGTTTAGGGGTATTTTGGGAAATATTTCAGCTGGACAAATGAATCTACAGGGCTTCAGTTAGTGAGGATGGGCCCTTACTGTTGAGACACTACGTTATGATTTAGGATGATCTGACAAAGGCCTGGATTTTAGACTAAACTGCTTCTATAAGGTTAACATTTGTCAATTAGAAAAATATTTTGTTGTATTTGTTTTAAGGAAGTCTTATGTTTCAAGTGCAATCAATATTTTTTTTAGGTGTTATAATATTTTATGCTGCCCTGTCAATCTATATGTCTGCATCTTTATCAGGTCGTGGTGACTCACTTGTCTTCCCGTTTTCAGACTGCGGTTTTCCCTCCATCTCATGGTAGACAGGCACCACTGTTACAGTGTACTCAGTGTTTGGCTCCAGGTTCTTCAGGACGGTGGAGGTGGTGCTTCCAGACACCTGATCCTGGTGGAGGAGAAAAGAAACCACTCTGAACTTGGTGAACTCTAGGATTTAGAGAACTGTTGTCTAAGCCATATGCAGGAAATGCAGGGTTTGGCAGAAGCAGAAAGACTTTCAGATTGAACGATGTCACAGTTTAATGTGCAGGGAGCCCAGTTTTCTTGGATGCAGCTTCAGTCAGTAACTGTCTGAGTGGCTCAGTAAGAGCACCAGTAGAAGCTCAGAGATAAAGATGGATTTAAGCAGAAAGCTTGCACGTCAAAAACTGTCTTGGGATAGTCTGGGCCTTCAAGTAAAGTACAGAACTGGCAGGTAGGAGAGTATGCCTTCCTCAGCAACAAATATAAATTTCTTCTTTGTCCATTTAATCTAATACTAAGTCCCAAAAACTGCCAGTAAGATGAGGATAATTTCAGTTGTTTCCAAATCGAATCATCTTATTTCACGACATTTCTTCAACCAAGTGACACAGTATGGTAATGAAATGGAACCCCTCAAGATATTGTCATTGTTTTATAGAGACCAGCTCAAACTGCCTTGGCAATGACTTTAACTCTCCCACAACACGGTCAAATGTTTTTCATTAGTTGTAAGAAAATGTAGATTTTAAAGGCAACAACATTATCCGGTGGTTTTCATCTTTTGATAATTTGATGTTGCACTTTTTCCAGGACAAGAGAGAACATTCTTGCATGAAACTGCCTTGGAAAGGAGTGGGATCATCTCATGCCACTGCCAGTTCTCCACAAGTGTTGAGAAAATTTGAATTTGAGGCCAAAAGTAAGATTAAGCTATTTGCTCACACAATACAGAACCTGCTTATTACTTAAAAAATAATGCTTATACTTTCTTTGCGATGTAGTCCACACAAAGAGGCGTTTAAACTCATATTCACATATTAACATTACTAACATCACAGTCACAGTCTATTGTTCTTAAAGGAGCATATTATAGACAACAGTATATCATACACAGGTCAACAAGCAGCATTATCAAGTACTACTTAAAGGACTATTGCAGTAGTTTTGCCATTTTACCACAAATAGGAGAGAGGCTCAGATCCTCTCCAGAGAGAAGCCTGAGAGAGGAGATGTAAAACTACACTGAGATGGTTTTTGCCTCTGAAAACCACAAATATATCTTCTGATGGAGATCAACACTTCATAAAATAAAACACCTGAAAAGTGTAAAAGATGGGACTTAGATAGATATTGTTTCTACTGTGAATTATCTATTGGTTTCACTAAATTCTCTAGACCTGCCTCCATCACTGTCAACATCAAGTCTGGAATAACTTGGTCATAGTTTGGTTATTTGAGGTGATGCAGTGCAGGCTATTCAAATCAACTTGCCATGCAATGATAATGTGACACTGAGCAAAATGAATTCAGGTTGGACTGGAGGGACACTCAACAAAGCTTGAAGAGTCTGTGTATTGGTTTTCATACTTTACAGATGGATGAAGCCTCTGGTGAAAATCCAACATCTGGAAGACTGGCAGATTTCTACCTCCCACTCTGCCACCTAGTTTCTTAGTTTTCAGTGAAGTTCAGCTTGTCTTAAGAAAAATGATAAACAAGATGACATAATATTAAATAAGGTCTTACCACATCCTGGTCTCCTCCAGCAGTTGGTACCCAGATCACGATGTATTCACGCACGTTTCCCTCGGCAGGCTCCCAGCGGACGTTCAGGGTGCTGGTGGTGGGATCGGTAACCTGCAGGTTTCTCACAAAGCCCAGTGGCTCTAAGCAGAGACACGAAACAGGAAGACAAATGCAGCGCTTGGATCAGAGCGTTGCACAGCTGCTGTGTGGTCAGAGGTTACTGGTGTCCAGGGGGCAATTTGTTCAGATGCTGGATGCCAAGAAACTGGTGGTTTTCTGGCTAACTTTGCTTCAGGTCTATTGATTCACATTGAGACTGATGCTTTTGTATATTTGTGTTACAATTGTAAAACAATTTTCTGGTTCTGTCATTTAAATTGCTTCCTACTGAAGTCATTAATCAATAGCAGGGTGTTACAATGGAGAATAAAACCAACTAACCTCATGACTTCTTCAACTGTATAACTCAAATATATTTTCACCCTTCACGCCTTTGACTTTTCTTTTGGAGAATAAAAATAAAACAATTGTTGCTGCTGGAAAAGTACAACCTTACAGAGGAGCAGTAGCTGCTAAAAGACAAAAACAAATGCAAAAATTAACTAATTCATAAGAGATCCTAAAGATGAACAGCAGTGCCGTTTGAGGATGTCACACAGGCAAAATTTTATCTATTTTCTAGTTATGGAAGTTGCAGTCAGTTGAAATGACTTTAGATTTCTATCTCCACTTATGTGAGACTCAGGTGCTTTACCAGTACACTTCCAACAGTCACAGTCACTCACTTGTCTTGCCGCTGTCGGACAGGCTGGGTCCGTCTCCTTCTGCGTAGACGGGGACCACGGTGACAGTGTAGCGGGTGTCTGGTAGAAGCTTGTCCAGAACGGTTGTGGTGGTGCTCTCTGACACTTGTTCCTACAAAGATTCATGTGGTGAACTCGATATTCCCTGGAACTGCCCTTTACCAAGAGGCTACATTCCTACCAGCACCAAGAGCCCTGACCTTTGACCTCCCGCAGGTGAAAGCTCAAACTTTCCCTTAAGGAAACAGCTGGGCTTCACAAAAACTAAATATCAGTTTACTGAGGTTGCTTTATCCTATAATTACTAGTCAACGACTATTTAAAAAAAAAAAAAAAAAAAGACTCAAACAAATATGTTTGTGCTGAAGTTCCAAATATCATGTGACAAACTACAAAACATGCTCTCAACTACGCTCTAAAATTACACGAATTTAGTTTCTTTAAGGCCAGTTTACAAACTTAACTTACACCTTAAGTGAATATTTAACTGACAAACATGATTGAAAAATAAAACATGGAAAGAAAATAAAACATATAAATGACATTTTATTTGTTGTGATTTGATATTGATGTGGCTGAGATGTTTCTGTCATTAAAAAATAGTATTTTATGTTCTCTTTCTGTACATTTTGAATATTTTCTCTATAAAAACTAAAAGATTTAATTAAACTTGGACATAAGTCAAACTTTACTGATATTATTCTAGTTATTCCAGGCTGAGTATTGTTTTCTATTTGCGGCTTTCAAATTCCTCTGGCACAAGAGTTAAAAATTCCTCTGTGAAATTTACCTTGACAAACTAATCGGAGGTAAAAGTTATATCCCTGACAGAGACAAAGAACAGCAGCCAAATCGTCATTCAGACGCATTCAGATTTGTTATTTCACGGCTCTTTACACTCTGAACCTCACCTAGTGCTGGCGTCAGGCGTCTGATTAGCAGGATTTACACTCACCCATTCTGCCCAAGCTGCGCTCCAGAAATATAAACACCACAAACATGACATGCAACAATGAGGGATCCACTCTACCAGAGAGGATTTAGATGCTATTGTGAGGCAACTGCTTGATGGGATTATCCTGACAAAAAGCATGATATCACCAAATCCCCGTTGAGGGTTTTGATCATTTTCTTTCTTTTGAGGAACCACAATTCAAACAAGGTGTGACAGCATTTTTATTGACTTCTGCTGTAAAACCTGTCACATGTCACTAGTGAGTAAGTGATGACAATTGTTTTTTACATTATTTTGTCTTAACGCTGCTCTTAGGAATTTGACCGGATTTCTTCTGTTTTCACTCCAGTGCCTCAGACTCTTTGGGGGTTTCTAACTCACATGATGTGAGACTTGATTCAAGTTAACATAACTCATACTCATTGACTCAATTCAACTTCAATTTGACTTGACTTGGCTGGATGGACGTTAACTTGACCCAACTCCAGTTAACCCGACTCAAGTAAACTTGACTCAACTTGCCTCAGCTCATGTTATCTTCTCAGTCATGAGCTTGAGCTAATTTGACATGACTCAACTTAACTTATCCTGACAAGGCCTTTATTTCTAATTTAGTCTTACATGTACCATGTACAAGTATATCCTCTCTTTTTGTTCTTACAGGCCATATATAGACCTGGCAGTTATTCAAGTACAGTGATAGGATCTTACCACAATCTCCAGTCCTCCATCTGCAGGAACGTAAATCACTTTGTAGCCCTGAACATTTCCATCAGCAGGATTCCAGGTCACTGTCAGAGTGGTGATGGTCGGGTTGGTCACCTTCATGTTACCCACTCCGCCCAAAGGCACTGGGAACATGGAAATGACTTGTTAAAAACTGGTAAAAGCAAACTGTCATATTCACACGATGCCCTCATTCAAAGCATTTTAGAAGCATAAAGTTTACTCTGCTTCCAATGATTTATATTAAAAAAAGGTTCCACAGTGACTTACATGTCTTTCCATTCTCAGACTGGCGTTTTCCCTCCCTGGCCGGGTAAACTGGTAACACCGACACTGTGTAAAGAGTGTCGGGCATCAAGTTTCTGAGGACAGTGGAGGTGGTTCCTGCAGGAACTTGCTCCTGTTTACCAAGACAGAGAAAGATAAAAAAAAAAATGTATGGTTACATCTCATAACTAGACACCTCTCAACTAACCTCCTAAAATGCAGTCTTGTCTGTATTTGTCCTGGGAGGTGAGACAGGTCTACGAGAGGCTCACCATCTCCTCTCGGCCACCAGCAGCAGGCACAAAGAAGACCTTGTAGAGGCGAACAGCGCCATCAGCCGGGTCCCAGTCCACAGTCAGAGAGGTCATGGTGGGGTTGGTCACCCTCAGATTCTTCACACCTCCAAGTGGCCCTGAACAAAAAGTTGTGTATAACTCTATATTTTTTGCTTCTTCTGTAGTAACAGGGTACAGCTGAACAGTAGGGGAGCATATATTTGATCTGATGTGATTTGATACAACACTGTTGTGGTGTCTCTAAATTTCTGGTGTGAACAGGGTGAAGGTAACAAGACTATTAGCTGAGACATGTTCAATATTCTTACTTGTCTTTCCATTTTCAGACATTGTCTTTCCCTCTCCCTCAGCATAAACTGGAACCAGAGAGACCGTGTAGAGGGTGTCTGGCTGCAGGCCTCGCAGGATGGTGGTGGTTGTACCTGCTGACACTGTTTCCTGAGTTCAGCAACAAGTCACACAAATTAGCTGCTTCCAAACCCCATTAACAGACAGACAACAAGCATGCAACTATAAATAATTATGAAAAGTTGCTTAGTGGTGTCAGTGGCAGCATCTTCAGTTCTTGTAATTTTGTGCAATTAATTCACAGTAAATTTCCCAATCCTCCAGTCCAGTTTTGCGTCACCAGCAGTAGGCTCTGGATGTAGCAGGCTAGCATGCACGTTATTTTACAAAGCAGGGTGAGCTCATTAGCCAAATAAAAAATGTTGCAAAATAACTGATGAGAGTTTGGTAATTATTTATCATGTTCCATGTTTAAGCTTTTTTCAGAAGGAAGTAGGTAGTCTGAAATATTAAGTGAGGTGCAGGGAGTCCGGTTTGTGCTTACTTAGAGAATATTTACAATGGTCTGGCAACAACACAACACACTGAATGTTTTATTAGATCTTGCTGCATTGAAGTGCAAAAGCTGGAAGTTGCAGAAAAAGGCTCAGCAAAGCTCACTGTCTATTTAATTACGGGAAACAAAGACAGTGATTCATTTATATCCAGGTCCAACTCTGCAGAGTGCCAGCCGACAGGAAGCAGATGGTTGTCCTACCAGTCCTACCATGCTCTCAGCTCCTCCAGCGGCGGGAACATAAGTGATTTTGTACTCCTTCACTCGGCCCTCGGCGGGCTCCCAGCGCACATTCAGGGTGGTCATGGTCGGGTTCAGCACCTGCAGATTCCTCACTCCTCCCAGAGGCTCTGAGGAAACACAAAAGCAGGTATTCCACTAACTCAGGACATTTCCTCCAGTTCTGTACTGCACAATGCAGTTCAGAGGATATGAAAGCATCTGACCCCAACACTGGAGATACATGCTTTTCATGCAACAGCATAACTGAAATCAACCCATCTCCTCAGTCAGTATTTAGAAAATTGTAGTACATTTCACCACTAAAACTTGATTACTTAAACTTGGGTAAAATTGTGATTACACGAGTGTTATGGATTACTTTTTCATTGAGATATTCCAACTAAGAATCTGAGTACTCTGTCAGTCAGATATACAGTACCAGTCAAAAGTTTGAACGCACTTTCTCATTCAAGTAAAAAGAAAGGTGTGTCCAAACTTTTGACTGGTACCGTAGAAGGAGTGAAAACTTGAAGTAAAACACCAGCACTTTTGAAGTTCTAGTCACATCAGACTCTTACTGGTTCTTCCATCTCCAGAGATGTCTGAGCTCATGCCAGTGGGATACACAGCTGCCACAGAGATGGTGTATGGAGTGTCAGGCTGGAGCTTCTGCAGGATGATGCTGGTCTTCTTCCCTCCGACCTGCATCTGTTCACAGGAAACATGTCAGCAGTTAATGTCAGTTCCTCTTTGAGACCAAGTGAACATTTGTGCCAAATTTGAAATGCGCATTACTGAGATATTGTGTTAACAAGACCAAAACCATGTTTTGTGTGGTCAGTGTGACCTTCACCTTTGAGCTCTGACCATCAAAATCTAATCACTTTATCTTTGAGACCAAGTCAACATTTGTACCAAATTTGAAGAAATCCCCTCAAGGCATTACTGAGATATCGCGTTATGAGAATGGGACATACCCAAAAACAGAATGCCTCAGGCCCTGGCTGTTGCCGGCGTGGAGACATTTACAAAACCAAACATGGTCATTTTTCTGACAAAGGATCATTTTTACTTTTTGTAAGGGAGTAATGGAACAAGGAGCAGCCAGAGTGAGGCTACAGGCTGCACCACTCAAACTCCTCAGCAAGATAACCAACCTTTTTTACTATGTCCTGCTACTGTGTGGAAAACTACTGACACCACCATGAAATCAGCTTGAGGTTGCTGATGGCAAAGACTGATTAATGACTGATGTCCTTATTAAAACAACATAAGTTTGTTTGGCTGTGCTGTAAACAGACACAACACCTACTCTTCTCTTGGATTTCTGACAGAGTAGCTGCTGGGGACGTGCAGCTGTAGTATTCAACTACATTGAAATATCAAAAGGGTTTTAATGTCTCTAAATCTGTAATCACTTATCCCTGCTCTCATCTCTCTGTCTTCCAAAAGCTAAACTGAGCTTCTAAAATGCAGAATAATTCACAATGTGTCATGTTTCTGAGGATAATGTCAGCAAACTATTTACATTATTCATACATGAGTATGTACAGTATTTCTCTGCGAGGGAATCTGACTGGGCCATGGGGAAATCCCGAGCAAACAACTCTGCAGTATATCATGAAATGGATACAACACTATAAACACATTTGTAAAGGGCATAAACAGTTTGCCTGGTGGCTAAGAGATACAGGACAGAGGGTATCACGTGATATTTACATCAGTATTTAAAGAATTTGAATTAGTTTTTATTCTGATAAACTTTCAATAAGTCAGTGTTTTCCCAGCAGCTGTTTAGTTTACGAATGGACAATCAGTGGCTCCTCTGGGGACTGAACTTGTGATATTTTGTTTATGAGATGATGTTTTAATCATGAGGTAACTGAGCTTTTTACTGTCAACAAAACCCATGAAATCCAACTATGTATTTGACCGTGTCTCAACACTTTCTGACCTTCCCACTCTGTGTCTGTGGCTCCCAGTTCTGAGGCCAATGGTTCCTACTGAATACGTCCATCTTTAAGAACACCTAATAAATATATACTTTTATGTTTTAAAATAATTCCATAACTGGACACTGTAGCTTTAAGGAGGAGGAAATAGTACTTATTGGGGATTCATCAGCAGGACGGTGTGTGTGGGGCTGAAGACCTGTTCATACCTGGCATTAACAGCATCTCTGATGATCCAATCACAAGTGGACAAGTACAGGTGTTCTCAGTTTGATTTATTCCACTGTGTACCGTAAGACCACCTATATTTCACTGTATTTAATTATATATCATATAGCATCAGCACAGAGCCAGGCCTAAAAAATTGGACATTACTTTTCTACATTTTTCAGAGCAGTGAGGAAACCCTGAGCTCATCCTGCACAAAGAAACAAAATGTCTGGAATCACTGCAGATGACAAGATGACACCAGATGTTCTCTGTCTTGTAGGATACACATGTGACGTAGTGCGGGGATCAGAGAGCTATTAGACAAATCTGTACCGCTAACATCATGATTCGACCCTGACACGTTGTTTGGGGGAACACTGTCATAACATCTCAGAGACACAATAAAATTTGCAACTCCCTAAAATTCTTTTCATACAACCCACAGTTTCCTTTCAAGTTACTTCTAGTGCTAATCACTGGTTAAGTCATCGTGAAGAAATGTGAGCCTGAATCGCGATGTGGGACACTGTCGTAAACCAAACGTCAAAATATGATGGAAGACCTCAGAATGGCCAGATATTTGTTTCACAGAGCGCAGGCAGCGTCTTACTGAGCTCCTTCAGGACGTCTCTGTGCATCTCAAGGGGGAAAAGAGCTTTTCAAACAAGATCCAACTCTTACTGTAAATGCAGCAGGTTTTGGCAGTTTTTAGTCCCTGGTTTATTGAATCTTTTGTTGTAAAACATCTCTACTGTGACTCATGATGACTCATGAAGAAAATAATAGATTTTGTCTTTAATATAAAATCCAACATGAGTAGAAAAAAAGGCAATTTCCTGTGGTTCTTCTTCTTCCACCAGCAGATGAAGTACAGAGTTCCTTCATATTCATTCTTGTGTGATGAACACGCACAAGAAACATAAACAAACATTTATCTTTTGATGGTGTTGCAGCCATCTCTGAAACACTCACCAATGCCTTGCTTTAAATTATCAGTTTTAGTGAAAGAATAAAAAAACATTTTCCTGCAGTCTCACATTGTGTCTCTTTCCATTTTGGACATCCTGAATGTGTGTATCAGGAGGGACAGAAAACTTCCCGTCAGATCCACCAGCTGATGATTGATTTGTTTCTTTATGGGTTTTGGGAGTTGTAGAGAAAACTCCTCAGACAGATTTAAAGATCTCCATCATATTAAGATGTTCATCGATTTGTTGTCAGGCAGACTGAAGATGTTCCCAGTGGTCAAAGAGAAGCACGGTCGGGAAAAACAACAGCAAAACTAAAATCCAGTTTGTAACAACATATAAGAGAAATACACCCTAAAGAGGAATTCAGTCACGTTGTTCCTCTCATCCTGGACAAACAGATGATACCCAGTGTGGGTTCACAGCCAGAGAGGGATTCATTTTCTGGTAAATCTCAAATTTACAAAACAATCCATGAATCAGAGCCAATTTGGGTGTAAAAGCTTAAAAAAACATTTTAGATATCTCCAAAGTCAGTCTATTGTTCAATGTCAGTGGAGCCGCTCCAGCTTTGGTCTCTTGATAAAATGAACAGCGAAGTTGTTGTTCTTGTGTGTGTGTCTGTGTGCGTTTTCAGAAAAAGTATTTTATGTAGATTCTGCCACTTGGTCATGTAGTCTGTAAATATTCTTTTAAATGTATTTCATGCAGGGCACTTTGAGATTTCTTCATAGTTCAGAGTTTCTACAGAAACACATACACACCTGTGTTGTCTGAACAGCTAAAAACACTGTGATTTACATAGAATGGAGAAAAATACTCACATCTTTTTGCAGTATTCTGTAAAGTTCTACTTGAATTGTTTTGATTTGAACAAGTTGAGATGAGTCTGTGGTGTTTCACTTAGGAAGAATTGATGATCCATTTTCTATATACATACATATGCTGATGACACCCCTGTGTTGTTCTCTAAATATCTTGCCTGCTGTTATTTTAATTACAGCACAACAGGCAGTGAACTCACTGAGATCGGCTCGCCTCCAGCTGTAGGTGCGTAGGTGATCTTGTAGTTCTGGACGGGGCCGCGGGCGGCATCCCACTTTACCGTCAGCGTGGAGATGGTGGCATTGAAAACTCTCAGGTTTCGAGGAGGGTCTCGAGGTACTAGTAGCACACAGACATTCACAGTGAGACGAAACTATAAAATCAGTGCACCCTGCGTTTTATAAGAGCTGATGATGGTGAGGATGACAATGATGATGGAGGTGATGATGATGCTCCCAAGATCTCATGGGTCATGGAGCTGGAAGGGTCAATTTTAGGATGAAAGCAAGAAGATGATGAGGTTGTAAACAGGAGTAGCAGTACGGTCAGTGAAGCTGTTCAGAGCAGGGCTGAAGTTCAGTCACTTCTCATTCAGTCAGTTAATAGCAGCACGAACCAGGGATTAAAGTGAATACAATAAGTGTGTCAATACAACACATTTTATGGTTTATAATATACAGTTGGGGAATTATAACAGATTTTGAGATTAAAACAAAATAATATTTTAACAAATTTAGGGGGGCACTATGACAAGGTTTAGGGTTGATAACATACATTTTGAAGAAATAATATTTCAAGATTATTACAAATAAAATTAGCGACCATTATGACAATTTGGGGGATTATAACAAATACATCTGGGGGGGGTTCTACAACAAACAAATATAACAAGTTAATTATCTGACATTTTGAGATTATAAAAATGAATATTGGTTCATAACAGTTCCAGCAAAAAAATTGAGAGCACTATAACAAATTTTGAGATTAAAACAAACTGATTTGGGGGGGACACTATAACAAAGTTGCAAATCATATAAAGGAGAAAACTTGGAAGTACTGTGACAAAGTTTAAGGGATAAATCAGTGACTGAATACTGAACACAATCCTCTGGCTTGTCTTGCTGAATTATAAGTTCACTGACCACCAAC
Source organism: Trachinotus anak (assembly GCF_046630095.1). Lineage (NCBI taxonomy): Eukaryota > Metazoa > Chordata > Actinopteri > Carangiformes > Carangidae > Trachinotus > Trachinotus anak. The sequence continues at coordinate 7,616,053 of NW_027273882.1, read as the reverse complement.
CCTCCAGCAGAACCACTATTCAACATGCAACCACATTAATTTGATGATGAGGTGGACACTGATGAAGGATGACATAATGAAATGATGACATGATAACATGACGTTACAAATTGTGAGATGAGCTGTGACAACAGAAATGTTATAATGACAAAATGGTGGAAGATGGAAAAAACCCCAAAAAGGTTCACAGTGGCATTAAAACAATCAATCACAGTCATGGAGGTCTGTGGAGGATGACATGTTATTGGTCAATTCTCACACTTTCTGCATTTCAAGAGTCTGGATCTACGTTCACACCACAATCTACTGCACATCTACTGTGAAGCAAACATCGATTTTAAAAAACTGGCTGTGTATGATTTATTTATGCCACATGATGGACCAACAGACTCCTGATGTTAAGTATGAGTGTTAAGATAAGATAGAACTATATACTATTATATATGTGCTTAGGATGCTTAATATACTTGGTGAAAGAGATTTTGATAACTACTATGATATTTAAACGTTTATTGTTATAAGTCATGATTAGATTTTGAGCGGACATTGCTTCCATGGCATTTAGTTTTATAATCACAATAAATTAGAAGAATGTGGCTGCAGAACCTGGTTATATCAGCCTCTTCAACAAATTATAAGAATATATTATGCTTTTAGTTAATGCACACCAAGGTGTCTTCATACAAAAACATAATAGACCAGGTGGTAGCTAAGTCAAGTCCTCCACCAGCTCTATTATTAGCACTACTGGCTAGCTATAGCAGAGCCTACTGCGAATTTGCCATTATTAGCAAGCTGACTGGTGACTGTAGCACCAATGTTGATGTTGGGTGAACCTCAACTTTTGTAAAACAGAACAGAAACAGAAATTGACTGTGACTAATTATTTTTTGTCGCAGAAAATCAATGGTCATCGGCGACTCCTCAAGTTGCTTGTGGTGGGAACGCACAGTGAGGCACTAAAATGCACATGCAGTTAAAGAAAGAAAAAGTGTGCTCCCATCAACACTGTCCCGTATCGTCCACATTACCATTCCACACAAACTCATGAACATTACAATGAAAAGGAACCTGTCCTTCTCATATGACATACCCTCCGGAGCCTTTAACACTAGAAAGAGACGTTGAGAAAACAATGTTATTTCAATGCGAGTTACATCAGTGAGTGTAAAATATGGTGGCTGTTTTTGGGACCTGAAAAGGCGTCGGGGGACACAGTGGCTGTCTTACATGTACGCTCGCTTCCCATAAGGTCCTCACTCTCCGACTCATCTGGATAGATGGCTGTTACGGTGACATCGTACTCAGTGTCAGGGTCCAAGTTCTCCAGAACATGGGAGGTCTCATCGCTATTCAGGATGGCCTGGCAACAGAAGGAGGAGCATGAAGAAACATGTTTACAGTCTGTTTCTATGACTAATAAAAATAAGTGTCTAGAGTAATCTCTGTCATCCAAGTAGTGGGATGCCATAAAATGTATTTTAACTGTGCTGTTGAAGACATTTTATTGTTCTTCTAGACAAAATAAGAAATTCATTTAAAAAAAAAGATTCACATTTGAACTGTATTTACTATTTGGAGCACTCATTCATAGCAAGTTACAACATGACAGCCACTTGTTTTCTCAGAGCTTTGATTTTTGGTTTTATCTCTTCCTACAGGTGGCTCTATTTTGTTTGTTTCATCCATACTGGCTGCTGTGTTCTTCCTCTTCCTCTGGCTATTATAAATAAACTTGAAAGGTGACATGCTGGCTTAATGTGTGCTTATGAAATATATAAAAAAATAAGCTTTTTTGTTTTAAAAAGATGGTGTGGAACAATGAATGAAGGTTGACGACAGCTTTACAGAGACGCGTTTCACAGCCTTCTGTTTTAATAAGTCAATAAAGAAAAGAATGACTAAATAAAGAACGACCTGATATGGATTTCATTTCATTCACAGATTTTTGAGCTCATGTATGTTGGGCGGGGAGACAAAAGTGGACCCAAAAACAACAAAAGGGAAACAAAGGGAGCATTATTTTTGCTTCAGTTTCAATGGATGTTTTTACTTAAGTCTTGGCATACATAATAACTACGTTTTGTGAGCCATGGCAGTAAAGGATCTGTAAAACCACAATGGATCATTACTGAAATCTTTTTTTACTTCAGTAATAAGAAATATCTTAATTGACAAACCTGCAGTATGACTGTTTCACTTTGTGGTTAAACAAAGCCACATTTAGTTTCATAACTGTAACTAAGTGGACCCTCCTTTGAAAGGCAGGGCTTTACGGGAAGGTCGATGGTTTAAATCTGGACTGTGCAGTGAACTCAGTATCTGCAGGTGTGCTTGAATGCTCTAAACCTGAACTCAGAGCTCGACTTGCTGTATTTGAGTTCAGGCTCCAGTTTTAATCACAGGAAAGAAACACTATCAGGCCACAGGCAAAACCTCCACCACTGATACTGTAAGGATGGGGCAACTGAAAACAGATGTTTACTGTCACTGCAGACAGAGAGTGCTGTCCAAACAAAGATCATTTGCATATTTTAAGAGAAAGGACTTCACCAAATTATTTATTCAGCTGCCAAAGTGGCAATTTTGATGACTAATAGGAATATAAAGTGAACAAAACCCACCAGGAGACAATCTGTATACAGGATGTCAGATGTCTTCTTCGCAGACAGTACTGAACTTTGACATTTTTAAACTTTAAAACTTTTCAGGGATATTTTTCTCCTCCAGAAAAAAACATTTTATGATATACCTGTGTATACTGTGCAATGATTTATTATCTTTGAAGAAATTCATTCATAAACTTTAATCTAATGATGAGATGACAAGTTACAGCTGAAACATGAATGTATGCGAATAAGAACAGGGGCTGCTCTCAGAAGTTTGCATGGCTGTTTCTTATCAAACATCTCTGTCCATTTAATAATAAGGGGAGGAGCATAACTGCAGCTGTAGATGCCGAAGGGTTTGATTCAAAGTTTCTGTGTTTTTGCTGTGGACCATTTGTGTTTATATGTGATCCCCCACTTTCCCGGTCCTTTAACAGAATGAATCTTACACTGACTTAAGCTTTTAGGAGAATCTGTCACAGGAAAGCAACTTGTAGGAAAATATGCCTAACTTACAAACTGGAAGTTGGTCTCCCCCTTCTTGGTCCAGCCGATGCGGTAGAGGGCCACGTCCGGGGCTCCGTGCTCCCAGGTGGCTCGGAACGAGGTCTGGGTCACCTCGGAGAACCGCAGGTTCTTAGGGGCCGGAACAACATCTGTTCACACAGTCAGACATAAGAAAGCATACAGATGTTTTTAAGAGGAGGTCTGAGAGATGAGGCAACATCATGTGAAGCCTATTTACTGTAGCTCAAAGTGTGTAACTGACTACACTTAGTGGGCCAGCACGTGTGTGTGTGTGTGTGTGTGTGTGTGTGTGTGTGTGTGTGTGTTGAAGCATGTGTGTGCTCTAAGTGTATTATGTTTGGATTTGTGTTTGTGCTTGTGTGAAAGTTTGTTTGCATGTGTTAATGAGTTCATGTGTGTGTGCTTCTCTGTGGGAAAGTGTGTGTATGTACTGCATCATTGTGAGGACCACAGTTTAGACAACACCAGACCTGTTTGAGTTGCTGAACAAATCAGAGATGTGGGCAGTGACTCAGAGGTTTGGCACCAAGCTAGGTCTGGGTTAGGGGCTAGGAACTGTATTATATCACTGAGAGTCCTCAAAAGTATAGAAGTAGAAATGTGTGTGTGTTTGTAAGTGCTGAAAACAAGTTGCTCCACAGTTCACCTGGGATTAATGATAATCGGGGCCAATGCAGTAAATGATCGCACACAGATTTATTGGTGCACAGAGAGAGTCCCGCCCCCTCTGAAAGCTGTTTTCAGTGGAGGAGGGAGAATAAAAAGGAAAGTGATGTCAAAGTTAATACATACCTCATCACAATCACAGACATTGTGCTTATCTCTAGAGCACATGTACTGCTCAGACGCTAGAGAGGGTTAAATGGTCAGTTCACCCAAATCACAGAACACTTTTCCCACTAATTCTTGGTGGTATCTACACATGAAAATATTTTCAGGTTTACTTGCTGAGGTTTTGAGATGACCATTGCTGAAACTTCTACCACCATGGAAATACAGCAGAAACACACAGAACATAAAAATAAGCACATTAACATACAAACAGAAAACGAACATGAAGAGCAGATTCAGACCTGTGATAGCGGTTCCGAGCATCGGGCTTCCAGGCCCCTCATCATAGATCGGGGTGACGGCCACATCATACTCAGTCTGGGAGATGAGGCTGGAAAGGTCCAGTGTGGTGATGTCACCGTTGACTTCAACCTGCCGGTGGCAAATATAGTTAACGATAATTACAAAGCACTTGCAAAGAGCATACCTCCACTAAGGCTGCACAGTCTTATCAATCTCATTCTGTCATTATAATCATAGAAAATGTTTTTTAATCTGCATCAAAACACGGTATGTTAAATCTTCTGCTTTTCACAGATGATGTGGTTCTGTTGGCTTCATCAGAACGTGACCTCCAGTGCTCACTGGGACAGTTAAGTGTGAAGTGGACGGGATGAGAGTCAGCACCTCCAAGTCTGAGGCCATGGTTCTCAGCCAGAAAATGGTGGATTTCTCTCTTCGGATTGCGGGTGAGTTGTTGCCCAAAGTGAAGGAGTTCAAGTATCACTGGAAGGTAAGATGGAGCGGGACATTGACGAGCAGATCTGTGCAGCATCAGCAGTGATGTGAGCATTGTACTGGACCATTGTGGTGAAGAGGGAGCTGAGACAGAAGTCAAAGCAGTCGATTTACCAGTTGATCTTTGCTCCAGCCCTCACTTACGGTCATGAGCTCTGGGTGGTGACTGAAAAAAAGTGATCATGGATACAAGCAGCTGAAATGAGTTTCCTACGTAGTGTAGCTCAGACATCTGGAGGGAGCTCAGAGTAGACTCCTTCATGTCGAAAGGTGATTAGGAAGCGCCCTGGCTGCCTTCCTTTGGAGGTTTTCTGGGCACATCCAACTGTGAGAAGATCCCGGAGTAGACCCAGAACTCACTGGATCACACAGTTAAAATGTCTGTGTGTTGTCTAAATTTGGTTGCCACTGCACAAATGTGTGAAAAATTCTTCTTCTCTATTATCATGTTGTATAATGTGGCCAGAGAAAATTCTCAGTTCTGACTCACTGACATGTGATAATGTTAAGTATCAGCACAGTATAACTGGGCACCTATGATGCAGGTATTTGTTTGCTGACTGCAACAGTGAGGCTTCATTAAAGAGTTTGAAACTAGGGTCACCCAAGTTAGTTTCTGTATATTTATGATCCTGATTTTAAAATTGGTTAGCAGTGTACTGTACTTCTTGCTAAGCCTACTGAAACATACTTGTTGTAGATGAGGAGGCTTTAAAGTGCTCACAAAAAAATGGAAATGTGAACCCATAAAACGCTGAAGTTGATTTTTCCATTTCAGGGGAGAGCTGGGTAAAGTCAGCAGCAGAGGGAGAAAACCGCAGCACACAGCAGGCATAAAGCCAATGTGGTGGATTCTTCTGAGGAGACAAGAAGCCTTCAGTTGTAATCCTTAAGAGGAGTAGAGCTGCTGGTCATCCATCAGAACTTTCTGGCAATGTCTCGCAGGTGTCCACCAACGGCACCTTCAGCTGCCGACTCATCCCAGGCTGTTTGTCCTCCACTGACATCCAACTGAGAAATTATGAAGACGGAGTGGTGCTGGGATGATTCAGTCAGGCTGGGCCGACAGCCTGGGCCAGTGCTCCTCTGCCAGCAGACTGCTTTTCTCATAAAGATCAGCCAACAATGTGGAGCTGCTGCTCTGCTGAGAGGCCAGCCGTAACTCTTGACTTGGTTCTGACTTGGTCACTTTCCCAGAACAAAGATATCACTGCTGACTAAAGCTTTACCCTTATGAAGCACTCTGTGAGGTTTTATTGTTTAAAGGCACCTTTGAATGACCTTACAAACATTTTCAAGTTTCACAAGTTTTGTAGCAAAACTGTCGTTTTGTATCTGAGGGGAGTAACAACCGATCCCTGCCAGTGGAAAAGTTCACAGCTGTACAATTTCGACAGTAGTTTTTTAAGTTAGAGATTGTCTGAGCTGCACAACAAGGGCACAGGAGGAGCCCCATATTCATTCTCAAGGGTTATTAGTAGCAAACAGGTTTATTCTGGAGCTGCAACTAAAAATTATTGTTATTATTGATTAATCAGCCAATAACATTTTAGTAAAAAAAGAAACTACAAATCAATACATTTCGATCCGCTGCTGTTTTGAGAATGTTAGGAGTTGGTTCATTGATATAAACAGTCTGGTCCATTTCTGTTTGTTCGATGTATTACTGTGAGGAAGGTTCCGGTCTCCTTGTTGCTCCACACAGATATGATGTTTTCCACTCTCCAGTGAAAGATTGAGTGATGTTAAAGTCACATTCTCCTTCTGCATCACGGTTCATTCGCTAAGTTCACTGTAATGGGTAATTGTCTACGTTTCCACGGTAAGGTAAGATAAAGTCAAATGTCTTAATTGACTAATCAATTAATTGACTGATAATTTTACAGCTACGCCTATTGTAGCTAAGTTAACAGGTAAAACTTTATAATTAAGCACTGATATTGTTAATATTTAACTTTACTATTCGAACACCTGAAGTTTGTTCATAACTCTTCATCTAGAGGATCTGGTTTAGTTTAAGTAATGACAGGGAGTTAGTACCACTGTAGTGTTTTATAATTGTCCTGTGATCCTGCACTGGAAATAAAACTGAAACATAAAACCTCAGACTTACATCTTTGATTTCTCCCCCCTCTGGTTTGTAGGTGATCATGTACTTGCGGACAGGTCCAGGAGAAGCGTCCCAGTTGAGCCTCATGGTGCTGTGAGTAACGTCAGTGATTCTCAGGACTCCAGAAGCAGGTATGGGCACTAAGGGAGGACAGGGTCAGGACATCCATTAAAACTGACCATCCTGACTCAAGTATAAAACCATTTCTGATCCCATCATCACTGTAAATGTTCCTGTGAAGACTTTAAAAGATGCTGACTGACACGTTGCCGTCAAAACTTACTGAATAGCTGAAAAACAGACAGCATCAGTGCTGCTGCTTTATAGAGCCTGTTTTTCACTGCATCTGTTTTCTATCTATCTGTGTGCAGCTCTTATAAAATAACTGTTGACATGAAAATAAAACATATTTTGACCTTTCCAAAAATCCAATAACTTTTTTTCTGATTAAAAAAGTGACATTTTAAAGGATGAAAGTTATTGCAGCTTGGAACTAGTATGCAGTAAAATAGCATGACAGTCACTTTATCAGAAATACCTACATTTGTGAAAAGATATTTTCAAATACTTTCTAACATTTCTTGATAACTACTGTTATCGCAGAGTATTTGCAATGTTTGTGTAGTATCTAGACAAACACCCCCCTGAGGCAGAGCTGTTCTGAACACAGAATCAATCCCACTATTTTAGATAAATATAAATATCGTCATTATAGTGGAGGAGTTTAAGAACTCAGAAACCTTCTCTGAGTGGACAATAATCTTTACATTTAAGAAAGCAATGTGAGGTCTGTGTTTAAGAAAACTGAGGCCTCACAATGACAAGCCAATTTAAAACTGGTTTAGAAAAGCTTTTTAAATCTTGACTTGTGTTACATGTAGTGTAAAGACGTACAGGTGACTCCTGTCCCCTCCAGAGGGTCGCTGGCAGCTTCACCATGCAGGGCGTAAAGTGTGATGGAGTACGCTGTGTTGGGTAACAGCTGCACCAGCTGGACGCTTGTTACATCTCCACCAACTCGCACCTACAGGATTATAGAGGGGGAAATAAACAAGAAGAGAGAAAGATGGAGTGAGGTAGATGGGGGAAAGAGGGATGCAGATCGAGCAGAAGACACAAGACTTGTGTCATACTCTATGTGATTTTGGTTTGGAGATGTTTTTCCTGGTTTGGGCCCCTTTGTTCCAGTGAAGGTAAATCTCAATGCTACAGCATGCAATAATATTTAAGACAAAGATCTTTCAACTCAATGCCCTTATACACAAAGTCTGAAAGAACTTGTCTGGCCTACACAGAGCCCTGACATCAACCCCTGTGAGCCAGGCCTTGGCCCTGTAGTGTACACTCTACGTTATTGTCTACCGTTTTTAAAAGCATGGCACACTTTTTGAATGACTACTTTACACACACACATTCACTTGGAAAAAAACAAATGTTACCATGTGCCAGAAATACACAATTAAATCCCTTTAATCATTATTTCATGTCAAAAGAATAATGTTGAAATAAATAACACAATGCTCCACCTCATTTTGAAATCTCAAGTCACACTTCAGGTGCATAATTTCCAGCACAGACCACCTCATCATACATTAAATCATCCCTTAAATTTTCCTCTGCTGTATAATTGCACATGTAGGTTAACACCGTAGAGGTGTTCATAGCATCTGTTCTGCTTATATCATCCCAATGACTTCAGGCCATGAGCTAATCCTTCCCATCACCCAGCGTGTCTGAGGGCTGTGCTTTTTGTAGGCCTGGTCTGAGCTGTACCACTAAAGTCCACTTCCTGCTCTGTGAAGTGCTCTTCGTATCACCATCTGGAAGCAGTAAGACAGTGCGGGCTGAAGCCCACTCTTTTAAAGCCAATGTGGAAATGCTGAGCACACAAATTAAGATGAGTGAGTTTGTGAGTCCAAGTGTAAGTTTTGTATGTTTAAGTGTGTTTGTGTCCGAGGTGTTGTAATATACTTGGGGGGATCATAGATATTCACATCCCATTTTTGGATAAAATGCTGCTCCCCACATGGTAAACCATTACATGTTAATGTAATTTGTTAATTTGTTGGCTGCCCCAGCTAACTATGCACAAAGCAAACTCAACCGTAGCTGGGTTAAGCTACCAAGAACCGACAAAAAAACAAAAAAGGTCCTTTCACCATCTTCAGCTCAAAGGCCAAACAGTTCGCAAAGATACCACCTGCTCTGTTACCTTGGCTGTTACATGATACAAAGGAACATAGCAATTGTCTAAGCAGATCTCAGTATCTTTGAATGAATAAACTTCAAACTACTTCTCATGTTGCATCTGAAGGTAGCATTACGTTACCTCTTTCTCCAGCTGTGCCTCAGTGGCGTTGATTGCTTTGTATAGCAGCATGTACCCTGTGGCGCCATCTGCCTCCTCCCATCTCACCCTCATGGTGCTTAGGGTCTCATCATAAACATTCATGTTCCTCGCTGCTGACAGCGGCACTGAGAGGACACAAACACACAGTCAGAGCAGGGAACCACTTTCAGTAGATTAGCATGATACCAAGTCTTCAGGGAGCACTGAGGCTGGACCATCCTCGACATTTCCTGTTTTAATAATAGTCCATGTCAAGTCAATGCTTTGATGTAATTTGAAGTATCTGACTAAGAGCAACAAATGACTGACTGAGTGGGACTGAAACGATCTTTTCTGATATCTAATATTTGGAGGAGGTTTTGGCACCATAAAAAGATAATGATACAAACAGGCAGGCGACATCGAGGTCATATTTTAGAAAATCCCAGGCTGTCCCAAAGAGATCGTAAACTTTAGTGCTTTTGATGTGCTGAATATTTGGTATCACGTGTCTGGGCTTTTGCTTTTTAAAGGATATTTTTTCTGGACTTTTTTGATTTGTTTGTTTGTTTAACTTATTGGACATCTTTTTTCTTTATTGGGGTTCAGGGATTAAAGCAAACAAAGTTAACACAGTGAGAGTTCTGCTGAAGAAATCTCTTAGGCATGTTGATGCTAAAAAATAAGGTTTGCAACAGGGTTTTTACAATTGAGAATGTGCATGTCAAAAACAGACAGGGAAAGTATTGCTGAAAGGACACATAACTGCTGTAGTGTTTGGTCCCTGAAACTTAAATCTAAAAGTCTGACTAAAACTGGAACTAAAATAAATGAGTCTAAATTAGCCTGTTTTAAGCAGATACACAGGTTATTTTAAAAATCCAAACTCAAACAGAAATACCACCATGTGGTCTGCATAATACACTTTAAAGAAAGCAGTTGGAGAGATGAGAGAAATCTAATTTCTCTATATAATTGGATTTCCTATGTGCATGTAACTGTGGAAACAGTAAAGGTAAAAGAAAAAATGGGATCTTCAACACTCGCTAAGACACCAAACCACTGGTACATTTAACAGACCTTTACTGTGAAACAGGACGTTTTGAGCACCCAAAACATTTGTTTTATAACAGAAAATGTAATTTCTGACTTGATAAAAGTGAGGTTCTGCACAGCATCCTCATGACTGTTTTAGCACCACAGCAGATCAATCAAGGACACCAGACTTTAAGATGGAGCCACACAGACGCACTGCAGACTGTGTTTTCACAGGGACATTATGACCTAACTGAGTGTTAGTTTAAGAAATGATAGTAAATGTAACCACAGTGATCTGACAGCCGCTGGTGCCATCCAAGTGGATGACAACAGAACAATCAGATATTGTTTTATGACAGTGGAAAACAGCTCATTGTAAAAATCAGTGGCACATTTAAGAACAAATAAAGTGAACATTAAAAGACAAATGTGCAAATAAAAGCACTTAGAGCCGTGCACTTAACACGTCGTTAAACTTTATCAGTTTATTTAAGATATATGCAAAGACCACAGACCAGATAAATAACTTTTTAACTGTTGTCTTTACGGCTCAATGTGATTCCTACTTCACCCACCACACACTAACATCAGCTCATAGCATTGCATCATAGGACACTGTCTATGTAAAACAGTTCTCCGCCTCAGATCAGCTGCTAAATATATGTTGTATAAACAGAGATGTTGGAGCAGGCTGTTGGGTGGAGGGGCAAGTAAACAAGTTCCATCAATGTGTCTGAAACAGTATAATGAGCAGAGAAATCAAGTTGTTTATCTCACAAACCATATAGAAGAAACAAAAAGCTTTCCCACAACAGTAAAACGCAGCGGAGCTGATGCTATCCGCCTTTAAAGCTCCTCTTTAATCACGTCTGTTGACCCAAAGGGCACCCAGTGTCTTGTGAAAAAGCCACCGAGCGTGGAAACAAAGAAGGCAAAGAGGAAGTGGCCTTAGAAGTTTAGTGGCGAGGGGAAACAGAGGGAGAGGAAGGTAAAGAGGTGAAGAGGTAACACACTTACAGGTGGTCTCGGTGCCCTTCAGAGGCTCGCTGCTCTCCTCGCCGACCACGGAGTAAACATTGACAAGGTACTCAGTCAGAGGGGTCAGGCCTTCCAGCACTACAGTGGTTACTGTCCCGTCAACCAGCAGCTGAAACGATAAAGGACTGGTTATCATTCTGTGGCCAGTGCATTTCAACTCTGACCTGTTCTGAAGGATTTAGTCGATTGGGACAGAGAGGACCAACTGAGAAACCTCTGGAAGAGCAGCAGAGGAGGAAGTCACTGAGTTGGAAGAGTTATAGAGTTGGAAGTCACATCTCAATATGTCCTTGGTACTGAGTATTGAACAGTGACAAGCACTAAAAGCTGGTGTGTTGGTTAGATTCAGCATCTTGTCTATTTTTTTGATCAGAGGGTTCTTGATTTAAACCTGCATTTTATGAAGGACATTTGAGATCTTTGGGAGCTTTTTAGCTTCTTCAGATACAATTTTTAGTTCACACTACATAATCCCTATAATATAATCTATTGAACATACATTACGTTTATTCTATATGAGAGAGAAGTGCAGTCAAGCAGGAAGGCAAGGTAGCTACTCTCACTGCAACATATGTCATTATATTTTGGGAGTTTAGCAACTGAAGAAGCAAGAAGGTGCCAAATTTTTGTTCTTTTCAAAAAAGCTGAAAATCTGCAGTCTGAACAGATTTCTGTCCTGATTGTGTCACCTAATACTCCAACCATCAAAGAAGAGAAGGATCAAGGATCAAGGTAGAGCAGGTTGAAAATAAAATGTTCCAATAACTAATTAGGCAAGTACAAACACATACTGAACTGAGCCTTAGAGGATTTACATGTGACTTGCACTGAGCGTCAAAGTTTTCAGACTGACTTGAGTCCAACTGAACAGACACATCGCACATGACAAAGCTTTTTTCTTGCTGTCACAGTGGCTGTGGAAATAAAAATCACCAAAACCTTCTGATTCAAACAGATTTTTTGAATGTAAAGCTGCTGAAGCAGAGTAGAGCCAGATTTTTCTCTTTGGCTGATTGTCTTTTCCAGACATCAGTTTGACTCAACTGACTCTACAATCCAACATTAAAGTCACATCAGAGGAAGAAGCACTTTGTCAGCTAATGCTTCTGTCAGTCTGAGATCAGAAGTTTTGGCTGAAAATCGAAGGACTGATCTCTCCTGGCGGTCAGTTCATCAGGGTCTGTCAGGCAGTGTTTGGTCTCATTTTTTCGCCATTATATGATTACAGGCTGTTAAGCCGAAGCTTTCTTGCTGCATTCATGTGCTGGTGGGAAAGTCCTCATGTGTTGGCTGCTAAATGGTGTCACATTCCTGCACTGTCCTGCTGCAAAATCAAACCCAGAGGAGAAACAACAAACAAACAGAGAGAGGCTGCAGCTTCAGGAGCTGGTGAAACCTGCAGATATATCTCCCTCTTATCAAACTATTAAAAGTATATCTGTCATTGATTACGTTCAACTTGTTTCCAATGCAAATCAAGTAGTTTAAATATTTTTCTAAGATCAAGTTAAGATTTTCTTGATTCTTTTTAAGTAACTTGCTTTTCTTTTTTAGAGGAGACACAGCCAAGATGTTTAATGTCTCACAAACAGAACTTTGTCAACAAAAATATTTTTTGCAGTGTGCTTTGTGAAGCCTGCTCCAAGGAGCAAGATCATCAACTTATCTGGATACATGTTTTACGCTGATCCACCTCTCAGATTTAAAGGCCCTCAGGGCCCTGCAGGGTGCAGGTTTCAAACAAATCTATCTACAACACAACTTATTCGCAGAGCATCCATGTATTTTAGCTTCTTTGAGTATTTTAGGGGAGCGTTTTCAGGCCTTCATTTGATTGACAGCATGAAGACGAACAGGACACAAATGACAAGAAAGAGGGGCATGACATTCAATAAAGGCCCCACAGAAGTTATAACAATCTATTGTGGAGCAGACATACATTCCTTTGGTGCAGTCTCATGTTAGATTGGATGTGTAAATGTTATCAGCTGTGCACCTCAGCATGTGAATTCACCACCAGCAAGAATTCACAGATCACTCTGTGCTTTAAATTAAGCAACTTCCACATAAAACATTGCACGTTTCATTGTGATGCATTTAAAATAAGTTTCAAGTTTCTGCAAGTAGTTTTTCATTGTGTACTGGAATAAGGGGAAGCCAGTATAGACATTCGAAAATCACACAGCCACACACATGGTCTGAGAAATGGTTGTCAGTAAAGTACAGCAGAGGCATGGACTCGGGTCACATGACCTTAACTTGAGTCATGAATTTGACTTTAAAACCAATGACTCCTGACTTCACTTGGACTTGATATCCTCTTCAAGCCCGAATATCAAAAAAGATCGCATAACCTTATCGTTTCTCCTTTATGCATGAATATTCCAGGTACACAGTAATATTTGTTTCATCTCTTGGCAGCGTGCCTCAGCCTTCACCTTGACCCTTCTTGTTACTGGCTGCTGGAGATAAGACCTGCACTAAACACCCAACATCATATATTACACATGCTTTTATTCATACATGTTTCACAGGCTCATATAAACAGATGACAGAGGAGAGAGGGGCTGTACGGTGAGGCGTCTCACCCCAGTGTGAGGTCTATAACGTTAAGCTAAGTGGATCCAGTGGAAACTCTGCTTGATTTCAGACGAGCCCGATTATAATCACACAGGCCCCATCTGACAAGGGCCAATAAAAGCACAAAAGATGGAAAAGACCCAGTGCTCTGTTTTTAAAGATGGGACTGACAGGAGGTTAAGTGTAAACTAAACGCAGGTTCACCAAAGCAACTGGGATCCAGATTGCAGTTCCTGAAGGCCAAGTAAACATGGCTTTGAATGAAAGCCAGACCTGGGTATGTGGAAACACTTTCAAGGGTCGGTTTTAACCTGGCTGGTGAGGTTTGTCGAATATAAATGACAAACAGCAGAACATTAAACATCAGGGGGGATTTAAGTGTCAATTAATCTGTTTTTGTCTGACTGACAACCTGTAATTATCTAAATTCACAGGAAGTACTAAATCTCACCTGGTCCAGTTCACACATATGAACAAAGAACAAGAGTTATCTGTTACACTTTCAACCAGGCCTAATGGGAGACAAAGGAGATAAATAAACAAACAGGATGCTATTTGATATTCAGGATCTGATCCAGCATGAACACATGGTGGATATAAAGTCTCTGAACCAGGGATCAAACTGAGCACATTTTTCTAATGAACTTCTATAAAAATAATAAATAATTCTGTAAGAGTCTTTTGGCCATTTATACCTGGAACAGCAGACTTGAATTACTCCCAAACAACCATCACAGAACCAGGTCTTTCTATCTAAACCAGGTTGAAGATGTGAGGGGAAAAAAAGACTCTGCTCTTTTGTCATAATCAAAAAGCTTTTCAATGTGTTCAAATTAAACAAAACTCTGCAGCTAGGTCAGACATTTGAGCATCTTCAAAGTAATTGTATTATGGATTTGTTAAATTTGTCACTACAAATCTCTGTAAACAGTGCGTCTTTAGTGTTTTTGTTTTTTATTTATTTTCATTGTATTCTAAACTGAGGTTTGTAAATCAGCTGTTAGCTGTTATCACTTTACTTTGTAAATAGAATGATTATTATGGTTATTATTAATAGTGGTAGTAGCCATAGCGTTTTAAAGGATAAATCTGGTGTTTTCTTTATCTATAAAACCAGATTAAAACCCACAGTGTGCTAATTTGTGTCTCAACACATTCTAACCCTCCTACTCTGTGGCTCTCAGCTCCAAATCTTTACACTTCACAAATATACAGTTTCATTTTTGAAAAAGTCTCAGGAATGTCCTAATGCAGCTGCTCACTGTTGTTTTTATCAAACAAACAGGAGTAAACTGTGCATTTGTTGTGGACTTTTTTCATTGGCAAATTAATCCACATTTTGTGCTGTAGTGAGGATGTGGAGTAGCAGGACAATGTGTGTGGGACTGAGTCAAATAAACCACAGTGTGTGTGCTCATGGTGCTGAAAACATGTCACCCAGTGTAACAGTGATGTGTTTTAACAGTGGAGCTCTATGGCTCAGAGCAATCAGATACATCAAGCTGTGATACACACACAGTTCTAATCAGTAGAACACATTTAGTCTTAGTTTGGGGATTTCATGGCAAGAAGAGGAAGAAGAAGAAGCTTTATCCTTTAACAGCAGCTACTATCAAGACAAGTTTGACAGTTAAACACTGTTACATTCTCATGCTGTTTTCTCAAAGTGTTGCAGAGGCTGCAGCTTTGGTGTGTGTTCTGCTGTCTTCTTATTTTTTTAATATTCTTACTCTTACTTACTTTTTTATTTGAGTCATCAAAGAACCAAATCTGATGTTGCACACATTTATGTTTCTCTGGATAAAAGTTCATCCTAATACAAGCATTTTTTTGTTTTTGTTGAACATCCTGTATGACAGCGTTACCATGTGTATCATTACTATGATTTCCTCCTCTATAGGACATGAAGCTCTAGTTTCAGGGGCAGGTTTTGAATGCAGCAGCACTAACAGAGAAGCTTTATCTCACCTCCTGGGTGGGACCTCCTGCCACAGTCATGTAAGTGATGCGATACTTGTCCACAGGGCTACCGGGTGCCGTCCAGGTGGCACGGAAGGAGCGGTGGGTTACCTCCGAGGTCACCAGATTTGTGGGTGCCTCCAGTTCGACAGCTGAAAGACAACAAACAGGAGCTGAAATATGATTCAACACGTCAAGTATTTCACACTGTTAACTCTGCCATCACAAATCTGCCCTCTCGTGTTCGCTCCACTGACAGGAAAGCTTCTAGCCCACTGTATAATTTCAGCTCCTCTGACAAAGGCTTTCTTTAAAAAAATGTTTTTCTCCATCTGTGCCATAAATCTTTTTTGTATTTCCTCTTAAAATTGATTTACAGATAAAAATGTACTTCCAGTACGAAAGTTTCCATCAGATGCCTGGATCTGTGTTCGAACATCCTTTGGTGGTCACAAATAATGGAGACTGTCAAATTTATCTACAAATTTATTTTTCCATTTTTTGTTTCTCATTGACAGCCAAGTCATGCTGATCTCTTCTGAAATTTCTAAGAGTAGAAATAATTTGTGAATAAAAAAGCACTTTATTCTCATCTAGGGCTTACAATGACTGCATCATTTCTACTCAGTTCATATAAGCAGCTCTACCAAGAAATTGTAATTTTGCTGATGTGCCTTTACTTGGACGAAAGTTTTATGTCGCCCTTCATGAGCAGAGAAACTTTTCACGCCCTTGAGCATCTGTAAAACTGCCTGAAAGCCTGTTGTAAAATTTTTATAATTTATGGTTGTCAGTCTTAAAAACTGTGGTTTTGTAAATTCCGGAAAAGTAGAACTTTCTGAAGCTACAAAGTTTCCATCTGACCTCAAACACCAGTAATTACTAAAAGGTGTAAATCTGACTCAGCGGTATTTAAAGAATAAGTTGCAAGTACAGCTGGAAGCAGCAGCAGCCAAGCTTCAGTCGACCGTTTGAACCATAAAAAATGTCTTCAAAGTTCATTTTAAGAGGGAAAAATCTGAAACAATTCATCCTCACATTTAGGAGTTTTTGTGTTATTTATAGTACCAGCATTAGGAAAATAAGTCTGCAACCCCTTTAAATGAAGGTGGACCATTCTGCCAAGTTTTATCCATGGAAAGATGGTGATGGGTTTCTTTCCTCATATAAGTAGGACTGTAGATAGGACTAGGAAACAATTCATAATTTTTTTTTTTAATTTGCTTTAAAATGTTTAAGTTGGAGTAAAAGTGATTTGTCCAAAAGATTTTATAATAAAATCCCAACAAAATATTTTAAAAACTAAAATTTCAAGCTAAATGGTTGAAATTTCCCACAGGTCTTAGTTTCTTCCTTGCGGTGCTGAAACATATTTTGTTATGTATTATAATGACTAACAGAAAACATTTCCCACCTATAATTACATTTTCTGCTGCCCTTTGAAACCTTGGTCCTTGAAGCTAATTCTGAAACCTGTGATGAGTATAGTGCTAACAGCTTCTCTTTCTACTCTTTCCCTACCTGGACCTTTGACGCTGTTACAAAGGTTGATGGTGAGGTCATCAACGATGTCCAGCAGGAACTGGAAGTCGTTGACGTTGTACATGTGAATCTCGTCAGGGTCTGAGGCGATGGACCTCAGCTCGTTTTCATCTGCATTCTTCACACCTGGGAGAAAAATATGTCTTTAGAACTACAATTCAATAATGGGACTCAAAACAACAGTAATTAGGTTTTATAAGTATGATGGCAAAGTTACACGTCTGCCAGCCACCACATTTGGCTGGTAAAGTACTAAAATTATTCCTGTTGAAACTCAAGTAATCCCATGTGCTACAGATTGTGTATACTTTACATAAAAGTAAACGGTACTCTGTGCATCACTGTTGACCGTTTTCCAAAGCTCACATTCAGATTCTGAAATCTGTAAAAGCAATGATTTAGTCTTTTAACAGTTGTTCTAATTAATATTGTTATGTAATAAAAACAACACAATTTTCTACTTTCAACTGACAAAATCAATCACCAATAGCGTAGAGCTCGATGCCGCTGTCTCTCAGTCTCTGTGAGTTCAAGACAATTTCGTCCTGGGACTTTCCATCGGTGATCAGGACACCAATTTTGCGGGAGTCATCTCGCATTCCCACATTGGCTTTGAAGTTGTTCTGGAGGATGTAGTTCAGAGCCATTCCTGTACAACAGGAATGACAAGGTTTTACAATAGAACTCAGCCAGTGAACTCTGTATGTGTTTCTCTGTATTAGTTTCAATCACAGAGAATCTCAGCTTTTCTGCAAACTAACCTTTCTAGGACAAATCCATCCCCTCTGGGGCTACCGTATAAGTAAACAACGAAAATGATTATTGTGCATTATGCATCACAATCTCCAAATCACAGCATGTACATTAATTTTCTCAGTACAATCAGTTGTACTACAACAAAGGTGAACATCTACCCTAGCTGATCCTGGTTCATATGGGGTAAATGTGGTACATTAGCCATATAAATAAACATTGTGGTCTTCTTTCTTGATCATTTTGAGAGTTTTTGGTGAGGCATTCCTTTAAACTTTCAAAAATAAACTCTACTTTCTTGTTGCATTTTTTGAGCAACAACAGCTTCGGTCTTCTTTGGCTGATGGTCTCAAATCCCTGACTGGGGCCTAGATCATCTTAAACCCAGTGTGCATTGGACAAAGTAATGTTAAATCACCTGTCATGGTGTTTCCTCCTTTGTACGGGAGGTTGTTGACAGCATCCAGCAGGGATTCCCTGGTCGGGTGGGCGTTCAGATGCCACTCGGTCTTTGGATCTCCGCTGTACTGAGCCAGACCTGAAGAAAACACATGGTAATGTGTAACAAACACCCAGGATAGACCAACTCTTATACAAATCTACAAAACAATGGCGATGGAGCAGGTTTGCTAACAACAAATAGCAGTAGTTAATAGAAAATGTGTAGTACAAACATGCATTAAATTTACATTTAATAAATCCTACATTTATCCAGTAAATAAAACAGGCAGCAGCAGCCAACAGTAGTAGAATGAGTACTTGTCCAAGTTGTGTTAATAGAACAGTAGTGGTAGCATGTTTAGTAGTACTTGAAGCAGTGATAGTAGTAGTTGGAGGCAGTATTACAGTAGCAGTGGCTGTAGTAAAATGAGTAGTTGTATGAGTTTTATTATTAAAACACTAGTACCAGTAGTGGTGGTATTCATAGCAGAATTTAAAGTAGTATTTAAAATAATGATAGTAGTAGGTAGAGTAGTGGAGACAGTAGTAGTAATAGTTGTAGTAGTAATGGAAAGGTAATAAGTAACAGTACTAGTTGTGGTACGAAAAGCAGTAATCCTTTCAGTAGCTGCAGTAGTAAGAGTTAAATACTCGTCCACTCGCTGTTAGTGTATGAATATTAGTAGTAGTTTCAGTAGTGGTAATGAGCACAGGTTTGAAGTACTATTACATGGCACTTAATACTTTTACTCAACTACATTTTAGGCATAAACATTGTACTTTTTACTGCACCACTTTGCTTTTATTTGCAGGGTGTAAGTAGCAGTTAGTCTGCAGATCAAGAGCATAAAATGTGACTTGTTATGAGATAAGTTTAGTTGCTAAAGTTTAAACAAACAAACAACATCTATGTAAAGTAGGTCGACTGGCTGCAATATTAAAATACTGCTAAGAGATGAATGCAGCTATAGTCTCACAATTTCTGAGAGAAAATATTTTTATTTTCAAGGTGTATTTCAGCACTAGACAGAGGTGTAAAAGCAGGTGTAGTAATAGTTGTGGTATGAATAGTAACAGTTGTAAAAACATTACCAATCTGGACCCTTTCAGGGCTGATGTCGAAGACGCTGACCATGCGAGCAATGAAGTTGCGAATGGTTTTGAAGTTGATGCGGCCGATGCTCCAGGAGCCATCGACCAGCAGCACTATGTCGGCCTTCGCTGTGGTCTTACACTGAGTCTCTGCAGAGAGACAATGGGGAGGGGGGCAGTGAGAGAGACACCTGGTACACCACAGACACCCACCACGAGTGTCTACTTATATGAATCGTTGACTGTGTGACTGTGTGACTGTGTGTGAAGAAAGCGAGACAGTGAGAAGAAACTTTGTGGAATACTTCAGGGAAGAGAGAGAAGTGAGGAGCAGGAGAACATAACAACGCTCTCACAATCAACCAAGTCAAAGATGTTTATACAGCAGAATGTTTTACACAGCATTATGTAACACGAATAATTCACACTCCTAACACATTGTGTAACAGCTGTCACTTCTGGATTAGCTGCTCTCTCTTCAGGGCCTTTTTTCTCTCTCTCTCTTCCAGCACAGCGAGTCATTAGGGTTTTTTTATCCAGCGGCGAATCAGCCCTGTAGTCTTTCCTGGCTGACACTGAGGCTGTCCCCTCCAACAGCAGGAGTTAGCCTCTCTGACACTGTGATATATGAGGCCTCCTGTTCCCCAAAGTTACTGCACATTCCTGCTGCAGGCACCTGTGGGAGTGAAAAATGGCCACTTGTCCACTTTTCTAGGGTGACACGCTCCGCGGACACTGAGCAATTTAAAAACTGGGCCCCTGTGTGTGCAATTGAAAACAGGTTAGGAGACAATCGATTTAATTGTTCAGTTCTTTTTCAGCAGGCTGCAGAAACAGATGCTTGATGCTAAGAGGAACTGAGTCAGATGCTTGGCCAGGGTCTGTTTGAGTTATACCACCAACGGTAAACAACATACTCATGTGTCCCTCTGACATTCATTAATAAAAACAGATGTCATAAACAGAGGCAACTTTAAGAGGCATCTAATATGCTGCAGACGACTGCTGGATCTAGTGTCTCTGAGTGAGAGTCTGAGCAAATAAATATCCAGCTCAGTCTCAGTGTGGGATATAAATCACTGGGATCCTACAAAAACCTGAAACAACTACTAATGATGCCTTAAACCCTGAAATGACATTTTCCTCAAAACTGAAAAACATTATTTGAGAAAATATTGTGTTTACTGGCAAAAACTGAAGCAAATACTGTGTCAAAATTAAGTTTTTTGTTGTTTAAAATTGTATTTCTATTATTTTGGAGATAACGTGACTAAAGTGTTTCATGGCTGCAGATGTATTTGACATAGTTGACTTTAGAGTCAAGTTTTGTTTATAGATCCCATATTTAACTCTTCTCCTGTGTTTTATCTGAAGTGTTGATCTCCATCAGAAGATATATTTGTGGTTTCAAAAACCAAAAACCATCTCAGTGAAGTTTTACATCTCCTCTCTCAGGCTTCTCTCTGGAGCTCTAGTAACAAACGGTCAGTCAGCCAATCAGAAGAGAGGATCTGAGACTCTCTTCTGATTGGCTGACTGTTTTCTGAGTGATTGAATGAAAAAGTAGATTTCAGGTAAACACTCAGAGAAACCAAATCCTGCAAGGTTGGATGGTGGGTCTAGGTGGGCTGGATTTGGGGGCGTGGCTGAGAGCGGCAATTGCTTTGTTGTGACATCACAAAGTTACAGAAGTCCTGACGGCTGGTTTTAAGGCTCAGTTTCTGAATTCGTAATTGTGTAACTATTACAGATGATTCCATATTTGATTTAAATTCATGTTTATGAATCACCATGGTCATTTTTTTTGTTTTAGAGAATGTGGCTAATGTTGAGGTCACTTTTACTGAAACCTCTATACATCCACTGAGGTCCATTTTAATCCATTTGACCATATTTAGTCTAAAATGTTGATGGTCAACAATATCAAAGTGAATTTTAAAAGTTGACAAAATATGACAAGTGATTCAAGAAAATGTTGTCAGAACCATGAAAATTTTTTCTTGTTTCAGTGTCAAGTGTTTCACATTTTCTTTAAAAAGAAAATTTGAAAAGGAATAAAACATTTAATGTCCTGTAAAAAATAACGTTTCTGCAGCGTAGGAAAGACGCCTCGAAGCAGCTCTGCCAGACCATGTGGACCTGTCAGAAAGTCTGGATTAAAGCCTCCTCTGAGCAGCCTGCCATGATAAAGCTCCAGTTTAATATATGAGGATCTCTGAGTGGAACCTCTGTGGAACATCCTGGCCTGTTCCCTGCTCCGTGGGCAGTCGGTCATTGTGTCTGCTCCCTATTACAGCAGGAATTTCTGCCCAGGGTCAGCACTTCCTCTGGTCTTTTGAGAAGCATAACATTTTCCTAGCTGCATGCATCCCGGCGGGGGCTTACACATTAGATCATTAAAAAAAAAAAACTCTAATTGCAAGCAGAGCCATTTTTTACGCATCAGAAATATCTACCTTCGCGTGACAAATAAAGTTTTAGCAATAGATATTGAGATCAATAGTAACTCATCTTGGAGAAAATGAAGATACGTCGAAACACCATTAAAGATCAGCACATCATGCGGTGGCCTCTCACACACTGGCAAATATGTTACATGTGAGGTGCTCAGGAAAGAGGTCCAATTGGGCAATTCATAAATGTTAGCGTCAACACTTCAGCAAACGTCTGTTAAATAGCATGTCATTTTGCTCCAGATCACACTCCGAATGAGATATGGGGGAGATGAGGACATGCGAGCCAAGCAGCTCAAGATAATTTGTACTAATCATAATCATCTGGGTTGAATTTAGGTCTGCGATTCCAAAGCGACAGTGACATTAATTCCTTTCGACAACAAATAATTCAACATTCTGGCATTAATCTGGGCAGGACTTCGAAGTCAGATCACTCCTGTTCTGAAGGGGACTTGGATTAGAGAGCATCTGGTCTGCAGGCCTGCTCTTTAGGGCTGCTGATGGAGTGTGAGGTGCAGTGTGGTCAAGTTATCAGCTTTTACCAGAAAGCCCAGGAGGAGGAGGCTCAGGAGCATCAGAGAGGGTTGTCTTCTCCTCTCCTGCCAGTGGCAAACTCTCCCCTCCATCAAACATCCCAAAAACGGCCACTGAGTACTTTGTTCCTGCCCTGAGGGAAAAAGGAAATAACATAAACCTATTTCATTCTTTCACAATCTCCATTAGAAGACTTTAACACCAAAATGAGATCTTTAAGAAGCCTACAGTTTGAAAAAAAGCTGCTAATGGTCTTTGATATGCCCTTAACTTGTAAAAGCCAAAATAACTTAACTGGCTCATCTACAACAAGTGATAATTTTTCTTGACTTTCTTCCAAACCTAAACACCACAGTTTAAAATAAGCAGAAAATTCATAGCAGGAACCATGAAGTTGCACTAGGAAAAGGTGTAAATTACAGTAGAGCTACAATAATTAGTCACTTCATCAATCAATAAATTACCTTTAAATATATAATCATGGGGAAAAGTTTACCTGAGTTCCTCTAGAACAACTGTGTTATCATAGGGACCGACAAGCAGCTCCCCAAGGTCAATATCATTCTCAGTGGGGTGAAAGGTCACTTTGTAGCCCCTAACATCTCCAGGTGCTGGATCCCAGGAGACTCTGAAACTGGTCTTAGTGGGGTCTGAGGTCTTGAGGTTCCTCGGAGCCTTAAAGGGTGATACTGAAATAGAAGAACCCGGCCAGAACTTCAGGACAAAATTGCATTTAAAAAATTCAACACAATCCAAACTCTTGGCAAAGGTTTTAAAGATCAGCCACACCACATTCAAGCCAGTTTCATTAGTCCATAATACAATTCCTTGAACCCGGTGTCATTTGTTAAAAAGCCCAGTGTCATGCTGTATGTTAGTAATGCTAGCGTGTGATTGGAGCATGTTTTTAATTGTGATTTTAGTGTTCTGGTGAAAAGACGCTGCTTCTCTGCAGCACAGCAGCACCTGTAGTGTGAGAAATATCTTAACAAGTTGTTTAAACTTGAAGTCACTTCTAAAATCTTATTTTGGTGGAAGAAGGGGAAAAAAATCTGCAACTTGGATGACAGAATCTCATGTGCTTCCAATGCAGCATGACTTGTGTTAACGGTTCTCGTGCAAAAAAATTGTGATCAAATCATCAAATGAGCAACTTTTCTCTTTTTGCTTTGCAATACTTATATTTAATAGAATATAAGGGAGGCTAGTTGAGACAGGAATCAACACATCCTTATCTGGCGTTAAAGGAATAGTTTGGTTCTGGGGAGAAGTTTATAAATTGTTCCTCCTTAAACCAGAGTCACATCAACACAAAGATGTCCTGTTGAGCAGTAAGATTCACCTCAGATATCTGAATTACTAAATATCTCAGGCACCAAGCAAATTTCAAAATTAGGCAAATGTTCTTTCATTTTTAATTTTATGCCTACATTTTATTATCCAGTTCTTCAGGCCATTTACAGGACTTCCTATGACTCTGAAAGGATCCATAAAAAGCTAGAATCACCTTAGCTACAGATTTTTCATTTCATTCCACCAATGATAATGTTTTAAAACTGAGCTCAGGCTTAAATATCTTGGTTAACATGGACATGTTTCTGCAGTGTACTGTCTCTCAGAGGGTTGAATTATGGACCAACGTACGTGTCGTTCCTACTCCTTGCCTTGCTTTTCCTTCCCCGCGCTTGTAGATGGGGTGAACAGTGATGTTGTAAGTGGTCATGGGCTGCAGGCGCTTCATGATGGTGGAGGTGACCGTCCCTGGGATTTTCAGGGCCACTTCTTTGCCTCCACTACTTGGGACATACTTCAGTCGGTAGTTGATCACCTTGCCCGGCGCCGGCATCCATGTGACTTTCATGGTTCGCTCTGTCTCGTCTGACACAGTTAGTCTTTTACCAGCAGCAGAAGCTGAAAAACATACAAGGATCCCGATAATTTAGTGTCCACTTAAGAAATGTGTGCAGTAACCTTGGATTGACCAACATAAACCCTGGATTAAAGTTGTTTTGGTTTGGTTTTTTTCCAAAACCAAAAGATCTTCTTACTACTCTTACTAAATTGTAAGTCAACAAGAACCAGCAAATTCTTGAATTTGAGAATCTAAACTCAATCAAATATCATTGTTGCTTAAAAATTGACCTATACGAGCAATAGATTATCAAAATAGTTGCTGATTAATTTTCTCTCGATTGATTAATCAACAAATTTTGCAGCTCTGATGCTATCATAACCAACAGAACAGACGGCTAGACCTTCAAAAATAACACCAGTGTTGTAACGAACCACAGTTATACTGGCAGCATTTAGTGGAAAACATTTTCATGTTCTAAAAAACCTATTTCGACCTCAGTGGAACCCAATCAAAATGTCTCAGTTGAGGTTAAGAGGATTCCATCAATATTCATCAATATTCATCAGTTCCAGTAATCAAAAAAACTGCATATCATCCATTAGAATAGAGCTGGATGCCACTGCCTGAATGATTACAGCTGAATATTAGTTTGTATCTAATAACCTGCACAGCACATTGGAAAACTAAACACAGGCCAAAGCCAAAAAGGGCATTTCAACATTGTTGAGAATTTATAAATATTAAGTTGAGAAACAAATGTCTGAAGTAAACAGCTGCAGAGATGCACAGTTGCTTCTTGTATAAAAGATCAAACAGATATAGATCTAACAGGTCTATAGTTAAGAAATTGACTGACCTTCACTTGCTTTATTGTTTTGTTCATATAGAAGATACTTTGTCTTGTTCTATGTTCTGTGTGTGCAGTACTACACTGTACACACTCACAAGTCTTCTTCACGTAGTTATTTTTCATTTAAACCCTGAAACAATCATCCATCCCTCTAATTTCACGCCAAGTGTGGTTTCCTTTTCTATTCCTTCAGTAAGAGTTATGTATTCATAACTGCAGGCATAAATGTTGAGTAATACCATTAGCTCCATGCCAGAACTAACTGGTTATGAATTAGGCTTTTACCCAGAAGTGATCAATTGGGGGGAAATGCTAACCACATTTTCCTTTTCCCCCAAAACAACCAAAGCCTATAAAATGAAATTAACTTATTCCGATGATTCTGCAAGTGATTAAAAAAACTTTGCAAGAGAATAATATGTACATTTAATGATCCCAAGGAAAGTTTTTTAAACTACTTGATTTCACTCTGAAGGACTTTTATTGGTGGAAAGAAACATGACATCCAACTTTTCAACGTGCTGATAGATTTGAACAAATCTGCTAAGCAGGAGATGTAACAGTTGTGTTGGAGGACGTATCAAGGAACAATATGTACTGAGATGACATGACGCTCTGTCCTGGGCGGCCTGTTTGTGTGGATTAAGACCATTTGATTTCCCATGTGTACATATACAAAGCGTGTCTTGTCTCTGATGAAGCATGTCAGTATGCATTGCATCATTCACAGGACATACACGTTCTACCAATATTCCCCTCAGCCATGAGTTGTGTTACTTCTGTGTGCACAACACAGCAGAACTATCACTATGTTGGTGTTTCAGTCACAGTTCATATCAGTTTGAAAATAATCTAAAATGAAAATCTTAATTTAAATTTGGGCTATTTCCATAGACTAGAAAGCAGAAAACCTTTGGAGAATGCCAACTGTACGATTATGCAAACTCTGAAATATACTTTTCTGAGAAGAGGAAGTATTGAATCTACTTTGGCTTATATTCGTGTGGCACTTTGCCTTGTAATCAAAACAGAGTATTTTTCTACCAAATGTCTAATGGTTAGAATACAGTAAAAGCTTCCACTAATTTCCTCTGAGGGTCATGGGAGGTGGTTCACTGCCTGACCACTGACTTTTAAACGCTTGAACTAACCCCCACCCAGCCACAGAGGTGATCTAAAAGTAAAAAGTAAAAGTAATCACTGCACACTTGAGCAATGCAAGTGACTACAAGTGGTTCAGTAGAGCTGATCCGTGTGTTGGGTAAATAGAAACAACAGAATACAAAGCAGGGATTTCATTTTGAGGGATGCATATCTTGCTCATATGTAGAGCTGCTCTGGAGACAATTTAACATTTGAAAACCTATTGTGTCAATCTCAACTGAGCTATGGGCTGGTTGGCTTCACTCTCCCAATACTAGCTTGCCAAAAGAGTTGCTCTTACCATCAGTGGTTTCCTGTCCAGTGAGCGGGTCGCTGTCTTTGTTACTGTAGGTGGCGACCACAGAAACCTGGTAAAGTGTCTCTGGAGTCAGACCTTCCAGCACAGTGCTAGTAACACCTCCTGGTACAGTTTTCTGTCCAGCTTCCTCGGAAAACAGCGACTTCCATCGAACATGGTACATCTTCACATTCCCAGGCGCTGCCGTCCAAGATGCTGCAAAGCTGGTATCAGTCACATCGCTGGTGACCAGGTTTTGAGGAGGGCCCACGTCTGGAAACAAGGAGCAAAGGTATGGATTAAACAAATGAGCATGGGTTCCTGTATTTTTTAGTACAATATGCATAACATATATACAAAAAATAAAAAGCAGTCTGCAATTCATTACTTATGTATTTTACAGAAAATGGTTGGTGGCGCATTTTTCTTTAAATAAAGATTAAATATTAGGGCACAATAGCGCCCCCCCCAAATCCCCAGCTTTCCTCTCCGATCACAACAGATGTTTTGAAACTCAACTGTGAGTAATTTTTATATTGTATAAAGTCATCCTGGCTGGGGTGCTTATATGTTCTTTCCAGTATTTGTCAGTTTTTCTTTTAATCATCTTCCCTTTAAAACAAAGGAGCCATTTGGACGTGCTGGCAGATCAGATTATTTTTTAAAATGGAAACTATTAAAAGGCCATTGAGTGGACAGCAGAACTGAACAGCTCGCCACAGCTATAAAGGGCAGAGAAGACTGGAGAAACACATGTGAGGAGCTGTCCAGGCTGAATGGATATTTTTTAATATTTTTGAGGATATTTAAGGCATTTCTGCTTCATTAGTGAGTACAGAGGACTGTGAGACAGGAGGCATCGGAGACAGAAGACATAAAACATGTCAGGAACTGGATGTATTCAAAGTGTCTACTGAGCCAACATCAAGAGGAAACCATAGTTTATTGAACATCTTTACTTCATCAAATCATTACTACAGTACTTTCATTTTTAGTAGACTGTAAGCTGCAGCCTTTGATATTCAGTATTTTGCAACCTTTTAAGTGCTTAGGTAGCAAGTCTCCAATGAAACTGTGCGTTTATGAATGCTGAATATCGAAGTGACCTTTTGACTTAAAGGGGAAATCTGAGTTTTAAATCCTGGGTTTTATTTTTGACGATTTATATCAACAGAATGAAGCAGGAGTCATTTTGTGAGGAATGATTGTAACGGGCATCATGTTTCTTCCAGATGACTTTGGCTATCCTGTTTGTTTTCAATCTGTAAGACTGTCTAAATGATCTGGTTTCTTGCCCAGTCTGACTTGGTTTTAGCAATATTTTTGTGTTCCAAGATCTCAGGCAATTACACAATTGTTACATTGATTATACAACTTTTGTAAGATTTCTTTCTATTTTTCCTCCATTCATGGGATCAGATAAATCTGCCTTTTTGGAAAATTCTGACTCATTTATAGTCCTTTTTGATTTGATCAACGAGCACTGTCAGTGTCAAATAAAGTAATATAATAAATGAATAAAAATACAATTAACTTGTTGAATGCAAAGTTGCAATTATCCTCTAAACCTCCTCAAATTTTGTTTCCAGTGTGAATTTGCAGGCACTACTTACAAATCAAAATTTTAATTAAGCTAACCAGATTTTGGCAAGTGCTGACTGGAATCTTTTTGCTCCATCAGCAGCAAAGCCAGATCATGGCAGTAATGGTTTGTCTCTCCAAAACAGAAAAAAAACTTATAACTACAGGTTGAGTTAACATTACATTTGCAGTGTGTGTTCATGGTCTCCAAAGGTTGTTTCCGGTGATCCTCTAATTTTTTTTCTCTAGCATCAAATTCTCTGTTTGTGCACATGAAATACCAAATTTGACAGGATAATTTAGTGAGATCAACTAATTCATGCTCCCCAGAGGATAAGAACTTCTCTGGCACCATCAACTTTACAAACAAGGAATCTCATAATCAGATCCCCATAAAATAGAGCACCTTTGTGCTCCCCAGTGGATGAGCCTCTGTGGTTTTAATAACCCCAATGACCTTTATTCTAGCACGAGCAGTTCTGGAGGAACACTGCATTTTTCTTGGTATATTGTTTGTTCAAGCCAACATTTTTGTCTTTTGGTGTGCATTGAACATTGCAGCCTGCAGAAGCTGTTAACAGGGTGGCCGCCTGCAGACATGGCAACCACTTTTAAGAAAAAATTCCCTTCTCCTTACGCAGTGGTAAAAGCAGGTGAAACAAATGATATGGCAGTTCCACTATGACATCCAGTTATGAGACATCAGTCTACTGCTTTTCTTTGTACATTTCACATAGAGCAGCTGCTGTCACTGCCAAGAAACAGGAGGAGTTCGAAGCATGCAGTAAGAACCTTTATGGCTTTTCAGAGTTTGAGAGTTAACCCTTACTTAAACTTAAATTGTAGCCTAAATAAAAGTCAAACTTTACACATATCACAAATCTGAAATTAAACCCCTGTAGTGATGCAGCTCAAAGATGAGCTTACTCTAAAACTGGTTCTTTACAGAAGTGGTAAATCAAGAACATTCATACAAACATACACAAACACACAAAGTGTGTCTTCCGAGGTTTCATGACCTCAACCTTCTGTCCCCTGAAGCACACAGATGCCAAAACCCTTAT
This sequence comes from Trachinotus anak, assembly GCF_046630095.1. Classification (NCBI taxonomy): domain Eukaryota; kingdom Metazoa; phylum Chordata; class Actinopteri; order Carangiformes; family Carangidae; genus Trachinotus; species Trachinotus anak. The sequence goes on along the minus strand of NW_027273882.1, from coordinate 7,586,684 downwards.
AAATTTGTTTAACCAACCAAGACAAAATCTAATTCCTTCTAACACAGTGGCTCACGTTGCTGCAACCAGACATATGGTCACTTTCCTATAGAGATGCATCAGACCACTGGTAATATTTGTGACTGATGGAAGAGGAGGAGGGGAAGATGGGAAGGTCAATATCAAATAATTATCCTTCAGTTTACAGAGGGTGACAACATGTACAGAGGGGGTGCTGGAAAGACTGAGGAGCCAAGTTTCCACAATGCGATAATTATCACAAAATATCAGATCCAGCAATGTAATCAAGAAGGAGAGCATGAAATTAATCACATTCTAGCTTTTGCCAATTGATACAGATCTTTGGAGAAGGGGGATAAAAAAAAACCAAAAAAAAAACCACCAAGCTTACTAAATATTTATAGTTGGAAAAATTGTTGCTGGTCTGGATTCAAAACAACAAAAATTAGGATATTTAATTTAAAACATTTGTGTTCACGATGACAAAATAACAGAAAAGAATTAAGCCTTGATGTCATTGAGTGGGCCATTTTTCTTCCTCCAAACTGTGTCAGTTCGATAATCTTTTTAAATGTGCAAAACATGTAGTCAGATAGAAGGATGAGCTATGGAAAACTCTATTAATGTGATAATGTGATAGTAATGTAATGCTAAATTTAAAAAGTGGTAGTAGTAATATGAATAAAATATACTTTCAACCCTAACAAGGATTTTAATTTGAAAGGCTGCATCAGACTTGAAGTATTTCTAACTTAGACAAACATCAAACTTAATGTCACTATGCAGCTAAACTTAAAACCCTGGATATACTGACCTTTGCTTTATTGATATATAACCATTGGTTTATTTTTGTCTGTTATTTCACATGTGCTGCTCATTCGTCGTCATGCCAGTCCTCACCGCACAGACGCCACTGCAGCCACCATTAGCAGGGGGCTGGGAGCTCTCCACAGCTGCTGCCATTTTTTATCTGCTTCAAGGAGCGCTGTCTTTCAAAGCTGGAACCCGAGTCTGGAGGCTTTCGAATAAATAACAGGCACAGACAGCCATCAGATGGAGTATGGAATATCTGGCGCTCTGCAGACGCCGCCTGAAACGCACTCAGACCAGTTTTTCCACAGTCCATCATGAAGTTAATCTGAACATAACCACAGGGAATTTAATGCACTTTTGAAGAAATTTTCACTGATCGAAAGCTCCAGAACAGCTACTCAATGGACATTGTGTTGATTTAAAATCAAGTTAGAATTTCCTGAGTCCAAAACCAAGTAGTTCAGCAGAAATGATCTGATTAGTTAAATAATAAGTTAGATAGAGTGGAAGTCCTTAGCAGCAGCTCTGTATATAATAGTTGCAACGATAGCTGCATCTGCTGACTGCTTCAACACCTGAGAGGCACATGACTAAAGTACAGGTCTGCTCTTTGTGTGCTTTCTTAAAGATTTCATAAGTTTGTCTCTAAAAGGTTGAGTCTCTCTTGCTCCCTGACACTGTAAGACTTGTTGGAAGAGGAGACTCGGTGTGGGACTCCCTGCTGCTGAAACCTTACAGTCACAGTGGAAAGTCTCTTGGCTTATTACTTTGAATAAACTTGGCTACTCAACATGTTCCATCTACCGTCAGACATTTAAAGCACCTTGAATTTCAGAGAGTGACTGCAGCTTTCTTACGGGTGGCCCCGATGGGAGAAAAGTAAAATCACTTTGGCAGTGTTAGTGGTGCTATTCCACATCAGAAGAGAAACGCTGTCTAGCTCAATGAGCAAGGCAGTTGTACTGCCAGAGCTGGGGCTTCTATTTTCCTATGTGGCTCAAAGGCTACGGGAGGGTGAAGGCCACAGCATGGGTGAACTTTGTGTCACTTTTCATGTGTAGAAATAAGTGCACCATGAATGCCTATGAGGAGAGACTGTCTGAAAATGTGCATCGTTTGTATGATTCAATGCATCAAGACAACAAAGACAGAGTTCTTGGAGAAAGATTAGAGACTACAATGGCTAGTTTCTTGTGTTAAAGTGTTGTTATTTTGCCTTTAGAAGTGTTTGGATTACACACTGTACTAACAATTGTATTTGAAACAATCTTAGACTTTTGGGGCTGGGCTTGGGTATGGAGAAATGGTTCCAAATTGGAACCAGTTTATAAATTTATATCCATACATTATCTATACCCCTTATCCGAGCTGAGTCGCGGGGTTACTGGAGCCAATCCCAGCTGACAATGGGTGAGGGCGGGGTACACCCTGGACAGGACAACAGTCTATCACTGGGCTGACATATAGAGACAAACAACCTGTCATGCTCACATTCTCATCTACAGGCTATTTAGAGTCTACAATCAACCTTCAATCTGACAATAAGTTTGGCTTTTGTGACTCTTGAGCTGTTTCCATCTCTCCACAGTTTTGTAAGGTTTTCCATCCCACAGTAGTGTCACGCCATACTGGACCTACAATTAGGAAGTCCTGGTTCTTGTCAATTTTTTGGGGTTCTTCCAAATAAGAGTTAAAAGTGAAGGACCTAATGAAGAAAGTCAAAACCAGCTGCAGCTCCTTTATAAATCAGCTGTAGACAAGTTTACACCCAAACAAATGATTGGAATGAACCACATCTATACAAATGTCATTTGACTCAATCTGGGGATCTACTGTGCCATTGTTTCAACAAATTAGAACAGAATGAAAACAAAGTCTCTCTGTAGCATTTATACAGTAGTTTAGGAAATGACCTGAATTAGTTTTGATATATCACAGAAAACACTGTAACTTGCTGATTTTGGCATGAAGCAGAGTTTTCCATTTTAGCTCCCATTCTGTTATAAACGGAAATGTTTCGCGCGCAAATGAGACCCCACTGACGCTTAATGTGAGCTCTTACTGTAAAATAAGAGTTTTTACAACAAGAAAGAGTGAGCTCACTGGTTTTATTGTTGGTACAGTATCAGTGTAGCTGAGTTTTCCGCTGCAGATCAGAGCAGGTTTAGCCCTGCATGTGAGGGAAACAAATGTAATGAGGAACCTCATGCCAAGCTTCCTGCACGTAAAGCGTCCTCACACTGAACCAGACCATGAATGCAACAAGGCGGAACAAATGCACCATGCTGTGCCAGTGCGGGCCCAACATGACAACCTGACGCATCGGAAAGAAAGGATTGTATTGATTGCATGGCAATGCTACTGGGGAGGCATCTGGAGATTGTGCAGGCTGAAACAGAGAGACTGTGGACAACGCTATGAAATTCCAGGCAAGCCCTCACAAGGTGGAAAGAAAAAGAAAGAAAATAATATGAAGTAATAAAGACAGACAGAACAAGAGAGACATAGAGGGAAAATGGAAAGAGAGACAGCAAGAAACCAATGGAGAAAGACAGAAACTAATATGAAAAGACAAAGAAAAACAGAACTAAAGAGAAATGAGAGATGAAATGAGAAATACAAAGACAGAAGGTAAGATGGAGAGACAGCATGAAACAAAGACACATGGAGACAGAGACATAAACAGAGAGGAAGACAGAGACAGGAATGAGTCAGTCTTCCCTGCTCCTCCTAACCTTCCAGCCCTGCTCTCAGCTGGGTTACATTCCTGTTCGGTCTTGCTGTTTCTCATCTTTACCTCTCAGCCTGTGTGGCTGGCTGCTCTGTCCACTGTTGCTGTTGCTGCATGTGGCTTAAAATAGCAACAATTCCACAGCCTCAGATGCACTGGTGAGCAAACACTACTTAAATGCATCCATCCTCACAAGTTCAGGTGCACCAGGATGAAGGCAGCATCGTTATATGGCTATATTTTTGAAGGTTTACCTGTTTTTATCATAAAGAACTATAACTTTTTTTGTTCAGAAGCAGACAGCAAACTCAGGGAAAGAGAGTAGAGTGCAACATGCAGCAAAGGCCCTCTGCTGTAATTGACGCACAGACATTGTAGTGACTTAACCTTTACCGTTGTAGAAAGTGCACAGCTCCCATCTCCCAAAAGCATTTTAAGACTATGATCTTCAAGGCCCTATTGTTGCAAATCCATGGGCTAAAATAAACTCAGCCAACAGATTATCCTGGGGAACAGTGTCCTGATCTCACCATATAACTTGCTGAGTAAACTGTTATAACAACTGATATGGCTGTTGTACACGTCTATGAAAATAAGACTCAGGTTGTAAAAAATAAAATAAATTTCCTTTTAACATCACTCCAACACTGAGAGTAAACCTATACAAAAATTGGATAGCCTCTTCCTCTCCCTCCTTCTCCTTCTCTCTCCTCATATCACTACTCCAGTTCTGATTGTTTACTGTTACTCTCCAGTATTAATAAGCTTGACCTTTCATGCCCCCCTGGGTGTTAAAAGTCAAATCACTTCTAACAATTTGCTCCACATCAAAGAAAGTCATGTTCAAACACAGACTCCTATGAAGTGCTTGCTCAGTTTTTTTAAAGAGCCCCGCTAATGATTTGGTCATCTTCCAGGACTTAGTCACAGCAATTAAAGTAAAACCTCAAATATTAACTGTGGTTGTTCAGCCATAAAGTCATAATAAAAAGAAGCATAATCACTTAAGGAGGAGGATCAGCAGGTTACAACTATGTGCCAGAACTGTCTAGTTCTAGCTTTAAATTTTACACCTCTGCAGTAGCTGTGAGGCCAGATATCAACGTATCCTGATATGTGTATTTAGTCGTTGTATCTTTTGGAAAATATATGCATCACTAAAGTTCGTTTATGTCTAAAATTAGATCAAGTCAGTGTCAGCAACTACCTAGGGTCACTTTAAAAAGTACAACATCTTAATTTAGAAAATTATGCACCTTAGTCAAAGGAAAATATTGATGAAACCTACACAAATCAGTGCTTTTGATATTTAATTTCCCATGTGAAAGTAGCTTGTTTTAAAAAACAAGCTGCGATAAAGCCACTGAAAACCACCTGTTCAACACCAAACAGCTAACAGACACAGCTGGTGATGAAAAACATTTAGCAGCTAATTGTTCATTTAAGAAAAAAGTCACTGACTTACCTTCTAGTGTGGTGCCTTGTCCCTCCAGGGCATCACCCAGGCCAGATGGGTATCGTGCGCTGACGAAGATGTCGTACTGGGTGCCCGGCTGCAAGTTCTTCAGGAGGGTGGCCTTGTTGTCGCCCCTCACTGACAGTTCCCTCCTGGGTCCGCCGCTGGTCGGTCTGTACGCCACACGGTACTGGAGCACCTTCCCCGGCGCCGGCTCCCATGAGACCTTCATAGAGGACACGGTCTCATCAAAGACCCTCATGTTGCGAGGGGAACCCCTGGCTGAGGAGGAGGGAAAAAATGTCAGAACACAAAGCCAAGGAATAAAAAGACATTTTTAATTTTTGTTTTCTCATGTTTCATATTTCATGATCTCTGTGTAACAACTTTATTTATAGAGGTCTGCCTCTAATAAAGGCCCTCAGTTGAGCTAAATAAAGGCCTTTTTCTGTTCCTATTTGAGGAAACACTGGGAAGCTAAGATCTTGTAAATTGTTTGAAAATGAACCACATTACAGGTTTTTGTCCAGTGCATCCACTGACACCACCTGAAAGAAAAAATATTTAATATTTTGTCTGCTGCTCAAAGATTTTTAATGTCTGACTATTTCCTCATCCGAACAAATGGTAGCTAAAATCACATATCTCCTTGCTCAGTTTGTACAATGTTGAAGAAAACATCACAGTTTTATCATCAGTTATATTTCTCTATACTGATGTTACTTTCTGTTATTTTACATGTACATAAAAGAGTAGTGAAGAAATTCACAGTTCTGGCTGTCTGGATTAAAAATAGATTCACAACAAAAAATATTTTTACCATTCAGCACACCAGGCACAGTGTTTATCTTTCAGAAAAAGCATTTGTTTTTTTTCAGCTCTGACTCAGATGTAATGGTATTCCATATAACAAAGTATTCCAGACAAAAAAAGGTTCCAATCAGTGGCCTTGGCCTAATAATCAGCCATTACATCCTTGACTGGATAAAAACTGGATGAGAAACACACTTTCTGAGATGTCCTTGACCAAGACACTAAACTCCCAGTTTGCTCCAGTAGAGCTAACAGTAGAAAACTGTGCCGGGCAGCTACCAGGAAATGAATAATGGCAAGAGACCATGAAAGTGAAGTAGGGCATGTTCACACAATTCCCCTTTGAAAAATAATTGTTAAAATAAAGCAATGACTCATGTGTCCTACTTAACTCCCTGGTGTTAACGCCTACTGCTGATTATTACTATGAAATGTTTTATTGTTACATCTGCCTGCATGCGTGTTTTTTCCTACAGTAGGTATGCTCCAATGACAGCTGTCTGGATTCCTAACTGAGTGATGAAAATGTCATGGATTTAAATACACTTCTTTTTTTCCTAATACTAGTGAGGAAAAATGGAATAAAGAGTAAAATGATTCTCATGTAACCATGTGTTATGTGCTTTTATCCCAACACAGGACTTGGTGGAAAAGACAGCAAGCAAAAGGGCAAATCATGCAAAACCTCAAGGCATTGCATCAATTCATAGTTTAGAGGTAAAGTCATGGCACAGTAAACATTGTAATGGGAACAACATTGTAAGCCATACAGGGGGGAGAAAAACCAGCTGGTGTTTCATGTCAGAGAGGTGCAAGCTGGGATTAATCCTGCCTCTTTTTGTAAACTGTCAAAAATAAAAAAAAATAAAAAAAATCACCTCAGATGACAAGCAGCTGCACTGTCTGAAGAGGCTGGAAGCATCAGAGGGAGAACTGTACACTCCGACTTGGTGAGAAACGCTGTTGCCATGGTAGAGTGGAATATAATTTGTTTGTTTCCAGCTGTATCCTCAGTGTTTTGGCTCAGGGTTGATAATATTAAGTGTCTTCAGAAGATACGTAATCTCTCCCTTAAAGTGCTAAAGCTAACAGCCCCTGCTGGATATTTCTCCATGAGATAATCTTCCTTCAAGAATCTACGAAAAATCACCAAAGTTTCATAACGTCACTGTCCAGAGTCTAGAGGGTTGTTAACTCAGGAAAAAAATGTCCTCCACTTTCCTTTTTCATTGTTTATTACCTCTGAGTACATCTTGACCCACTTCTATTTCCCAGCGTTCTGTGCTTCTGTCTGTTTTTCATTCCTTTCCCTGTAAGGCAGGACAGATCTGACGAGGAGCACGATGGGTGGCAGGTTGTACTAACACTGCAGGGTTAGGAGTTCACTTTCCACTAGGGTCAAAAATGTGTGGAGTCCTGGCACTCCCGAGCAATTTTGGAATATAAGCAAATGCCAAACAGCAGGTGAAGCCTTTAAAAAAACACTGTGGACAAATAGAGTCATTGGGATGTCAAAATAAAGTGTCAACTTATTTCCATTGTGGTCTTTCAATGATGCAAAAAGACGGAAAGACAGCTTGGACCAAGAATTAGTCATTTAGTCATCCCACATCTTTGTGATTAAATGTGCAATTAGATTTTATAGCTTTTATTATCCCACAGCACAAACAAAATCATCATAAGACATCTGCAGGCACCTGATGTGGATCTGAACCAATGACTAAATGATTACTTAACCACCTACTCAGTTTTCTGGACTTCAGAGTTCAGCATCTGGCTCAAAATCTGATGTGGAACAAAAATTTGCCACCTATTGGAGCTTCAAACACTCATGTAGATCTTATTTATTAGAGCATCTGTTGACTATTATCTGTTAACCCTTTGAACTCCTGGCTGATTTATCTTGATTTTCACACCCTTTATTTACGGACTAACAGCACTACATAATGTCACCACATGTCTTAGTCATGTAAGGATATGTAACTTGCACCGATTCAACTAAAATCTGTGTCCTGGTTGGAATGAGTTATGCAAAATTTGCATCAGTTTCCAGTGCCAAGCAGAACTCTTCCTATTTGTAGCAGTGTATAAAGTGTTGCATAAAAGCTACAATCACCTTCTTTGGTGGTGCCATCAGTCTGCAGTGGCACTCCAGGGCCAGACTCATATTCAGGAGTGACGGTGACACGGTAGTTGGTTTGGGGCTGAAGCTCCTGGAGCACAGTTGTGGTCTCTGTGCCGTCAGTGGTCGTCTCCAGCCTTGATCTCTCATCCCCAGCGGGTTCATAGGTCAGCCGGTAGCGAGTGACAGCTCCTGGAGCTGGCTGCCACGATACTCTGAAGCTGTCTGTTGTCTCTTCAGATACTCTCAGGTTGCGCACCGGGCCTTGTTCTGCAACATGCAAATGAGTTCAGGTTTTACTGCTCCCTTTTACCAGCTTAACGAAATAAAGATAATGTTGAGTTAACATAAATACCTTCTGAAGTGGTCTCATAGCCTTTCACAGGCAAGCTCTCCCCTTTTTCATAATAAGCATAAATGTTGACTTCGTAGCGGGTGAGTGGGGTGAGGTGGGGGAGCAGGGTGGTGAGTGTGTCTGCAGGCACAGATATGGAAACGTAATGCCCGTCAACATCATCTTCTGGCTTGAACTTCACTAGATAGGAGTTAACATTGTCGGCGTCGATCTCCCACGAGACCCTGAAGCTCCTGGGGCCAACTTCTGAGAAGAACAGGTCTTTTGGTTGGATCAGCTCTGGAGAAAGTGGAAAGTAACAAGATTAAAATACAATTTTAACCAAACACAAGTAGATAAAATGAAAACCTATAAATACTCAAAATCTGTTGAATCTAACCATGCACAGACACTGATGGAACTCATAGATTTCCATTGTTTTTTGTATATATAGCACCATGTTTTTACTTTTTCATTTACAGGGATAAATAAAGTATTTCTTATCTTATTTTAGTTGAGTTTATTTGAAAAGAAAACTCTGATGAACCTCAGCTTAATTTATAGAGATACTACAATAAAGTCTGTAACTGTAACTTTTCCCTTGATGTTTAAATATCAAAGATCCCTGTGTGATTTATAGCACCCAGTGATGTTACGTATGGTCGGAATCAACAGGATGAAACCAACATGTTAAGGACAAATATTCAACAATCAGTCTCTCAGTACTGCTTCAACAAAATGAAAACATCAGTCTCTTCCTAAATTGTCGAAAAGCAAAAGCAAATTCAAACCTCTAATTCAAACCTACTATAACATTTTTCCATGTTGATTTAAACCCTGGTAATACTTAAAGATTACCTTAAAGATGTGATATATTAAGGGTGTTTAGGAGTCCTGCTAGATGTTACTTTCCCACATGGCCATTTGAGGTTAAGCCCAGCACTAGCCTAATTCATTTATTTATTGTGATCTACAGCTTATCTTTCTGTTATATTTTGTTTTTGTTTAGTTTTCTCAGTCATACAATGAACAAATTTCTTTCCATCACCTTATGCTTTCTGAGCTTGAAAGCTTTTATCTATACAGATCACAAAGGATGATAGTAACTAGGCTGAGCCTTCATCATGTTTAAATGTGGTTTTAACAAGACTTCCTTAAAAAAAAGATCAAAAGAAAACGTCAGAGGATGAAGGAATGCAGGAGTTTGAAGGGCTGACCTACACACCACTTAATAAAGATGTACAATCTACAAATCATCTGAAAGCTCCATCATTTAAACAACATCAGGAAGGTGGCTGCTGTGAAACGCCCCACTGTGGCAGCTCTTTGAGCCATTATGTCGGATGGAGGCTGTGACTGAGCTGCTCATTCGGGCTCCTGCACACTTCTCTTTGTTGACATAAAGTCATTATTATATAAGAATTATATAATCAGCAATCAAAGCTGGTATGAGTCACATTTTACACTGGCAGACCTGGAAGCTCCCTCTGGCAAAGTAACACAGTCATTAATTGTTGGCTTTGCATGGGTGAAACAGCTTTTGCGAGTAACTCTTCTTGCTTGTTTAAACTTGACTACCAGATGTTTGTGAGTGGCTAATGATTTCACCACAAAGAATGCATCTCAAAGTCAGGATCTGCTTATGCATACGTGATCAACAATACTCCCAACAGTCTGGACTGTCCTGGTGTGGTAATGGTCAACTGGTGCTCCAAGAAGGTTTTAGCAAATGCAAAGAAATCTCTGCTAACCACTATTTGACCCAGTTCTAATATTTCCACATGCAGGAACTCTCCCTGCCCTTGAATGATCAAAAGCTGGACATGTGTTTAACACATTGAGGCAAAAGAGGAGGGTTTGGCTGAAAAAGACGTTCTTGGCACAGCGACATGTAAGTAATTGTGTGCATATGGATGACTGTCTGTACTATTCTGCATTCTCCTCTAAAATGAAGGGTTGTGGAGTTACATCTGAGTGTTGCAGTAATTAATTGTTAAAATGTTGTTTTGATCATGACAAATATTGCAAATCACAATTGCTGACAGGTAGTGTTACAATATGTGCTTAAATTAAAAATCTGAGCCAATGGAGTGATTAAACTGTTTACAAATATAATTGAATTGAATTGAACAGAATCATAGCACAATGTGCAGTATACAAACCAATACATTTCAGGCCACCATGTTCGATGACATTATGCTTAGGAAACTGTAGTTTAGACTGGTAGCAACTGAAAAACTATCGACATGTTCTGAACTTATTTGAAAATGAATAAATAATTTGCAAGATAAATTAATATTAGCTCATTCACATGCACTTGTGTTAATCCCCAAGCTAGCTACAGAAATGTTCACATCTTTGTGAGGAAACATTTTCTCATTACAGATTACGAGTTAAGTTTACCTGACATTAAGTTTTATTTAAGAAAGGGAATTATTTTTGTAGCCTATTAAATTCTTTAGCAAAATGTTAAATAAGCAAATAAATAAAACTAATTAGCAACATTCTTAAAGGAATATACGGACTGTTTGGTGCTCCAATCATATAAGCACAGCAAGTCCCACTACAGATCAAACCTAAAGTGAAATGGCTCCAAATATTTTAACAAACAGTTAATAACGTGGATGACTGTTGATTCAAAACTGCCTCATTTAGTATGACATTTGAGAAAACAGCAATATGTAATCACTGTCATGCAATGAAACAAGTGTGTGTTATGTAGTATTAGTAGTAGCAAAGTATTTCCAGCTGCATGGTATACAAAAGCAGCATTTGTGATGTCTCCAGTCCTCAGTACATCAGGAAATCTTTAACACCAAATCCTCAAACTGAATAAAGCATACTCAATCATGGGAGTCACTTGAATCAGTAGCTCTTTGCACTGGAGCTGTGCTCACAGTCAGCTCAGCCATGACATACAGGATGCTACTTCATGATTAAAGGTTGACCAAAATCCACATAAACAATCATGATGTTTTAAATCTCATTGAAGACAGTTAGAAACAACCCCGTAATACAGATATATCCATGGTTTGAACCAGCAACCTTATTTTCACAAGCCCACTTCTCTAACCTTTAAACCACCACTGCCAACCAGAGGTCTACAGAAGGTGCTATAGCATAGGCACTACAGTTAAGCATTAAAAAAAAAAAAAAAAAAAAGAACAAACTCCATGGTGACTACAAATCTTTCAAATGAACTGACTGGAACTGAGAGAGTTAAGAAAAAGTGGGAAACTGCCAGCAGTCAACTTATATTTTCAGTAATTAATGTCAACATTTTGCTTCTTTTCTTACACAAATAATACACTGAGAAGCAGAGCATGCATTTGATGAGATCAGTATCAAACAGCATAACTTCTTAAATATACACAACCCTAAATCAACATAGGTTTGCCCAAAACAAACCACACTGTCATCAGCATAGAGGATTAAAGCAATCTTACTTACGTCTCTGTATGATGTTGCGCAGTTCCTGCTCGATTCTCAGGCAGATGGACTGTGTGAGTTCTTTGGAAATTCTCTGGAAGGCATCAAAGTCCTCCACAGTGTACACATGGGTCTCTGCAGGCGTATTGGCAATGGCCTCCAGCTCACTTCGTACGGCATCCTTAACACCCACTGCAAAGATCTCCACATCAGCATTCCTCAGCTTGGTGGCTGGATCCTGGAAGGCGTCAGACGACTTTCCATCAGTGATGAGGATGGTAACACGGGGAACGTTGTCTCGTGCTCCTCTGCTGGCCTGGAAGATCTTCTCCCTCACATAGGTCATGGCCCTGCCGGTGTTGGTGGAGCCACCTCGGTACGGGAATGTCCTCACAGCTTTGACCACAGCAGCCAGGTCATGGTGAGTGTTCAGATAGAACTCTGTGTGGGGGTCCCTGCTGTACTGGACCAAACTGATCTGAACCTTATTTGGCCCGATGTCAAAGGTGTTCACCAGCACCTCCAGGAAAGCTCTCACTTTGGCAAAGTTGGCCAGACCAATGCTGTAGGAGCCATCAACCAGGAGGACAACGTCAGCCTGAACATCCACACCAAGAGAACATTCTAGATGGGGAAAGAAAAGATCTCAAAACAAAGTTGTAGTTGACTGTCAAGTTCTTTATGCTTCAGACTCCAGACAATCCTGAGTGGGATTTGTTTGTTGACAAACTAAAGATTTGTGGCAATGGGAAAGATTCCTATGTTTACATTTTACAGGAGTTCATGTTATCAGACAATTCAAAATGGTTGTTGACTACAGAGTTTGTCCTGTAAAGGTTATAATACTGCACATGGTCTCATGCATGGATTATGAGAAAATGGGCCCCTGCACACAGCCGGGTCTATGTCTAAGTCTATGTCTCTTTTTCATTTTTCATCTCTCCTTGTGGTCCTTTTGCATCTTTATTTGGTTATTTTTGTCTCTTGGTAGTAATTCTGTGTCTCTTTGTGGTTATCTTCTCTCTCTTTATGATTGTTGAACTGTTCTCTATGAATTTCAAACAAGAAATAATGAACAGTCACTTCATCCAGAGGCTCTGGCCCATGGGCTCCCTGATCTCTTGGGCCTCTGGGCCTGTGCCTGGTAGTCCCATTTGGTAATCCATCCATTCAGGGCATATATAGCACTATGTATATGCATATCTATTCATGGGTCTTCATGTGAAACTGCAAAATCCCTACTTTGTACTCACCCACTGATACTTTAACTGGTTCAGTCTTCTCCATGACCACGATGGGCTCACTGGGTGTCAGGCCCTTCAGAGCAAACAGACTGATCTGGTATGCAGTGTCTGGAGAAAGGTCTCTGACCACCACCGAGGTCTGAGACGGGCCCACGTACAGTTCCTGCCGCTTGCTGCCAGTCATCATGGGGATCATTTGCACTTTGTATCCAGTAATGTCCCCAATGGAGGCATCCCAGGACACCCGTAAGGACTTCGAGGCCACCTCCAGAACTTGGAGGTTAGAGGCTGGCTCAATGACTGCAAAAATCAGATTCAGAATCAGAATTATAGAATGAGCTGATTTTGTAATGTGCAATAAATGCAACTTTGAAAAATGACAAGAAAGTAAAAACTATTTCCCAGACACTTAGTTGAAATAATTAAAACCGATGGCCATTTAATAAACTTAAGGTACTGTAAGATAATATATAAGATAAGAAGTCTGCAAATTTTTGGAAACATTTTTTTTTTTCCTGAGAGTTAGATGTGAAGATTGATACCACTCTCATATCTGTTAAATATGAAACTGGAGGCAGTTAGCTTAGCCTAACAAGAAGACTCAGGAGGAGCGGCGCCTGGCTCTGTCTAAATGTTTACAGATTAAACAAATGAAGGTATAACTTGAGAATTAGTGATCTTTGATAGAAGCTTTGGAGGCGTTGGTAGGAGGACTGTTAACTTTGGAGAGAATAGGTCTAACTGCTCCCTCTGTCTTTATCAATATTCTCATCTAAGTCACAGCAAGAAAGAGAATAAGCACATTTCCCAAAATGTCAAACTAATGTTTTAACATCATGTGGAGGTGACAATGGAAGACAGGATGGCAAACTCTAAAAAATGAAAACATTTGAGGCACATGTGACATTCTGTCCATTTTTTTATCCTCATTAAACCCAGACCAGGTATAAAAGTAGATTTTACTACATCTCACCTTCTTCTCCGCTGACGAGTGAGCTGAGTTGATCATCCACACCAGCACACACCTGAGTAATGAGCCCTTTCTGCATATTCTTAATCATTTCGAAGTTGGTGACATTGTAGATGTGACTTTTGTAAGGCGTGGTGGCCATTAGCTTCATCTGAGCTTCATCAGCCTGCTGGACACCTAAAACAGACCGAGAAAAATAAAACATCAGTATATGACACTTTATGAAAAGATGGAAAATATTCTACACGACTGTTGTGATCGTCAGTGCCTGGCAAGTGTGTGGATGTTTTCTCATTCTGAGCTCATAGGTGACACCACTGAATTCACAGCCATGCCTGTAAAGCCAGTGGCATCGTATGAGGATTACTGTCAAAGGCAACAGGTGTATTTGCTCCAGGTCTATAAAGACGCAAAGTGAGACATTTGTTTTCCACGTCAGCATATCAAAAGTTCTCTAGCTGGAATCATCATCAATCCACAACAAAAAAAGAAACAAGCTTTGACTTTTTTTATTCTACTCTGGCTGGAAAGTGTGACAACATGGGCAGTAAATATGAAACTGGACAGACTCCATTTCAAGACTGGTGAGTTTTACGATTCTATATTCTTCTGTAACATTTTGACAGAAGACTCTAACTCTTATTCAAAGTTCAATTCAGTGTTACTCTTTGACAGAGGTGCTCAGTGAGTAGGTGCTTTACTTGAGTATTTCCATTTTTTGGTATTTTCTACTCTTCCACTACCACATTTGAGGTGGGAATATTGTACTTTTTACATGACTACATTTATCCGACAGACAGAGTCACTGGTCACTTTGCAGACTGAAATTCTTCCATGAGATTTTCACGACATAAGATGAAAAGTATAACTGATATTGTTCTCTTTCAATTTTTTATTTCTTACCCTCCTTATTTCTTTCTTTCTTTGTTTCCTTCCTTCCTTTTTCCCTAACTCAACACATCTCAGATATATATCATCTTCTCTGACTTCTTGGCATAAATACAGTAAACTGTAATTGTAAAAATTGTAAATTTCCCAGTTTGGGATCATTAAAGTACTTTGATTTGATTTGATTTGAAATGTTTCCCTGAGAAAGTCAAGTATCACTATTGTTCTACAGAAATTTCACTTCTCAAACTTTAGTCAAAATTAACTTCAGCTGAAAGCAGCTGGCTTGAAAAAACACCACAACCCTCATCCTATGAAAATCCTCTTAAAGTCTGGATAACCTCCAGAAAAAAAGATGGCCTGCAGAACCTGGGAGGATGTTTTATGTCTTGCAAAATACTTTTCTATCAGTGACCCGTTTTCACTGACTGTAAAAGATGAGCCGTTATTATTCTTTTAACCACCAGCCCTCTTTAACACCATAGCAACAACCCACTTCTGTTTCTCCATCCTGTGGAAAGTCTGACAGTGAAGCCTGAGCATAAACACGCATAAAACTTGCTATCACTCGCTTGTAATGTTAATGATGAAGGAATTTAACCTTGTGCCATTATTATGTCATCACAGGTTGCTTTTGTTGTGAACAACAGTTAAAAGCATTAAGCACAAGTGGAAAATGTAAGATGTGGAATGTAATAAACTTGTTCTTGCTGCATACCAAGGACAAAGATCTCCACCCCCATGCTCCTGAGCTGCTTGGCATAACTCTCCACTGGATCCTCAGATATGCCATCTGTGATGATCACCAGCACTTTGGGAAAACCTGTCCTGGCACCGGCCGCCTCGGTGAAAGTGTTTCTCAGGATGTAGTTGAGGGCATCGCCTGGAGCAACAAGACAGACAGGCTTAACTCAACTGGGATTTATTTTTAAAAACAATGCACATCCAGAAGGTGTCAGCTCACATAGTGTAGGGTGGTTACCTCTTAATTATATTTGCTACATAGTAAAAGGAAAGTTATCACAAACTGACCTAACTGTTGATGGCTCATTTCTTCATTTCAAAAGAAGAGGTTTATGAAAACATATCAGTTTGACAGTGTAATTTCAACATGAAAATGGGGAAGTGAAATATTTTTAGATCTCCATTTGATGCAAAATACAGAATAAGAAGAAAATTCTCCTACACCACAGCCACGATTTGTTTTCCTAATATGAAGTGAACCTAATGAATTAGCCCTGAAACCTGTTCACCTTTACCTTTCTAAATGTTTACTAAAAAAAAACTTTATTTGTTCTGTATGTTCACCAACATTTAATATTATGTATATATATATATATATATATATATATAAAAAATTAATTTGATCCTACAATATACAATAATATATAAAATACAATATTTAGTTTCTGAAAAAGCCGTGATTTATGGTTGTGTAGCACAAAAAAATTAAACAAATAAATTCTAATTACATTTTTTTATATGCATTTTTTTTTTTAAGTTTCCTATTATAATAAAATTAATAATAATACTAAACTGAAGTGCACAAACATAAAAAAATAACATTAACATTGTACCTGTCAAGGTTTTTCCTTCTTTGTATGGCAGTTTGCTGATGGCCCCCAGCAGCGCCGGTCGTGTAATGTGTTCATTCAGGTTGAACTCGGTTCTGGTGTCGTCACTGTGCTGCACCACCCCCACACGGGTCTTGTCCTCTCCGATCTGAAAGGCTCCGGCCGCCGCTGAGATGAAGTTGCGGATGTATTTGAAGTTCGGCCTGCTCCAGGAGCCACCCAACAAAAACGCCACATCTGCAATGGCGCTCACAGAGCATTCTGGGAAAAAGTTTAGGTGTGAAAGGGAGTGGAGGACAGGACAAGAAATACTCACTTTTATTTCAGAATTTATGGCAATTTAAGTTGCCTAAACTTCATCAGATTTTGGCACTAATGTCACAGATTTTGGAGGAACTTTACAAACAACAAAAACAATGGCAATGAATGTGAAAAACATCATCACCAGAAATAACCAAGGGGTTTTCAGAATTAAGGTTCTGGCAACATTCTTAGAAATGTACTGTACATGCTCAACATTGATTATGTTTTATTTGTTTAAACCTCTGCATGACATGATATTTGGGTGTTTAAGAATCCTTAAACAACCGTTCAGTCACACTGGATATTTAATCGAACTGTTCGGTTATAGGTAGATGTCAAGGACTCTCTGCTCTGCTCTGCTTTCTGGGAGTTTCCTCGTGACTTTCCTCTCATGAAAAGAAGGAAAATTCAGCACAAGCTCGTCATCATCTGCAGATCGGGGCCAGGGCGGCAGCAGCAGCGCTCTTGTAAATCAGCATCTGTAATGGTTTCCACTTCTTTCAGCACTTCAGGGCTGGGCTCCTCTCAGCTCGCTGCCCGAGCTACAACAGCAACCTCCCGCCCCGCCTGCGACCCCCCTCCCAGAGAGCAATTGCAGCTTCCTTGACATTGGCATAATTGGCCGGCAGGGAACCAAACCAATGACCAAATACTTCAGAGATTTATTGGGGACTAATTTTGATTATTACGATACAATGGGGTGTTATGTGGTGGGAGCCTCCCTTTACTGCTGAGCTCAGGCTGATGGACACCGCCCAGCAACGAAGGATAAAACTCGAGAATAAAAAGTGGAAAAGTCAAGGAGGTACAGCAGCGACTTCAACAGGAAGGAAGTGAAACCCCTCTTCAAATTAAAGTTGAAAATAAATTAAGGACTTACTGACTGAATCTGAAGCCTCTGGTTTTCTGGATGGTCTGCCGCTTGACTCAACTGAAAAACAATAAAACAATCATGTCACTATAAAAGTTAGAGGCAATTCAGACAATGTGTTTTCTTCAAAGTGTCCTCAAAAATCCTAACAGCCTCATATCACGTAATTAAAAGAAAACTCGTCTTTTGTTTCAATGCATGAGAGATTATTCTCTCATCTGAGGGTTTCTTGAGCTAGTTGAGTCCCAGATCTATTTGAGCTAACTACATGGTTAAATTAATTTGGTCCTAAATTTTCATAAAATTCCATATAGATACAACCAACGTGCAAAACAAGATCTCAAATGATGAAACTAATGGGTTGATGTCAATGTTTCTGACAGATTTCCAGGGAATCTCCAGAGCTCAGAGGGTTTGTCAGGTCATCAGAGTATGTGGTGGTGCGAAGCAAACTGCTGCCATGACATTAGTGAAGACCTCACTCAATGCTGGAAATCTGGGTCACTGATCATCTAGTGATCCGTGTGTAATGTCAAATGAGACTTTTACTGAACTTATGTGTCTCTTAACCTCCTGCAACTGCACTTGTCTTATCTTCCCTTACATTATCTGCAGTTGGAAGACTGTGTGCAAAAAAAATTGAAAATTTGTAAAAAAAAAAGTAAGAAAAACAAACATAACTTTGTGCAATGCTTCTACTTTCTTATGCTTAATTATCTTGTATCCCATCATTTTTTTATCTTGAAACCTGCTGGGAGGTCCCAACCTGCAGGTTTGGAAACCACTTAACAGAGCACCAAACCACTTCTTTGTTTTATAAAAGATCTTCATTTGGAAAAAAAACATCTTCCAAAATTATGTTGCTGATGTCTTGTTGCTCATGTGTTTTCAATTGTCTTGTTTTTGCTTTTGAATTTATGCCCTGAGTGATGAAGCCAAAGACTATTTTCCGCATTGTGGACAGTAAAGTTCCTAATTTACTGTCTAAGTGTCTATCATATTTTGTCTTGACAAAAATTCATTCAAAAATTCAACAGCTGCTTTAAATACTGAGATACACCTTGGAAACAGCAGTTGAGAAAACAATTACTATTAACTTTTCTGGAGCTTTTACATAATCTTAATCAGCAGATGGCATTTACCCAGTTATCATGGATTCAATTTTTTTCAACACTTTAAAGACTTCACATTCATGTTGTCTTAAAATCCAAATAATCCTTTTTGGTAACCATAAAATATAAAAGACTGATGATTGTTTTCTTTGAATTTGGTTGAATTTTACTAGTCAAATCGGAAACAATGAGCTTTTGTCCCCACAGGAAGCACTTCACGCTGGATTTTGTCCTAATTGGCTGCCTGCAGTAGAAATCTTTCTGTCTAGGTTTTCAGTCTACAGCTTTCAAACTTTTGCATTGCTAAAAAAAACTGGCTTCAGCCATTTTCAGTGGAGCGAGTGTTAAAACAGTTTTGTTCACTGTTGCTTCCAAGTTCAAGAATGAAATTACAAGCCCAACTTTTAGAGCATAATATTTAGTCTCACATAATCTCAAAAATGCCAAAATATGATCAGAGCCTCTAGAACAGCAAATAATAATTCTGTGAACCCTGTGGTGATTTTCTCAATAAGCTATATTTATTTGATTCCTGAGTTGCAATGTAAAACCAAAATCACAAAAACCAAAGTGCAGACAGTGGACAAAATATAGAAACACATCTCTATGTTGAGACTGTTCTTGGAGATGTTGTTTTATTTGGATTATATTATATTATGTTCTCCTTATTTTTTATGTTGCCAGCTGTTCCTCTTATTTTGTCCATTCACTGTATAGGGCCTTGTGCAGTTTTAGCAATGAGTTTGGTTTTTAGACTGAAGTAGATAGTCATCATGGTGACTTCCTGCCTAAATTGACCAGCTGCAGAAAAACTTTACTAGGATTTGGTTGGATGTCTGGTGCTAATTTACACACACACACACACACACACACACACACAGTTGGAGGCACAGTGACTCACGTGTGATCTGGCCGGAGATGGGTAGACTCTCCTCTGATCCGGCGTACGCAGATATCGTTACAACATAATCCACATTTGGACTCAGGTCTGAGATGGAGGTCTTAGTTGCAGATGCAGGCAGAGTAAATTCTTTTGTTGGTTCTTCTACAAGAATGCACAAAGTCAGAGGGAATCCATTAGGAAACTATTGCGTTACTTCATTCCTCCAAGAGTCAAAACAGGACTTAAAAAAAAAACCTGATTTTTACTATTGACCTGAGGACTGGAAGAGCCGTGTAAACACACAACAATATGATTCAATCTAATGAAAACTTTCCGCATAACTATGAATCAAAACACGTTATTCTAGCTCTTAGATACTCTTAAATTTTCCATTAAGTCTATAATTAAAACGCTTCAGCTTTAAACAATCACGTGTTGACTTTATTAGATTTCCGATGCTGATGTTGTGTGAGTTTACAGGACTATTTATGTGAAAAGACCCATTTAATGTTTACAAAGCCCATTAAATAACACCTTGTGCCGTCACTTGTACTCAATGTGACAATTAAAAGAACTTTCTTTCTTATTTTAAATTAACTTTAATTAATTTAATTGAAAGATAGGTAATTACTTTGTGGTTTAAAGGCAAAGACCACCTGCTTTTTAAAAAGCCCCTAAAGAGAAAAATAAAGGGTTTTTAGATTGTTAGATAGTTCTAGACTTTTTAGCTGTTTATATCCACACATAGAGAAATATGTGTGTTTCAGTCAGCAATATTCATGCGATCAAGGGTGCGAGAGAAATATCGAGTTAAGCTTAACTAAACAACATTATTTGGTCATTTAGTTTAATGTTATTGGCAAAACATTTTGTAATTTGTGGTATATTGTGTTTTTTGTGAAATGTATATTTAAAGACACCCCAGTTTACAACATTATTAAGGCTTTTTAATCAAGTGTCCGGTCGGATTTGTTGACCATGTTCCATATTACATCATTTACTCTTTAATCAAAAAAGGTAATTTATGAGCAAGCTAACATTAGTTCCTCAGTTGTCTATTTCAGTTAGTTTACACTTACTTAACCAGTACACCTGGGAGTTAAATGTTAACATGGAAGCCAGATTAGTTCTAAGTCAGTTAGCTAGTTTGTTTAACTAGGAGTACTTCACTGTTACCCCTGGCCATTAATACATGTAAATATGCAAGCTGGTGTTAGTTCTGTCAGTTAGTTAATTCAGTTAACTAACTGTATACAGCAGTTACAACTTGCATTTTCTGTAAATATACAAGCTAACATTAGTTTTGTCAGTTGGCTAGTTCAACTAGTTAAACTACACAGCAGTTAGATGAATATGTGGAAGCCACATTAAGTCTGTCTTTCCAAAAGTAATGTTAGTAAATATAAGTTCAGTTAACTAACAGTACATAACCGTCACACCTGACAATTACTAACTCATAAAATATGCACGCAAACGTTAGTTCCTCTGTCACTTAACTAGTTCAAATAACTAACAGTATGCAGCAGGTAACCTGGCAGTTAATGAACGCGAATATGCAAGCTAATGTTAGCTCTGTTACTGAGCTAGTTCAGTGGAGTAACCGCACATAACAGGTACAGCTCAGTTACTGAAGCTACATGTGCCAGCCAACACTGCTTCTGTCAGTTAGCTAGCTCAGTTTGTCAAGAGTACTAACCTGTCTCACCCGGTAGTTACTGAAAGTAAATATGGAAGCTAATGTTCTGTAAGTGAGCTAGTTAGCGTTTAGTTCGGTTACTTAATAGTTACACCTAGACGTTATCTACTGAGAATTGTCAATTACCTAGTGTTAACTAACTGTAGGTCACAGTTACCGAATTTAAATATGCAAGCTATCGTTAGTTATGTTAGTCATGTTAGTTAGCTAGTCCGGTGAACTAACTGTAGGTAGCAGTTAAACCTCAGTTAGTGAATTTAAATATGCAAGCTATCGTTAGTTATGTTAGTTAACTAGTTCGGTGAACTAACTGTATATTAACAGTAACATTTCACAGTTACGGAATGAAAAATATGCAAGTTAACATGAGTTATGTTAGTTAGCTAGTTCGTTTTGCTGTCTCACCTTGCAGTTAAGGAATGTGAATATGTAAGTTAGTTCGGTTAGTTGGCTAGTTCAGTGAACTAACTACTGTTACACCTCACAGATGATGTGTGCAGACAAATATCACTCATGTCACTTAGCTAATTAGAGTTATAAGAACACCTACCGGTCAAACCTGGCAGCTATTACCTAATTCTAGTTAATTAATTAAATCTAATTACCATGGTAGTTAGCCATGGTGGGCTGCTGCCGGCTCGGCTACTGAATGTAAACATGCTACTGTTAGCTCTGTCCGTTAGTTAGCAGGTTGAAAGCACAGTATGTCTAAAATGTGCTGTAGCGTTTAGATTTCACTTGAGGGTTATTTTGAGTGTGAGTGGCAGCACAGCCAGCTGACAACTACTTATCCATACATAATGTTTTTCTTTTCCCCCATAGGTTTCATCAGCTGCCAGAGCCAAACGTGTGCCTGCACAACCCCTCAGGTCATAGCGGGGAGTGTCTTGTCTGGCCGGGCAGGGGGGGTGTTTATGACACCTGTAATGTTATGGGCTGCGCAGGACAGAACAGGTTTAAAGAGCACCCACCTGTGTCTGAGGTCACTTGTATTCTGTAGCCCTGTATCCTTGACTGTGGTCTGCTCCAGAACATTTGCACTGTGTTCTCATTTATAATCTTAAACCTCAAATCTGATGGAGGGTTGACTGTGAAAAGAAAGCATCAGCACAGTTAATCCTGCAGCTTTAGTATGTAAATGTATGTAATGGTGAATATGAGAGGATTTTCCCAACAGTCAACACTTCCAGGGTGAAGTAAGACAAGTTCACTGTTGGAGCAAACAATACAAGACAATCCACACTACAGATGTGAGGGAAGCCATTTTAGAGGAAAGAAATGACTTTTGTTTGAGCTTGTATGGCCGGTGGCCACAGTCAACAACTCAAGCAGCAACACAGTGAGACAACAAACACAACAACACAACACAACACAACACTACCGTCCTACAGTTTAGAACATTTAAGAAAGAATCCAAACAAGGCGGGAAGGTAAAAACTTGAATTTTGGCAGTGACTGTTTCTATGGAAGCTAAGACAGGGCGATTTGAAAATGATTAGCAACTAATACCTAATTGTAATTGGTATTTAGTTGTAATCACTGGTGAAAACCATTGGATACTTAAAGAATTGAGAAACACACTTTCTGAACTCAAAGTCTGACAGGAAATTCAGGTGTCCGGTATTTTTAAAAACAGAATTTGCTCAGATGCATCTGCTCATTTTTGTAAAAGTCCAATTTTAAATAATCATCAGGGAATGTTTTCTCAATCACATGATCCAAGGCAGCACCTGGATTTCTTGACTAGTATTTTTAGATTTGAAATGACCATCTGAATCAAAGCACATTTTAAAATATTGGACACTTTAATTTTTTTGTTGGAATTTTAAAGTGTCAAAATCAAAATGACCTTCTGAGAATTTAAAAGAAGGTGATTCAACACACATTAATTCAGATAGATGGTTTTTAAAAATAACATATTTCAGTGCTACAATCTCAATGTGGTTACATTTGAACATTAGGTATTCAGTAGTGGTTAGATTTCACAATTAAGTATGTAGTTGCATATAAAAATTGAAATTGTTTTTGGCCTTTCTTTGCTTCTATACAGGACACCAACACATTTTTGGTGGTTTGTATCCACAAATCTTACTGGCTGGTAGAAGTTTGTTTACATTTTAGAAAATCACCAGCCACTTAAAAAATAAAAGGTTTCCCACCCTGTCAACAAACTACAACATGGACTGGCTGACATCCAGTAGACTGTCCATGACCTCAATCCAACTCATGATGTTGAATTGACAAACAACAAAAACACACAAATCTGATAAAACTCTCCAGTATTGATTATACAATGGATAAAGAGCTGGTCGATCGCTGCCATCGTCTCCATTGCAAACCTCATAAAAGAATACACAGTGTCGGTGAAGACATGTGTACATCTTTTTCCTGCTTACATTACCCAAAAAAATTGCACCAGAGGTTTTTAAATTATTTCATCTCCAGATCCAAATTTTTAAAAACGATATTTAATCATTTCAGTCTTCTTTGACCTTTGTCCAAAGTTCATGATCCAACTCTGGGAATCCTTTTAGGATCTGGACCATAATTTAAGAACCACTGGTTTTTGTTACGTTAACCAACAAAAAACAGATAAAAGTTTCGAACTGTGATCACTGACATGGAGGATCATGCACGTGTACATGAAAAGTTGTTTTTAACAACTTGGACAAAAAGTTTCCATGTACACAAGGGACCAGAGATCATTGCTAAAACAAATATTTTAAAATGATATTCTTCAGGTTGGGGTGGAAACCTGGATCATAGACTAATGCAAATGTAATGTAGCCTACCTGAAAATCTAGCTTGCTATAGTGCACCATTATTTTAATGCTGCCTAAGCGGCTAGACTCGCTATAATTACAGATTTTAATCTTGTTATTAGTCAAAGTCCTGTAATTAAACAAGTTAAAGTAGCTTACCCAAGTTCAAGTTCAAACTCATGATGACAAAGTTTTTACTAGAAATTAGGGATGAGTAATACCATATAAACATTGATTCTGACATTTTTCATTAAAAGAGGTTAATGTACTATTAACCTCTAACAGACACATTAATCATGACACATAAACAAGGGCAATGTGTCATTATTTATTGGGTGAATAATCTTTCCTTAACTTTCACGTGCCTAAACTGGAACATCATCTAACCTCTTCATATTCTAACAAACAGGTGGAAACTGTGCATCTAATTCTTAATCTTTTCATTCTGGAGGAACGTTATCATCGCACGTCTGCAGCAGGTAATCTGAGCTCCAGAGTTTGAGCTCATTTTATTAAATTTTGCAGCTGCACAGATTCTCCGGATGTGCTGCAGAAACACACAAATTAGGTCAAATTACTAAAAGAAACAAAAAAACAAACAGAATCTAGCTAGAGTTTAAAGATTACAGTGTCCGAGCCTTTTCTCTAGACCACCAACCATTTTATCTGTTAGTGTGGGAGTGAAGAATATCATTGTAAAATATTGTCGTGAAGCCAAGACTCAGGGTCAAGGCTTGACTGGGAGGTGTTACAGGACATCTAAAAACTGAGGAACCACCAACCTGGCGAATCAATTCAAGGGCCGCGGGCTGCTGCTTCTGTTTCCAAATGGATCTATTATACCCAAAACTACCCGAAAAACTCCAGCTCTTAATCCAAAGGAACACACACACACACACACACACAGACACACACACACACACACACAAACACACACAGACACCATCCACACTCACATCCAGGCTTTTGAGCTTTTCTTTGAGGTTTTCTTCTCTACTCTAAACTGCTTTTAATTTGTAATTTTTCACCTTAAATGTCACAGTTTAGAGTAGAGGTCTTCATCCGTGTCTTTTTATCTTCAACATGTCTGAGTCTTTAACTCAGGCCCCAACACGTCAAACCATTCCACACGGTAGAATATATACGACGCTATTACGATGCTGTGACCCCTGGAAAGGCAGTGAGGGGCCCCTGGCGGGACATTAAAGGGAGGTCACAGGAGGTCAGAAACTCTCCTGGAAGGAGAGAAGAGGACTCTCCCTCTATGATCCAATGAGTTTTTACTGCACTTTTTTTTTTTACTCTGTTCTGAGAGAAAATCCAGAGGCACAGAGGCGCAGATCCTCTCCTGTCCTAACCTCTGAAACCTCTGGAAAATAATGTGAAACTCATATTTTGTCTTTCCGTTCCATCAGGAGAAAAGACGTAGGGAGGAAACTTGGCCACGTGCCGTCTGGGTTTTTTCTTTCTTTTCTTTTTTTTTTTTTCGAAACTAGAGAAATGTAGGCTAAAGTAACAGATAGAATTTGAGCAAGGGCCCCTCCTGGTGTAAAAAGGACCAAACTACATGTCTGAGGATGAAAAGATGCCCTACTTAACCTACAGAGGGACATTTATTTCTAGTTCAACAGCCTCACATGCTTTCATTACATTTTTATTCTTATGGATAATTCTAAAGATGGTTTGCTGTCTTTTAATTCTAATGGAAGTAAATCATTGGCATTAATGGAGCATCAAGCTGGAAAAAAAACCGGAAAAAAAAAACTTTTTCCAACAATATAACAGTTTTTTCTTCATAAAAGTGACTTACTCACTAACTTGAGGCCATATTTCATTGTACTTTTATGTCTCTGTTACATCACTGCATTAATATCTTAAACCACTTGAAGGAATGCTACTGGTCTGGACAAAAAGCTCCTATCCATAAATTCAAACCAGATATTTGCAGCTGAGACAGTTTTTCTCCTCAAACGGAAATCTGGCAAATTCCTGAAGGACATTGGAATTATTGGCGTGGAAAAAAAAGGTAATGAATCAAAAAGCTGAAAAGACAAATCATTTAAAAAAAATCAATTCACCAACACACACATTTTCTTTCGCTATGTGATTCTCTTTTTTATTCAGACTAAATATGCAGCTACACATCACAGGCAGAGAAAAGGCAGAGGTGAGAGGAGTTGAAGTCAGATGAGTTGGATCAAAGTGAGAGGAGGAGGTGGAGGAGGAGGAGGAGGCTTTACCTGGTTTCTGGGCCTGAGAGGAGGACAGCAGCAGTGCCAGGAGGGCAGCCGCTGCCAGAGACAGCCTGCACTTCATCTTCAGCTCCTCTGGCTCAGCAGCACATGAATGAAGCTGCGAGAGGAATGAAGGAGGCGGTTAGACCTTCACCATCAGCCCGGCACAAGCCCCAAGGCTTCACGGTAACTTTACGCAACCTGAATGTGAAACTGAAGGCTCCTTCACCCGCTGCATGTACATCTATTGTCAATTAGCTGCTTAAAAGCCACCCGAAAGCTGCTGCACGGGCAGCCAGGAAAAAATACATGAAAGACTTTATATGTATGAATGAATTAAGTCCAAAGATCAACAACCTCACAGCTTTTAACAACGAATAAAGCGGAATAAACTTCATGGAAAATAAATAAAGACGCACAAAGGCAAATCTGTCTCTTCTCTATCTGCGTTAGATTCTGGTTTCCCCTTCATGAGAGCTTAAACTCAAGTGCATTTACATTGCAAAGGGTCCAATCCAGTATCTGCTGTTTCACTTGATGAGATTTGCCCACTCTAGCAGAGACAACGTCTTTCCACAGTGCAGAATAACCGAGTATGAACTCCTGGCGCCGTGCGTAATTACGCACCGCAATGCAAGAAATAGTCCACACGGCTCTGGAAATAATCCGAATAAAATGTGTTTAATATTAGAGGTAATTAAGTCTAGAAAGCCAAGTCGTTTAGGGAATTAAATCAACTATCATGAAATCGCTTTGAGCTCAAATAATTCACCTGAAACTGCAAAAGCTCAAAAACCATGCATCACTGACCTAGAGAGGAGACTGTAGGAATTCTTGGTCTGGTTAAAAATAAAAATGAAAAATGAAAAAGAGGTTAAATCTCTGTTGTAGACCCCCAGCCTGAGGAAAGGGAGAGTGAGGTGGTCCGGGTGTTGAAGTCAGAGAGCTCAGCGGGTTTTTGGTTCCCAGACGCGTCGGCGAGCCTCTTTCCAAGTGGGAAGACTCTCCACACAATCTGCTACTTAACAGGGGGGCTGCTCCCAGCTCTGCCTGCCCCGCCGTGAGCTCTTACGACATCCAGTCGGGCCAAAAAGTGATGTGTAACCTCTCTGGAAGTGCTGGGAGACACACACACACACACACACACACACACACACGCACGCACACGCACGAACACACACTCTCGGAAACTTTTACATAGTTTTCTGCATTCCTTTCCGCTGATGGAGGGCTTCTGTGCGTCTCGGCCGCAAGGAGAGAGCAGCGCAGATCTGCTTTTTCGGGAAGAGGGGGATCAGGGGAGGGAAACTGTCAGAGGTTTTTACCCCCTTTTTCATTTCGTGAATCAATGGGAAAATATTACGCAGGCTAGAAAAGTGAACCCTAACTCAGTCTTCTCCTTTTTAATGCATCGTTCCAGTATCAGGGACGGCGCAGAAGTTTCTGGGGTCCTCAGCAGGATTTCTTCAAAGTAAGAAAATAAAACGGTGTTAAAACTGAACTCTTATAGAAACTGACAATAACTATAGCAAGGATACATTATATTACATTTTATATTGTACCCCCAAATTCTGATATTTGGGGAAGCAGCTCCAAAATTCATTTGGTTACTTAGTGTCTCCAAAATCGTAGCAATGGCACAGCAACCCTAATATTATTTGCCTTATTCCAAAAGTTTTTTTCAGCCTTCAGTGTCCCTCATTCGTTAACCCACCTTCAAAATCTGTCAAATATTACAAAAGCAAAACTTGCTCCCCTCATCCCCCGATTCCCAAAAGTACATTTGTTAGTGGTGATCATCTGAAGTTTGGTTAAGTGCATAAAAATCTCAAAATTCAGTGATGGCCCCAAAATCTCATTATCCCACAGCTGTTGCAGAACCTCAAACTGTGGTACGAGCTTACACATCACACAATTTGTGTTAGTGCCACCAAGTTTGTCAAAGTGACCCCAAAATTATCTGTTTGTCTTGGTCCTGAAGCTTCTCATAGTGTTGTCGTTATCTTAAGTTTGTTAAAACACATCCAAATGTTCCCCAATAAATCATCATTAATTAGCACTGTGTCCCCAGTATGTCCTGTTCTGAACCCCACAGTTTGTGTAATGTGTTAGTGTCTCCAAATTTCTTAAATCACCCAACACATTTGTGCTGATTCTTCCATCGGCAGCAGCAGTGTGTTATCTTACACAGCAGATTCCTCAGTGCTGATCAGTAAACAGAGAAGCTGCAGCTCAGCTGGTTACTTCCAAGTGTTAAATGATGTGTGGTGGGCGTGGACTGATAGCAGAACAGGCCCGAGGCTGTCTCCTCTTACACCCTGACTTAAATTAAAACTGACAGCAGAGGAGAACCCACCCAAGACTCGGGAGTGGAGATAAACACGAGGCATTTGGCAAATGATAAATTCAGTTTCTTCACGTTTCTTTGTGTGATTTCTGTGAGATTCTTTGCTCAGCAGCAGCAGATAATGACAGGATGTGATTATTTACTTCTGGACAAGTTTCAGACACTGTGTTGTTTTAAAGGATTAAAGCTTCAACACTGATTTTGGAGAAATCACTGAGTCAGTCCAAGACTCTCAGTGGATTTCTTTGTAAATGTCGCCCTCTAGTGACAGAAACCTGCACATTCACACAGGAAAATGTTGAGCAGTTAAATGCTTTTGTCCAGAAACCATTTACTCAAATACTTTAAAAAAAACATTACACTGAGGGTTTGGCACTAAATTCTAAAACTGAAGGTTAAACAGTGAAAAAGACTCACACTGTGAACAGGGTTTTTGCAGGTTCACCGAGTTCAACTTTTTAAGATTTAAAACCTGTTTTACAGCCATAAAAACCAGAGATATGACTTCGCATTAATTTACCAAGTGCATGAATTAACTGATATTTATAATCACATTTTCTGTCACCGCTTCCAGCCATGTAACAATAATTACTGATATGATTAATTAATCATTTAACACAAGCTAGAGCTTGATAAGCAAGAGAAAATTGATGGATGGATGAATTAACCAATTACAGCATTTATTCAGAGTAAAGACCTCTGAGGTCTGGGATAGAAGAATAAGAGCCAGAAGGAGATTTACTGGACAGTTTTTGTTAAAAACATTTTAGAAGTGACATCACTGCCCACAGCTGGCGAGAAAAAACATTTAAGACCTTTATAAATTAAAAGACTTTAAGACCTGCAGATGCTCTGTATGAAGATTTATGAGGCATTTATAATGTGTCACCTACAGGTTGTATTATGTGATTTAAAATACGTTTTGTGTGGTCAATTGTAGGTTTCCTGTATAATCAAGCTCATCTGAATCCTTTAAGAGAATCTGTATATATTGCTGTTCAGTGTTGGTTAATATTAAGATTTTTCTATTATTTTTTTTATTTGCAGTGAAGTTTTCATTGGCATCACTTTCTACTGAGGGAATGGTTCCATTTAAAAGTTGAGTTATGGATTATTGGGCATAACCAGGACTTTTGTTTTTAAACATCCGACCACAGTTTCAGTTTGTGTAGCGCAGGATTTGAGGGTTGTATTAATAACCTCATTCATGTTTCACCTGCTTCCACTTCACATTGTGTTTTCATCAACACGGTTAGTAAATGTACTCACGGCTTAGGAAGACAGACACACACATGTTTGAGTCATGAGATTTTTTATTTGATCCTCAGGTCATCATAGAGAGAAGAGTACAAGAAATAAATATTGATCCCATGAACATGAAACAACATTCCACCACGACGGAAAACACACGGCCCGACACAGAGGGCTGAGAGTGAGGCTGGCCGGTTTTTAAAACGCAGGTAAACAGCTGAAGCAGTGGAGTTAGTTTTTCTTCTGAGGGAACGCTGCATTCCACAGTTCATACAGGACGTATCCGGTTCCTGAAACGACACGAGGCTGGTTACCAAGACGTGATATTCAACTATCACACGGGAAGACAGTTTGATTTAACAGCCATTTTACAGCAAATGACACAGACTGACTGAAAATGGTTTTCTAACAGATTTTCCTTGTCACTTCTTTTGTTTCAGAAACTGGCTTTTATTTTCATATTATTTTGATTTTTTATATTAATTTGCCAATAATTTTCTCCAATAATCCTTTGTACCATCACAAGAGGCCAAGGTCCTGTCTTCAAACTAATGTCCATCCAACAGTACAAAACCAAACTTTCCAATCCCAGAAAAGCAGCCAGTGAAAAGCTGGAAGCAGAAAACATTTGGAAGTTTTGCTTGGAAAGAAAGACAAACAATTAACTGACGAAATCTTCTGTCCAGTAACAGATCAGCTGTTCCAGCTCTAGTATCATTAAACAGAATCTTTTTTTTTATGTGTTACAGGACATCACTTTGAGTTGTGGTTAAATGTGGCTGTCTTATTTCTATTTTGACATTTTTAGATCATAAAAAAATAATCAATACATTAATCTTTAACAATTATCACTAACTGCAGCTGCTCTCTACCAGAACTGCACAGTGAACCTTGAAGATATTTTCAGCTCAGGCTGCAAAAATACTTTGGCCCGATCAGTTTGGTCGAACTGGAGAAAAAGACAAACAAACCTAACTCCTGTATGAGCCACAACGGAATTTGTTCGACACTGGGCCTCATCGATTCAGACTGTCAATCATGTCACAATGACATTGGCCAATTATCAGTATAATGATTATAGGCTGGTGTTGGCTGCCACTCAAATTATACAGTGTTGTGGCCCATACCAACTGTAACAAAACTATTAAACAGCATTGTTCAAAATAGATATTAAAGTGTATTTTTATTTGAGATTTCAATTAGGGAAAATCACCAGATTTAAAACCTGTAAACTACACACTGCAGAACTTGTATGAATTGTTTTTTTAGAAAGGTGACGGCATCAAAAAGAATCAACGCTCAGATTTCATTTGTGTGCTTCAATTTTATGAACATTACACACTTTGTGTTGCCTCTTCCCGTGCTGCAGAGGGCAGAGTTTTGCTTGGTGCTTTCAGTCTGTCAGAAGTCTGAAGACATTTATGAAGCGCTGCAGAGCCCTGAAGCTCAGTTCTTATGAACTGGACGACATCCACAGTATCACTGATGCTTTACAGCGAAACAGTCAGTTCTCCTGTAGAACACTTAAGGTGACACGACGTTGTGTTTAACACACAAAACCTGAAGAGTCAAAGTCCAAAGTCAAAATAAAACTGTACTAAATCCAAGCAGTGCCTAGTGAGAGTGTGAAGGGGACACACAAGACAAACTGACAGCATGAAGGTGATTAGTTCTGCAAAGTCCAGCACATGAATGAAACCACATGCACAGTTTGGTTACGTTTTTTCCTCCATGACGACTCCTGGGCTGCAGAGGCCAGCGACACTGCAGCGCTACAAACTGAGTCGCACCATGACTGATAACAGAGACACTGACACAGAAGCTGTATCTAATGAGTCTACTGCATCATAGCCAATACCTGATTAGCTTATTAAGCTCAGTGTTGGCACTTAGCACATTAGTTCTTCATTAGACACATCAGGTGCTTGCCTGTCATCTTTGTCAAGAGACGCTGTCGATCCTGGTGTCAGTTTAAGAGCAGATAGAAGCTAGCCTGTTTCTGAACCGCCGGGAAAAACTGCTCCTGCATCCTCCAACACAGCTCACACAGCGGTGATGAAGTGAAGATGAAATAGCAATTCAGTCTTATTATCACTAAAACTCTTCCTGTTTCAATAAA
The DNA here is from genome assembly GCF_046630095.1 of Trachinotus anak. Lineage (NCBI taxonomy): Eukaryota > Metazoa > Chordata > Actinopteri > Carangiformes > Carangidae > Trachinotus > Trachinotus anak. Next base: position 7,554,732 of record NW_027273882.1, on the reverse strand, counting down.
AACACTCATTCTGAACTGGATTCCAGTTTTTTGGGATTTTTACTTTTGTTTTAAAATGTTAAGAAATATTACTTAACAATCCCGAGGGGAGAGATGAGGAGCTTAAAGCAGATAGAAAGAAGCAACTCTCACCGAAGACAGTCAGTGTCATCGTTGCTCTGTACAGCAGAGCGTCAGTGGGGCCTCCTTTCAAATGAACCGGGAGCCCGTTGTCCTCCTGCAGGAGAGAAACATGATGGAGAACTGAGAACAGCAACAAAAGGCATGTAAGCACTGTCACACTCACTTTGATACAACAGGGGAAAAAAAGACTTGACTCCAAAATCTAATTTATAAATGTTTTCACTTTGACCAGATTTCCTTTTTCTACATTTGCTACTTGGCTTCATCCAAGGGAAAAAGTTGTAAACGTGTCAGCTTCTGGCGTTTTAAGATTCTCAGTTTGTGTTATTATTATTCATTATGTTTTTGAAGACCATTCAAGGCGACTCTGAAATCCTTTAGTCAATCCCACACAGTGTGGAGAAGCAGAGGAACTATCCCAGTGTAGTTTCATCAGCATAAAGCAACCACTGATTTACCTGTTTGTCTTATTTTGATCCTAGTGTACAGTTTTACAGACAGGAAATAAATGGTGCTTCAAAGCCTCGTGTGTGACCTCAGAACTCTGTATGTTACTCTGTGACAAGGTGTTTAATGCAAATACATTAAAACATTAACTTAACTTGTTACCCAGGAGCAGGTTACACCTGTAAAGGTGTTGTTATGATCTCACAGATGTCTAATGTGACTGAAACCAACCTTTAAATACAAGAATCCAACTGTATCACTGAACCCAACTCTTTTTCACTGGACATACATCAAGTCCAGTGCACCAGTCAGTGGAAATATTTGGTTTGGACAATTTATCCGATCCAGATATTTTATCAGTCCAGCCAGCAGAGAGCAATGAGATCAAGAAAATACCAGAAGCTGCTGGGGAACAACATGTGACTGAATCACAGTGACCCAGGCCTGAAGTCATATGCCTTTTGATACACGGCCTTAAAAGACAACCACAAACTGCATCACAAACATGCGGACAAGCTTAATCCTGCATCAAGTGCAGGTGTCTGGGATTTTCCCTGCAAATATCTTATAGACAGTACATGTATCTTATAGATAGTACATGTATCTTATAGATAGTACATTGTACAGTACAGTAAAATGTACTGCGGTGTGCAGTCGATGTCAGCTGATGTCCTCTCCATGGGGCTCACAGAGTACAGTCCAGTCTGTGGCATCGACACGTCCCTGCAGAGTCTCATTAGCTTCCTGTTACCACTTCGTCACAGCTCTGATGGTCACAAGCTGCGGCTGGAGGACGTGTGTAGGTGGGATGTGGTCTAAGTCTCCTGAGTTGCATCTGAGTTTCTAACCTAGCAAAGGCGGAGCTGATGGCACCCCACACTTAGTCAGCAGCAGCTGATGATGGGATGTCAGCAACAACTACAATGGCACATGTGAACATGTTCAGCAGATAATATGAACACGGACTCATGTTCAACGTTCAGGCTACAGAGACGCTCTTCCACAGCACCATGTCCAGGATTGCACCTGAAGACAGGCTTTATTCCGTCTCCTCCTTGCTCTCCGTTTGACTCTGGCCCTGCACCCCAACGTCTCCTCCACTCACTGAAAATCTGGTTTTCGCTGTAAGCTGACTGGGTTTTGAGGGCACGATCAGCTGATCCTGGTGGTATATTGAGCAGCACAGGGACTTCCCACTGATATGGCTGCCCAGTACAAAGCATGGAAAACGAAACTAGGAAAGAAAGGCCTTTTCAGTCTCACGTATTAGGGTGAAAAAGCAGAGTAAAAACTGAGGGTTGAAAGGAAATGAATTAAACACTTTAGCATGAGAAGACAACAATGTTAACAGAAGCTACTGCAGCCATCCATTAAATAACGATTCCATTTTAACAGCACGTATTTCATTTACAGGTGTGCTTCGGCTCTCAGCTGATAGTAAACGCTTCGTGTATCGTAGTGATGTGTAAATAATCAGTTTAATGAGGTTTTACCTGAAACAGCTTCTGTTTCTCCGGGACTCTGTTCTTCATCTCCCGGCGGGCAGAGCTGGAGATAGTCCGCCGGGCCACCTGCTGCAAAGCCTGGACAGACGGTGAGCAGCAGTTAGCACACACAGGGAGACACGGAGGACACACTCCGAGGGCATCTACATCACACCGTTCACAGGGAAGCAGAGATAACCGACTGAAGGCGACACAACACGAGTGACACTGACACGGAGGCTAAGCTAATGCTAGCTGACGATTTGACTTTGACCTCTACAAAACAGTTCCAGGCTGAACGTCGCTGCGCTCTTAGCTCCCGCCGCTAAAAACACACATCTAACACACTTGAGTTGATGACAAAGCTACACGGAAGGATAGAACTTCAATGTAGAAAATGAACTTACAAATACGTGTCTGTACATCTCCACCGTCTCTCACAAGGACACCGGAAAGATCAACTTCCGTTTGCGGCTCGTTCTTCTTCGCGTGATTCCGGCGCACGGAGCTCTGCCGCCCCCTGACGCGGGGCCGCGCCTCTGACGCGGGGCCGCGCAAAAATACAGTAAATATCTCATTCATCCTTCATTATTTTTTTCAGATATTAATGGCTCAAAAATATACTTTATTGTGAAATCTGACATTCTCAAAATGTCTTTAAAATATGATGCATTTATTTGTAAGTTTTGTCCTCTCACTAGTCCAAAAATATTAACAGGACGAAGACTAGTAGTATCCTTCTGGAGGAACCAAACTTCTCAAGAATGCAATTCATGTTTACAAAAAATAAATTACAAAAGCGAAATGTATTTTTCTGTGCTCCATAAACCGTAATAAGATACTACGGTTTTCCTTCCTTTTCCTGTCATTAACTTGTTAAGGCTCTATCATATATAATCATAGTGCTAATGCTACAGTTTGTCACTGAGGTGGAAAAATGTTTTGTTCATTTCTCTGAATACAGCCGGAATAATAATGAGCAATTCTTAGTTTTAAAATAATGAAATTTAACATTCAAATCATGACACTATTAATATCTCAGGTTCATTCATATACAAAGACCTGGAAACTGTTTTCTTTACCTATCAATTTCAGTATTTTTATATTTATATATTTTTATCATCAAATAAAACATGATACACTACCCCACTGTGTTCAGAGCTGCACTACAAACTAAACATATACATAAAACTTAACATACACATACATATATTTGCAAATTGTCTGTAATTGGTCTAAGGTATCATAATATATTATACATGTTCTGAATTGTATTTATTTTGTCCTTATATTCATTTCAATTAAATAGATAGATTTCAAAAATTCTGTTTTCCACACATTTCCACACACTTCTGTAAAATGTGTATTTTCCCTCAATGGCATCAATTAAGTTTAATTTTAGAGTGTTAGGGGTAAAATTAAATAAAATAATTCAACATTTACTAATTGAGTAAAGGCATATGAAAACCAGGGCTGACAAAGCAAAGTGAAGAACAAACTCGTTTTGATTTAAATGACAAATTTATTCATTTAAAGCAACAATACGACACAGATGGAGTAGAAAAGAAATGTCAAATGATTCCAGGTGACAGTTTATGTTGATGTGAAATATTAAAAGAAAACAAACAACATATTTTTACTCAGCACAGTTTAACATGCAGCATCTCTTTTACAAGTGTATTAATGTAGAATCTCATTCATAATCAGCTCAAAATGGCAGAATGTGAGTGTGAGACTACTTGTGTGCGTTAGACTGACTCTGTAGTGCAAACATTGACTGACAAACATACATTTAATCACATCATAGTACGTTACTGTTCTATCATGCTGCATTCATCTTTTACTTTGCATGTTAACGACAATGAACGAAGCTACGACACTGTGCTAATGTTCCTTTTTTCTGCAGTAGATTTACACACCCGCAACTTAAAGCTCCTGAAATCAAGGCAGCAAACTTTAAACCCACTTTAGGCTCAAAACCCCTGAGGTCTGGCATGCAAATACTGGCTTTACAATGCAAACATTTATTAAAACTCGAAAATAAATACAAAAAAAAAAAAAAGAGCATTATTTGTACAGCTCCTATATTCCAAACATTTTGTGCTCCCTCTGACAAGGAACTTGCTCAGCACGTTTTTAAAGTGCTACGACTCAGTGAAAGCTCGATTTTAGTTTAAAAGCAGGACAATGTCACAGACGAAAGGAGGCACAAAGACGAGCCGCAAAAGCAGCTCAATGCTCACATCAACATCTCCGTTATCTAGCATGCAACTCAGGACTTACAGGAACAGCTCTCCAGCTCACCTGAACTGCACATCAGCACCTCGCGGAGCCTGCAGGGGCCTGGAAAGTTACACAAACTTTTCAAACTCGTTCCTGGGCTTTTTACCAAGATTTGAGAATTCTTTCTGGGATCAGATTTAATCACCAGCAATTCACCTATGTAGGTGAAGCTCAGACAGGTTCATATGAGCTTCATCTGAACTCTTCTTTAAGTGTAGTTGGGCTATAAAGGCATCACCTCAGGAAGGAATGATTACACTGATCAATGACTCTGTCAACGTACATATTTGTAGCATATTTGCAAATGTTACCGCACAAGAGAAAAACAAGTTTTTAGACTGTGGCGGCTAATGTTTGGGTACTTCTCACTTTCTCATTCAATAAACAGCCATCCAGATATTTTAAACCTTAAAACCCATGACTGACTGCTGGAGAAGTTGATGAAGATACTAAATTCTGAAATGTATCCACCCCTGTGGACACTCCATGAAGGTTTACCAGGACAGATGTGTCACACGATCGCTGTTGGCCTCAGCAGAGGAGAGCTGGAGAGCAGCTGCTGCCTCAGTTGGAGATGTCAGCGCTGTTGTTGCGGTTGCCGTATTTGTGGTGGATGATCAACAGTACGACACCCAGGAAGAAGCAGACGGAGCCCACAGTGATGTACGCGATGCCCAGGAAGGGGTTCTTGCCTCCCATCCAGGAAATGGTGCTCAGGATCATTCGCTTACGGCCCTCGAAGCTGCGAACGGGATAATCTGGGTTCAACGAGTTAAAGGTGGAACAGTTGTTGACGGTGTTTACAGATCAAACTGATTTCAGGGGAACGTTCACCTCTGAACTGAAGACAACACTTCTACATTTATTTTTTTCTTATTCCCCAAAATTTCCAGACCTGAAACTTACTGAACTTTGACCTCAATAATGACTCTGAAACAGTTTTGACTATCGACAGTTGATCATGTGACTGCTTTAACTCTCCCATGGCTGATGCTTCAATGCAAAGACTCCAGCTGCATTTATTAGTTTATCTGTTGTGTTGGAAGTGATGAGCATCTGGTTTTGTTCCAGATGTTTGAGCCTAGCATGGATCCAGAAGTTTAAAGTTGAGCGACCGTTTTTTTATTCAGTCCTGTAAAGATAGCTGGAGTTATCTGCCGTGTGTGCTGTATCATGTTGGGACTGCACAGAAAGGATACTGTAGACAACCTCCAGAGTGTAGTTTCCTCGGAGCAGAGTCGGGACCATGTTGTTCTTCTTGTGGATGATGCGGTAGAGTTTGCGGAAGGTCGGCAGAGCGGCGGTCCTCATCCACACGATGAAGTCCTCGTTGATGAAGCCGTTGTTCTGTTGGTCGGTGTCCAGGTCGTACACGGGCCTGCGCCAGTTCACCGGCTTCGTTGTGCCTGAGTCAGAGCGAAACATCAACAGTCGTGGAACTGAATCTTCCCACTGAATGAATGATATTGATTTTTGATTACTGAAAAGGCTCAATATGTTTCAAGTTTACCATTTTTGCACATATTTATTACTATTTATTTCCTCCAGTTTTTTTCTGCGTGACTGTAAACTCTCCACACTAATGTAGAACAAATCCTTCACAGACAACACGTTTTCCCAGTTTTGTCCCCATGCAAACTGACATATGGTTATCATGTGTTTACAGACTTTCTTCCTGGTATGATGACATGGCCAGAGACCTTACATTAAATCCAGACAAATGACATTTTGTGGGTGGGTTAGTGGCTCTAACAGGATAAGCCTGGTCATACCATCCACGTTTGTTATTGTCAACAAATCCCACGAAAACAAAACCAAGAATGTGTTTGTTTGTCTCTCAATACTCAATACTCTCTACAGCATCTGTGGCTCTCAGCCCACTGATTCATTTTTAAAAAGGGTCATTTCCTCAAACACCTGCTCACTGTAGTTTTAATCAAACAAACAAATACAGAACTAATAGAGGACTATTTTCAGAGGTGGATTAAGCCACATTTGTTGCTTTAATGTGTATTTGGAGCAGCAGGAAGGTGTGTGGGACAAAAGTGGAGCTGAACTTAAGTGGAAAGGTCAGTGAACCCAAGGAAATGTCTACAGAAAAGCTCCTGATGAAACCTTGGAAAACTGCTGTGAGGTTCGTGTTTTCTCCCGGGTTCCTGAACTTCACATGTTTGTCCGTCCACCACGCGATTCCCGTGGCGGTCAGAGGAATAGGAACCTTTGTGCCGTTGGGGTCGTTGTAAAACAGCTCCAACGTGTCTGCGAGAGACGTAAAGGTGATCAGAAATGATTCTTCAACCAAATAAAGGATGTTTGTTCAGTCAACAGAAGAGGACACTCACCATTGAACATGCTGTTAGCGATGGCCCCACATGGTGCGATTGGCTTGTTTTCATTGTAAGCATATGGCTCACACTCCTTACTGGGTTTCTGTGAATGAGGAGGAGAATGACAACAACAGCAACACGTGCTGGCCACGTTTAAAGCTGTAACAGGCAAGTTCCTGTACAAAAATGTACAAAAACACTCTCAAGATACCAGCCTCACAACAAAGCTCCTAAATAACCTGTTGTAAATTCATCCCACATTCACACTGTCATGTCAGCTTGTGTATTTATTTGTGTGGTCACACAACACACTGGGGAGTTGAATTAGCTGAATTACCCACCATGACCAGTGCCAACATGACAAAGTAATCTCACTGAAAACTGAGGTTTTCTGCTGCTCTGGTTAGTCTCTACAGCACAGGGTGGCAACTTCCTAACAGACCCAAGATTAAAGGTAACTTCTGTATGTGGACGCCAGAACAAAGTACAGTATTCTTAACTGACGTTTGGTCTTTGGTTGGTGGTTCCTCCTGATAACCTGGGGCTCTCGTCTGGCTGCTTGTTAAAAGCTCCGGACAATCAAGGGATTGGTGGAAGAGAAATACTGAGGAGGTTTGATGGCTACCAGTAAAGGCTGCCAGTGCGGCACCACTGAGAACAATGGATGCATTTGTCATTTAATATGATGCATCAAACTGTAACTGTACCATAACAGCAGGTCTTTTGGAAATGTGTCCGTCCTTGTCTTCTGAATGAACAGTACCAGACTGACAGACGGGGCGGGGTTTGAATGCAGTTTAACTAATGAACGCTCTCGGGATTTATGGCGTCTGAGGTTGAGATCTCATGTCCTCAGGCAGAATTTCCTGGTGCTAGTCTGTCACTCTCAGTCGTGTGTTACAGAGACTTTTAGTTTAAGTGATTTATACCTTGAGGGATTCAGTGTCTCCGTTCAGCTGGCTGTCATCTCTTGACTTGACGTAGCGTCGGTGGTTTTGGTAAAAGTTGGAGAGGCCGTAATACATGAAGACATTATTCTGTTGATCAAAAGAAAAGTATAAAGGTCTAATCAATCAGACTGGCTTAGCTGTGTGAATACGTTTGGGTAGAGCTGCTTATCTAAAACCATAATTCTCACCTCATATGGCTGATCCAGGTAGAAGGGTATTGTGCAGGTACACGGCCTTGTGCTGTTCCAGCTGAAGTTCTGAGAGCAGTTGAAGCAGGGACTGGACATGTCGACTCCGGTGTAATCAATCTGTAAACCAGCAAGAAGACTTAGAAAGTCTCCCTAGATACACAGTATATAGATGTACAGGTAATTCTGTCTAACACTTTTCAAAGTAGTGGTTACAACATGTTTAACAATAGAGAGAAAAGAATACATAAGAGACAGGGATAGGATAGATTGAATGACAGTATATAAAACAAGGACATAAAATATACAAACCACAAAAAATAAAATTATTGGATCAAGAAAAAAAAAAAAGAATGCAACATTAAGATACTTCATGAAAAGTAAGAGTGTGTTATTGGTAGAGACCAGTATATTAGGGCTTGAACTAACATTAACATTATCCATTAACCTGTCAATTATTTTCTTGATTAATTGATTGATCTTTTTGTCCACAGAATGTCAAAAAAATGAAAAAAAAAAAAAACCCAGGTCCCTAGATAATGTCTACATTTACTGTCATGTGACAAAAAAAAGCATCAAATACTCAGATCTGAGAAGCTGAAAGCATCAAATGTTTGGCTATTTTACTTAAATAACTACAATAGTTTATAATCATTATTCGGTCAACTAACTGATTGATCATAATAGTTGCAGCCCTTACAGTACATTCATAAGTCCACATGAAATGCTCTTTCCTGTAAAGGAACATCAAGCCAAACTTCGTTTCAAAATCGTCCATTTTAGTGTTCACTGTAAGTCCACTCTCCTCTAAACTGGAGACAGTCGCACAGTATTTTACCAGGACTTCAACGCTTACTGAAGTTAAATATGCTCCACAGATTAAAGTTCAAGGGGGGGGCAACCCGAATCAGTCTTGGTTAAATGTTGATTTTATTGCAGATTTTTGGTAACATTTACCAAATTCTCTACAGGAACATGGTCTTTCACAAATGTCTGTCATATAGAACTAATGCTAAAATATATAAGGTCCGAGTTAAAACGTACAATTTCTTAATGGAATTTGGCTCGAGTGGCCTGAGCAGAAGTCCGGCTCCATTAAGATCATTATGTTGCGTGAGCAGGAACAATATCTACAGATTTATTGCCACTAATCTCTGGTCTCATCCCGACAATGCAAATGACGCTACCTCAAACTCCTTGATGTTATTGGACGTGACATACAGGCCGATGCCGATGGGGATGAAGATGAGTCCGATGATGAAGAAAGCCGGGAGGACGGTGCCCGCGGTGAGGATGGGCTGCCATGCGGGAAGTCTCTGTTGTTTAAACGCGGTGTTTTCGGGCTTCTTGCTCCGCAGAGTGCCGCCACCAGGCCCGGACACGGTGATATGTCCATCCTCGTCTTTGGCGTTGTAGCTGGACGCCATCATGGCTGCTGCTCGCTATTACGGAGCTGTTGCTAACGTTAGCCGGCTAACACCGTCAGCTCCTCGCCGCCACTGATTTGCAAACACACCGGATTTAACGTCCCACAGCTGCGCTGACATATGTCAGCTGGTGACTTAAGTTACCAAATTACGTTGCTAACGTATGTCATTTGTGTTTGTTAGATGTTTGACGACTTAGTCCATGAACTCAATCACCGAGCGGCTAGCTAGAAAGCTAGCCACCGCTGCTGCTCTGGGAAGTTTTACGAACAAGTGAACGCAACGTTCGGTGACCTCACTGATTTGGTTGTTGCCTTCAGGTGCTGTCGGGAATTATTATTACCAATTATCTAACGCTGGGATGTTTAAAGGACACTTACACTTATTGAAATAGTGAAAGGGTCAGGGGGCCTTGGATTCACCTGCAGAATGTTACTGAAGGAGAATCTAAACAACCACAATGATCAGAAAATAATCACATGGATTTAAAAGAACATGTGTGTTTATAATGAAATTTAAACAGAAAAACACAGATGCTCTGTTATAAGGCTTTATGGGAGGAAAACAAACATGGAAAAACTTGTCTGAAGTCTGAATTTGTACTTTTATGCTATGTGTATGTGTAACAGTTTTGATAAACACAGATAATATTCAAATGATTCATTCTTATATTGTATTTAATATATCATTAAATACACTTCAAACTGACTGATTTATGTCATCACAGTCCTACTTTCAGTACAAAGTAATTCAACAACTTTCAAAATCCAGCTTCAAACCACATTTCAACTGTCAAGAGCCAAACAACACAAGCTCAAAGGAAAATCTGAATTCTTCCATGCCAAAAAAAGACACATGGCAATTTAAAGATCCTGAATTTTTTTAACCTCAAAATAGAAAATGAAAACCAACACCAACAGGTAAAAGGGAACCTGTTCTGATTCTTTTGCTGTCATGAGGCATTGATGATATATATCAACATTGCATATTCACTTGGAACCTCTGGGAAAAACTCATGGAAACTTTTTATCAATTCTGTGCCAAATTTAGATGTGAAAATATCTGAATAGGTCCCCTATGTATGATGAGTCCCTCAGCTCACATGAAGTGTTATCTCTGATGCAGTAGTGGAAAAGGTGAACATATCTTTTACTCAAGTAAAGTAAATCCTTTTTTCAAGATTATAGTGAAGTAAAAGTAATAGCAGCAAAACGCAGTGAAAGAATCAAATTAAAAAGTACTGGTTATTAGTGGTGCAGTATCACATATGAAGCATTTAACCGTCACTGCCGGCAGAGCTGGAGCTACTTTAATACTTTACACACTGTTGGGTAATTGAATCTATGTGGAGAATCATATTTTATAAGAACTAACTTTTATAAGAGTGACGTCTCTCGGGACAGAGACAGTAAAGTAAAATAAAAAGGATGTGAAAGAGAAACCCGACACCATGTCTCTGTCCTAACTTTATTCTTATCATATGTAGCTCAAACTTTGTAAAACTATCACTCAGAACAGTGGAAACTGAACTTCAGATTATAACTGTTTTCCAAGCTTCATGTAGCACACACAGTATGTAGTCTACAGATGACAAATCCCTTCAGCCTGCAGCTTTGTTTCTCTCACGTGTTGTATCATAACGTAAGAGGAACTGCGCTGCTGTCAAGAGGCTGCTGCAGCGTCTCAGACTTGATGAGGTTCCTCCAGACGCCTCATGAAAGATCCCATCATGCACCTTCAGATCTCAGAGTCCTTCACTGAACCTGTGGTACAAAATCACAACAGATGTGTTTCCTCAACAATCACATTTATTTATGATGATTCTGTGAAGAATGAATGTAATTATATCATAATACATGTTATCATGTCATGTATTGTTCATGTAAAATATGCTGAAGGTGTCAGAAGTGAATGGATCTTAGCGAAGCTGGAAGAAAACGATATTTCATTTATTTATCTGTCATGTCAGCAGATAGAAAACAACAGAGAAACCTGTTAGTCTGATTTGTGAACATGGTGAATTATCACACGCTGGTTATCTGCATTATCAAATTAAACCTAAATGATCTGGAGTTTGTTGTGTTAGGTATTTAGAGCAGTTTGTGACTCTATAATTCCTTAAATTCAGTCGTCTGCATCAGTGTTGATTGTGGGAGGATTATGAAAAAATGGGCACAGACAGGTGAAAGTGCCCACCCATCACCCAAAATGAGTTTACTTCTTGTCTCTTTGTGGTCATTTTGTGTCTCTGTGGTTGTTTTGTGTCTTTGCGATGATGTAACTGAGCTCTGTATTAACGGCTACTTCACCCTTACCCAGGGCCCCCCCGGAGCTCTTGGGCCCTTGAGCCTGGGCCTGAGTCCATTCAGCGCATTCTTGGAGCTTTATTTCAGTGTTTTCCACTCGTTCGTGTCGACATAGACATTTTTGTGGTGATATCCTGCTGTGAAAACCTCTCTGATGTGGAATAAAAACGCTTACATTAATAATGGCTGCATTTCGTCAGGCCCTGGTGCTGTGCATGCTGACTCTCATTCATGGTTTGGTTGGAGAGTTGTTATTTGTTACGTCTGTGGTTTTCTTCCTGTTAACATTAAAATGTAGCTCAGCTGTAGCTGGAGTCAGTTTGTTGCTTTGACCTTGAGCTTTTCTCCTTTTATATCATTATAAACTGAATATCTTTGGGTCTTTGAATCTCAGTCGGAAAAAACAAATGATTTCAAGATGTCATCTTGTACCTTTATCACTATTTCCTGACATTTTATCGACAATTAACTAATAAGGAAAATAATGGTCACTTGTTATCACAATATTGATTGTTACATATTGACATTCTGTATGTCAGACAGTCCTGCTCAAAGCTGGCGAATCTTGAAATCTCTAAATTTCTATTCAGAAAACAAAAGAATTAGAAATGCAGCTTCACTTCAGCAGGAAAGTCCAGGTTTCTGAACAGTTTTCCCAGAGGAAGAGGGACATGACCAGGCTCAGATGTGATTTTAATAATCCTGCTCAGCCTCTGATGTTGTTCCTGGGAAGAAACATTTGATCCACCAAACTGTTGGTGCGGCAGCCCCGTGGGTGTCACGGCCGACAAGCTGCAGCAGACACGAAAACACTCAGCTTGTTGAGAATCAGCGTTTGACACTCTCCTCATGTTTACCCTCCTGTTTTCTGGATGCTTCCTCCAGACTCTTATTACCAAGCCATCTCTCATTTCTCTCTGTATTGTTTAATATGCTGCTCTCACCCCCTGTTTCCTTACATCAGCAGCATTTCCCACTCTCTCACTCTCTTTGCTGTTTGCTTATTAGAAGCTAATTAAAGCAGCAGAGTTTGTTGACAGGTAATCATTTATTTTGGTCTCTGTGCTCCTTTTAGAGAACACCATCGCCTCCAGATAAATGTGGTTTATTGATTTGTGTTTAATGACAGATTGCAGTGAGACAAGAGGGTGCACGAGCCTGCTCATCATTTATGAGTTTAGAAACATCAGATTTCTAAATGGTATCTGTTTCCCCTTGACGTGGTCACTCTGTGTTTTTGTACTTGTCCATGAGAGGGAGCTAGATGCCCACATGGTGAAAACATCACAACAGGACACACAACAGCCCCCCCCCCCCCTCCCCCATCTAATTTTTGGAGCTACATTTCCCAGAATTTAAATGTATAATGTTGCCATGGAGCCAGTTGTGGGCCCCGTTTGTTTTCAGTTCTTTTAGCCTATTACAGTTTACATTTTGACAAAATGGCATCATTAAAAGCATGCCTAATTAGCACTTAGCACTTCCTGTTGGTAGTGAACTCACTGATGTGCAGTCAACGATCACTAAATTACTGTGATACTGAAGAAAAAAGAAACACTCGATGATTCTCAGGCAAGTTCTGAAGTAACAAAGAGAGTCTTTTTCCTGTGATTTTTAATGGGTGTGTATTGGTGTAGATGGACATCTTATAAAATGACACTGGGAAGTGTAAGTCACATACAATCTGAAAATGTCTGTGTGTGAGTTATGACTCCAAGAAGCAGCCCATATTTTTGATGCCTCACAGTTTGAAAACCTCCCACTGATAACTACTCAAAAATATCTTGTTTTGTTCTTTTTAGACTTATAATTCGATGTGCTAGCCACGGTACATATATATTTTGGAGTTTCATACCTTTTTCTAAGATGTATTATTGTTTTCACACATGCCATGGAATCATTACATGAAGCGTACATGAACATGTGAGCTCTGAAAATTAGTTTTCATGGCTGTTCAGCTGTGCTTTGTTTAGCTGGATGGGTTAATATTATGGAGGTTTCCTGGTTGATACTCACTGCTTTTTAATTCACACAAAGCTCAAACATACACACACATAAAATGAAAGCTACAAAGCAATGGCCATACTTGGTTCAGAGATAAATAGTTTTTATTTTGGTGCCTGTCACAGATGATGGCAAATCATACTCCACAAACAATTCACAGTGCTTCAGTGACTGGAAACCTCCATAAGCTGTGGTGAAATAGACGCATGCTATTAAAAATATGAATGATGAGATTAAAAGTCTAGACCTACTGCCAAGAATCACCAAGATGAAGGTAATCAAAATCGATCTCACATGCAAAGACAGGTGCATAAAAATTAAACCTTAAAAACCTGCCCTTTAAATTACATAAAATATGTGACAACATGTATAGTTGCAAACTGAATGTCTGAATGTCATAAAATAGTGTTTGGAAAGCTAAGCTGTTGTACAAGGTAGCCTCACACACAAAGTCCCAGTTGTGTGTGTGTGCTGATGTGGCCTGTATCTCACATTTGGCAGCAGATTCAGCAACAAACTCAATTATGAGATGATCACATCGAGTCGTTGCCATGGCAGCGTGTTGAGCCCTCAGCTCTTGCCTCCCGCTGCAGAGGCAGGCCCGCACACTGTCGACTTCCTCAGCTCGATTTTCATCAACTGGCTCTCGGCCCGTGACTCTAACCTCGCCACCGTCGACACTCCCAGAACCGCCTTGCTGGTGGGTTTCATACCTTTTGACACAGGGATCCGCGTGGCCGCGCTCCGAGCTGACTGCACATCCGAACTGGGCTGGAGGGTGAACAACGAAACAACAGAAAGGATTTGAAACAGAAAGAAAGTGGGTTTTATGTCACTGTGTTATAGAAGCAGAGGTTGCACTTAAATAAAAGGTGAACTCCCCAGTAAGCATGGTTTTGGTGATTTGTAAATCTAATGTTGAGTTTGTTTTTCAACAATCACTGAATGATAGGTTATCATCCAAGCGAATTGTATGGTGGACAAATGATGTCATAGTAAAGAAAGAAAAACAATATAAACCATGAAAAACATGAAACATGAAACATGTGGCTGGACATATTTTTGTAGGCTAACCCAGATGCTAGCGTCACCCTGGTTCCCTCAACAAAAAGCCAGTGGGATTTTTACATTGGCCTTTGGTTTATTGCAGTTATTGCATATTTTTTTCAGCAGGATAATCTTCACTAATGACACCACTCTATGATGTTTGAAGCCTGAATACAATCAGCAGAAGTAAAAAGCTAATGTTAGGCTATAAACCAACTACACCGCGGTCACATGACTTCACCGTCACCACCACTAAACTTCCAACTTGTAGTTTGATTTAGCTCTGAGCTCTTCTACAAAAGTTTTTTCTCTGACAAAGTTAGTAATAGTTTGCAGAAGCGCGATACAAGTAAATCGGTTTTCGTGCTTGTTGTGATGACATTTAACGCCCCGACAACCTCTGTCACTTAGACAACTGTTAGCAACCGATCTTTTTTACGAGACGTAAAAGCTTAAAGAAATCATAACCGAGGTATTTACTGATGTCTTTTATGTAGTAGAACAAAATGTAAAAATGTCCTGAGCTTGTGTTAACCACAGACCTTAATTCAGCCATATAACCAAAAACCATTCACAAAACCCACAGACTTCAGGACGAAGGAACCAGAGGTGCTACAATGCAACTAATTTCATTCCTGCAGCTCTCTATTGTCATTTAATGCTTTTGACATAAGTTATGTATCGACATCCTTTGACCCTCAAGTCACAAAATCAGTGCTTACTGGTTCCATTCACACCAGTGTGAGTGTTGACTAGGACTGTCTCTCTTGGATATTAATTTACGTCAAGTTTGGTCACATACTGAAAGTTTGAACATGGTTGCTAATCTGTAATTTTTAAGTGCTCAAAGTGCAAAGGTCAAACTGTTCACTTTGTGCCTGTGTTTGGTTAAAAGGAGAAAATTTGTCAGTTGGGAAATTTGTGTTTGCCTATATACGACCCTTAGAAAGGCCTCTGTGGAGTAGGATCTAATGCATGTCAGATCATTCCAGTGTTAGTTCATACCAGTGAGGTCATATTCTTTATAAAGTTGCTGTTTTATACCTGGAGAGAGTGCTATCTAGGGAGCACACACCACCTGATTTCATTTTGAAACATTTCAGAAGCAACTGAAACGTAAAAATATCAAATATCACTCAGACATTTTTGTTTGTAGATGAAAATGAAAAAAAAAAAAAAAAGACAGATGGCAGATGCTCGACATGACGAGCACCAACGCTCTCACCACTGATTGTGTCGGCCTGGAGGCTGCGGAGGTGATGGGTGTGATTGTTATGCTGCTTGTCATTTTGCTTGGAGTCGTCTTTCCAGTTGAGGGTTGTCGTGGGGAGCGGAGTACTGTTCCTGTTGATGTTTCTTTGCTTTCTGAGCTCATGCCAAGAGGTTTGAGCTTCAACATGGGACTATTGCATCCCTCAGAGGGCCTTTTAAACTGTGGACCCAGGTGGATGTGGATCTTATTGTCCTCTGTTGTGACAATGTTGCTGTTAGTGTTGTATTTCCTGACAGGTGCAGGCCCAGGTTGTTTCTCTGGGGTCATCTTGATCACCGTGCGCCTTGCGGTGATTTCGTGAGGCTCAGGTGAGGCACACACTTCAGCCACAGGAGTAGTGCTGACTGTGATGATGGACACAGGAGACTGAAGGCTGCCTGAGCTGCTGCCATTGGTCTTCTCCGGACTCTTGGCCCTGGAGATTGTGGTTATTGTGACTGGAGATTTGGTTCGGTCAAGACCTCCCATCGCATCACAGGCTTTGCTCTTTGAGCTCACAGTTGTAGGCTTAGGGACAATTGTGATGCGAGGTTTCTGTAGACCGAGAGTTGGGATGATGGTGGTGCTGGAGAAGAAATCCTCAGCTCGAGGGCTGGTGATCTCTAATGTGGCAGTGCTGTTCTCGTGATCTGGGGTGACTCGGATGTGTAGTGGCTGACCAGGCTTTCGGGACATGGTCATTTCCGGTGGAAGCAAGGAAGCCCCATTGGTCTTCTCAGGAAGGGTCTGAGTGAGAGTGATGGCCTCTTTCTTTTTCATCCAAGGTACCCAGGACTTTCTCTCTCCAAGTTCTGCAGATGCTGGAGGGTATCTTTCAAGGACTGTTGGCTTCTTAAGACCCCGTTGTCTGAGATTGCTCATTAAGTGGTTTTCCTCAAGGACTGATTTTCGGATAAAGCCTGCTGTCGTCTCATCCTCAGCAGGCTCACTGGCTATCACATCTGTCTGCACTGCTGTGGAGGTAACTGGGACATCAACCATCCTCCTACCATTCATGCTCGGCCTCAAGGCACGACTGTAGCGCTTGGTGGCCTCAAGTTCCTTGGTAAGGCTGTCCACTTCTTGACTCATGCTTTTCTTCTTCTCTTCCTCCTCCATGAATCTTTGCTGCAGGACGGAATAATCCACCTGCAGCTGGGAGAGCTGATCCTCCTTGTTCATCAGCTCGTGGATTTTCTCCTTCAGGGCCTGCACGTCCACCTGCAGCTCTCTGGTTTTAGCCTCCTCCATCTTGCAGCGAATCCTCAGCTCGGCCTCAGGACTCATGACCTCACCTTTCTCTATCGCTTTGTTTCTTGCAATCTGACTTTTCATTTCTTCCAGCAGCTTAGAGAGGGCATTTGCTTTGTCCTGCTCTGTTCTGAATTTCTTCTCGAGCAGATCATACTCGTCCTCTGTTTTCATTAAATCTCCCTCCACCACCTCGAGTTGTTTGAGTCTGCTCTTAAGTCTTTCAATTTCTAGCGTTAGCTCTTTTACTTTGTTGTCGTCATCCGGATTTTTCTTACTGTCCTTGTTGGCCCACTTTCTCTGCATTTCCCTCTCTTTTTCCTCAAGTCCGTCCATTCTTATTTTCATACCTCTTATCTTGTTATTAAGCTCCCTACACTTTTCCTCTTCACTTGCAAGTTTAGTTTTTAACTCATCTTTCTCTTTAGTGAGTGTTGTCACCTTAACCTCCATCTCTGACTTGAATTTGAGAAGTTTTTTGCTCTCCTCAATCAGCTTCTCTGTGACCTCTGTGACCTTGCCTTGCTCTGCCTTAAACATCTTACTTAAATCATCACTTTTCTGTTCTTCCTGTTTAAGTCTCTCGGCCATGTTTTTTCTTTCATCCACCAGTATGACAGTGAAGGATTTCAGCTTCATAAGATCGTCTTTGAGGACCATTTCTGCCTTTTCAAACTTTGACTCTGATGACTCCAGTTCTTTCAGCCGGGTTTTCACTGTCTCCAGCTCACCACCCAGATCCCTCACAACACGTTTCTCCTTCTCCAGGTTTGTATGAAGCTGAGAGCACTCTGTTTTGCTTCTGTTGAAAGCCCCCTCCAGTTTCTCCAGTTCAACCATCCTCTTCTGCAGTTTATCCACCTCCAGTCTCAGCTCCTTGCTGTGGTTCTCCTCATCCTGCAGCCTCTTCCTCAGCTCCCTGCACTGAGTCTCTGTTTTGATGATCTCCTCGTCCTTGCCCTCCATCTCCAGCACTCTCTTCCGCAGATTCTCCAGCTCGGACATGAGAGATGAATTGCTGCACTCCCCTTTGCTGATCTTCTCCCTCAGCTCCTGCAGGTCCTCCTCTGATTTCTGCAGCACCTTGTTGCTCTCCTCTAGCTCCTCAATCTTGTGTGCAAGTCCCGCCAGCTTCAGCCTCAGCTGTCGGCTTTGTGACTCGTGGTTGGCCAGCTTTGCGGTCATCTCCTCATGCTCCTGAGCAAACTTGGCTGCTTTGTGCTCCAGCTCGGCCTCCAGCTTGAGGACCTTCTGGCCGTCCTCCTTGGCGGCGTCAGTTACAGCTGCCAATCGTTGCTCTTTCTCCTGCAGCTTCTGAGTGAGGTCCTGGATCTTCTGGCTCTGCTGGTCGATCTGCTCAATGTGCAGCTGCCGCTCGTCTACCAACATCAGGGCAAAGGACTTGAGCTTTACCAGCTCCGCTCTGACCTTTTCCAGCCTCCTGTTGTGGTCCTTGTCCTTACGAGCCTGGTAGGCCTTTTCCTGCTCCAGCAGCCTTTTGAGTCTAAGAGACAGACAGAATAAAATACAAGATGTGAGGGTTCAATTCAATATCAAACATATAACATGAGACTGTGTCAATGCAGATGCCACCAATCCTGAATCAATTTTACATCAAAATGTTGACAAACATGCTTACAATCATGAATCATTGGATGCAGAAAAGCAATAGTCAGTTATTATCGAGCACTTCTGTATCCTCATGTGAGAAAGTTTGCTTTTGACAGCTCCTCCCATGACATGTGGTGACCAAATTCCAATGATTAACTACAGTTTCCTTTATTCTTGTATCAGCAGGGGAAAGATTGGGCTCATCTCTAGAAAAGCCAGAGCAGACTCTGCGTGAGGCAGGCAAGCAGAATAAATGGCAGCAGCAGGATAACCAAGGGAACAAAGGAAATTAAAAAAAGAAGCACATTAGGGCCTGAACTTTGGTGATTCTCCCTGACAGAGATTACCCAGTCCTGTCTAGAGTTCACTAAAGGGAAGAATTACAGCTGCAGTTTAGAGAGTTAGGAGCTTGTGGGATTTAGTTAATTCTTCTGTGACTTACCCAGCTCTTCATGGCAGATGAGAAGCTGATAATACTCCTATTAGAGCTGGGGTTTTAAAAGGCTTCTAACAGTTTTACAGCTTGTCAAATGTAAAGAAATGGGGCAAACACTGATCTATATCCGACTAATGACTCACACTTAGATCAGTACAACAAAAAGCACATTTTGCAGTGTTCGAAATAGTCTATTCTTCTGAATGAATTGTATATTATATATGATAGATGATATCATGGATTTAGATATGTAAATGTTTGTGTCACATGTTATGTAATGGACCATTGGTAATCAAGAGCATACACCTGCTGCTGATCATGCAATGGGTGAACCTGAGGAAGGTGCAATGTAAAACACGGCGTGTTATTCTCTTGTATGACTACTGATGAATAAAGATGATCTAGACATCCACTGTGTGCACTGGAATTTATCCTGTATGACTGGTTCACATCTTTAACATGCAATCAAACTTTTTGTGTTTTTGTGTTATTTGTGTGAGTACAATGTTGGATTGTTTTTGTAGTCTCTGTGTTGACATGCCAAAGATTCAATGTACCAAATGCACAGACACAACACTGTGTGTTTGTTTGTTTGTGTGTGTGTGTGTGTGTGTGTGTGTGTGTGTGTGTGTGTGTGTGTGTGTGTTGCAGCTCAGCCTCTAACTGATCCTCCTCCAGTCTCTTCCCTTTTTCCTCTTGTCTCTTTAAGTTTACAAAGTATATCAGGAAACTCTTTCAGCTCTTTGACTTTATATGAAATTGAGCCGCATCTAAAGTTCACCTGCGTTCAGTCTGAAAGTCATTTTGTGTACTTATCTCCAGATGTTTTAAAAACACATGAAGAAATTCATCATTGTCATCATCGTCTACTTTTAATAGTATTGTAGTTTCTGGTTTGCACAGATGAGCGCATGAATGATGAATGTTGATATTTTGTTTCTGAAATGTGATTTTATTGCGATGATGAAACTACCTGCACATCTCTTGTGATTGTATGAATATTACCCTGTGTTTTAACTTCTTTTTGATACTGTGCACACAGACAAACAAACCAACCAACCTTTACAAAACAGACAAGAATGAATAATATAACTCCACTTATCTTGATATGGCACTTGTAGATTACCTGAACCCCTGAGAGTCTTCACAGATTTAAACTTGCCTCAAAGCACCAAACCAGCTGGATAAAGGAATAATGAGAGGCTCCGCAGAGCTGCCAACAAAGTTCTGAAACTTCAACCTGCCTGAGTTAATGTCGGTGGATGTTTAACTAATCTCTGCAGGAGTCTGTGTGTGTCTGTGGTTTCCCTCTCACATGGGGCATGCACGGTCACATCAGACTCCTGGGTACACAAACAGGTCTCAATAGTGCGCAACAGGATGTCTGAAAGCCTGTATCAAAAACCAAATCTGCACAAAGACCTTTACAGTCTGCTCCTCCTCTGTCAAAAACTTCTCCCCCGAAACTCTGCTAAACTTACCAACAAGTTGGGATGCAGGGCAGGTTGATCCATATCTGAGAGTGTTTCTAAGGCTGAGCAGGAGCCAGACTGCTGCTGCTGCTGCTGCTGAGAGTCTCACAGGGTCAGAGAGGGAAGGAAGGAGGGGCCCGACTCCGCGGGGAATTAGCCATCACATTCCAAACATGTCATCAGAGGACAATGAAATAGGTGCATGTTGTGTTAAACAGCACCGCTCCGCTGGCTGCTGATGTCACCCACCCTCCATATATGGTGCACAGAGGCGCTGCCCTTGTGTGGACACTGAGGAGGAGGGGTTCAAGCCCTGTGGGGTAGGGGGAGGCTCTTCCTCTTCTTTCTAACTGTTTTGTTCTCCCTCGGGGGAGGAGGCACGACCGGGGAGCAGGTATGACCTAACACATGAAACCACTTTGAAGTTCAAGCATTTCTTTTTTCTTTTTTGCTCTGTTTCCTCTCCTTTGGCTAAAATGTTACTCCAGTTTTACATAACTGTCTCCTGTCCATCTTGCAGCCCAGCAGCGTTTCCATAGAAACAAGGCAACAATGCAAGGCGAGACTTGTCTTTGTTTTGCAGAGGACAATGCCAGACTTGCACAGCCTTTCTCATTATAATCCCCCTGTATCGTGCAAAGGGAGAGGACATGGATATAAATTCCCCATAGTGGCTAAATTGTATGTGTGTGAGATCATGGTTTCAGACGGCAGAGGAGGCCTGTGGTTTGCATTGCAGAGGCTCCTAAATGAGCCAAATATGAGCAGTGCAAAGAGCTTACAGATGCAGAGGCTTTCTATCACTGCTCTTCATTACTCCAAATTAAAGT
This sequence comes from Trachinotus anak, assembly GCF_046630095.1. Lineage (NCBI taxonomy): Eukaryota > Metazoa > Chordata > Actinopteri > Carangiformes > Carangidae > Trachinotus > Trachinotus anak. The sequence goes on along the minus strand of NW_027273882.1, from coordinate 7,533,294 downwards.
TATATATAAATATCACTGGGAGTGGGGAGCACTTTGTACATTAATTACATGTGTTTGGTGGCTTAGATACTTGCACTTTTGTTGCTTGTAATTTTGCAGATGTGTGAAGAAATTGCATCTTGTGTTGCCTACATTACAAATCCTACTGGATAAAAACCTCTAAGAAAACTTTCAGTGTATTTCTAGTGATGAAGCAAAGGAAAACATGATGGTTCTATTTGTTGTAGAAGTTAAGAAGAAGGTCCCATCCAGTCTAAAGGTAGATGTCCATGTGTTTGTGATTAGAAAGCAGGTCTAGGTTCTATATTAATACTGTGAAAGTATCAAAGCCTCAGTCCACAGAGAAATGCACACAGCCTGTATTCAGAAACTGAGCCTTAAAACCAGCCGTCAGGACTTCTGGAACTTTGTGATGTCACAACAAAGCAGTCACCGACCTAAGCCACGCCCCAAGCCCCGCCCACCTGGACCCACCATCCAACCTTGCAGGATTTGGTTTCTCTGAGTGTTTACCTGAAATCTGCTGTATTATATTCAGTCAGTCAGCCAATCAGAAGAGAGAATCAGAGCCTCTGGAGAAGTTCAATAGTAAAATCAGAGAAAAGAAACAAAAGACCAACAACAATATAAAAAATCATATTCCCAGTATCTCCTGATCCACTTCATCCAAACGTCCACTTCCTCCTCCTCAGACACCTCCCACTGCTGGCCAAAGAAAACACCATTAAATAACTAACTAATGGTCACATTGAGGAAAACAAACCACAGAGATTAAAATATCTCACCGACTATTAAATGGACATTTTGAACGTGTTAGCCGTCCGCCCCCCCGTCCCTGTCCACATCCATTTCTCATCACATTTGTTAGCAAGTTTCCAGATCTGCCATTCACAACCTGTCCACCACATGTCCACTAGGACCTCCTCTGTCACCTGGACCTTTGCGATCCAGCCAATTCCACCTGTACCAAACCTGAACCTGCTTCTGCACCTGCCCACGTCTCTTTCCTATTAATCTGTCGACTGAACTGTTCCTGTCTAACTGCATCTTTTTCCTTGCTGCTTGTAATCCATCTAATAGTTTCCAAGATATTTCAGTCTGGACCAAAGTGGTTATATTGTCGCAGTTGTATTTCGTCAAGCTAACAGAGAAAATCTAATCTGTCAGGTCAGAAAGACCTTTGGGAATCCTGACTTTTGATTGGCTGTCATCTTAAAAAACACTTGAAGCAGCACCTCTGGCCTGAGGCTGAAGTCTTGCTACATGAGTTTACCCAACACCAGAATATTACAGAATCAAAATGAAGAATACTAACGTCTCAGTTAGGAGTGTTTTGCAGTCCTCTGTGATTTAGACTCCATTACAGATTAACACAAATGAGTGGATGTTGATTCAAAACTCTTGCCAATTGCAGCTTGAAATTGCAAACGTATAATAATTCCTCTGATGTATAACTCAGATTTCTCCTCTTGGCTCCCAGGACTCAGAGTATCTGTCATTATAACCTCGTTGGCAGATGATGGCTCTGCAGAAAGGCTCTCTCTGTTCGGATCTATTCATAGCCTCGGCCCTGACAGAAGCCCGTCAGAGAGCGAAGAAAGCCCCAAACACTCATAAAACGGAGCCCACAGCAAACACATCAGACCGGAATATGCTGATCTGAAGCTAATTATAGTTGCAATAATTACCATCCTTATTAACATTCAGAACAGTCAACGAGAACGCTTTGACACTGAGGAGGCCCAGTTGTTGTTGACTATTTAGGGGGTAAAGGCAGGATTTTTCTAGGCTGCATTTTAACATGAAACAGAATCGTCCGCCACTGTGAAATTACAGAGGATCAAACCTACATTTTTCTGAAGACAGACATGGTTTACTGGTTTAAATCCTAACCTCTCAGACCACATAAACCCCAACCAGACTGGGATCAGGGGCCTCAGGGTGGCCTAGCAGTTAGAAGTCATTGTTCCGTATGATAAAGCAAAACAATTTAGAGAGTAATACTGTTTTTTGTCCTGTTGCAACCCTGGGCACGTACTGCTAATTTGCAGCTGCAAATATGTTAATTCGATTATGTTTTTCAGCTAAAAATGTTGATTCTGAAATTATCACAAAAAAAAAAAAACAGTTACTGCAAGTTTACCTATAAATCATGTATACTTAATATTTGCTGACTTTTTTGACAGTTATATTAATTTAATTTTACATATTTCCCCAACCTTTCCACACTCACATACATTGACTTTCATTCATTTCTGTATTGTATGAAAACTAACTACTAAAGGCTTGAAGCTTAAGGAACAAAAAAATATCAAGGAATTAAAATTTTCATGCTGTAAAAATGGATTGAAACCACAGGATGTCTGGAATGGTAGAATTTGACTTTCTAAAACACAGCACCACTTTTTGCCACATGCTTAGCTGTGGTGTAAATATGATTTGTAGCGAATGAGTAGAAACCACTGGTGTGGTTTTACTGATCTTTCAGGCATGTTTTCACTTAAATATAATGTATGTCATGACATTAATACATTTTTGTGGGCCATCCAAAGGTCTGAACTTTTAATTCACTTTAGTTTTTATTATTAAAGTTAAAACAACTGACTCCTCTGTCTGCCATATGTACTCAAAGCCTCAACAAAGCCTTTGTTGGGTAGATTTTATTTAAAAGAGCAAAGACAGACTCTTACACATATGACAAGTCAAATTTCCGTGCAGTACTACTACTAGACTAAAATACTGGTGGTACCTTTTGCAGCAGGTTCTTGTGCAGTTGCATTAGGCCATGACAGCTGTTATGCAAACAGAGCCTCTAATCGTCCAGCAGCATCTCTTTGGGGAATGACATCACCCTCTCTGCATTCAGAGTCCATTCATGATATCACCTGCAGCGGATCAGCACGCTGACTGCAGCCGACAGGAATGTGTTATCAGACAGAGCTGAGAGCTGAGAGCTGAGAGCACGGCGACTTCACGCGGCTGAAGCACACCTCATCAGCGAGAATCTGACTGGCAGATGTGTTTTCACTCTGACCTGTAAAATCCCCAAATCAGTGCTGACTGTGAGCACTGTGAGCACTGATGGGTCTGTAACGCTGCTCTCGTGCTCATCAAACCTGCACTGAGTAAATAAAGGTAATCAGACAAGGTTTGAAGGATGTCGCTATGAGCCATGAACAGAGATCTGAGATCCAGTGGAGGTGATTGAGGTGCACTGACGCGTTACTACAGTAGTTGACGTTTTATGGAGCGTGGCGAGCAGATGTGAGGGATTCTATGACGTGATGTTTTATTGTGCAGATTTCCGCTGGTCATCTGCCTCCTATGGCTGGTTTGTGTTAACCTGCTTGGATCACAGTGTTCAATTCAATACCTGTGATTGAAAAGAAACAGAAAAAGAAAGGTTTGAAAGCTGCTTTTGAAAGAAGGGGAACTCTGAACACATCTAAAACCTACAAGGAGACTATTCAAGGAAGGGAGCATAAAAACTGAAGAGGCCGATTCTCTGGATGTTTAAGTGACCCACAGGACAGCAGGGTCTCTGAGAGGCTCGTAACCTTTAAGCATGTCTAACATCACATGGAGGAGCAGGCCCATATATAGAGACAAGGCAAGATAACACTGAAGTCAATTTTCTTTTCTTAGTCCCTGATTTCCTCAGCGTTTTCATAGCGTGGTGTGGCTCTTCACAACACTCTCAACGAGACGTGCTCCTGGTTCTTAAAGGTCTACATATCAATTTTACACATGTTCAGAGGACAGGAACTGTGTCAGCCCAAGCAGCAACCTCCGAGGCTGAAAAATGAAGCCAACAGTGAAGAGCTGAGAGCTGCAGTTCCTCTAATAACCACTAGAGTCTGGCTCCAGCAGTGAGTCAGTCTCCATAGACTCCCATGTTCAAATGTCCAACTTTACAGCAGAAATAATCATGTTTACAGTCTGGGACAGAAACTGTTGGTCCATACGTCCATCTTTATTTACAGTGTCAGCCACAATGTAAAAAAAAGCCAATAAACGGTCCATAATGTAAGAAAGACTTCATCCCTGTAGGCACGAAACTCGACACCAACACTGTTAGACACTGGTATTTGTTAGAATATAGGCTGCAGTGTCAGGTGACCAGAATTCAGTGTCAGTTTGATCCTGGTGTTGATTTGACGTAGAATACTGACGACAGCTGATGTTGGTAATTTGTTGGTTTTGAGTTGTGTTGTTAATTAAAAATCCAAAGTCTTCCAAACGTCTCACACCGACGCCATCTTCACATATAAAATACAGACATTCCAGTCGTCAGGAAAACCCAACGTCTCCTAAACAAGTTTGACGTTAACCAAACAGAATTTAACATCCGTCCAGTGTTAGAGTCGTTAGAGTCCAACGTCTCTCTGATGTTACTCTGACGTCCAAGTGCCTGCTGGGATACTACTCCCAGCTCATTATAAAAACAAACACAGTATGTGAGTCGACTGTTGACTACACACTGTATTTCTCCATGATAACTCGTTATATCATGGTGATGACCTCATGGTTCTTGTGATGAGATGGGAGTGAATTACACAGGTTAATATTACCAACTGTGGGACCAGCACGTGTCACATTGTCCCCACTCATAATAAGTGATGCAAAATCACGTCTGGATTGAATGGACTTTGGTTCAGCAGGAGGTTGGTCCGGTCTGTGGGAAAGCCCATCAGTATAATTCAATAGAAAGTGTAATCAAATAAAAAACACTGAGCAGAGACTCTGAAAGTCTCCTGCAGCTCAGAACCCAGAGTCTTTCACTCGGAGCCGAGCACAACGCTGCATGTTTGCGATGGCTCGATAAGGCTCGATTCATCACCCTTCCTATCAGATCCATCGTCCGCAACCCTGCTCTGGGTCTTATCTGATGCTGTCTACCAGGCGAATAAACATGCATCTGAATTCTGCCGTGTTCAGGCATGTTTGCATCAAACACATGTGGATTATTGACAGATTTCAGGAATCCAAAGGTTCCTTCACATAGCATCACTCAACAGAAACATAAACCATTCACAATGTATCTTGTTGGCATTTCTAAAACAAATAAATAAATAAATCACCTCTGCTTTGCTCAGAACTCCAACAGAAACCCGGCTAATGTGACTTTTTACAGGTTAAAATAAAAGCTACATCTTTTTAAATTTATATCTCACTTTGAGAAATAAAAAGTATGTACGTTTTGTTTTTTGATATTGGAAAAAGAAATCTAGAACTAAAAAATTCAGCTGATGTCCGGTCCTAATCCTGAATGATCCCAGAGTTCATGTAAACTTTGTCTCTAACACACAGACACACACACACACACACACACAGCCCTCACCTCTCCCTCTCCTGCTCCAGCAGGTTGGTGAAGTCATCGCTCTTGTTCATGAAGTCGGCGTGCTTGCGTTTCTCGTTGTCCAGGTCCACGACGGTGCGGCGGTGACACTTCTCGGCCAGAAGCAGCTGCTCCAACATCCGCCTGTACGTCTCCTTCTGTTTGTCCTCCAGACGGTCCAACTGACGGGAGACACGTCAACACTCATCACGACCAACAGCTGGCGCTCACAGTATCCCACACCATTAGCCACGGCTGTGGTGATAGTGTGTGTTTGTGGGATGACAATGAGCAGAGAGACTCGCTCCACACAATTAAGAGCTTTATTCAGATATTTTCACGCTCTGTGCACATTCGTTCTGCCTTTTTACTGTATCACTCCCTGCAGACTTCACTGAGCATAGCAAATTATATTTTCAACTGCCATGAACCACCAAAATAAAAGTTTCGACAGCATTTGTCCTCCGTATATCCTCTGTAGACTCTCTGAAAACAGTTTAAACAAGTTATTGATGCATATTTAACCTCTGAAACGTAACTGTATTCATTTCGGTGGATGTTTATAAGAAGTTTCCAATGGAGGACACTGAGGTCATGTTTTCAATATGTATTATTTTCTGGGACTTTGGGGGTTTTAACAACACTGGAGAAGTTTACATTCAAAGTTACGACTTGTAGACAGATTGCAGTATTTTTCCATCAGGATTCAGTAATCCTCCACCTGAAATGTATTCCTGGCAGCGTGGGGACAGCTTTGAAACAGCATTTTGACTTTCATGTTGAGAAATAAAATGGTATTGCTTTATTTTATGGGTCCATAAAGTCCTTGAATGTTTGCTGGAAAGAATTGTGTAATCTGGCACTAATGACAGAAAAAACAGAGACAAATTTCTGAGTCAGATTTTCATTTTCTTTGAAAGAATCACTTCATTCCCGTGCATAAATAACAGAAACTATAGTTGAACAGTAAAGGAGAATATAGCGTATATGACCAGCTACTCACACCAACCTCTCCACTGTGAGGCATAAAAACAAAAGATATGGGGGGGTTGGGGATATGGGATTTTCTGCCAAACTTTTGTGTCATGACTTCCCACAGAGTCTTGACGTCAGTCTAATCCTAACGGACATTTTTCACTGTATTCTCTTACTCACCTCGGCCATGGGTTTCTCGTACACGTCGTCTGTGCTCCTGTTGCTGTGGACGAGCAGCCCGTCTCTCTGCAGGGCCTGCAGGGGTTTGGTGGGGACAGCTGAACCATAGTGGGCCTCCAGAGTCTCCGGTCTGGTTCTGTCTGACTTCAGCAGGCCGATGATGTCCTCTCTGGCCTGAGGAGACACAGTAGTCTGTAATGTCCTGTACACACACAACTGAACTCTGGGAAACAGAGGAGCTTTAACACAACATTTCAACAGTTTGTTTTCTGTCTCTGGTTTTTTTTTGTAGGTATTTGTTTCCTGTGTTTGGTTGATTTGGGATGTGACTGTAATTTCCTTTACCTTTATGCTGGAATAAATTGAACCTTTGAAAACTATCGGTGGTCTGTTTTTTCTTTTTTTTTGTTTTAATATGATATTGGTGGTTGTTTGCCAGTTGATGAGGTTACTAGAGGTCATAGTTAACCACTTTTAAACTGATAATGAGCCTTTATTTGTAAAGCACTTTAGCTTAATTCACAACCAACAGAATAATGACTTAGAGATTTGTTAGCATGTAGAGATTTGTTTCAAATGTAAAGTGCATTAGAAATAACATTTCTTCTTCTTCTTCTTATTATTATTATTATTATTAATATTATTATTATTATTATTAGGGCCAAATGGTAAAACAATAAATAAAAAAATGAAATAAAAAGTTAACTGTGGCTTCAGCCCTGAAAAAATTTTAAAATATCAGGTAGCAGAAACAATTACAGTGTGTGTTTTCAGCAGTTGTGTGTTGTTTACCTTCTTTATTATTTTTCAAGTGACGCTCACGCACCAGCTGAGTGACAGGCACAGTCTGATGTGACTGGCAGCTAATAACATCACCTGAATGTGAAGCTGCAAACTCCACCAGTGTGGATCCAAGATATTCCCTCACATTAACAACACATCAGCAGATACTGTATCACCAAACAGTGAAACGTGTCCTCTGCCTCTTCCAGACTTACACCAGCAGAGGGAGTTGTTCCCTTCACTCTAATCTCATTTCACTCAAGGCCGAGACTCAAATTCCTGCACAGAGACGGCAAACATGACGAAACCTTGATCTATTTGATACAGGTGAAGGACGGCTGGTCTGCTTGAACCGTTTAAGCCGAGAAAACAATGGTGTCAATTTAATTCTATGGCCTTTTGCAATGGTTTCATTAAAAAAAAAAAAGGCTCAGTGACTTTCTCAACCAACTCGCCACTGTAGTTTTTTAACAAACAGACAGTAGGAAATAATGTTTGCCGGGGACTATTTTCAGCGGCGGATTAATCCACATTTGGTGCTCTAGTGAGTATTTGTGGCAACAGGACGTTGTGTGGGCGACTGAAACTAAATAAGCTGCTGTGTGAAGGAACATGTCACCCAGTGTGTCTCAGTGAGTCTCACTGATGTGTTTTTAATAGTTTTTGAACACAATGGAGCTCTATGGCTCAGAGGAACAGACATATCAGGCTTTGATGCGCACACACACACACACACACACACACACACACACACACACACACACACACTATACTTAGTTAAAAGCAGAAGCAGACACACTGTTGGTTTTATCGCTCAATCTTTCATTTCTATTAAACTGCGTTGCCATTTCTGTATTTTCCTTCAAACAGCCCATTTTTTCAGTTTCGATATCATGGGGCTGACAGTTGTAATTATCTTTTTATGACATTCTCAACCATAGAGTCTGTGTCTTTTTACATTTCAGTGCATTTGAAAGCCCTCATATGAAACAAAGCAGAACAAAAACAGCCCTTCCTGTGTGAAACGTCGCTCCGTGTTGGGTCTCTCTCCGACCCGCCGCTAATGGAAAACATTCAACACGCCCAAACAGATGAGCAGGATGGAAACAGAGGGTGAGGCAGCAGCAACCTGCCTCTCTGGAGAGGAGTTTATAAATGTGCTTCCATTAGAAAATCATTATCAGACTGGAACCCAGCAGCAGCCGAGGCAGCAAAGGTTATTTTCAAAATGTAACCCATCACACGCTGTGAAATGTCAATATGTCTCAGCAGCCATCACAACCTCCACAGTTTTTATGAGTTTATAACACGCCCGCCACACTGCTCTGGGGAAAAGGAATCATATGATTAACTGGATGTCTCTGAAAATCTGCAATTTTCTGTCTTCATCATCTTTAGTTGCTATGGCACACGAAGCTGTTGAATGAGTACTCCATATCAGCTCAGTCAAGAACAACAGTCCTCGACTGCCCAGCTCTCCCTGCAATAAAACTGCAACTTAACATGCTGGTCATTAAAAGGCCGAGTGGTTATTGGGTTATTGATGAACAGTTACTTCACCAGCATCTGAAACGTCTGGCTTTCAAATTATCACTTCTCAACATGTAACAACATTACAACATTATTGTAAATGAAATTTTTCCTCCCCGGAGCTTTTGAGCCTCTTTCTGCCGATAGCTTCAGTTTCTGGCAGATTTCAGTCTCAGGACACTCGTCTCCAGCAGCAGCTGTTTTCATCAAACCAGCAGTGTTAAAACCTCTGTCCTCTACCTGCTCAGCAGCAAACAGCAGACAGACACAGTTACAGAGCAGCTGGTGAACACTGAGGAGCTTTCAGCAGCTAAAGAGACAGACATTTCCCTCAGGAGCTGGTGGAGACCAAAATAGAGGTAAAAGCACTGTCGATATTGGACTGATTGATTAATGATCATGTTGCTCTGTGTCTGCTGGGTGCAGTGCTCTTCCTGCAGCCTTCCTTTGTCCACAATGTGGCAACCCCTCTGGTCTTCAACAGCCCAAAAGGCCACATGTCACTCTGCTGCTCATCCACCTCCACTGGCCCCTGAATCAAATCTGGGTCTGCACCATCTACTTGAACTCCGTCCTACAGCCTTATGCTCCCTCTCCTCCACTGTGGATAAAAGCGTCTGACAGATGAGTAAATGTAACGTAATGTCACGTGTAAATGGCAGCTGTTTGCTAACAAGTTAGCTCTGTTAGCTTGCTGTGAAGTTGTTCAGCCCCCAAGTGCCTAAAAACTTAACTAATGCAGCTTTAATGTGACCTTGTTTACACAAAAAGTGGCAGCACGGGATAATGATAAAGAGACAGAATGAAGGTTAAGAGTAGGAGAAGAGGAAAAAAGTCACAACATCAGGAAACTGAGGCGGTAGTTTAAAGTTTGCTAACATTAGCCTGCATTAGCTTCCAGCAGCCATATCAGACCTTTAACCCCTCGTACTGTGAGTGTGTGTTGGGTTTTGAGCAATGGTGTTTGCTTATGATTTAAACTTCAGGAATATAGTGTTGCTCCTTGTTTCTTACTACACCTTAGACACACGGTACTTTGGCACCGGTACTTTAGGTCTGGAGGCTCTAGGTTCACTGAAACAGCTGCTGACACACTGACTATGGCTCCAGGGTTATGGCGACTGCTTAACATCCCTTCAACAGGTCTAATTCACACCTGAACTTCTCCTTCCATGATTCCCAGCAGGTGAAGCAGGTCCTTCTTTGACAGATCTGTCGTTGCTGATTTCCTGCTCTCTGCAGGTTTCTGAGATTTCCTGGCTGTCCCCCCCGTCCTCCCGTCCTTCTCCTCTCGCTGGACTTTCATCTTCCTCTTCGTCAGCTCTGGTGTGTTTTCCTCCTCCTGCTTGATGAAACCTTTAGTGGGCTGGATGTGTCCGTCCTCTGGACCCTCCATGGTGCAGGTCCTGGATCGCATGTTTTTTTTTAACCTGTGAGAAGGGACAAAACAGATGAATCAGTGATCCAAGAAAAGCAGATGATTGTTATCCAAACTGTAAAATTGCAGATTTATTTTTTTTTCGTTTCCAGGGAGCCATTAGTTTTAGTTTGGGTTCAGTGAACTTTTCAAATCAACTTAAATCTTACTTGACAGAGGTAATCCATCACAGCCAACATTTTGCTGTGTAGTATTACAGCTGAAAACATTCACCGTTGTTTATGGACACTTTGAGATTTCTGAGCAACTTTTCTACGGCAGAAAACAAACAAGCTCTTCATCATCACTCCCACCACATCCATATTTAATTAACATTCTCTTCTCTGCTTGATTTCCAATCAACAATGCACATTATTACAATACAATAATACAATGCTATTTGGTAACCCACTCTTACATTTTGGGCACTGAATGCACCAGAAAACCACATTAGCAAGCAATAATATCAAGACTTTGACAAGAAAATAACGGCGATGAAATGTTCACCATGATGGATTACCTCGTCTACACATCAAAGGTTCAACTTCTGCAGGATGATGTTCTTTGTGTAAGGAAATTAACTGGCACCAAGAGCTGCCTGGAAGTTCAGTAAACTGAACGACAAATTTCTCAATCAGCCTCTGATTTTTATTTTGTGGGCATTTTGCCTTTAATCGATAGGACAGTAGAGAGTGACGGGAAAGGGGCAATGACGTGCAGGAAAGAGTCGGGCTGGTCGGGAGTTGAACCCACGACTCGCCTGCTAAGAGCATCAGCTCATGTGGTACGCGCCCTAACCACCCGGCTATCGGGACGCCCCCATCCTCCCATTTTGACGGAGACCCACAAGAAAACACAATTTTCTGCCAAAATTAGAACAGTTTTGATTTTGTCATGTGACAATTTTGTATTTGTGTTTTTGTCTGTGCTCCTTGTAGCCATGGTGGAAAAGGGCAGCAATATATCGACAATAACGATATCTATGAATGAATGTAAAGTCACAGAAATTAAAATAATTAATTTGTGTGCTGCAAAGACAAATTTATATAAACAACTGAAAGTCCTATTTTCACCTCTCCACTGACAATAAAACGCTCTGTCGCCACTCAGCAACAGACAAAAGACGATGTTCTAACGTATTTGACTGATGATTGATGATCTTATGGTTAAGGTTTGGCTTAGCCATAAAAATAACCTGGTTTAGGTTAGAGAACGATCATAGTCATGATAAGAATAAACCAACACTGACTGTTGGTAGGAAACCAGAGACAGACGGCGTGTTAAAGTCTTAATTTAACTGTGACCCATGCTCAAGCCATAAGTGATGGGGATAGTTTGAATGTGGTGTGTGAACATGTATTGATCTCATCTGCCTCAATCAGCCAGGTCACACTAGAGTCCTAGAGAACAAAAACCGGTCCAGATTCTGTCTGTTTTAATTCAACTTGTTTGCTCATAAACTGCGAGTCGATACCAAAGTCAGAACTGGGTTCAATAGGTTGCGACATAGTCAGGTGACTGGCGCTCATTAAATGTCTTTTTAGCACAAACAAACAGTGACGAAATCAGTAGCTGCGCGGCCTGACGCTGGGTGGAGGTCCTGAGGAAAGAGCAGGTTTACGGGCTATTGGATCTGAACAAGGCCAAAGGTCCCTGAGGCTGCAGGTCTGGATGAAAGCAGGTTGTGACTCAGCCAGAGAAAATCCTGGCAGCAAAGTGGTAGCAACCACATTACCACTGCCTGTTATTAATAGTTGTTTCAGGAGAGATGCCAAGATCCCCCACGCGTCAAAACCACAGAGCCATCCTTTTTTTTTTATGAACTAGAGAAGGAAAGGTAGAGCTGGGGTGGGCAAAATATGAAGCCAAGACAACCTGAGGCAGCTGCTGGTGGTTTGGCCCTCACTGGTATAACATTTTGACAGGACGGGAGTCTGGAGACGGGTCCACACCACAAACCTTTATATTACCTAACTTACTGTACGTACGCTCAGATACACATCAAGCATGACACACTCGCACACACATTCATACATGTGAATATACTTTGTGGACAAATTAAGGAAGAGTTCTTAATTTGAGGTCTTTCTCTCTGGATTGATCCCTGATCTGTTGGCCATAAGTTTTATAAATGCTGTGATGACACTTTGAAGGGGGCCCAGCTTTCTTGAGTTTGTAAGGTCTGTCTTCTGTCACAACCTTATGTTTTCTTTTCCTCTTACAAGCTTTTATCGAGCCCTGTCAGCGTTTTCATCTGGCTGCCAGTGCTGAGTTCAGATTTCTCCAGCTGCTGCACTCTTAGATGTGTGGCATTAGTCATATTTTGAAGTATTTCCTGTCCAAGCAAGGTGTTGACCTAAAACATAAGGCCAAAGCATGGCATTGATATCAACCAATGAGATACTGGTTAAGAGAGGCAGTTTAATTGGACGGGATGTGCGGGACATACAAATTCTTGTTCATATACAAGTCATTTGCAATAGAAAAAATGCTTTGAATGCAGGATTATGTTTTCTATTAACATGATGAGGAAACGTTGATACTGAATGCATCATTGATGAACACATTTCATTTGCTTTCCACCAAAATAACTGAACCTGCAGTGACCCCAGCTTTATTAAACCTTTTATGACTACATTTATACTCACAGCACTTGATCAGGGTCAGGGAAAGATCCAGGCAGCGATTACATTTGTTACCACAATTGGGGTAATAAAGTTTAATACAATATAAACAGAATTTCTAGGAAACAGGAGTTTGAAAAATGTACTGATAACAAGCCTAAAACAAGGCCAAAGCTCCTGAAAGTTAATAGTTTGTTGAGGCAAGTTTCTGAATTAACATTATTAACATTTAAGTGACCCTGAAAAGGGGCCTAAACAGTGAGTGAGTAAACAGTGAGAATAAAGTCAGTAAATGGAGACGGTTTGTTTACAGGTTGTGTAGAAAGTTCATTGCTGTTGCCAAGTGTTACGTGTTTGTATCGCCCTGAGCCTCCACATGCCAGCACGGTGTCGTATCGAGTCCCAGATCAGCAACTGATCTGTGTAAACAGTTTACCTTCACCAGAGAGGACGCGTGACTAATGGAGTCACTTCACACAGTGACCTCATCACTGTCACACCTTGATGAGGAACAGTCAACCTCTAATGATGGATTCTACTCCGAGGGTTTCACCGTCACTAAAACACCAAGACCAGCCGAAGTCATGGGAACATAAACACGAGAGAAAACCAGCAGCAAATCAAATATGAACTTTCTGTTATTTCCCACCTCTGCTTACGTGCACTCTATGGCCAAAAGTATGTGGACATCTTGTACTTGTGGGCCTTTCTAATGCTGTGTGAAGAAAATAATAAATTATGATAAAACGGATTATCAGCTGTGTTATAAAGCACTGATCCAATAATCACTTATAATTTTTCTAATAGAGACCAGTTACTTTTTGATAGATAATGTTATGATATTATACAATTACTGCACTATTTTACTACTTTATTAATTAAAGAATTATCTGTAAATAACAGCAAAATGACTTCTTAACCTGAAAATCTACAGAGATTTGGAATTTTTCAGTATAACCATTGGTGGGAAATGACTATGTCCATTTAATAAAGTATTTACTGCATAGATAATTTAAATCTTATGCTACTTTGATATACAGTAAAATAAAATACAAGGCATTGTTAAGCCACCTGTAAGTATATCAAATGAAGAAACTTTGCTTCACCACAGCCATGTACAGTATTAAAATAGTGTGTATATGTTAATGCATCAATAATAATAAGCCAATATTATAACATATAAAAATGTAATACTGACAGAAGCTGTAGCGAGTACTTTTACATTTGGCTGATAATACATACTTTTACTTAAGTTTTAAATTCAGGCTGTTTAAGTATTTTTAAATTGTGGTGTTTCCACTTTTACTTCAGTAAAATAATTGAATATTTCTTCCACCACTGGATGTAATGACTGTAAATATACAGTGACTAACTACAAGCCTTACATGTATTTTGAGGCTTTGATTTGTTTACATTGCAATGTTGGTAACCTCTGCAGTGAGAGCCCTTCATGATATGTTTCCATCTACACATCAAATCATACAGAACAAATGTAAATAAACCCAAAATACAACCTGCCAAGTAAACTGCATCTTTCATCCTCCCGGGGGAGGAGGTATTTCTGGAGACGCGATGAGGCTGAGCTGGTCTCCCTGATTTACGCTTCAGCCTGGATGAAACCTCAGACAGCTGTGGCCTGTGGTCGACACACGAGACCCACAGCGGCTGAGCGGTGGAGGAGGTGTGTTGGCAGCAGCGTGGTTCGAAAGAAAAATCCAGGGAAGAGAAGGTCACAGGTTTGAGCCTGGGACTGAAGCGTCTCCGAAGTGATTGAAGCGTCCTGATTAAATGTCTTTGTGCGACACGTCTGGTGGTAAAGTGACTTAAACATTCACACTGAGGCTGAATGTGTCTGTGTTTTTTATCTATTGCGGGCAATTCGAATACGATGCTTTCTCACCAATTTGAGTAGTGAAAAAGCTTAATTCAGGCAATATAGCCGTGCTAGCAGAGATAGCCAATTGAAATTTTAATTTAAACATCTCAATAAATAAATAAATAAATAAATAAAAACTCTAAAACTGTCACCTAATTCCAACAGTATGCTAGCTGTTAGCATGTTAGCTTGGTATTCGGTCACTTCAGTGTTAAAAAGGTTAACATACACACTCATATATCTGATATACATGCTAACACGCTAATGTTACGGTGTTAACATGATCATATATGCAACACTAGCACTAACAATAAATAAGAACCACTGGAAACGGAAACCAGGATGGTTAGCACATTGCTAGCTAGTTAAATATACAGTGTAAATAAGCTATTTCTTATTGTGTTACATATTTGCTGTATGGGAGCGTGAGATTTCATAACTGTTAGTAATTCCTGATATTTCTAGAGGATAATGTGAACAGATCATAATTACACTCCATCCAAATTGTGTGAAAGCATCACTATGCTCAATATGCTAACAGCGGCGCTAACACAGGCATATGTTTTGCTAATTGCATCATAATCTATGCGTCATTCACACAATGTGATTTGAACAGGACAAACACCTGTTCTCACAATAATTAGCCTTAATTAGCCTCTTTTGCTGTATCGTATTCGTAGCAGTTTGTGAAACCAGATACAACCAAACAGCTACTATAAGATTATAGATTTAATTTTGATAATTTTGATTTAATAAAATGTCTGAGGTTGTTTTCGTCATCATTGCTGTGAGGAGTTGAACAGGAGAACAGCAGGTAATTGCGGATGAAAGTCACCCACCTACGTGTTCTGGATGGGATGAAACTCACTGAACACAGGTAACGTTGAAATCACCTTTCCTAGAGGAATAAAAGCAGCTGGAGTGGGACATTTCTAGAACACCATGCTCTTCAAGTAAGAACATTAGACGCATTAGGAGCAAAGCCCGAAGTGAGTTTGGGGGAATTTGATAGTAAAGTGTGAAAAAGACAACTGTCACTGCTCTACTGTAGATTACTACAGAGCAAACGCTACAGACCTTTGCCTCTATGTGTGAGCTGGACCCTGTGCAGCAATCGCAGCTGTTTGTTTGGTGAAATTTAAAAGGGGTATTTTTAGGGCCTCCCCACTCGTGTTCAGAGTCCAACAAGGGGGAAACTCCAGGGATATCACTTTATAAGCCATCAGCAATCCCACGGATGCCTGAGCCTCCATTTTACTTCACAGCTGCAGTTCTCACACTCCTCCACAACAACTCCTGTTGTAAATAAACAGCCACGACTGTTTATCGGCTTAGCTTAAAACACGTCAACAGTTGCTAAAAAGAGGTCACATATGGCCAATCCCTGTGCCGGAGCAGTGAAACTAAACATACTGAGGTCGTGTTTGTTTGCATTTGTTTCAGCTCACATTGAACTGAGCCGTCACAGTAAATCTGATGATTAATATAAGGACCAGGGTATGATGACTTTATTGTGACCGTGCAGGGCTCCATATAAACTGCTCTGCAAGTAATGGCAGCTGTCCAAATTCACCAATCAACTTTGTAGTTCTCCAAACTTCGGACTGTTTTTCATGTTGAATATGATTTAGGCATGTAGAGTCAAATATGACTATATAAGGGAGCGATCAGTGTCGTGAGGAGGTTTTAAGAGGTCTGGCCTCTCGTTGTAACTCACCATAAGGGGGAAAGTAATGCAGTCAGTCATCTGTGCTGCAGGAGGCCGATACCCAGAGTCCTCAGAGGCGAGAGGGCGTTAGCAGATGAAGAACTGCGTAACAGGAGAGACTAAACAAGACCACTCCCGCCATCCGCTGTTTCATATTTCAGCCAAATTAGTATTTGACTGCATTTGTTAGACAGATTTTGTTCGGTCTCATTATTCCCTAAACACCTCTGACGTTCCGCCTCACTGCTTTGAAGACCCTAAAACTCCTCAGACAGAACAGACCTGTAGGAGGATCATACCAGCAAAACCTCTGCATTTATGTCCTTTCAGACGCCTCCTCAGGTAGAACCATCCCATTTATATCAGCACAAAGTTGCTGCAGCATGAAGAATCCTGATGAGCTCACAGAAGCAGATATTTTCAGTGAAACTCTAAATGCTAAATTAATGAAGAAGTAAAAGAAGAAAACTAGATTACATGTGCTGGGCCCATTTTCCTTTGTCTCATTGTATTTTATGCAGTATGACACAATATTTGAAGTATTTTCAGTGCACTTAAAACCTTTGAGTATCAAAGCAGCTACCACAACTCAAACACAGTATAAAAAGGTCGTTTTAAGGGGGAACCTCCACCAGCCACCAGCCAAAGGTTTGCCTGGTGTGTGAGCTCAGCTGGCAGGGAGTCACCGACTGTTTGGAGGTTTATTTCTATCTGACTGAGCTTGTGAAACAGTGTGAGTGGAGAGAGAAATCTTGGAGGTAACAGCTACTGCAGCCTGTGGTCTTGTTGTTCAGCCGTCCTGAGGAGGAGAGCCGGTTTATCTGAGCCAGCAGCAGCAGGCAGGAGAGGTTTTATTCAAGCTCTTCCCCAGTCATTCTAATCTGTGGGGATACTATATATTATATTACATTAACATCTTCAGTTCCATCTGCTGAGGAAGATCATGTGATATGATCACAAGCTCCAGAAAAGCTATTAAATGAACCTTGTGGTGGGATTGGAAACACTCTTGTTCTTCATTTGGAGCAATGTTTGTGTCCACATGATGAATATTCCCGCTCTTTTAGCTCCGTGTTTGGTCTCCACCAGCTCCTGAGAGAAACATCTGGCTCTTTAGCTGCTAAATCCTGCACGGTGTTCACCAGCAGGTAGTGAGTGTATAGTGGGCATCGCTATGAGCTACAGTTGTTACAAAAATACAAATTATAGCCACTTACAGAAAATTAAACCACAAAACACGACCTAACTTCTTCACACTTCCATCTACAGAACATCCAGCTTGAGTCATCGCTGGACCAGACGACCTTTCCAACCAGGTCGGGGTGAGATCTCACGGTCACATGCAGCTTGGAGGCCTGGTGAGCTCAGACAACACAGTGAGGTGCCAACTTTGTTGTTCTGAGCTTTTATGAATCCATGGAAAACCACTCCACATTAGAGGCTGAAATGTATTGTACAGTGCTTGACTAATATCAGTCTATCAAGCACCCGTGCTTGAAATAGTGACACTTACAGTTTAGGCTTGAATGTCACTACAGGCTCTTGTTACCATCTTTAGCTCGTCATAGCGATATCAGAAATAGAAGGAACATAAGTGGCACTCGTTGGCCAGCACGTGTTATAAAAGTACTGTTTCTATATCTAGAGGTTTAAGACCGGACATCTTGAACATACCTGCTTAACGAGTTTAAAATAGTGGTTTTGTTCCACCATAACATTCCTCAACTGATGTTAGCTGTTGAGAGGTGAAGGGGACTTTGTCCTCAGCTGCCCTCAAACCTCTCAGAGATACTTGTGTAGGTGTACTCAGTGTCACCTTTGTATAAGGTGCTGCAAAAGTGCTGGATTCATACTGTGTTTGTTCATATTTGTCCTCTACTTGTTTAGTTTAGCAGATAATTTTCCAACTTGTGGTGCAAAAGACTTCATATAAAAATGTAAGATTTACAGTGTCATTGTTAAAGTGTGGAACTCGTCACATTACATGTGACATTATGTTTGAGGCCCACACAAAAACAAACAAACATCCGAGCTGTCGAATGATTCGTCGGCTGAAAACAACCAGAAAACAGCAACAACATGTCATGAGTGGACCATTCGAAAATAAAAAATCTCTCTGGTGAACACAAACTATGTAAAGTTGTTACTACTTCAAAACCTTAGATCTTTGGCCTACCTGTGCCGAAATCTTACGTTAGATATTTTGGACATTTTTTATTAATCAGATTTCATTTTTTATCACATGCATTGATTCATAACACCTGAACTTTTAGTTGTACTTTAAAAAAAAAAAAATCTTACATCCACATTTTTCCTGCATTGAGCTAAATTTCCTGCTATAGCTCACACCATTTTCTTGTGTTGATTCCTGTAAAATGCTAATGCTACCTTTTTCTAGACCAAATTACTGAATATCAATAATCACCAATGTAAAATGCGATGTTGTAGTTTGTACGCACAATATTCATGCAGAAGCCATTACAAGGGGGAAAAAAAATTTGAACTTAATGTCAAAAAATGTCAATTTTGCCACAAGAAATTCGATTCTGACCACAAATTACATTATTTCATATTTTTACGAAGTCTTTTTTAGCTGTGTGCATGTTTATTTTACATTTATCCCATATTAATTTTATTACATAATTTTTCTTGAATGTGTGTTTACCTGTAGCGTCTCTAAACCACGACATCAATCTCTTTTTTTTTTTTACTCTTTTTCTTCTTAGAAATCTGGTAAAACAGCAGCAGTAAGATTTCTGCACTGGCTACACAATTTGAATTATACGAGACACAGGATTATTCAGTGTAATGTTGCAGCAAACCTCTGCCTTTCGACTGCAGCTACCCCGCCATCACTACCTGCCACCTTACATGGAGGTCTTAAGGCTCCACAGATGAGTGAGCAGCAGGGCTCTGAAGAGGCCGCTACAAAAATAGAAATCATAAATGCAGCCCAGTTTAATGCAAAACCGAGCGTGAAAACTGGGTCAGAGGTTTGGACTTGAGGCAGACAGCTTTATTCCAGGGAGCTGGCTACATGTGTAAAGCTCTGCAGTGAAGCTCCTCACAAAGAAACATGAAGTAAGGTTTCATAAGTTTGATAGTGTTGGAGCAGCCCAGTACAACCACTTACATCTGCTGTAGGTAACTGAGAAAGCACTGTGACACGCTCAGTGCTCAGCTCCGAGGCCAGCTGCACACTACATGCCTTTGTCTTTACTAATATAGCCAGTCACAATACAGCTGTTGTCATGGCTCTGTACGAGACGTCTGACAGCGCTTCAAGTACAAAACAGGAATTTGATCAATGGTCTGAGTGTCGATGTGCAGAGAACAAGCCGCTGTTTCATATGCACCTGAAAACAGAGCAAAGAAGCTTCTCAATAAAAACAAACAAACCACATATTAGTTCCGAGGAGATGGAGGTTTAACCTGTGGAAATTCTCTGTTGTTGAGACGTTTTGCTGGTTGTTGGCAGAAAGACAAAGATGAAGAGATTTACTCATTTTGGATGCTGAGAGAAATGTTTTCAAAACTGACCTGAAAAACACGAGTGTGACATGAATTTGTTTTCATATGTGCAGTTTTTATGCCTCCACGCAGGCGACAGTCAGGGCCGGAGGGATCATGTTTCCATGTTGTCTGTCCCTCCATCCCTTTCTCGTGAACACTATATCTTAGTAACGTCTGGAGGGAATTTCTTCACGTTTAGCACGAATATCCACTGGGAATCAAGGATGAACTGATTAGATTTTGGTGGTCAAAGATCAAAGGTCGAGGTCAGTGTCACCACACAAAACATTCTTTAGCTATAACTCAAAAATTAAACAGCAATTATGACAAAGTATGAAGTTTCACATAAATGGTTAATATTTTATAGCATTCTGGATAAACAGGGATGTAACCTGAAACTAGTCTGAGTGGTGCGGTTATACGACTGCGAGGCAGTAATATGTTACTGTAGAAACTCCCTGCAGTCTGGGTTCCATTTTTAAAGAAAATAGAGGAAATGTTTTAATGAATGTCTGAATATCTGCTTGCAACAATTAAAGAACGCTGGCCATCAACATGATCCCAGTAACGAGGCAAAGGGTTTTCAAAAAAGGCCTTAAGAGTGCTTGGGTGGAAGGAAGTGGTTTTCATGATGTCAACAGCTGAGGGAGACGACACTGTTCATCCTTAGATGCTCTCCGTCAGTGCAGGGATTTTAACCTTTGCTCCTCTGTACTTTAGGTTGTAACATTAACATCTACATTTCTAGTATTTGTCAGACACTGTCTTTCAGTATATAGACATTTAGCAGCAAACAGATTCTAGTTTGTTTTGTCAAAGCTGTTAAAGCAGAGATAGACAGTTTGTTTCTCTTTAGAAAAACTGGGATTTCATGGTTAAATTTAGTTGTTTCCTTATATAAGAGACATTGTCCCATCGTAAAGCCTTATCTTAAAATATATTGCAGGATGGGATACTTCTCTCTCTATTCTCCTCTCCTCTCACCCTGACATTAAAATCTTGCCCTGGGCGGCTTTAACCCTCCAAATTAGAACATATTCCCGGACCACGTCAGTCATCAGGGGGAAATTCCTGGTCTGAGACAAGGCAGGTTTTTAAACTCCCAGTGGTTTGTGCAAGAGCTCTAATCAGCGGTGACCAGTCCAGAGAGCTGACATCACTCCCAACAAGCAGCCGACCAGCAGCCAAGTCTCACATGCCTTTCAGATGGAATGAGCATGAAGTCACTTCCCTCATAAACTGTGAGAGTAGAGGAGGGTTGGGTGGGGAGAGGGGCTGAGGAGGGAGATGGTGGGCAGGATATCATGAGACCACTTCTCACTTTACGTCATTTTACGTTTTTACAAGCCATTTAGCTCCCGAACAGTGATGGATCTCAACTGGTTGGTGGTCAGCCCAGCAGCAATTTAGCATGTCACTGACTTGAGAAATGAGTCACGAGAGAGGAATAAGCTCAGACCATCCCATAAGTGGCCTCAGAGAGGGCTCCCATTATTTCTGCAGACCTTTAGAAACATACAAAGACGGAGACATTGATAAGTGGTGCATGAAATCTCTGATATCACAGAGGAGGTTCTGCATACAAATTAAAGCTGAGCATAATTTTGACAACGCAGAACAAAAATCAGTTAAAGCCTGACAACAATCTGATGTAAGGATCATATTAGAATCTTTTTTTGCCATGACAGTGGGAATTTTGTTCTAAAACTAGAGGATACCCACTGCAATTTTATAACTTTGACTGCTTTTAAATTTTATGTTTGCACAGAAATAGGGCTGTCCCCCATTACTCACACTAAAAGTGCTTAAAGAAGGGGAGTCCAGTATGAACAAGAGGAACAATTAGAGGAACACAGTGGAGGAGGAGGAGCATCGGGCTGAATGACTGAGTTCAAGTAGATGGTGCAGACCCAAGTCACTGTGTAGAGTCACATGTCCCCTTTAGGGCTGATTGAAGAGCAGACAGGCTGCTGTTTGTTTTCTGGACCATCTGTAAGGGTTTCACTGCGCAGAGGTTTCACTGCGACAGAGGAGCACTGCAGGAGTCGAGGTGAGAGATAACCAGCCTGGATTTACAGCAAATAACAGCTGTAAGACTTGAAAAGTGTGAACCTCTCCTTTAATAGATATCATACACTCACCAAGCACTTTATTAGAAAACACCTGTACACCTGCTTATCCATTCAGCCAATCATGTGGCATCAGTGCAATGTCATAATCCTGCAGATACAGGTCAGGAGTTTCAGTTAACGTTCACATCAAACATCAGAGTAGAGAAAACATTAGACTCAGTGACAGTCACAGGACGCACAACATATCCAGCCTTGATGTGGATGGACTACGACAGCAGAGACCACGTCAGGTTCCACTTCCTGTCAGCCAGGAACAGAAACCTGAGGCTGCAGTGGACACAGACTCACCAACACTGGACAGGTGAGGACTGGAGAAACGTAGCCTGGTCTGATGGATCTGGATTTCTGTCGAGGCAGCAGATGGTGAAGTCAGAATCTGGTCTCAACAGCATGAATCCATGGACCCAAACTGACTTTTCTTGACCACTCATTGCCAATCAATCATGGTTTTAAAGCCAGGGTCTGAGTAATGTTGCTGACCATGTTCACCCCTCCATGGCCACAGTTCACCATCTTCTAACGGCTTCTTCCAGCAGGATAATGCTCCATGTCACAAAGTGAAAGTTGTCTCAAACTGGTTTCATCAACCTGACAGTGACTTCAGTGAACTTCAGTGGCCTCCCCAGTCTCCAGACCTGAATCCTGAATCACCTTTGGGATGAGGTAGAACAGGAGACTGGCAGCATGAATGTGCAGCTGACAAATCTGTAGAAATGATGTGATGCGATCATGTCAGCATGGAGCAGAGTCTCAAAGCAATGCTTCCAACATCTTGTGGAATCCATGACATGAAGAACTGAGGCTGTTTGAGAGCAAAGGGAAGGACCCAGTGTTAGTGTGGTGGACGTATGCTGCTCCAGACTCTGCAACAGAACTTTCCTGGGAGAGCAAAACTAAATCTGGGACACTGATGGCAACTCAGGTGAAAGTGCAGGATGGTTGGGCTTTAATTTGAAAGAAAATTCCTTGATCATATTTATCTCTTAAGACAGTCTAAGTTCTCTTACTCTGACTGAGGAGATTGTCTCAGCTCGTCTCTCTGCTCCAGAGCTGAGCTGAGACAACCTGCAACAACACGGTTTCCTTCACCACCACGTCTTTCCCAGCGTCATCTATCAAGATGTTATCAGTTGTTTGATATGCTCTCCTCAGAGCAGAAAAACTGTGCATAAACAACCGCAGTGCTCCTCTCTGGTCCCTGTTATGCTGTCATGGGAACAGCAGTTGCTGTTATGAAACCAAACAAGAGGGCAGACACTGTTGAACGTCCCCCCGTTAGCCTCCCACACAGATTACTGAGCTGAATTAGCAGAATGATCTCATGTTTCCCGCCTTATCAGTTGAACTTGTGCTGCCACTGGAGAACACAGTGACACTGTTCGGGCCAATAAAGGTCACTTTGTCATCCATCTGTGAATTTTCTTCCTTTCCGTTCTGGTTCCATCACTTTTACTCTCCAAGTCAACCACAGATACTGTTACTGAGCATCAACCTGAAGGGCCTGTGTAGGTCTGAACACAGGCGTCATCAAGTAATATTTCTGTCTAATATTGTGTCTCAGGCCACCATCCACACTTGTCTTTTCACATCTGAGACAAATCTGACTGCATTGATCAGTGTAGGAGAAGGATAACCTGTGCGCACGTGCAGATTAAGCACTGTTCTGGGATCAGATTAACAACACACAGGCTGACAGAGCGGGTTTGCATGTTTATCGTTCAAATAAAAAGAAAATATCTGCGTATAAATGATTTTTGTTGAGGTTAGTTAGTATTCAGTAGAAATAATGAGTCCTGTTTTCTGCTGCTCACAGAAGAAGGATTCAAAATAACTTGTGCAATGAAAACAGCGGAAAAAAGAGAAAAGCTATTAATGGAGAGAAAGGTCCCAGGAGATGTGGGCAGGGCAGAGCATGCTGGGTACGATAACACAGAGGACATTGAGTCCCTGTGTTTATTGTTTGGCTTTTACAAAGATCAAATGGGCCACATTTTCCAAATTTAACCAGGAGGGTCGTCGTAGACTGTCGTCTGGAGGGACACACTGTCCTGGACTGGAGATGCAGCAGGTTTGATTTAGCGCCTCTGAGCAAAAAACGGAGCATTCACTGAATGGTTGAAGTAGAACGGGGTATTAACTGATGGAAATGAAAGTGTTAGTCCTCAACAAAGTGTATTTTTAGTCACATGGATCCAGGGATGGCGTCACTGATGTACCACTCTGGTGAGGACACAACCTAAAGAATTAACTTGGATTCGGGCAACGTGTGGTTTTCAGTGAAATGTCTCAACAACAGTTGGTTAGATAAACATGAAATTTGGTGCAGACATTCATGTTCCCCTCGGGACCAACTGACCTTTTTTAAATCTGTAAACCCAATACCTCCAATCAAAAAGCTGCAGCAGCACATCCTGAGATCTACATTAATTCATCAGTTTATGTCTGAATTTCATCAACAGTGTCACTGAAACAAAGTGGAAAAAAGGTTTGTTTGTTTTGATTTTAGGCTGTCAGAACAAAGTTGACCATAGCGAGAGGAACAGTGAGAGGAACACCCAGAGTGAACTGATTAGAATTTAGTGGTGAAAGGTCAAAGGTCAAAGTCACTGTGACCTCACAGAACATGTTTTTGGCCACAGCTCATGAATTCATACACTAATTATGACACAATTTAACTCAAATGTCTAGAAGGATAAATAAAGTGATGACATTTTATATGCAACAGGTCAAAGGTCAACTTCACTGCGACATCATAATGTTCTGCAAAAACACTTCTGGCCATTATTCAACGATGTATCTGAGGAAAGACAGATTGTGACTATATTTCCTGCAGCTTGGCTGATTGGTGGAGGGATGCAGCCAAGAGGCAATAATTCTCGTTTCTTTTTTTTCTATTTCCAGTCCATCATAGCACAACAATTCACCAGACTGTACAATTTCAGCCCCTCAAAGCTGATGCTGTTCAGTCTGACACAGATTTATTCGACCTGTCTCGCAGGACGTGACGTGATGAACTCGTACGACTGTTGTTATTAAAGTCTGTCGATGCTTTATATGAACAACTGTCTGATCCTCTCCTTATCAGATGTTGAAAAGAAATCAGCAGCAGTGCTTTTCTGCTGCATCATCCCAGCTCTGCCTCAGTGTGCTGCAGCTCGTCCCCCCCAGAGAGCAGAGCTTAAGTACTCTGGTAAAAGATCTATTAAATTAATGCTTTCTAATGCACCGCTTCCTGAAATAAGCATTTACTGAGCTGTGAATGAAGGGAACTGGCTGATTCACCGAGTGTCTCACAGCTGCTCCATTCATGAGTCAGTATGAACGCACTCAGACACTCAGCGTGGTTCAGTGGGTGTACCCTCATTCCAGTGACACATATCGCAGTCTTCCCTTGAAAAGCTCAAACTTTTTACACCAAATATTTACTTCATGTTATAAATGTTTTATGGACTTTATTTTCTTAATATTATGATTCTGTTTCTCTATGTTGTAGCTCTGCTGCTGCTGCGTCTGTCTACTCTGCATTTACAACATCTGCTGCATCTGTTTCTCCCTTTCGTTCTGTACCAAAGTGTTTTTGGGGAGTTTTGAATTGTCCAATCAAGTCATATGTTGTACAGATTTTAAAGCCTTCAGACACAAAATTATGATTTTGGACCTTTTAAGTAAACGTGACTTGACGTGGCATGAAGTCTTTTAGAGGACATCTATTCATCATAGGGGTTACAGTGACAGCCAGGGCCGGATTCACTCTGTAGGGCCCTCAGGGCAAGAATGAACTGTTGACCCCTTAGTTAGTAATTTGTTTGTGATGATCTGATGAAGTTTATTTCAGAATATGTACCAATGCATGGCAGGATAAACTGTAATTAAGTTGTTAAATCCTTGAAACTTCATATTAGTAGTTTTAAAGTAATAGTGGAAGTTTGAGGTTTGTTCCTGATAAATGTGGAACAACATGAAGTGCCACTGGGAGGATGTTTACACTGTGTGATGCCTCTTGGTTGAAAAATCAATAAAAGAATTTTACAAAAAAAAAAAATTGTTATTTATTGGTGCATACAGCACAGCATTACCAAACACTAATCAGATTACTACAAATTAATTTCCACGTGCTGAGCCTGAAGTCTTCCAGCCCCATGAGGGTCTGGGGCTCCAGCACACTTGGCTGCTTTACCCGGGGGGGGGTAAAGCAGTGAGCCAAGTTTATTCATGAAGTACTGTTAATAAAAATATACCTCACAGCAAATCACTAAGCAACAAAACAATAACAAAACAGAAATTATTTGTGACAGTTTTGGCCGCTGTGTGTCTATTTACACTATTTTCCAGTGGTGGTCACTAAGTACAGTTACTCAAGCAGTGTACTTTTGTACTGGTCTGAGGTACATGTACTTTCTTAATTACTTCAACTTGAAATATTATGTTAAGATTTTAAAAACCTGTAAATATCCAACAACGTATCCACAGCCAACTGCAGCTTTAATTATCAGTAAAAATGACTGAATATTATAACATAATGTTATTATAACGCTGGATGTAATAAATATTTTTATGATTAGTGTTCAATTAATAGCATGAAAAAAATGCAAGAGAAGCTTCATTATTATCAAAAATA
The DNA here is from genome assembly GCF_046630095.1 of Trachinotus anak. Lineage (NCBI taxonomy): Eukaryota > Metazoa > Chordata > Actinopteri > Carangiformes > Carangidae > Trachinotus > Trachinotus anak. The sequence goes on along the minus strand of NW_027273882.1, from coordinate 7,506,600 downwards.
TATTGATCAGCTCATCCTAAAAACCTCACAAATCACTGCAGCACTAATATTGTCCTGTTCAAAGGATGTTACATTTATTGTGTTTAATATTTAAAAGTTGTAATAACCATGTTAATTTAATATATTAGGATTCACTGAGTTAAATTAACATTTTATCTGTTTAGTTATTACAGATATATCAACAGTAGATGTTTTTCTTTCAGTGACTTTAGGCTTTTGAACCATGACAGTCAACCTTTAACAAACCAGTTAGAGTTTACAGCAAACTCACTTGGTCTTACCTGGTCTCTCAGCTCTTTCAAGGTGTCTCAGATCAGTTCAGCCCCAAAATGACTCCAGTCCACTTTGGTAAGTTCACTGACAGCACTCACAACATCACTGTGTTTATATAATAATGTCTGAAATGTCCTTTCTTCCTAAATCCGACCTGCACTTCTTCTTCTTCTTCTTCTTCTTCTTCTTCTTCTTCTTTTCTGCCAAAGTTGGAGGCACAGCGACAGAGCAGCGTGAAGCTTTGTCCTCTTCAAGTTTGGTCTGTAAACTCCCGGGGCGAGAGAGTAACAGTTGAAACTGAGGAGAGAGAGAAGTAGTGTCACAGCAGAGATGAGAATAGACAGACTTTTTCTTCCAGCTTAAATAAAATCAGTTCTTCCTTTTGCCACAAGATGTTCAGCCTCCCTCTCTGAGTGTGTCGGCTCCTGGTCAGGAGTGAGAGAGCTCTATATTTAACCTGTGCTCTCAGTCTGTGTTAGCAGCTGAACTGACTGACTGAGGCTTTTCCAAACCCCCAACAGCTGAACTATCAGCCGGTCCAGCAGCCTGACCACTCCTCCTCCTCCCTCTCACAGCCAGGGGCTTGGCTTGGCTTGGCTCAGCTTGGCTCAGTTCACTTTGTCTTGGTTTGATGAGGTTTGTGTTAGTTTGGTTTGGTTTAGCAGCTTGTTTTGGTTTTTATTTCTCAAAGCCACAAAACGTTCACTTGAAATTCCAGTTAGGGTCCCAGAGCGGCCAAACATGTCAAACTTCATGATCTGAAATCCATCATTTTGAGTTTCCTTTTTTGTTTTCTTGGTCAGTCCACCATTTTGGTTAAGGCTGAAATTTCTTTACTATTATATGGATTGTCTTGTGATGTAGTTCAGATTTTCATGCTCCCCAGAGGATGGATCCTACTGACTCTGTTCTGACTCTAGATTCTGAGATTTACTGAGGAACTACACAAATTTTGGGTCTGATTGTTTCACTAAATATATTTAAAAAAAAACTGGAACAAGCTGATACAGAATGCAGTAGATAAGATAAGAAAATGCTATTTCTGAAGAAAGACCGTAAAGCTTCCCTGATACAGTACGTGAAAACACCCGAACCAACCTCAGGTCGGACCAAACACCAAGTTCGGACGAGAGATGACAGAAACAACAGCTTGCCTCTTTAGGGCTGTGCTGGTAACAGTGAAGCCGACAGGAGCCTCAACACTGGAACACACAGGAAACTCACCCACACAGACCAGTACCTGCTCTTTGACTCTCACCACCCACTGGAAAACAAGTTAGGAGTTATCAGAGCCCTGCAACACCGAGCTGACAATGTGCCAACACACGTCCAGGCTCAAGAGAGGGAACACAACGACCTGAAGGATGCACTTCACCTCTGAACGTCATCACCTCCTTCAGTTACATACGGGCCCCCGCCATTAAGGACAGACTCACAGTTATCTTCAGTTAGGAAGGCTGAGCACTGGCTCTAGAGACCTACTGGGACTTTAAAGTCTCTGCAAACCACTTGTGCTCGCTGCTCCAACATCAAACAACAGAAGGAATTTGCAGATTTTAAGACAAGAGAGAAACATAAAACAAACATTACATTAACTGCTGTTCCTCGTATGTGATGCTTTGGTGTGTCCAGGTCTTCATGAGGAAATAGATTTCAGACCTGTCTTGTAAACTGGCTCTTTATTGTTTTATAATCGTGATGTAACTAATATCTTCTTGTCCAGAAAGCCTTGTTACATATTATATGTGATATTCAGATACAGAGCAGAAACCTGTAAAACGTGGAGCTCAAAATCCCTGCAGTGTGCGACACTGAGGTTACAAGTAAAACTCTGACCCCATTTTTAAACCTGAATCTGATTGGACAGTGACAGTCCTATCAACAAGCAGAGTCCAATCAGAGGGCAGGTAGTTCTGATACCTTAATCTGCTGCAGATCCTGAAAGGTGTGATCGATTCAAGCCTGCACCGTCATCCATCTTGAAAATCTACTGCAAATTGTTATAGAAGCCTATACTTTATTCAAATGATCACATAAATTTGAAAATGTAAATTTTCACTCATGGATGTGGAGGATCACACTGGACATGACTTATTGAATATGAACAAATCAGGAGAAACAGTCAACAGGTTGCATTTGAAAGCATTTAATCTTTTGCAGTCAGTCAGGTGTGAGTGGTTATATTTCTACAAATAAAAGAAATCGTACATACAGGTCAAATCATATTACCTTCAATAAAGCAACAAACAATTCTAAATCAAAATCAGTTCATCAATACATTTTGACTTCAAAAATATAATCATGTGAGAACAAACCAAGGAGATTAGATTATTGTTCTATTTAACAACAAAATAAATATGACTTGAGGAAATATAATGAAATAAACGACTCACTCAACACTCAGGGACAAAGGAGAGATGATGGAGGGAAGCAGCTGAAGGTCAAACAGAATGAGCTCAGGACACAGAACAAAGAAAACTCAAGGCACCCGTGTGAGCTGCCCAGTCAGCTCACCTGTGCTCTTCAGGTCAGCAGTCATGTGATTTCCTACAATAAACATTAAGTATAAATTAAAAAAACAATGTAGTAATCCAATTTGCATTTTCATTTTCACATCCTCGTGTATTTTTGGACTTTAATCTTAATCTCCCTCAGGACATTGTCCTGTTGCATCCTGCTCTTCCTCCTCGACGGATCCAGCATTCAGTCACTCACCTCCTGCCCTCCTGCCACCTCATTGGCCCAGCAGCCTCCACACCAGAACCTCCACTCCACCACTCCTCACCTGCCTCCCCCACAGTCCTCACCCAGTCCAAATCAGCCTGGCTGCTCTTCACAATAAAAGTTATTCGGTCTGCACCACTGTGTTCTACTTTTGGGTCCTCAAAAACATTTCTTGTTTATAACATATGGTGCGATTGCATTTGCAGCAATCACACCTGATAAGATAAGCTTTTTGTCCCCAAGAAGAAATGAGTCAACAGCTGCACACCAGGTGAAATACAACAATAGAGTATATGGGTTCCATATGAAAATAACACAAGACAGACACATACAACATATTAAAAAAACACAGAGTGAAAATAAACAGATGTGCACAAGAGGCCGTTTCAAACATCAAAGTGGCAGCAAGAATAGAAACAGTCAAGAGAATAATCAATAAAACAAATACAGAAAATAAACAGTAAAAGTACATCCAGGCATGTGTGTGTGTTAAACTGTCAAAAATCAAGAAGAAGAAAAGTTGCTCATAAAAAATGTAAATGTGCAGTGTGTTAAAGTCAGATGGATCTAGAAAGGCTGCACATCAGGTTTTTTACTTATCAATTAACTAATTAACTTATGAAGTTGTTCAAGTTATGAAAATGTCCTTTAATTTCAGTCGGTTGAAACAGGCGGCTTCAGTCACGTTGGGTCAAAATTATGTGTCGCTGTGTCAAAATTGTGGTTTCTATCAATAAAACAAATACAGATTTAAGAAAATGAAAAACGTTTAAGGTCTGGTCTTGGTTCAAATTGATTTAAGAGACTTTTTCAGGACCTGATTATGGCAAATATTTGAGTGTGAAGCATTAACATAAGAAGTAAAGGAAAAGGAACATGTTGAGTTTTATTGTCAGAAATCAGCTTGTAAATGAGTTTTTCTTTTTTCTCCAGCAGAGTTTCAGCTCAGCGATGTAAACGAAGGGGTGTGGGCGCGCTCTAATTTCTCTTTATTCATTGTTTTCAGGTTAATAAAAGAAAAAACCCACTTGGACCTGTTCTGCTGACCATCTCAGCAGTTTTACCAAAGCTGGAGCAGGAGAGGGCCAGACGAGCCTTTTCAAAACACAAAATGATTTATTCACGACTGTAAATACAAGAACATTTGTTCCTAATAAAAGCGAGTCTGAGGCGAGTGTTATAAATGAGAAACATTGAGAAAAGTGTGACATCCAGCTTCAGCAGACACAACACAGCTGACGTGAACGCCTCGCCGGCCTCGCTGGGTGGACCGAGTGCTGCTGATCCTCACGCCTGAAGTGATCCTCTCAGCGGAAAGAGATTGTACGAAGATACTTTTATGAATAAACAGGGTTAAAAGATTTTTTTTGTTTTGACCTTCAACACTTCAAAACATGTCAGCCCATGAAAAATAATCACATCATTTCATAAAGCAAAGGAGTGAAGCCAGAATGGGTTATATAATTTTAAAGCACGCTCTCTCTCACACACACACACACACACACACACACACACACACACACACACACAGTTTTTGGAGGTCATCATGTTCTGCAGAATTTCACTTCTTCCTGGAAATGTTCAATCTTATGAAAGTGAGACATGATGTTGTTGTGTGGCACAGCAATCCAAGAAATAAAACAGTTGTTGGACGGCGACGCGTTTACACACCCACACACTGACAGGAGGTACTGTTGATGTTAAAGTGTCAAGTCATCAATTTTCTCAAACATCATGAGGCGATGTCCAACACTTCTCTCTTTATTCAGTTTATCAGGTCAAACTTTTAATCTTTTTTGGACATTAAAGCCTCCATGTGTCGAACTGAAGGGTTTCAGCACTGGAGGCCCCTGGTGGTGACATCACACCATGACGTCCGCAGCTTCTCTTAACAACAAACAAAAATATGAACTTGTTGGAACGTTTCTCTTCATTTTTGTGATTTAGTGTTGATATCAATAAGAGTTATAATGGGATGTTTCCGTTCAGCAGTGGTGTGGTCACAACGACAAATTTTGGAACGTTTTTGGAAGTTAAAATACCTGTCCACTTTTATACACTTTTTATCTTAACAGTAAAAACACAACCACACGGTTTCTATGAACACAGCCCTGTCTCACACTGGTGCTCTAAATCTTCCTGGAGCTACCGAATGCATCTCACTGGCTGTTGTTTGTTTGTTTGTTTGTTTGTTTGTTTGTTTGTTTGTTTGTTTGTTTGTTTGCTTGTTTGTTTGTTTGTTTGCTTGTTTGTTTGTTTGCTTGTTTGTTTGTTTGTTTGTTGCATTTGTACATTTGGAGGGAGGGTACGGAGGTGGTGGTGGTGGGTAATCCTGGCTCAGGCCCCTGGATGACCACAGCAACCAAAAATACTGATCTACTGATATTACTGCACATGTTCATAACCTTTGATCAGTCTGTGAAAGTTAAATTGTAGCTGTGACTTAAATGTTTACTCGTGAGGAAAAATGACAACACTGAAGTAATAAATGACGAACAGTGTTTGGATGCAGACGCCGCAGAGAGGCCACACCCAGACCTTAACCTACAGCTGCCTTCACTCCCTGTTTATCTGCAATTTTCCCTTCATTGGAAGCTGTGGAGGCGCAGATGAATGAGAGAGCTGCTGTGTGGCGGCCATCGCAGCGCACTAACAGAGGGGAAAGTCATGGCTCCATTCCCTCTAATGAGCTGCTCCTGCTGCTCCTCACAGCTCACCGTGGATCACCAGAGCCTGTCGGCTTCAATCAGCTAATCACAAAATGAACTGACAGACCAACTGATAATGACAGAACTTGTTCATATGGATCTTGAAACCAACTCATTATCACTGAGGACAGTTTGGAGGTGTGGTGAGTAAAAATTGAAGTTTTTATTCATTTTATCAACTTCTTGGAGCTAAAAAGGTTTTTATAAAATATTTCTTGCCAAATTTATATTTTATATTCATATATATTTATATTTTTTTGCTAATCTGATAATGTTTCCTTGTCTTTGTCTGGGCAGCATTCCCAGATGCTTCTAACAACATATTCCTCATCATTATAAAATTGACTTGAACAAAAAGTGTCAGAAACACTCTCAGGTTCCTCTGCTTTTTAAACACAGACATTTAGTTTGAGATAACTCTTGTGCACGGTGCAGTCAGAACAGCCTCACTGCAGAGGACCACTGAGTGTGTGCAGTGACATCATGGTGCTGAGGACCATGATCCATCTCGGTTCAGTGAGAAACATCGCCATCTGGCTCCTACCAGCGCCCCTTCATGCAGCCTGAGAGGTTCACACATCATAACCTGCACTTTCTTCCTCGGCTTTCATTTTCTCTCTCTCTGTTTTATGATAAATGATTTTGAGTGAACTCATCTTTGATTGTCACACGACGGTCCTGCTACAGCACATGTCAAATTAATGAAAGGAAAATCACAAAATGTTCCTGTTAGGATCTAAAGATGCATATATACAGGCGGTGATTTAGTTTCAGCGTGTTTTATTTCTTATATTTTTATCTCTTGTAATATCTCATAATTCCTCAACTGTGATATGATTATCATCCTATTTAATTTCTCTGGCTTTATTTCTTAAATCTTCCACAGTGTCAATGTGTTTGCTTCTAATATTCCTGTAGGAATTCACACAGGTGTGAGAAAACACCTTTAAAACTGACACTACTTCTTCGTTACAATAAAAAGTTGACATATTCAGTGTTGTTGAAACTCTGGCTTTAGCCTCTGTAGAGCAGTAGGCTGCCAAGTTCGCCAAATTCAGGACATTACACTGCCGGAAATGCCCTTCAAAATAAAATCATGAGCATGGCTTGATGAGGTGTGGTCTGTCACTTTTTCATTCAGTCACATTTTAATTTGTTTTCATTGTTGTTTTCAGATTCACAGCTGTACAACTATAGCTTGCAGTTCAAAGTACTAAACAACTACAGGAGGGAAGTGGTAAAAATGAATGAATAAATAAAATAATTGTGTCATCCACCACTGCTTTGGTCTTTAATGTGAGAGTTTATTTGCAGAAATCTGACATGTGTTAGGCAGGTTTCATACAGTATGTCCAGGGAAATAATCAGGTGGAGTGAAAAGGCAGGATTTCATTTCACCAAAGCACATTAAGCATTTAGTCAACAGCTCAAAAGACAAACATGTCACTGATACCTGCTTCTGCTTATATACGTTTTTAAGTGTCTGTAAATCTTATACACTACAGCAATAACCCTGTAACACCAAAAACATCCTCTGTACCTGTCAATTATATTCAAATAAGAAACTAGGCAGGCTGTGCAACTGTATACAAATGAGTCCAATTCCTTGTGTGGTTAAAACACTTGGCCAATGAAATAGAGTCTGATTCTGATTTGGTGCAATGAGACCCTCAGTAGTCACACAGGGGTTGTGTTGACTCTCATCCCCTCAGAAATCAACATGTTTACAAATTTACACTGCTTTTATTCTGAAGCCCGCACTTCCGGTAATTAGCTGGCTCTCTGCCTCCAGCTTCCCCCGGAGAGTCGGCGCAGTCCGCAGCTCCTCACCGCCGACCTGCCGCTCCGGTCTCCGCTGAGCGCCGCTGTCATCCGAGCAGGATCATGGAATAAACATGGCCCACAACAGGAGCTTTTTCTTTGAAGGTAAGCCGGGACACCGCCCCGCTGCTCCGGCCGGACAGCAGCCCCTCGGATTCCTGCCCGCAGAGGCGGATCGCTTCCCCGCCGATGTCTGCACATAATCGGTCCGAAGTATGTGCGGCTCCGGAGCGGCTGCGCGGTCGGCTAGGTGGCTAACGTTAGCATCGCGACGCTGCTGTTCTCCTCGGCTCATCCTCAGCCAGCCGGGGTTAAAACGAGCTGCCAGGCCGCTGACAGCGCCACATCTTTGGGTTGGGAGGGGGGGGACGGACGAGTGGCAGCGGCCGAGGCGGCGGTGGTGGAGAGGGGGGGTCCGTGCGAAACGTATCGGAGGATTTTAAACTGAATGTGGGCTTGCAAAGCCTGAGCTAGCACCGTTAGCTCGGAGGTTAGCTGGCTCTGCAATGTGGGAGCTGGATGCGGGGACAGGCCTTCCTGTCTCTGCGAGGCTGCTGGCCCCCACACAGCGTTTACACAGCACAGAAAAATGCACAAACTCTCTAATAATGAACATAAAAGCATGTGCTTTTAGTCCTGACACCCAGACTGCTGCACAGCCCTCCACCTAGCCTGCTATCTCACTAGCGTCAAATATTAGCTGGCTAATGTCCAACAGCAACAATATAAAGTCGTAAACAGTGCAGCTCCCGGTGTCACTGTCACACAGGTCCGCATCTGCGGTGGACACACACCGTGAAGCTTCAAGAAATAAAGCAAGAACAGCGTTAAAAACAGAAGCAGGGTCCAGACAATATGCTTCTAAAAAAAGCACAATAAAAACAACAGACCAAACTAATATCTGTTTAGACTTAAGGCTGGGTATTGCTTTAAACTACTGAAGCACCAAAAGAATTCCTATATCTTACCCCAGAGCTGAAACAATTAGTCAATTAATGGATTGATTCTGATAATCCATTCATCATTTTTCACTTTTCAAACAAAAATAATGGAAAAAGCCAAATATTTGCAGATTTCAGCCTTTAAAAGTGGAGATTTGCTGCTTTTCTTTGTCATATGTCATTGCATCAGCAATATTTTATTGATTTCAGTCGACTAAGGAATTAATCAGTTCATCAAAAAATGATGAATCGGCAGATTAATCAATGAGAGTAATCATGATTTACATTCCTACCTTACATTGTGAAATATAATCATTTTAAAACCCCTAAGGCTGCAGATATTCTATATTTTTCTGATAGTCCACGAATCCCATGAACTTTGTTTTATGAATACATTTGCTTTTATTTTTTATTCTGACCAGGTTCCAATATCAAAGGAAGAGTCTGGTGATGGTCTATATTTTATCCTCTTGGCCATAAGTACTGTTAAAACACCAAAAGACCAAAACCAGCATTGAATGTCTCCTCCTAACAAGTACTGTGTGTGTGTGTGTGTGTGTGTGTGTGTGTGTGTGTGTGTGTGTGTGTGTGTGTGTCACAGCCTGATATATCTGATTCCTCGGAGCCATAGAGCTCCATTGTTTCCAAAAACTATTTAAAACACATCGTTGAGCCACTCCGTTGCACTGGGTGACATGTTGCTTCACACAGACGCATTAAAATGTAAATACTCATTAGAAAACGTGGATTAATCTGCAGCTGAAAATAGTTCTCAACAAACGTCTTTCATTCTCAGCACTATTTCCTCCCGTTTGTTTGCTTAAGAATAACAGCGTCCAGCTGTTTTAGGGAATAAAAAAACAAAAAACAACAAACCACATTTGTGAATAAGTAAGGACTAATGAGGCTGGTGCTGAGAGCCACAGACGGAGTGGGGAAGTCACAGTCTTTCTGTGTCAGGTGAACACATCGTCAGTTTGGGTCTCCTCATGGGATTTGTTCACAATAAGGAAAATATAGAATGAAGCCGTTATTGTTCTTTAACAAAAGAAGCCAAAGTCGACTATTTTTAAATGTTCTCAGTCTAAACTCAAGCAGCCAACAGTAATAACAAATAACAAATAATAGTCTAAAAGAATATTAACCAGACATTCAATACCAGTTTCATCCACTGTACATTAAAGGTCAAGTTTAATTTAATTTTAGGTTCAACATCCAGCCTTCTTTAAAAGCATATTGACCTCATGTTGAGGTCGTATGGATATTGATCATGTTTCTCAACTGCCCGTCGCTTAGGGCTTTTGCTTGTTCACGCATGTTTTGCTAGTTTGATGTATAATGTGTTTTAATAAGCAAACCGTGTGGAATTACAGTTTGTTGAATTAATAGTTATTATTGTTTTAAAGGACATTGAACGTCTTTGTTAGACAGCAACACTGCAGAGACGACAGGAAATGAGGGAGAGATGCAACAAAGGGTTCCCAGTCGGACTCGTACCGGGAATGTTTGGGTTCACTGGAAATGTCTTTACCCCTAAACTGAGGCAAAAATGTCAAAATTAACAAGAGGAAATGATCTTATTTTGCAAATTGCAGCTTGTATGTTGCAGATTTGGTCGACGGGGCCCCAGGATTTCATTAGGAATCATGTGTCTCTGGTAGATTAACTGGATGTTTAATAAATAGATGAGTTGCATTTCCTCCAAGGGCTGGGAGCAGCTACGGACGACGGGAGGCTGTACGGGTTTGAGCATCATGTGAAAGTCAAAGCTGTCTTTCTGCTCAAGCCTCGCTCACTTCAGTCAGTTCGGATAAACCGTGTCTGTGCAGTTGTAGCTGTCGTCACAGATCCTCTATCGTGGATTTGTCCTGCAGGAAATCCTCCCTTATACCCTCGGCAGACAAAAGAAACGAGCGCGCTAAAGCTCAGGAGGAATCTAAATGTCGCCTCACTAACATACTCGGGGGGATTTGTTGTGACTTCATGAAGCTGGAGCAAAACAAGAACTTAGCAGGGCGCGGGGTTGACTCTGTCTATTAACAGGAGGAGATAAGAACAGGCTCATTTGGGTTTGTGCAGGATTGAACTAGATGACTAAACCAGCTGAGGCAGAAGAGCTCGGAGATCATATTCTTGTATATGATTTTAAACTTTTGAAGATTATTGTTCTTGTCATTTAAAAGCCCCTGAAATGGATAATTCATTAAGAAAAACAGGCAGCGGCTTTTTCCCCTGAATGTTGTGCTCTTAGTCCCGTCTCCTCAGAGTCTGCTAATCCACCGCAGCAGCTGCACAGGGAGGCCAGGAGGAAAAAAAAACACGGGCCCAGAAGTTTGTTTTTGGGGTAAAGAAAAGGACGCAGCTCTTTAGCCACATGTATGCATGAAATAACAGGCACTGAATCTAGACGGGCTGTAACCTGCTGGGCTTGCAGCCAGATGGATTACATGCATTAACACTGTGATGGAGGAGTTTAAAGCAGCAGGACTGAGGTGACGTTTTGTTGAGACAGTGGAAGACGTCACCCGACGTCCGGTAATATTTACTGCATCAACTACTTGGTTTGTTTCCCTGGTTTAATGAAGGAGATCCTCCCACATTTGAATCCAGTGTTTTGTTGTTGACTGCTGTTTTGATGTCCACAAATTTCAGTTGATTTGGGGAGGAAGTAGGAGGCAGTGGCGTTGTGGTAAAACAGTAACGCCGACATCCAGCAGACGTTAAAGGTCTGTGCAGCAGCAACATGGTGGATAATTGTAGCGTCTGGTTGGTGCGTTGGTCTCAGTGTCCTTGAACCATCAGCTTGTCTTCAGCTCCTCAGACAGACATGAGGACGTAGCTGCACGTGTGAGAAAACAAAAGTTAAGTGGACAGTGATGTGTGTTAATCAGTCACTGAAATCAAACTCTGGACAAACACAACAATAAATAAAACAACAGATTTAAGAGTGAACGAGCAAGCACACAAACTCAAATCATGGAGGATGGTTTATTAATTTCTTTCATTAAAACTAAGACGAACAACTATTTTTATTATCAGCTGATCTGCCAGTTATTTCCTCCGTTAGTAGTTTTGTCTGTAAAATGTCAAATAGTTTAAAAATAATCAGTGTAATTTACCAAAGATCCAGATGGCGTCCTCAAATCAAATCCCTTGTTTTTCAGTTTATGGTCATATATGACAAAGAAAAGCAACAAATCTTTGCAGTTGAGAAACTAAAATAAGAATTTTTAGGCTGATACGATAACATCACCATCAAAATAGTTGCTAAATATTTTTATGTTGGGTGAAGATTAGCTGAGGACAGACTGAAGATACTCCCCCTCCAGTTCTACTGTCGAACATGTAAAGTTCTCTTCTTTGAAATTGGAAAATGACGACAACCACGACACAAAACTGTTCTGTGAACAGCAGATAGTGATCAGCCTGAAACACGACTAACCCGAGGTGAACCTGTTAAAAGTTCCTGCCACCAAACCAAACATTTCTCCCAGGTTTATAATGAATTCCTTGTTTTCTGTCAGTGAGCTGCTTTTCCTTCACGAGCTGCTGACGCATCATGGAATCATTATATTTTGTATCTTTGAAATATTTATTATTATGAATTAAATGATACAAAGACGGAAATGCAGCGAACAGTTAATTTAAAAGTGCAACATGAATGTAATGAAAGCAGTTTTTGTAGAACCTGCTCTGTGTGGAAGTTATCAGGGTCCCACCAGCTGATGAGTTTCTGCTCAGTGAACCATCAAATTGACTTTTTAGGATTATTTGTATTATTTAAAATAGGAAACAATAAATGGGAGCTTAATTTTACGGCACCTTTCAGTGGCAGAGCTTTTTAAAAAAAAATAATGTTATTGTCCTTAGTTTGTGGAAAAGAAAACATAAATAAAAGAAACTGATTGTTTGCTGCGTTAAAGCCCCGTCTCCACGTTTTGAATCCGCTCTCGTCTCACACTTTAAATTCCCAGTTTTCCGGTGCTCGTCTGGTCTGTAGTGAGGGTTTGTTTACGCTGTAAGGGGGCGGACTTCCTCCATATGGACCCACAATCGGCTGGTGGAAGGAGATTAGCTTTATTCCTGCGGTTTGATTGGCTCATTAAGGCGCCACTTGGCCATCGCTTGCAGAAAACTGTGGATTTCTGCTGGAACGATGGGGGTGATTATTTTTCAGCACTGAGGGAAAAAAATATTGAGATAATTGACTCTTTATTGCACAACACACGAGGGGAGTTATTATTCCAATACAGCTGCACCTGAATGCACCAGCAGGCTTTAATCAGCGCACACCTTCAGCTAAATTTCCATGCAGACTCTTGAGAGGAATAAATAAAAGGAGAGATGCAAAAATCTCTCCGGCCTCAGAGGCCTTGGGTTCAGTTACCCAGCAGCCCCGTAGGCAGCGGGTGGAGCTTAAAGCTGGGTTTGCAGGAGGCCGTAGACAGGTGAGGTGTACCTCACACTCACGATCTGCACCAGTCAAGCTTTATGTGATGTAGAGGAACAGGAACGATCCACGTACGTATTCACTGTTTTAACTCCAGGAGTCTCACACAGATCTGGAAAGTTGTGTAAAGCCTGCAGCTACATTCATGTGACAAGTGCTGATATTGTGTGTTATGATTTTAACCTTTATTTACAGAGGGATGTTGTTTTTATCCAGCCAATATCACCACACATGCTCTGACTGTAAATGTTCATTAGAAGAAGTTGCATGTAATGAATGAATGAAACTTTCCTGCAGTGACATGAGTGTATTTGTGTTATTTGTAGACAAACTGATGCTTCTGCAGTTAAATCTTTGCAAAATTAGCAAGGAAGCCAAGGTCGCCCATTGCTAATCATCACCAGTTTTTTTTCATAACATCTAGCTGAAATGATCAGCCCTGAAACCTGGCTTCATCCAAATGGTCATTTCAGCTGATGCCTGTGTCTTGGTCTTGTGTCCCTGCACTGATGTCAGTCTGGTTTATCATTCAATTCAAGCCCTGGATAGATCAGAGTCCAGGCGAGATGGAGGGTACAAGCACAACTGGAGCTTTTCTCTCTCTGGTGACAGTGAAGAGGAAAGGAGACATGAGTAAGCACTTCTCCGGCCCTCGTTCTCAGCACCACCAGCGCTGCACTGCATCACTTTATTCCACCACACAGCTCTCCCCCCACACACAGGAAAAGACCCCAGTGACACCTCTGCTGATGAGCAGGCTATTCCTGTCTGTGGTGATATACACACTGGCCCTTTAGTGCAGCACTACAGATCCATGCAGCCACATAAAAGACTGCCTGCATGTAAATCCTCTATTCTGTTGTACAAACTGGAATCTGCTCACTCGTGAAAATCGATCATTGGGCCTGAAGAGGTTCGTTCACATGAGCAGATAAAACATTTGAACACATTTGATCTTCTTTTAAAGGTAGCAGGGCTCCAACTAATGATGATTCTCTTTAATCAGTCTAATTAAAATGCTTTCAGTCTGTAAATTGTTAGAAAATAGTAAAAATGCCCAACATCTCCCTCAAGCTGATGTCTTGTAAATATCTTTTGTCCAACCAGTCTAAAACCCAAATACAGTCAATTTACAAGGAAATAAAACAAATCCTCACATTCACTCAATAAATAACTTTGATTATTAAAGGTCCCATATAATATAAAGGGAGATGTCCATGTGTTTGTGATTATAAAGCAGGTCTAGGTTCTATATTAATACTGTGAAAGTATCAAAGCCTCAGTCCACAGAGAAATGCACACAGCCTGTATTCAGGAACTTTGTGATGTCACAACAGCGTTTACCTGAAATCTGCTACATTTTTATTGGATCACTAGAAAACAGCCAATCAGAAGAGAGGCTCAGAGCAACTGTCCAGTCGACCAATCAGAGCTTTTAGCCAGCTCGCTACTTAACTACATCCATAATGTCAGATGAAAGGCCACAAAACTGGCAACAAGAGCGAGTTCAAGAATAACAGCTTGTAATTTGGCTGTTTTTTCATTCGCAGACAGATACATCACTTGTTCCTGATTGATTCGGCAAAACAAAACACAACAATGCCCCCATGAACATAATGAGTTTTTGTTAGAGTGTCAGTGCTTCCTTGCTGAAGTACCTGTAAACTGTAAAGACTCGTACAACAGTAAGTTTCAGGGGAGAGTCGGATATTCACAGAGCGACTTTACAGTGGAAAAATGAATTAGAACCAACAGTAATGAGGACGGTGTTGTTTTTATCTGGCAACACATACGTCCACAGTGAAATGAAAGTGACAAAAGGAGCCATGTTGACATTTCAGTCTGGCTGTTGAAGGAACAATAAATCCTCATTAACGATATGTCTGTTACTAACAGTTATTTTCGTTATTGATTAATCTGAAGATTATTTTCTTGATGAATCGATTAGTTGTTGTCTATTAAATGTCAGAAAATGGGAAGAAAAAAAAAACAGTTTCCCAGAGTGGACGAAAACATCTTCAGACGACACAGCAGAGATGTAAACCTCCCACTGGAGGAGCAGGAACAAGCAGATTTGAGAACTGGCTCAAGGATCAAACAAATATCAGAATAATTTTTATTGATCCATTTGATTAATTGATGAATTGTTGCGTCTCTACCTTTTGGCATATTCAGACCTAAAACTGTGAAATAATCCAGTGTGTCTGTTCATGTGCAGACGTGTTCACTGATACACACACACACACACACACACACACACACACACACACACACACACACACACACACACACACACACACAGAGTAAACAACATATAACAAACTGAAGTTAAACTGTTCACACTGTGAACATGAGTCTTATCGTACTCTTTCTTTCTCCTCCTCTCAGTGCGAGCGTGGTGAGCATGGAGGAGATGGACCGGCAGCAGACCACCTCCCCCGAGGAGAAAAAGGTAAACCTGAACTCCACCCTCTCTTCTCTCCCCCTTGTTTCCTGACTCTGACCCCTGGTATCGGTGACTCCCAGCGGTCCGTTCGGCTCTCCCCAATCAGCCTGGCAGACGATGCCGAAGCCTGGCTGGCGCCTGGTGCTGCGGAGCAATGGCACCCAAAGGACCCCACAGGCCGTGAGCTAATACTACTCGGGCGCCTCGGGAGTCGTTTTCAGCTGCTGCTGATGTTGTTGTTGTTCTTGAGTAAATATGTGTGAGTTCAAGGTGTCTGCCAGTGAAACAGGTGATTCACTGTGGAACCAAACAGATGAAACTGCAGGGGGTCTGTTAACAGAGTTTGTAACTCTGTAAGAGAAAACATCACGTTGGTCTTCCACTTTGGACCAAAGTGAAAAATCTCGACAACTTTTGGATTCCTCCGGCGCAGAGGATGACTCCTCCTGACTGTTTTCTGAGAGATCCCATAAAAATACAGCAGATTTCAGGGAAACACTGAGAGAAATCGAATCCTGCAAGTCTGGACACTGGGTCCAGGCAGGAAGTGCCGGGGGGCGTGGCTATTTTGTTGTGACATCACAAAGTTCCAGAAGTCCTGATGGACAGAGAGCTGCAGGACTGAGTCCTGAGACCTGGAAATTAGTTGCATTTTATCACTTCCTGTCCCCTCGTCCTGAAGTCTCTGGGCTTTTGATTAGATGACTGAAATAATGTCTGTGTTTACACAAGCTCAAGAGATTTTCATGTTTTATTCTACAACATAAAATCTGTGATCAGTCCAACATGAAAACCGATCTCCTCACCAGTCCACCGCTACAGCCTCGCTGTGTTTCTACAAACTGTCACTAACTCTGTCAGAGGAAAGGCTTCTGTAGAAGAGCTCAGAGCTGAATCAGACTACAGGCTGAAGGTTAGTGGTGGTGACGGTGAAGTCATGTGACCGTGGTGTCCTTGGTTTCAAGCCTAACATGAGCTTTTTACTGCTGCTGATTGTATTTAGGCTTCAGACATTATAAAGTGGAGTCATTAGTGAAGATGATCCTGCTGAACAAAACCTGTCAGGATCAGAAACTGTTGTTTGTCACAGAGTTTATTTTCTGCAGCAAAACAAAAGACAATGGAAAAATCTCATTGGTTTTTTGTGGAGGGGACCAGGGTGACGCTAACATCTGGGTTAGCCAACAAAAATATATCAACCCTGTGGCGCTGTATATCTAACTTTAATACTTTCACTGCATTAATATTAAACCTAGACCTGCTTTATAACAAAAAGAAAAACATCTGACTTTATACAACATGAGACCTGTCAGAGCTCAAGTTTCCCACTCGTCTAAAGCATCAGTTCATGACAATAAAACCTCAAACAGCGACTGAATTTAAATCTGCTGCTAACGTCATGGTGTCAGATCCCCTGAGGTCTCATGGCGTCCGTGCCTCAGTGAGCTGGACCTGTTTTGGCACCACTCAGATTATTATTTAGGGGCGGTGATCATGTTGGGCTCATCACTGTAAGCACTGAGTTTTGTTTCCTCCTCCCTCCTCCTCGTTGTATTAATGTGCGTGTCGTCTCTCCAGTCTCCCACCCTCAGGCACTTCACTTCCTCTGAGCCCTTGAGAACGTACGAAAACCGGCCAAATAATCACATGAGGCCTCTGAACAAGCTGGGACCCAAAAAGCTCAGGTACAGTATGTACTGTTTACACAAACTCTGCTGCTGCTGCTCTGTTGTCTCGCTGCTCTGAAGCCGGTCGGGAAGTGAAATCTGTGGGGCTGCTTTTCTACTGGCACGTCACAGATTAGTGTGAGAGGAACCCAGATTCACCTGAGGCCTGTTAGTTTTCCCCACGTAACCAAATTATAATAAACTGACTCTATCATCAGACAAGACAGGCTCATGAAGTCAAGTCAGTGTGAAACTTATTTCCTGTGATCTTATATTTATTTGTATCAGTTGAATAAATGATGTGTTTATAATGGAGCTGGTTATCAAGATTAAATCCAATAATTAAAAGTTTGCATTAATGGAAACCTGATATTAAATATTATATTTACTTCAACACTACAAAGAGCACTTGTACTTTACTGCATTAACTTTGACTGAGGTTCACTGGAGTCTTTTTAAGAACCCACTGACTCTAAAAGAAAACAGACAAATGTTTGTTTATTCTGTTTTCTGTAGTTTTAGAGCCTCTGCTTCTCCTATTAGGCTGCAAGTAGAACCTCCACCAATCAGGAGAGAGCAGTTATGTAGCCTGAGAGACCAAACTCAGGAATTTTCCACTGCGGCTAGTTAAGCTGATAATTAAAAAGACCTAAATGAACATTTTTATCAGCTGTTGAGCCGTTCTTTAAAAAGTAACCGGGTTTATTTCTCGTCAGGTTGAAGTGTGTGGTTTTACGTGGCAGTGTTGTGACTGACCGTTCTCCTCCTCTCCTGCAGCGAGGTCCCTCTCACAGTAGCAACGTCCTCCCCCATGCCCAACAGAACCACCAACTATTTCATCATCAGCCCCGCACCTTCACAGGGAATCGTTTTACAAGGGCGGCACTTTCAGCACGCACAAATGCCCTCGGCAATAAGGAAACCAGTCCAAAGGTGAGACAGGGTGAATCCCCCCGCTTCAGCTGGGTCCTGCTGGTTTTTGGTTTTTCAGCCTGAGAGAAAAAAAAGATTGATTTTCTCTTTTCCCACTTTGCTGCTCTTCAGCTTCTTAATTCTATTTAGAGGATTTTCACGCTCTAATTTTTGTGGCTACATAATGGGCGGATGTAAACAGGAAATATAACGTTGCCATGGTTTCAGTTATTTAGCTGGAGGCTACAACTAGAGCCCACAGGCACATTTAGAAGTAGCTGCATTAGCAGTTCTCTTGCATGTAGAGACACTCATCACTGGGTTCTGTGATTCTGAGGAAACTTATCAGGGGCCCGGGGCCTCTTTGTTTGCGGGTTGTCCGTCTGTACGTCGGCCCCATTCTCAATATCACCTTGAGGGAACTTTTAGCACAAACATTCACTTAAGATTTGTTAAAGGTCAAAGGTCACGGTGACCTCACAAAACACGGTTTTGGCCTTGTGAGCACGATCTCTCAGGAACTCCTCAAGGGAATCTCTTCACATTTGGCACAAACGTTCACTGGGATTCAAAGATGAACTGATTAAATTTTGGCAGTCAAAGGTCAAAGGTCACTGTGAGCACACAAAATACTTCTTACCCATAACTCAAGACTTCACACAACCTGAAACTAATTGTAGTTTGCTGTGATTTCTAAGGGAATGTCTGTTATTTGTAACGAGCTGCAGCTAATTATTACTCTTGATTGTTCAAGATCAAAGATGAATTCAAAGGTTTATTATTATGAACAGAGAACAAGTTCCACTACAGAGTGAAATTCTAGTTTCCTGTCGTCATCCGTAGAAAAACACTGAATGTGAGTGAAACAGCGTGACCTTCAGGCAGCAGTGAGACGTTTGGACCTTTAACTTGTCGCTCTCCTCTGGCTGATAATTATCTGGCCCCGGCTCTGAAGTGAACAGATGCTCTGGTTTTTTCCTGCTGTGATGAAATACAGGCTCTGTAGCTCGGTGCAGGTCACCTCTGTCACCTCGTATCCATCCGGTGGATCATCTTTGACCCAGATATATGTTGAGATTAGGTTTGTGTACATCAAAAACCCAGTTTGCTGAATCTCATAACAAAAGATGACGACAGTTGGATCAAATGCTTGAATATCTTGTTTCCCTTTGAGCTTTAGTCCCATATCTAACAATTTTTGATTCAACTCTTGATTATTTGAAGATTTCTGACTAAAAAACATCAGAAAATAGTGAGAAAAACCCTGGAGGGCTGAGGGCTAATGCACCAAACCAAGAACTGTCGAACTGTGGTAAAATGTGTCTGAAAAGCAGAGCTGAGGCTACTATAAAGCACTTCAGAAATATTATCATAAATAAAACCCCACCAACACATCATAGTATCTTATCATTCTTCACAGATGGGCATCATTATTTCATTGTGCAGGCATCAGAAGCTCATTTTCTGTTGTCACCGTGTAGAACTAGTTTAATACAGAGTTAAATATCGAGCAGTGGTGGCATGAAATCATCACCACATTCCTTGACATCAGAAAATATTACAACGTTTTTAAAAAAAGTTAAGATTGTGTTTGTTTACACAAGGAATAGTACAGAATACTGTCACTTCCACTGTGACATCTTCAGGTTGTGTTTTTTTTGTTTCAGAGAAGTAAGATGTAAATAATCAATATTTAGTTCAGATTAAATTTCTATTGATCAGCTAATCTATAAATTGATTAAATTTTATTCCACTTGTTGTCAGGTTGTTAACACACAACAGCAGCCACCTGGTGTGTTTTAGATCTGGGGAAAGTCTGCAGCTGTTGTACATTCAGGCCCTTTAAAAAAATGCATAAACAATCAGACATGTTTTACTTTAAATCTTGACAAGAAATCATTTTATAGCACCAAATACAAAACCTGAAACCTTGAAAGTCATTGAAAGGTCCTTGGAGTGTTTCCAGTATCTTAGCATCACCTGACAAACCTGCCTCCTCTCCCTGCCGCTTCACTGACCCCACTGCACCTCTCCTCCTGCAGAAACGACTTCTCCACCACGCAGCAGGCTGTGGAAGTGGACAGCATCGTCCTCACCTGTCCAGAGATCCCAGGTACTGCCCACCAATCACCAGACACACCACTCAGGATCTTTCTCAAACTGTTTCTGAAGAGAGGGGGATGGTGGTGATTACAGGAAGATGGCTGGTGTTGTGTTTCAGTGGGTACACCATGTTCCTCCTGCTGGGTCATTTTTGTGTGTGTGTGTGTTTGTGTTTGTGTTTGTGTCTGTGTGTGTGTGTGTGTGTGTGTGTGAGAGAGAGAGAGAGAGAGCTTGTGGTTTGCCTTGGTGCAGCATCTGTGAGAGAAGAGTGTTGTGTGATGAGGACTGATCGGTATCTGTGTATTTGTGGAAAATGAGCAGGTTGTGTATGTGATGGGGAGTGTGACAGCCAGCAGAGTCTGCAGGGCTGCAGATCTGGGCTGAACCTCCTCTCTGCTCCTGCCAGAGGAGGAGGAGGGGGAGGAAGAGATCTCAGGCCTCCCACATTAATCCTCAAAGCTCCTGGCTGAGGGAGTGGAGCTTATGAAACACTCGGGCGGCTAATAAAGGCTCTGTAACTGAAACAACTCCCTGAATGTGAGAACGATCAGCCTGTTCACTGTCTTTTTTATTTCATGTGAGTAACATGAGGCTGGAATGAACCGGAGAGAGACCACATCAGTGTCCTCGTCCTTACTGAAGCTCTGCTGCTCGTGGTGACGGTATTTAAGTGAGACAACGTTTGCAGTCACATAGTTTCAGAGGAGGTTAAAGCCGTCGGTGTCCTTCGTGCTCGTCAGATGGTTGAATAGCTCCAGATCTGTGTTTGTTCGTTACACACCTGTTTCACGTCCTGCAGTCGACCGGTTCAGCACAACTATAAACCCATCTTGGGGCCCTGAGCCCTGATATCTGAACTCATCCATCGCACAAAGCGGTTTAGTTCTTGACTATCTTAAGGTAGACTGTGGTGCAATGAATTCTGGGTAAATTAAGACGTTTTTCAAAATAAAAAAAATGACCGACTGAGGAACTGCATCCAACCAGTGAGCTCCAGCAGGCAATGTTTGTGTTTTGGAAGAATTCAGCAGTTACAAGCATCTGTCTTTGTGTGTGTGTGTGTGTGTGTGTGTGTGAGAGAGAGAGAGAGAAATGTAAAGTTACATAAGCATAAATATTCATCCTTTTAAATTGTTGCACTTTCTCGACTTGACTTTTCAGAAGAGGAGAACCTGAACATCAAACGTCGCGTCCAGCAGAAGAGGAAAGGGCTGGAGGGCTGCTGTAGTTTTCCTTCACAGGTCAAAGCAACAGAGGTGAGAGAAACTCCGCCCACTCAGCAGAGCTTAGGACTCCATTACCCAGAAATCATACGTATGATTGCAGACTGCACTCGTGCTCCATCTGAGAATCCACCACTTTTCTCTTTTGGTTCGATTTGATGCCGTCTGGTTGCCACGACGATAGTTTGTCAGTGAGGTCGTGCAGCGCCACAGTTTTTTCAGAGGCTAATCTACAGCTTTGTACTTATTGTAATATGTTTACATGATGAACCTTTTAAGGAAGAAGTGAGTATATTTTACCAGCTATTTGTATAGAAAACAATAAAACCAACAACAAACAATAAACAAATACAGTGAGAAAATCTTCATGAAATTAAATCACAATTCATGATTTCAAAAAAAGTGATTGTCGAAAAGATATAATAGATTAAATTCACACCAGTTCCTGTAGAGAAGGAGAAACACAGACCATAATAAACACATTCAGATAAACAGTACGACTGTAAAGGTGCTGACTATGAGTGACAGTGAGTTTGAGGTAATTAAATTATCTGCTGGTTTTCACATTAAGAGCCTCATATATATCTCACTGAATATGAAGGAAGCATTTCAGAATAAATCTACATGAATTATTACACAGGTCACAGATGTAGAGAAAAGATGATACACAGTCATGACTGAGACTCACCAGAGACTGGACATCCTCCAGCCTCCATATTTCCATCCTGAGATAAGAGGTTTTATGGGTTTGGTGCAGCCTCTGAGTGGGTCCAGACTTGTGCTGTGTCTGTCCGTCATCCTCCCTCATCACTGTGTCCTCACGTCCTCCGACGCTGCAGCTGCCACCACAGACACAGGCACGGGCACCCAGTGTGTATCTGATGTGTCGTACTGCTTCATATTCAGCTGTTCGGTGCTCCGATCAGCCAGTTTGGAAACGGAGAGTCAGTGTGAATGAGGAGCATTATCACACAACAGGGGGGTTGTTACTGCAGCTTCTTCCACAGTCAGATAAATGTATGGGAAATAATTAAAAACTGTCCTCCTGTGTGTCGTCAGCAGGAAAACCACAAACCGTATTTTTGTCTCTAGAAGTGAAGCAGTAGCAGATTAAACACAAACTTTATTATTGATTTTTAACAATAACCAAAGTTTTCAACAGCAATGAGAAAATAAACATCTTACACAAACCAAACAAGGAGTATAGAAGCAATAAGTTATTTATCCACTTCTTTTAGCCTCTTTTAGCTCCTAGTTTTGGTTTTATGGCACATTTTGCTCAGCTCTCTTTTCAGTTAGCAGACACTTAGCATGTAGCCAGATGTGTTTCTCAGGAGCTGGTTGAGACCAAAATGGAGCTAAAACAGAGAATATGAGACTTAAAACAAACACGACTACAAGTGTTTCTCTCCGGCAGCCTCCCCGGCCGACCATGTTTCAGTCCGTGTGCGTGAAGTGCAACAAGCCCAGCGAGGACAGCAGCAAGTGTCAGAACTGTGGGAACATCACAGCGCTGCTGCCCTGTCAGCAGGCCACCCTGTCGTCCCCGACCCCCCGGCCCCCCATCAGATCACAGCCCTCCCCCGGACCAAACAGCCTGCAGCAGAACTTCTACAAACCCGCCACCACCATGAGGGCGCCCCGCGGGGAGACCCTGCCGATACGAATCACGAGCACCAGAGGAACCCTGCTGCCCCTGAACAACGGCAGGTCCCCTCTCTTAGCCGGGACGTCGAGCTGCTGCGGAGCCAGGAACCCCCCCAAAGGAAAGAGGGCGGCGGCCCAGCAGCACGAGCTCAACGACCCCAGTGAGTAAAGACGGAGAAATCCTCTGCTGGCCCTTTAAAACGTCTTTAATACGTCTTCATCACAAGTGACCCCCCCTAAAATATTGATGCAGACTGTGAAACAAGATGTTTCCTTTGGTAATGAGAGCTTTTATTTCATGCACAACAACGAGCTCAAACATGAGATCAAACATGTCATGATCATTTAAAATGTCAGTGGTTGAGTCAAAGTGTCAAAAGTTTACATCTAGAAAAAAGCAAAGAACTCGTTCATTAGATCAGTGGTTCAAACTGGGCTCCGGGGAGTCATTTATTTTCACTGTAATTCCATTCATACAGAACACATCGCAGAATGTGTGACTGTTTTGGTCGTGAGTCTCAAACACTTTCTGTGATAAAACATTTAAAAGCAAAGATTTCATCAGATGGGCGTCAACGGTCTGATCTGTGTCAGTTTACAGTGATGAGAAAAAGTTTGAGAACCACTGTGTTTGATTCACGTGGAAGATTTTTTTTAAATGCAAAGAAAAGGTTTTGAAATCTGGATCTGCAGCACAAAAGAGTAAAATTAGTTCCTTAACCCAACAATGAAACATTTTGCCAAATTAAAAACATTAACAAAAGCTTTTCAAATCTTTTTTTTTTTTTTTGAGGAAATAATATGTTTTGGTGAGAATCGATGCATAAATATTGTTTTAAAGGAAAACTCCACAGGGATCCTTTAATATGTGAATACACACTAAACCAGCACTGTGGATAAATCAGTATTAAGTTGTAAGTATCTAAAAAAAATTGCAGCAATAACAAACTGCCATGACACATTAGACATGAGGCAGTGAGTTAAAACACTACTGACAGATCTGTAGCAGCGTTTGTGTGTCTGTGTGGTGTTTGGCCCCTGGCACCAGTTTTTGTGGAGTTCAGCTCAGGATGCTGTGGACTGTTTTCAGCTGTCTGACTCTGATGGCTGCAGTCAGGCTGACGGCTGTGAGGGTTTCTTTTAAGAAGGTTAAAATATCTTTTCATTTTCTGTTGCTGCTCATGATGTAAAATGTCATGTAGTGGCTCAAATGTTCAGGAATTTAAAGATGAAGTCAAAGTTTCCCTCAGCTCATGTGACACCTCACTCAGATTTCTCCTCAGTCTCAGCACTGAAGCGTGCAGGGTAAAGCAGTGGGAGCTCCTGTGTTCAGCTAAATGAAAACAAACATCACTGTCAAAGGCGTCTCGTCAGCTCATGACTCTGTAAATTGCTACAGAGAGCAGAGACCGGACTGTGAAGATGTTGTGACAGTTCCTCATCAGACTCTCTACTGCTCATCGCAAGGCTTTTCTATTCAGTCTCATCTCTCAGTCCACTTTCAAGGACTAATACCAGATACAGCAATAAAAGTAAACGACCTCAGTGGATGAATAGGTCCAGTAAAGAACTGAAACCTCATCAGTGCATCAGGGAGATGTCGTGTTTCCGGATGGATAAAAGCTTCATCAGCAAAAAAGACACGAAAAATCAGGATGTTTCTGCACTTAAAGGCTTGAAGTGAAGTTACTTAGACCCCTCTGTGAATTATAGCCATTTACTAAGTGAGTAAGGAATATATATAATATATGTTATATAGGAAAAAAACTAGCAAGTGATGCAAAAGTCCTAAAAATCCAGTATTGCATTAAGCCAGTCTTGATCATTGATTTATAACGTTGTCTAAACCAGCAGCAGATGCTGAAGTTTTACTATCACAGTGTAAATGGTCTGAAAACATCTGACACATTTACATCCATTGATTGTTTATATCATCATCTTGCCCACAGCCAGTGCTGCTGGACGTTATTAATAAAAATGTTCAAAGTTATTTTTATCTGAAGCCTAAAGGCCTGTGTTTGTTTATCCAGTTAATTAATTAACATTTCTGTCCTGAAATCTGCATCAAAATACAAACAGTGACAGATGATGCGGCGACAGCTTGTGTCAGCCGATGACGGGACGTCACGCTCAGATGGTTGAGCTGATTATTCAAGCTTTGCCCAGTGTGTTGTTCTGTTTTCTTTATCAGTCAAAATGTTTCCTTTGTCTGGCTGCCAACACTAGCACACTGACACTGTATCAGCATCGTGTTCAGTGTCTTATCTTTGTAACTTTCAATCATTTCTTTGAGATGAGTTTTCTGAGAAGCAGCTGAAGCACATCAGAGTGTTCTGGGTCCAGGTGAAAACGGACGACTGGACGCCGTCACCAGTGCAAACCTCTGTGACCCTCTGTGCTCTTCTCTCCTCAGTCGTCCTGTCCAGCGACGACGAGGAGGAGGCCGACAACGCCAGCACGGGAAGCGTCAACAGGCTGGACAGCGTCTCCCCTCGCCCCGCGGACTCCGCCCACTCCTCACCGGCGCCCTCCGGAGGCAGAGTGGAGGCGGCCGTGAAGAGCGCCGCGGATCAGGAGGAGATAAATACCGAGTTCTTCGAGGACGTCAACATGAAGATCACGATACCGCGGAGAGCTCGGATGAAGGATCAGGTGGGACTCTAGTGGTCATTAGAGATCCTGTTTAGATCTTCACTGTTGATGCTTCAGTTTTCAGCCCAGAAGTTGCTGCTTCAGAGTCCTCAGGCATTTCCTTCTAATCAAAGACACATTTAATTATGTAAAGTTTAATATATTTAATGCAGACTTGTACTCAAAGTCTCTTTGGTGGTAGTGAGCTCCCTGGAAATGGAAACTCTGACTCATTCATCCATCACCACTGAGCCACTAAAGAGGAGAATCATTTTCTGCCTTTCCTCAGGAATAAACTAGATTTGATTTTTCAGTGAAGTGAAACGAACGAACCACACGCCCTCTCATACTCTCCCAGAAGTCACATATGTTTTCCTTTTTTTTCCTTTCTAATTTTGTAGTTTGGAAACCAACCGCCTGAGCAGTTTTCACCGAGGACAAAGAAACCCAAATTCATGTCGAGCAAGTGCGACAGCATCATCCTGGAGTGTCGGAGCGTAAGAGTGGGAACTCTACGTAGGATGGTGACGAAGCCTGTTGTCGTGAGTACTTTGTTACTCTTATTTTGAAATGCAGCCTCCAGACCCTGCAGCACTTTTAGCCACTTGTGACAATAACACAGTCACCTGGAAATTATGGAACTGGATTAACAGCCTTTTACATTCAGTATACTGTATGATTCAGCATGTGTAGGAAGTTCTGCACTGACACAAAACCAAAGCTCCTGTTTTAATGGTTTTCTACACAATATGTAAATTAAATTAGTTGCATTATATACAAATTTTAACAAGTCTTTAGCAGAAATTTAAAAAAATCATATTAATAATTTCTACAAGCTCAGAAACTGCAGTGTACGATTTTTTTCTTTGTTTGTTTCACAAAGTGTAGAAAACATCCAGTGTCCAGGTCTGTGTGCGTATTGTACTGGACACAAATATGATTTTTATATCATGAATTCTCTACTTGAACTATCACCACGTCTAAAGTAATACCTGCATGTTCATGGCTGAAAATGAAAGCAGTAAAGATTTGGTCAGTTCATAACCCAGACTCACTGCTCTGCACAGTTTCACAATTAAAGCCTTGCAGGGAAGTGAAGGGATTATGTTATCTGAACTGCCAGAGGGCTTTTAATGTGAAACTGATGGAAGTGCTGAGTTTTTATCATCTGTAAACAGCAGTGAAAGCGCATTAACCTGACAAACAAGACTTCTGTATAACATAAAATCAACAAATATGAAACTTATAATACAAAGATACTGATCATATAGGCTTATTTCTAATAATAATTAGAAATTCAAGCCCTGAATTGATCTTTAATTGAGGTAAATAAAGGCCTCTTCCATCGCCTTGGGCATATTAAAGAGAAAATAACTAAAAAAAAAAAAAGACTGTAAATTAAAAAAATAATTAAATGGTTGTTTTGTTGTTTCTCTCCTCAGTTTTCCATCGACCACATCCAGCTGGAAACTGAAGGTATGAACCGGCAGTAATGAACTCTGTAAATAAAGCTCAGTGTGCCGAGCTGCTGGATGAGACATCAGCGGAGTGCGATGGCACCGCTGTTGCTGCCGCCGTCTGCTGTTTGAGAAAGACGCAGCTGTGCAGTTTCCTGTTTGTGCTGGGCAGGAGAGATTAGTCGTGTTTGTGTAGAAAAGCTGCACAAACAGTGAAATACCAGCAAGAAAAAGAAGACACGCACCAGCATATGACTCCTAATCATATCGTTTTAAACCAAACTGATTCATCTACAGACTTTTTGTTTACTTTTTGTTACTAGTTGCTCATTTTGGTGTCACATACCATTTACAAAAATGCTTGGTCTTTAGTCAGCATGAAAACATATTTGTGCACGACTGTATTTATCTGCAGAGAGACAATAATCTGTTTAATCTGTCAACATACTGACACTTAAAATGTTGGAATCAAGTTTTATTAGAGTCTATGTAAGAATTTTATTCTTCTCATGCAGTTACACTGTGCATTTAAAGTTCCACACAGTCTAAAGGTAGATGTCCATGTGTTTGTGATTATAAAGCAGGTCTAGGTTCTATATTAATACTGTGAAAGTATCAAAGCCTCAGTCCAGAGAGAAATGCACACAGCCTGAATTCAGAAACTGAGCCTTAAAACCAGCCATCAGGACTTCTGGGACCTTGTGATGTCACAACAAAGCAGAGGCTCAGATCCTCTCTTCTGATTGGTTGACTGACCTGTTGTTACTAGAGCTCCAGAGAGAAGCCTGAGAGAGGAGATGTAAAACTACACTGAGATGGTTTTTTGTTCTTGAAACCACAAATATATCTTCTGATGGAGATCAACACTTCAGATAAAACACTGGAGAAGTTAAAATATGGGACCTTTAATCTTTTTTGTAACTTATTTTGCAAAATGGCACAAAAACAAACCATAGTAAGTTTAGTTTATCACACAGTTTTATTATATTTAAGGCCTAAATCATTTGTGAAGGACTGAAGGAGCCTCCACCCTCCTCAGTGCGCTTTAAAAACATGGCTGACTCACACCTGTTGTGTGTTTGCTGTCAGGCCCGGAGCGCGACAGCGTAGAGAAGGTCTGCCTGCGGGCGCCGGAGCTGATCAGCTGCGAGTGGTGCAGCGTCCGAAAGCTTCCCGTCTTGTTCTTCCAGACGACTCCAGAGGAGTGCAACCGCCTGCGCACGCAGCTCAACATGTCCGAGGAGAAGGGGGGGGAGTGGTACGACTGCGCCGGGGACCGTGAGTACACACGTATACACACAAACGTACTGCAAGTACACATCCACTCGTCTGTGTACCTGAAAATACTGTGATGTTTCTTATGACCCTTCAAAAGCCAGTTTTCTTCAGAAGTGTGTAAATAATAAAAGCCAGTAATAATTGCGTTGTTGAAAACGCTGTAATCTGAGGATGAATTATTTCTTTGCGGTGCCACAGTTCAGTTCAACAGAACGTGACAAACTAAAAGAGACGGAACAATACAGACTAATGATCCACGATTGTTTTCTCATCAACACTGAGATTTTGTCTGACTATAAATGAAGAAATCATAATTACCAATTCAACTGTTTCACCTTCATTCGTCATGAGCAGAATGAAGATGAATGGATGGTTAGAGAGTGAAACTCTGTCTGGCAGCTCTGTGAGCTCTTAGTTTAGGAAACATTAAGTATAATAATATTCTGACTTGATGAGTTGGTGATTGTCATCTTCAGTGTATTTATGAAAACTGTTATGATGCATGTGATGAAATGTACTGATGACACAAACATAGCTCCAACTATTTAGCCCCTGGTCAGCAGAGGTCTGACCACCAGCTGTGTTTATGTTATTGCAAAATTAGTACTAATGACTGATACTGGCTGTAACCCAGTAATTATATAAGAAAGTTATTGTGTTTGGATATAAAACCTGTTGTAGACGAGGGATGTGAACCTGCCTCAGGAGACTCCTGTCAGATAATCAAAGCCAACAGGATGCAGCTGGTGTCACTTAGTGGTTAAAGGTTATTGTTGAGTAAAATAAAAGATAAAAAGTGAACTGAATTTTAAATTGAATCCATCTCATGATAAAATGTCCAGAGCTGCTGCAGACCTGTGTCTTAACTTAAACTCTGCGTTCCCTTCTTCCGCGCCATCAGAGTCGGACGAGAAGTACATCGTCCTGATCTTCGAGAACGGCCTGGCGATGAAGGAGCAGATGATCCTGGAGGACATCCTGGGAGAGATCGGCAGGACCAACAACCTCAGCAACTTCCCGGCCAAGCTGCCCTTTGAAGAGGCCAACATCCGACTGGTCAACTACAACAAGGCCACCAAGCAGAAGCAGGAGAAGGTGGGTGGAGTCAGGTGGAGTCAGGTGGACTGATCAGGCTCCGGGTGACGTCCGGAGACATTTGTTGGGCTTTTGTGTTTGATGATTACGTGATTGATTTATCAACTAATCTTTACAGTTTTACTGATCAACAACACTGTTGATGCTCTGATGCTCAATTTCTTTTGCATTTTTTACAGTTAATTTCAGTTTTATTATAAAATCAGCTTTAAAACTAAAAAATACCACTGCAGAATACAACTGATCATTTTTAAGGTATTTGATTAAAAAATGATTGAGTTGTTGTGATCTTAAAACTGGTCAGTTGGAGGCGTTTGGTTGAAGCAATGCCCTAAAGAAATCAGCGCCTGAGGAGACAAGTTTCAGGGAAAGAAAACCCTGCTGTCATAGTTACCAGGAGGTTTATTATGGAGACAGAGGCTGGATTTTTATATGAATTTCACATGTAAAAGTGGCTCTGAACTGGATTGTTTTTATGTGGAAAACTAAGGTTCAAACTTTTCCAGCATCTTTTTTTCATTTTGACCAAATTTGTGAGAAAAATAAAAATGATCTTGAGCATTTTTCAGATTTGAGGATTAGTTCTGTTTCTGTTTTCTGTTGATTTACTTCACAAGCTGCTGTCTGGTTATCCTCTCACGAACAGGCCAAGCCAATGCAAACCCCTCCCAAAATCTCCCAGGTGTCCCCGGTCAGCAAGGTCACTCAGGTCACGCAGGTTGCCGCGGTGACGCCCGTCACGATGCCCGTACGCACACGGATGGCCACCCGCCAGCAGACCAGCACTTTCTTTGAAGAGGAAGACGAGGACATGACCGACCTCCAGCCCACCTTCTCCGGACCAATCGTCAAGTGAGTGACTCGTCTGTCGCTGAGCTGGGCATCATGGGAAATATTTCTGTCCTGAGAAAACACGTCGATTTTTTTTCTAACTGGTGAAGAAGAATATAAAACTTTGGTCCATCTGAAAACAGACGTTAGACAGAAAAACCAGGTCAGGCTGGTTTTACTCGACATTCCTGGAGGAAATTTAACAGGTTGTTGTTGTTGTTGTTGTTGTTGTTTGTCTTCCAGACTGATGGTGTATCCTCCCCCTCCAGCCAAAGGTGGCATATCAGTCACTAATGAAGACCTCCACTGCCTTAATGATGGAGAATTCCTCAACGACGTTATCATAGACTTTTATTTAAAGTCAGTATTTCCCTCACATAACAAACAAAAACAACATTGCACACAATAAAATACAAATATCTGTGTGTTGTTCTTTCCTGCTGAAACGAGCCTCTCTGTTGTTTTTCAGATATTTAGTTTTAGAGAAATTGAAAAAAGAAGATGCACAAAGGATCCATGTGTTCAGCTCCTTCTTTTACAAGAGGCTGAACCAGAGGGAGCGGAGAAACGTTCCAGACACCGCCAACCTGCCGTGAGTGTCCGACCGCATCATCAGAGGACGTTCAGTCACGTTCAGATGTTTCACTGCTGAATGTCTTTGGTTTCCCAGAATCCAGAAACGGAAGCACAACAGGGTAAAGACGTGGACCCGGCATGTGGATCTCTTCCAGAAGGACTTCATTTTTGTTCCCATCAACGAGTCGTGAGTCACTTGAGCTTGACCGATGTCCTCCATTTTTAATCGAGCCTCATTACGTCAGCACTGTGACCGGTTTTAACTGTTGTTTTGTCAGAGCTCACTGGTACCTGGCGGTCATCTGCTTCCCGGGTCTGCAGGGTCCGGTGTACGAGCAGAACCCGCTGTACCAGGGCCCCTTTCCTGCCTCCGCCTCGGCCGCAGATCCCACATCAGAGGAGAACATCCCGGACCACTGTCGTCCTCTGTCCCCGGACAAAGACGGGCTGGACAGCTCCTCGGAGCAGCCATCCCCCAGCGTCCCCGAGGCAGATGGTCAGCCCGACAGTGACCTCGCCAAGGAGAACTCTGCCTTCACAGATGGGGGACCGGAGCCTTCCAGTGCCTCCATGACGTCCGGCAACAGCCAGGCCGACAGCGAGCAACAATACACGAGTGAGTCACCGTCTGACATCTGGTGATATGATTTACTCAGGCTCAGGTCAGACTCCAGACTTTAATTTAAAATGTTGCTGCTTTTATTTAAAGGACCAGCGTGTAGGGTTATTTTCATACTAACAGACGAGGTGAAGACAGTGACACAAGGTCTGTAAGTTAGGCCAGTTTTCTCGAGTCCGTTAGATGGAGACAGGAACATAATCAAAGGCTGATTTAAGACATTTTTGATAAAAATGAAACTGGAATTTGTTTTGTTACTGTTCACGTGTCTCTGTGGCTCAGTCACATGTTACAGGTTTGACTGATTTACTGAACCGCTGTCGTTTTTTCACACATGATACGTCTGCTATTCCAGAGCAAGCAACCGAACCGTTGGAACTTCCTGTTAGAACTTTTCAGAATAAAAGCTCACAATAACTTGAAATAAAGCATTGTGTCTCTCTTTGGACTTATAGCTAAATGTGGCACTGTTAGTTTCATATTGTAAGTTTAGAATGCAAAGAAAAAAAAAGATTATCAAAATAGTCCTACTTTACTGTTGGCGGGCCAGTTGCCGACCGCTGCCTTAGAGTTTCCAGACCTGCACCATCAGAGAAGCTTTTGAAACAGTTCCTGTCTTGATTAAAAAGAAAAATGAAAAGAAACAAATGACTGAATGAGACTGTTCCAGCAGAAGGAAAAGCTGTGAGATGTTTCCTCGCTGCAGTGATCAGAGTGAAGCAGCTTCTCATCATCAAAGTTTGAAGTTCAAACGTGTGTTTGTGATTTCACGCTGCTCATCTCAGGAGAGTCCGTCTGGTTTTAATGGAAGTAATGAACTGTCTGAAAACTGACGTTCAAAACTCTGAGACCCTGATAAACACGGAACAGAAAACAACAGTGAAAGTGTTTTATGTGCAGCACATTAATGTTGTTAATGATGTTTTTTCTCCAGGCGAGTTGCACAGAATCAGTGTTTGCTACAGTTCAAGAAAAGGAGACGACGACACCTTCACCTTCTCTGATGACCAAAGCTCCTGTCAGGTACTGGGCTGTAATTCATTTCTTTTATGTCCCGCCTGCCTGCTCTCTCTCATCTGTCCTTCATCAGGAAGCTTCTACATGAAAACATGAAAGAACTAAGTGTGATTTGACTGCTGTGTTCAGGACGAGTGCAGCGAGGACGGGGCTCTGGCTGAAGACACACTCAGCTCTGACGCGTCTGCCTTGGCCTCCAAACCAAACCTCTGCAAACAGTGAGTGGACGCTCCTGCGACTCCTCGCCTGCAGGAGGCGCTGCTGCTCTGTTTGTGTGGATTGATGTTGCAGTTACTGGGAGGTAGAGGGAGTGAGAGTGTTCTCACCTCAGCAGGTTGATGTATGATGCCAGCAAACACTGTTGAATCTCTCCGCTCTGACAGTGTGAATGTACTTTGAATTAGATGTTTTCTGTATTACACAAATTTCACCTCAGGGTTTTGTTTTCTTTTAGTTACTTTTACAGATGATGCAGAACATTTCCCAAATTTAACCCACTGAACAAGTTTAAAACTGTGTCTAAACGTGTTGTTCAGGGCGTCCTGGTGTCCTGTCAGTAACAGTTAACTGTCGTGTCTCTCTTCAGGCCTTGTATTCTCATCATGGACTCCCTGCGCGGTCCGGCCAGGTCGACTGTGGTGAAAACTCTGAGAGAGTGAGTTCCTGCTGCTGAACCTGCACTGACCTGCAGACAGATGAGGATCTGTCGTCACTCACGGCGACAAAAATAAAGGCGACTAAGGGCCAGTGCAGACTCCAGGACTTTTGTCCCAGACTGATTTTACATCTGAGACAAAAAGCCCTGACGTTACCATGGTTGTCAAACATTCTGGATTTTCTTGCAGCCAAAAAACTAGATGCACTTATTGTCGGGAATAATGGAAACAAGTCTGAGACAAAGAGCAGCATCCAGTGAGAGCGAATGGGAAACCGGAGGCAGAATTATAATATTGATGAAATAGGGGACACAGGGATTGAAAAGGAGATGAGTTACATAATGAGAAGCATCAAAGACACAGAAAATAAACACAAAGCCTCCGGTGGAGGGAGCGCTGGTGCAGCAGGAGGAGGTGAGATGGTGTCTCAGAGCCGCACTGAGGTAAAAGCAGTTTAAAAATATCCTGAGAGCTCGGCTGCAGCCTGTGGTTACTGATGTTACTGTGAGCACGCTGCTCCTCGAGGCTCCTGTAAATCACTCCGTGCTGTTTACACCTGCTCCTCTGTTTGATACGTAGAAGCTCATCTTCTCTTTAAAAACTGCTGCACGTGATTTTCTTCTAATATCGTGATAGTGAAATTCTGTTGTAAACAGAACAACTGGCCTGAGATCAGCTGTGTAATTTGTGCACTTCAGTGTCAATATGACAACAATCTGGGACAAAACCTGTCCCAGATGAATCAGGTTGCAAGTCTGAGGTTTCGTGTCATAACTTTAAAAAAATATATGAAAAGAATTTAAAGGTATGATCCTTTAACTGTTTCATGGTTCAGTCTTTAGTCAGCTTGTTTTTTAGGGGATAAAGTGTGAGTAGAGTTTTCTAACAGCAACACAGACAGAACAAAGATCATCGTCATGAACAAGACAAACTGTCATTAGTCTTTTTGAAAACTCCTCAAGCTCCAGCTGACTGGATAATAACTAGTTTGGTTATCAGAAGAAAACAAATGTGTGCGTTTGTTTTAGGTACCTGGAAGTGGAGTGGGAGGTGCGTAAAGGGACACAGCGGAGCTTCGGGAAGGACGTGATGAGGGGCTCCAGCCCACGTGTGCCTCAGCAGGATAACTTCAGCGACTGTGGAGTTTACATCCTGCAGTATGTGGAGAGCTTCTTCGAGGTGAGGCTTCATTTCTTCATGTAACCTGGATGCTATGGAAATATTTAAAGACAAGGATGGAATGGAATAAAAATCAGAAAATGGAAACTCAACGAGTTAAAATCAAGTGTTAATAATCACTTTTTTTTCATGTTTCCGTGCAGAATCCAATTCCCAGTTTTCATCTGCCGGTGAACCTGTCGGAGTGGTTTCCTCAGCAGCGGATGAAGACGAAGCGCGAGGAGATCAAGGAGCTGATCCTGAAGATTCAAGCTCAACAAGAACTGGACAAGGAGGAGCCCGACCAGGTCGAGGCTCCGCCCGGCTCCCCTGAGGAGCCCGAGATCGAAGAGACTTCTGGGTCGATGGGCCGGCCGCCAAACCTACCCATCAGCCCCTGAAATGACCCCACCCTCCTCCTCCTCCTCCTCGCCCCACCACTCCCAGGCTGAGCGGGTTGTGGGCGGGGCCAAACCTGATTGTACGCTGCTGGTTTCACTTCGATATGTCTGAAACGGTCCTTAACTCCCTCCATTAACCACACACATCAAACACACCTTTAAATTTGTATTGAATAAAACATGAACTGTAAATATGCTGGAGTTTTTCCGCTGCCTTTGTAATTTACTGTTTTATGACTCATTCATGAAAGTGGCCCGTTAAGTTATGTTTTCATAGATGTTCTTCGTTCCTGGAGAATCTGTGCAGAAGATACTGTTTCGCTCTTGCATCGTTATTTTTTATGCTTTCAAGCTGTGTAGAGGAAGACAAAAATATAATAACATAGAGGAAGTTGCTGTTATTTGTAAGTTAACGATCCACGTCTGGAAAAGAAAACAGTTTTCAGAGAGTTGATTTCCGGCTCACGAGTCACATACGTAGTTCAGTGCTTGTTGTGTCTCTTCGATGTGGAGTGGATGAAATTTTTCAGCATTAAAAGCAACCTTAGATGCAAGAGCACTTCTGTTGCCTTAGCTTTTTATTCATGTTGTGTGCCATCGGGAAGTTGT
Organism: Trachinotus anak; assembly: GCF_046630095.1. Taxonomy (NCBI): domain Eukaryota; kingdom Metazoa; phylum Chordata; class Actinopteri; order Carangiformes; family Carangidae; genus Trachinotus; species Trachinotus anak. Next base: position 7,471,357 of record NW_027273882.1, on the reverse strand, counting down.
GAATACAGCTGGGATTGTGTGTGTGTGTGTGTGTGTGTGTGTGTGTGTGTGTGTTGCTACATGGGTTTGGAAAAGTCTTGAATACATTTGTGATTATTTCCTTAAAGAGCTTTACACAGAAGGAGTTAACAGATTTACATGAAATCTTCAAAAAGTTACAGATAACAGAAGATACAGCATCAAAGTGAGTCACATGAAAGAAACGACTAACTCTTACTCGTATATACTGTAAAATGTTTCCTGTCTTAAACGACAAGCATTTAATACAGTCATATAATTATTCCCAAAATGAAAAAAAAGAACAGAAGGAAACAAAAACAATTGAAAAAGAAATTGAATCAGGACACACGATAAAAACAAATATAACTAATTTCTGTAATTGAATACAAATTTAAAGCTAAATCTGATATAAAACAAGTTGTGTGATATTCGTTGTTTACTTTGAACTTTGGATGTTTAGTTCCTGCATCAGGAGGCAGTTTTTGTGGGATTTTCTGAAAGACAGCAGCTGAACCTGAAACCACCTGCGGGCTCTGCCCTGCACTCGGGGAGGAACAGTTGTGTAAATATTTTAGGAGCTGAATAAGAAGACACTCCGTCCTGTGAAGTGCCAGACAAGTCAGGTCTAGTCTCTAATGTCAGCTGTTGTCACGTTTTTATTCAACTTTGATTTAGCCGTAGCTGCTTTCTAACCACAGCATGGAGCCCGAGGTGATTAGCCTAGCTTTAGCATCATACACAGAAATACTAGGCGGACAGATAAACTGATGTCCAGAGAGAATAAATTACACCACATTCACTCCTCCAAAACCACAAAATGTCAGTTTAAATTCCTGTTTATGGGCTTTAGAGATGTTGGTAGATTTTGAACTTTGTAAAAAAGAGGAACCAGCTATCTTGGCTAGTCCGGTCTTTATGCTATGCTAGGCTAACCAGGTCTAGCTCCAGCTCTTAACAGATATTTGAGTGGTATCTATCTTCTCATCTCATTGTCATAAAGAAAGCGTTTGGAGGAGAAATCATTTCAGCCACGCTGTAGCTAACAGCTCCAGCAGATCCGTCTGGGCTCCACGGCTCCACATGTTCTGCATGGGTGTGAACCTCTGTCAGCAACAGGATGCCTCTAAAGCCTCTGCTTATATGATCTTATATTTTATATATATAAAATATATATATTTTATATGATCTTATATTTTATATAAGATCATATAACAGCGTTAGCCTGTGGATATTACTCCTGGTTCCTGCTGTAGTTTGGTTGAGTGCCTGTTTTCAGTGTAGATACACTTTAATTATCTCCAGATTATTTCTTATCTCTGCCTCTGTCATTGTAGGCTACACCATGCATACAATTTACTGTAAAAGTACACACACAGCATCAACACAACATCAACACTGTGCCCTGAAATGTGCACAACACCAAATACTGGAAAACTAAATAGTTCACACAGTTACAGGTCGGACAGACACATAATTTCCTTCTCAGATGATATTAATTGAATAGTTTGCTTATAATTCACAAGAAAAAAAAGAACATGAGGAAAAAGAGACAAAAATCCACAAATCCTGTTCATTTAGTCACCTCACAACTCTAATTAATCTGGTCCCCCTCTGGGGCACTGGGTCGAAAACTGCTGTGTCAACGTGTCCTGCAAAATTACAGAATACTAGAATGAGGTTAAGGGGGCAACAAGAAATCCAAATGTTGTGATTGGAGATGACAAGCAACAAGGTCCCCAGCTTGACTTGAAACAGTGATGTCGTGATTCATGGTCATTACTGTAAATCCTGAATGACCAGGACAGCGCAGCCCTGGCTGCCTTCGTCACCAGAAAACATCACACTGATTCTCTGAGATGAGGCTGTCTGGTCGTTAATCTGAGCCCATCTATCACATCACAGCCGCCCATTTCAGCACTGTGTTCAGTATCGAGACAGTGCTGAGACTGGGGAGAGACAAGGTGATCAAGGAGGGAAAAATAAAGGTGTGTACAGACATCAGCTTCATCAGGGGTCTAATGAAGCATCAGTTAAATGACTGAAACGTGAATGCAGACTTTTAAAGGCAGACGTGTCTCCTCCCGTCTCGGGCGGTTCGTTATGAGACGCTGCTCTCAGCTTTCAGTCTGGTGTTGAGTGGCTCATTCTTCAGCGAGACAACTTTCCCAGTGTCATGTTACTGGACACTAAAACATTCATGACTCTTGAAATGTGTTTTGTCATCCACTTATGAGCTCTTCACAGAGAATACTTACAATATTAAAACATGAAATATGAATGAACTGCCTGAGGTGGTGTTTGCCCGTGTTGCTGCTCCGTCACTGCCTGCTGTAACACAGACGACCACGATCCAGTTCGATAACATTATATTAACTCAAGCTCCACTTTCTAGCTTTTCCCAGGGCTTTCATGCACATACAGTTGTGTGACAAAGTGTTTGCCCCCTTCCTGATTTCTTTTTTTTTGCATGTTTGTCACACTTAAATGTTTCAGATCATCAAACAAATTTAAATATTAGACAAAGATAACACAAGAAAACACAAAATGCAGTTTTTAAATGAAGGTTTTTATTATTAAGGGGGAAAAAAATCCAAACCTACATGGCCCTGGGTGAAAAAGTGATCCCCCCCCCCCCCCGTTAAAACATAAATTAACTGTGGTTTATCACATCTTTGGAAAGCTGAGTTCAATCTCTCTAGCCACACCCCGGCCTGATTACTGCCACACCTGTTCTCAATCAAGAAATCACTTAAATAGGACCTGCCTGACAACGTGAAGTAGACCAGAAGATCCTCAAAAGCGAGACATCACGCTGTGATCCAAGGAAATTCAGGAAGAACTGAGAAACAAAGTAATTGAGATCTATCAGTCTGGAAAAGGTTACAAAGCCATTTCTAAAGCTTTGGGACTCCAGCGAACCACAGTGAGAGCCATTATCCACAAATGGCAAAAACATGGAACAGTGGTGAACCTTCCCAGGAGCTGCCGACCAAAACTACCCCAAGAGCGCAGTGACGACTCATCCAAGAGGTCACAAAAGACCCCAGAACAACATCCAAAGAACTGCAGGCCTCACTTGCCTCAATTCAGGTCAGTGTTCATGACTCCATCATAAGGAAGAGACTGGGCAACAATGGCCTGCATGGCAGAGTTCCAAGACGAAAACCACTGCTGAGCAAAAACAACATAAAGGCTTGTCTCAGTTTTGCCAGAAAACATCTTGATGATCTCCAAGACTTTTGGGAAAATACTCTGTGGACTGACGAGACAAAAGTTGAACTTTTTGGAAGGTGTCTGTCCCATCACATCTGGCGTAAAAGTAACACGGCGTTTCAGAAAAGGAACATCATACCAACAGTAAAATATGGTGGTGGTAGTGTGATGGTCTGGGGCTGTTTTGCTGCTTCAGGACCTGGAAGACTTGCTGTGGTAAATGGAACCATGAATTCTGCTGTCTACCAAAAAATCCTGAAGGAGAATGTCCGGCCATCTGTTCGTGACCTCGAGCTGAAGCGCACTTGGGTTCTGCAGCAGGACAACGATCCAAAACACACCAGCAAGTCCACCTCTGAATGGCTTAAGAAAAAAATGAAGACTTTAGTCAAAGTCCCGACCTGAAGCCGATTGAGACGCTGTGGCCTTAAAAAGGCGGTTCATGCTCAAACCCTCCAATGTGGCTGAATTACAACAATTCTGCAAAGATTGGGCCAAAATTCCTGCACAGCGCTGTAAAAGACTCGTTGCCAGTTATCGCAAACGCTTGAGTGCAGTTGTTGCTGCTCAGGGTGGTCCCACCAGTTATTAGGTTTAGGGGGATCACTTTTTCACACAGGGCCGTGTAGGTTTGGATTATTTTTTTTTTTTACCCTTTAATAATAAAAACCTTCATTTAAAAACTGCATGTTGTGTTTACTTGTGTTATCTTTTGTCTAATATTTAAATTTGTTTGATCTGAAACATTTAAGTGACAAACATGCAAAAAGAAATCAGGAAGACGGCAAACACTGTCACAACTGTATCATGGTGTTCATCAGTGGGTGGAGTTTGCTTTGTCACAGATGTGGTTCAGTGTTCTGAGGTTTTCTGCCTCTTTAAAAACTTTATTTTAACAACAGGAAAACAGTGATTTTTATGAAATGTTGTGGCCGTCTGGGCAAACTCCATCTGCTGAGGGAGCTAAGTGCCTGACGTCGTCTCGACTGGTACGAAAATCTCATCTGGGCCGTGGACTGTTGCCACTTTGACATGAAAATAGATAAATCGTTCATGTGTTGATGACTGTCCGACACTTGTTACAGCGGCTGGAGCAGCAGACAGAGATTAGCACCATTGTTGTCGTCTTTGACATTATCCCAGTTAATCCTCAACCTTCCTGAAGGTATTACTGCTCAGTGTCACACATGCCAACAGTTTCTGAACATGCAAATGTTTTGTATTTGTCCTTTACAGGTCTGTAAGTTTGAGTTTCTGAAGACCTTCTAAAGAAGTTCTGGTGCTAATTGTAGAGAAAAGGTGGTTTGTTTAAATATAATCAATTTAATCAAGTCTGTGCTCATTAATCATTCGTTTATTATAAACTTGTTTCTCCATCCATGTTGAACTCTGTGCTTCTCTGTAGACAGATGTCACATGTTCCATCTTCAGCTGGTTTATAATTAACACCACATTACTTCAGTCTTTCCGGGAGACTTCCAGCAAAATTATTAAGAAATCTGGAAAAAGGTTCTGAAAAGTGACTGGCACCAGGAGGAAGACACGCCGGAGGACATCAGATCAGCTCGTGTCCTGGAGTCACTGGAGTCACTGCCATGGAAGGTGCTCGCACATCATCACAGGTGAAACTCAGGTGTTATTGAGTGGGTGGGTGGACCCTCCCTGACGTTCAGCCTTGTTGAGTCTTGTCCATACCTGTGTCCCTTTGGTCCATCACGTCACTTCCTGGACTCAGTGTGAGTGATGCGTTCACAAACCAAGCTGCTCTTATCAATAACAAGTATTGATATTAGTATTGATATCAGTGACCCTGGCCTTGATATTCACAGCTGAGCTCTTATTATCGGTTTCTTTAAATAAATGCATCCTCACATTATTATTGTGAACTATTCCTTTTTTTTTAATCTACCTGCACCTGATCCTGAAGCTCTCAGGGCTGAGGCTCAGGTGTCCCGGTCCCACCTGGGATGGCCCTGTGGCCCCCCCCCTGTCCCGGACAGCGCCCCCTGCAGGGACCCCCGCCCCGGAGTATTTACCCATCTCGTGACGTCACGGGCCAGTTTCCCAGGATTGCTGCGGGAATCGGAGGCTGCGGGGCGGGGAGAGTGTGGCCCAGGCTGCCGGAGCGGACCGCGATCGTCTGGAGACACCCGGCACGGCTTCGGTGGTGGACGCGCTCCTCTTTTCAGGGATTTTTCTTTACAAACAAAAAAACACCGTTTCCCAGAGAGCAACCTGCGGAGTCCCGGGAGCTTACACTCGACCGAGGTAGGTAGCAGCGCCACAGCGCCGGGGGGTGAGCTGGCGGACGGGCTGCAGCGGCCGCAGCGCCCGGGGCCGGCGGCTGTCAGCACACCGGAGCTCCCCCGGAGGAAGACCGTCAACAGGGCTCAGAGCCTGCGATCTAGCTAGCGGTTTACTCAAAACTACACCCGCCCCATGTTTCTGCCGTCCCTGCACTCAGCCGTGGACATTTTGATGCTTTAAACGGCGTAAATCGTGCGTGGATTTGTCAAGCTTTGTTAGGAGGAGTCGACGCCAGACTTCCTTCAGACGTGCGTCAATTTAAAATCTGTTGGCGATAACTAGTAGCATGTATTACAGAATACATGGCATAATACATATTTTGAATAATTACTAGTTACTCTACAATTCGGCTTATAAGGAATCCACCGTTCTTCCTTTTATTTCAATAGAGCTTCAACTTTTTAATGCACTGAACGGCGCTGGTATTACCACCAAAGGTTGTATGCCCGTGAAAGAACACTGTGGAATCAACCGGCAAACAAAGCTAAAAAGTTGGATTATGAAGGTATGGAGATTCTTTATGGATTATATGAATGCCGAATCGAAGACAAGTGTCTCCCGAATCAGAAAAAGTGATGATTCATTGTTCATAGCGTATGCCCGTGTCTGACAAGCCAGGCGGTTCCAAAGTCTCACCTTTTTTGAACGGGGTTCGGCTCGGCGTGAGATTGTGAGTAGACAGCTAGAGCGAGGCGCATATCGGGACGAGCATTTAGCACAAGCCTCATTACATCAGAGGGAGTTCAAAAGGGACCGAGCTCGGCAGCTGCATGACATGAGAGGCTGTGCAGCAGCAATATGCTGGATCTCACAATATAACACGACTGCGGCCTGCACACACTCACAGCCCTGCACACACTCACAGCCCTGCACAAACACACAGCCCTGCACACTCACAGCCCTGCACACAGCCCTGCACACAGCCCTGCACACAGCCCTGCACACAGCCCTGCCGCTGCTGAGCCTGGGAGGGAGACTCAATGGACAGGCTTTGCATAAGAGAAGAAGCCGAGGGTGGTGGGTTATTGTGACATTATTGCCTGAGTGATGATGGAGGATATTGTGGCATCCTCAGAAGTGTGGATGCAGGGAACCAGCTCGCCCAGTGCTGTGGTTTTATCTGTGTTGCAGGATTATGTAAGAGCTCTCTGTGCTCATTGTGTTTGTCCTGAGCTTGTTTTCATGCTGAAGCTGCTTTGAAGCCACTATTATGTTCATTTTGTTCTCACACTTCTGCAACTTCTGTCTGAATGACTCCTGATGTTGCCTTTTATTACGTCCCGTTTTGTCCTTGTATCATGTCTTTATGGGCTGTGCAGGCAGTTTGTGCTGGTATTAGTGACTCTTCTCATGGTGCCATCAGTGGAAAGGTTTTGCTCTTTCATGTGAGCGGAGGCCGCTCCAGCAGCTATCTCCTGACTTCTGAAGGGACTTTGACTTTTGCTCCCGCCTCACCTTGTCCATCTTTTTATGGCAGAATTGACACACACAGTTATATTATGTCACAGCAGGAAACATTGCTGCCCGTAGTCCTTCCTGAGTTCAGGGAGGTTCAGGAACTTCGGGGATCAAAGTCCTCTTCAGGAAATGATCCTGAACGACTGCCTGGTTATTGGATTAGTTGGATATTAAGCTTTCCTGGGAAGCTGTTGCTGCTGCCACAGTGATGAGCATATCAAAACCATATGGATGTAAAAGTTAGAGTAATATGTGTTCAGTAAACACTGTCTGGCTGCAGAGATGTGATGCCTCAGGTGGTGGCTCATGTCCAAGTATCTTATTCGGGATCATCTCTTTATGTGCGTCTTTATCTGTTTAAAATATCCTTGTGTACATGAGAAAGCTGAGAAATTAGTCAACTGCAGTCCAGGCCAGTAAACAGCTCCTGTTTTGTGTTGTATTGTATTTTCTCAGAGGAGGAAGCAGCTGTTGGCCAGAGAGGGAACCAGTGAAATTGTCGGCAAACCTAGTTAAGGAATTCCTGGAATATCCTGGAAGTGCAGCCTGTAGTGAGGGAACGTGATTCATACGTTATTACAGGATGCACAGCAGCTAAAGCAGTGACGGCACCGTAAACCTGCAGCTCGCCGATCAAAACCTCAGCAGAGGCTGGATATGATGACCCTCAAAGAAATAAGTGAGCATTCATCCCCTGCTGTTGCAGACGATTACATCACATTGTTCAGCATCACTTTTATTCCGTTCCTCCGTTGTTCTGTCAGTACAGCAGCAACAGGAGCCTGAAACTGAAGCAGCTAAATGGAACTCAGCCATGTAAAAAAAAGAAAAAATGAAATCTTAATGTGATGTAAAATGAACCAGAACGCGTTACTGCACTTTGTGGTAGAATCTGAACCTTAACTGGCTTTTCCTGGGGCTTTCAAGTACATCTTGTGGTCTTCTTCAGTGGCAGGTGGAATGTCGGAGATCACGCGTGGAGCAGGGCGTTAACACGAGTCACAGGGACTCATCACTAGATCAGTGACTGGGAGTTTTGTGGAGATAGTTGAGGTCATGTGATCAGTGAAGAGATGAATTTCTGCTGATTGGTGCAGGATGTTGGAGGCTGAGATATTCTAACACAAATACAAGAGCTGAACTGAAACTGCTTGATGGTTTATCAGTGAGGAACAGCTGTGTAGGTGATGGTGTTATCAATAATAATGACAGATAACAGTGGTTAATAGTAATGATGAGTCGTGGTGGATCTGGATCCTGCTGCTCCAGAGGCAGAGAGACCTGCAGAATGAGAGAGAGAGAGAGAGAGAGCGCGAGCCCAGTGCATCATGGGAATCCCCCAGCAGTCTAGCTCTATAGCAGCATAACTAAGGGATGGGTCAGGACATACCCGAGCCAGCCCTAACTATAAGCTTTACTAAACAAGACAGTTTGAAGCCTGATCTTAAAGGTAGAGAGGGTGTCTGCCTCCCGAACCCACACTGGGAGCTGGTTCCACAGGAGAGGAGCCTGATAGCTGAAGGCTCTGCCCCCATTCTACTCTTACAAACTCTGGGAACCACAAGTAGACCTGCATTTAGAGAGCGAAGTGTCCTGTTGGGAAAATAGGGAACTATAAGCTCTCCAAGGTACGATGGTGCCTGACCATTAATGGCTTTGTAGGAAAAAATAACTGGTGACAGTTTTGATAATTGATGAATCTGCTCAGGTTTTTTATTCAGACAGAAATGCTTCAGTTTCTTAAATGTGAAAGTTTCCTTTCTGTGTTTTGTACCATTGTAAGTGACGTTTTGTGTGTTTTGGGTTTTGGACGGTTGGTTGCACAAAACATTCCTGGATTCCTCACAGACTAAATGAACGCTGTGATTAAACTGGTGTGTTGTTAACCGTTGATGCCCCAGTGTCGCTAACATCGCTGACTTTAGTCGCACCCAGCTCGCCTCTGATTGGCTCCTTTAGGTCTCACTTATGAGACCATCTCCAGGCCTGGTTACACGTCTGACAGAGTGTGGGTCGTGGTTGTCCGTTCAGAGGTCTGCTGCTAACCACCCAGCAGCAGATCGCCCTCTCCTCTCTGGTGCTGATGGAGCAGGGGGGGTCGCTCGTATCTTGTTTCTTCTGAAGATAGATTATTGGAGGTGGTGGAGGAGGACGGGGTCGGGACCTCCCCTCGTCAGCCTTTGTGATTAGGGGAATTTGAGCTGTGAATTAGTCACGCCACGCTGAGCCACAGACCGCAGCCTCTTGATGAAGAGTGTCGACTTACACGCCGTCTGCGAGCCCGCCGCCTCGCTCCAAGGGGCTTTTCTGCTCTCTGGGGGGGGGGGCAGGTGAAGTTGACTTTGTGTGTTGTGTTTTGGTTCGCACACTCTGCCAGATTAGAAGTCAGGAGGGACTGTAAACAAGACACGTGGGTCCACAGGCAGATCTGTAGTTTCATACTGTGACGTGTGTGACTCTGGTCCTCGTAACTTAACCTCGACCTGAAGACGTTTCAGTGTCTGTATGTTCATCAGAGAGCTGGGGAGTGTGTCCTCCAGTCTGCACCAGGCTTCAGATCACACTGTCTTCACTCCACAGGTTTCCCTCCGTCCGCTCTGGAACCGCTGGCTATCAGATGTCAACATCTGTGTCTTTATACCCAGAAACCCTTGTGTTTCAGGGGTTGTTTCCTGGAGGCGGGTCGGATTACCTCCTCCCTCCAAATGACAAACCAGCCAAACTATTTTCCTGTTGGAAAAGTGGAGTTAAAAAGGCTTTAAAGTGGATATTACTTAGTCTTTAAAGCAAGAAGTCAATAGACAGAAAACACAGTTTATGATTTTTATAGTTCTTCAGCCATTTCTCACTATTAATGAAAATACTTTCCAATTATTAATTAACTGGTTAAGGCCAAGTTTACTTTGCTTTTCTTTTATATTTATAGACTAAAGAACAAAGTGATGAAATAAAGAAGTGATCTAAATAAAAGATGAAGCTATAATGGGAAGTAAACTTTGTGCTAAATAACCCTCAGGAGTTTTATGCTCATTAACAGCTGGTTTCAGGCAGAAACTGTGCACAGACGACATCTGTGCAGGTTGTTGTGTTGTGTTGTGTTGTGTTGTGTTGTGTTGTGTTGTGTTGTGTTGTGTTGTGTTGTTCAGCAGTGGACTCGTCGAGCTCCGACACTGATGATATTTTGCAGACTGTCAGTCGATCTCAGCGAGGCGACGACAGGACGGGGAGTTTGACCAGCTGGCAGCGTGTTTGAGGACAGATCAGTGGTTTTAATTTTTTTCACTAAATCTTTGTTGTGTAAAAAGTCAGTCAGGTGTGGTGAAGACGTCCCCTCTGTCTTCTACCTTCATTGCTTCCTGTTGTTTTCTTTCTTTAGCGCTGAGACTCCTCCACAGACGGCAGGTATCAGTGTCCTGCTCAGGGACACGGCCTCCGTCTTTAGTGAGGGTTGACCTCTGACCTCTGGGTCACATCTGTGCTTTTAAACTTGAACTGCTGCTAATACGTTGTTATGTAGGACAGTGAGTGACAGTGACTCATCTGTCAGATCATCCTGCTGTTGTTGAGGCCTGAGGATTAAAAAACTTTATTTTTTATTCCTCACAAAGACAACAGCAGCACAGTGACCGCAGCAGAACGAGCGTTTGCACATTCATGTCAGAGACCTGCAGCTTCAGTATTACAGGCACAATCCACAAAGTCCTTTTAGAGCTGCAACAATTAGGTGATTGTTTGGTTGATGACAGAAAATTAATCAACTCTGTTGATATTTTTCAAGCAAAAACACAGAAAACCTTGATAATTCGAGTTCCTGAAATATGAGAGTTTTCAAGACTTTTCTGTTTTTGGTCTTAGATTGAAGTCAGCTGATTATTATTTGGTTTTAAGACAAAACAAGACATTTTTTAAGAGCATACCTCGACCTCAAAGGCATTTTTCACTGTTTTTTCAAGCAAAATATTAATTGAAAAGGTTGCAGATTTAAAGTATTTTAACTCATCTTTTCAGACATTAAACCCACTCTGAATTCCAGAGACGCCCACAGTGAGAGTAAGAGTGACTGAGCTTCAGCTTTACAAGCAGCTGCAGGTGACTCAAGGTGTAAAGGTCAAAGCCACTGTGTCCAGAAACTAAAGTTAATCAGCTAAAAAACCAGGATGAGGTTGATTCAATGCTTTAAAAGTTTCCCCATAAGATTAACTTCATGTATAAAGGTGAAGGTGTTGTGTGGCTGATTTAAAGCCTTATTGAGTGTCTATATTTAATCTTCAGGTTTGGAGACTGTGTGTATTTTTAGGTCCCTGCTGTCGACTTGTGCTTTAATCATGAGTTTTCGCCTCCGACAGCAGACCTGTATTTTCATGCTCACTTTTCCCTGCAGCCTCTCCGGCTCAGCTGCGACTGAATCACCGTGTCACGTCATGTCAACATGCAAATGAGCCCAACCCAGCATTATATCATTATGGTGGCGAGGGCTGTAACCGTAGCAACGGCGAGGGCAGCGGTTCGTGCGGTGAGCCCGGCCTGGATCACGTGTTGGTGACCTTTGAAACACAAGGCCTCCTGGTGCAGAGTCAGACCAAGGCCTCACTGAGTAATGTGGAGGGAGGAGGCCTGTGACATGACAAGTGTTCAGATTAAAAACAAGACAATGAGACGCTGACAGTTCCTCCTCTGCCTCCAGCTGTTAGTCTTGAGAGAGAGAGAGAGAGAGAGAGAGAGAGAGAGAGAGAGAGAGAGAATCTTCTCTAATATTGACTCAAACATGAAGAAGCTGCATGTCTGTAGGATTTCTGCCCCTGAAATGCTGTTTCCTCCTCTCCTCTGCTTTGTCACATTGCTCATTAGGTTTCTGTGGCTTCATGCCAAAAAGGACTTTGACCCGAGTTAATCCGGCTCTCTGCAGCACTTCTCTTCAATATTTAAATGACACAGGAAAACCTGTTTCAGCCATTGTCAGGGTTTTACAGCTCTGAACCTTGGACTGTAACTGCTCCGTCCTTATGTTGTGTGAGTTTGAGATCTGTCTTCAAACTTTGGTTGTTTTGGATAAAACTGTCTTTCAAGTTAAATTTCCCCTTTAGACAGCTCACAGTGTCGGCTCTTAAAGCTCCACCCAGTCTAAAGGTAGATGTCCATGTGTTTGTGATTATAAAGCAGGTCTAGGTTCTATATTAATACTGTGAAAGTATCAAAGCCTCAGTCCACAGAGAAATGCACACAGCCTGTATTCAGAAACTGAGCCTTAAAACCAGCCGTCAGGACTTCTGGAACTTTGTGATGTCACAACAAAACAGTCACTGCTCTCAGCCACGCCCCAAGCCCCGCCCAACTGGACCCACCATCCAACCTTGCAGGATTTGGTTTCTCTGAGTGTTTATCTGAAATCTTCTATATTTTATTGGATCACTCAGAAAACAGTCAGCCAATCAGAAGAGAGGCTCAGAGCCTTGCTTCTGATTTGGTTCTTGAAACCACGAATAAATCTTCTGATGGAGATCAACACCTCAGATAAAACACAGGAGAAGAGTTAAACATAATGACTTAAATGATTAATACATTATCAATATAGTAAATAGTAAATTCTGTTTCTGTCAATCAACTAATTAATGAATCCACTTGTGGTTTTGAGTCAGAGTGCACAGGTACAGTGTCAGTGTCTTGCTCTGGGGGCCTGTTGTTACCCGTGGACATTTTGCACCTTTTCATTGGTCGTTCGTCAGAAGTGAGTGGTTGTGGTTGGTTTGTGTGCAGCTTTAGACCAGGATCTGTCACGTCCACATCAGACCCTGTTCAGATATCTCACTGTTGTTGTTTCCTGGCTGTTATAAGTAGCAGCTTCCACTGGACTCTTGACACTCGGTTGCTATGAGATCTGTTACACAACTGAACATCCTCCTCACTGGACGACGTGCACATGAGAAACAGGTTTTCAGGTTAATATTCATGCAAACATGTTGTGTTTGTGTTTATTTCCCAGGATGCACTTGGCTAACTTTGTTGATAAAGCTCCGGTCCTGCGGTCCTTGCTGAGCCGGACACTTCCTCTCTTTCTTTTTGGGGCGTCTGTGTAATGTCCCTGTCTGTCAGGCTTGTTGAATAATCGGCTGTGAGGAAGTGGAGCGTGTAGAAGACAGATCACCGAGATCCTGAGAAAACAAGAGTCAGAGCACAAGTGTCGCAGGAAACAAACTCACGATGAGACAAAGCTGAGAGAGGACTGTGGCTCATAAATCTATCTCTTTATTCTTAAAATGTCCTATATAATGTCCTAACCCATAACCCATGACTAAAAAATAAATAGAGCCTCAGATCCTCTCTTCTGATTGGCTGACTGACCTGTTGTTACTAGAGCTCCAGAGAGAAGCCTGAGAGAAGAGGTGTAAAACTACACTGAGGTGGTTTTTGGTTCTTAAAACCACAGATATATCTTCTGATGGAGATCAGCACTTCAGATAAAACACATACTCATGTTGTTCCCTAACAAGAACCACACAACAAGGCCTCAGACCATCTTCTTCTTCTCTGACCACTGAGAGTTTCCACTGGAGTAATGGAGGACTTGACACCTTGACCTCCACACCTCCCGTCGGTCAGAGATGATCTAAGGGCCAGGGCTCAACACCTCCTCACTCCTCTCACTCTTCAAAGACAGAGTCATTAATACACTGCAGAGGATAAAGTTTTAAGACTCTTGTGTGTAATGTACAACTTTTTAGCCGCTTATGACCCATTTTATTGGAGTTAGACTTCGACTTGAGGAGGATGACTCTTGTCAATCTTTAAACTGTGTCACAGGGAGTTTGTAAAAGATCAGCACTTCACAAATTCCACACCTCTGCTGAAATCATCAAAACTGAGTCACACGAGGAAAATGCGTGATCTCAGTATCGATGTTTTTGAGCAAAAACAACATATCTAAACAGCATAATACTGAAACACTTAACATAAACATTTTGACAAGGATTTTACAGGAGCTGTGAAAAAGATTTATCCCTGTGAAGGAGATTTTACAGCAGAACAGTAAAGTTTACCATCCCAGCTCACTATACTACAATAACAGTTTACAATGGGTGTGTATCTCGCTCTGTCTTAGATGTTTTAATGTATATAGACACACAGTCCCCGATCTGATACAAAAAAATGGTACGCTGGGTTCCAATATGATTAGATTCAGTTATGATTAGGATTTGACATCTATAAACAATAAAATACTAAAATAAATCATTACTCACATTTGTGTGTGTGTGTGTGTGTGGTCTTCTCCTGCTATCTTAGTGGGGGACGTCAGTGTTAAACCATCCTAGTGAGGACATCTCTGCATTATGAGGTCCTGATGATTATTTTCATGATTGACTATTCTGCTGATTATTTGCATGATTTATACTTTTGGCCAGTTTACCATCAGAAAATTGTTTAAAAATACAAAGTTATGTCTCCAAATGTCTTAACCAACAGTCCAAAACCCAAACATAGTGAATTTACTCTCATGTTAAGAAAGAGCATGAAAATGTCACATTTGAGAAGCTTAAACAACGACTTAAATGATTAATCAATTATCAGAATAGTTGCTGATTAATTTTCTGTCAATTGATCGATTAATACACTAATTGTTGCAACTCAGGTGAGGAAGCTGTGGCCTGTTCTTCGTGCTTTAAAGGACTGTTTGAGGTTGAAGGTTGAGGCTGGAATAAGGTCTAGGGTTAGGCTCAGAGTAAAGGTTGGGGTTCTTGGTGTCACTGAAGGTAGTGTACTCACAAGTATGGAAAGACAAATATGTGTTTATGAGTAGGGAGGGCCAGATTCATTCCTGCTTCAGTGAAGGAAATCACCTGCTACTGTTCACACCCTGTTGTGGCGAGTCTTCTGTGGGTGTGGCAGCCGCCGGTGAATCGCTGGGTAACATTCATGAGAAGAGTCCAGACACAACAGGGAAGTTTCCAAAGGAACCACGGAGCCCGTTGTTGGTCTGTGGCTGCATCTAAAAGTCACTTCTATTTAAGCAGCTAAAGGCTGAATTATCTTTGTGTGTCACAGTGTGTAAAGATCCAGCTTAGTTTAGGAACTCAAAGTTCAGTAGATGACATGTTATACATTATCAGACCATATCTGGCTTTGATTTTACAGCTGTAGTGTGCAGATGTGTGTTTTTCAGTCTTTCTTCAACTCATATTTTACAGTTTACCTTTTATTTCAGGTGTTGATATCCTTAAGTTTCTGAATACAGGCTGTGTGCATTTCTCTGTGGACTGAGGCTTTGATACTTTCACAGTATTAATATCGAACCTCGACCTGCTTTATGCTCTCAGCACCAAAAGACACAACCAGCTCAAACATGTATTGGCCACCTGGTATTTTCATAGTTGCCCTTGTCCGAACGCGTATCTGTATTTTTGTTTAAATAGACTTTTAACTGGTTTCAGATTAGAGCTGCAACCTTGATGATTGTTATCATTTCCTAGAGCTCAAGGAGACGTCTTTAAATGTCTTGTTTTGTCCAACCAATAGGACAGAACCCAAAGATTTTCAGTTTAAAATCACGTTTGACACAGAAAAGCATCAAATTCTCACATTTGAGAATCTGAAACCAACAAATATTTGACTTTTTTGCTTTAAAAAAATTACTAAATCTATTATTGAATTATCAAAATAGTTTATAGTTGATTAATTTTTTGTGGCGAGATGAATCAGCTGATTCAACAATTCGTAGTTCATGTTTAATAAAATATTTCACAGACTTTGTTTGACATGCTATACCCTCATTAACACAAGTATATATACAGCTCAATTGCCATTTTAATGAGATGTCTGTTTTTATAAAGACTTAAAATTTGAGGTCTTTTCCTCTGGATACCAGAGCGTCCTCTACCAGACGCTCAGTTATCTGAACCTGTGAGCTCTCAGTAAACAGGAGGTGAAGCTGATCACTGTACGTTTCAGACCACACTTCACATTTGGCTTTGTCTGGTCTCCACATCCACTTTGCCATGAAAAGAGAGTCACGATGCAGCTGTGGAGGAGGAGGAAGAGGAGGAGGAGGAACATGAGGCTCGTTAACAGAAAATGGAATCATTATGATATCTCATGTAAAGATAACAAGCATGTAGGCCACCAGCTGCACAAAGGTCATCAGCGCTGTCAGAGGAAGAGAGAGGACGTTTGTATCGGACAGTAACGAGACAGTTAGAGAATAGATGATTGGATCAGACTGAGGCTGGTGGCTGAGGTTAATTATCCCCCAGTGCAGCAGATAATAACAAAACCAGCTGAAGAAGTCCGATATCTAATGAGGTGTCATTACTCCAGATCACTGAGTCAATGATGTGTGGTGAGGAGTCTGGCCAGTCTGTGACCAGGCTGCTGTTACTGATTCTGGTTCATCTACAAGTTACAGCCTGTTTTTGGTGGACAGTAAAGTCAAACTTGATAGATGTGCAAAAATGCTTAATATAATGTTTTATTATTATTATTGTATTGTCAGGTAATGTAAGTTGCAGTTAAACAGCTGTTAAATGTGACGTTTGATTGGACAGATGTAAAGTAGAACTGAGGCGGTGCAGCTGAGTGTGGAGCAGGCTGTGAGCCTTCAGCCGGCTGTGTCTCTGTGGACTGTTGCTCTGTTATTGTCAATCTGCCTTCGGGGGTTTTTGTCTGTGAACACATCACAGGCTCTCTGTTCACCACGTGACCCGACGAGAGCGAGGCCCGACACAGAACCAACAATCAGCTGCTTGTCAGCAGAGGAGTGGGTCGACACACATTACTGCAGGCCGATTCACACAGCGCCTCTTCTTCTGCTGCTGCTGCTGCTGCTGCTGTGAAATGTGTCGTCCCCTCAAACGCACAAAGTGACAGATGCTGCAACTCAAGCATCCAAACTAAACACAGTTTGTTTTCATTACTGCCTGGAGCCGCACCACGTTGTCTAGTTTTAAGGCTTTGAGATTTTCTGTTAAAGAGACAGTCCACCACTGCTGTGTGTGGATGGAGCTGCAGGTCTGGGTTGTTTGTCCTGTGGAGAACTGTCCAGTTTACAACATGACCACATGTCCAGCAGCTCCAGTGAAGTGTGATGTTTCATAAACATGAGAGAACGGTGCAGGAGGCCTCTTCCTACATCAGAGTTGTCATGTTGCATCATCCTTTTAAAGGGTAACTCCATCATTTTGTGTTGAAAGCACTTGTGTAGTTGTGTATTGACATCTCTGGCTGTGGTTGAGCTTTTTATATCTGCGGATCAATTCACAGTTGTAGAAGATTCTTCTGTCTCTGTCTTTGTTTGATTCTTATGTGAATTCAAAAAACTGAAAAAGTCTCTGCACACCTGAATATGTGACAGGTGTGTGAGAGGAAAACACAACTTGAATAAAAATGAGAAACCTCCTGCACACTGTCTTGCTTACCCATAGAATATGAATTTAGGACCTAAGTTTACATGAATAATCGTTATCAGTGAGTAGGAAAGTGCAGGAGCTCTTATGTGAATCAAGGTTTTTTCCCTTCCTCCTTATTTAGGATCATCCCTTTTAAAATCTGTCTCTTGTTAGTCCTAAACTCTGCAGAAGCAGCACTGAAGCTGGGTTTTAAGAAATACTGAGGTCTCTTCACCCCCCTGAGAGAACTTTGACTAGGTGCTAAAATCCAGAAATCCATCACAGATATTTGTCACAGTATAAAACAGTACAAGGATTTGACAATGTGCATAGTGAAATGATGATTTCCTGTTCCTGTCACACATTTAAATTTCATTTTTGTGATTGCCTTTAAAATGTCAAAACATCTTCAGATATTTTGACCAACAGCTCAAAATCCAGAGAGATTCCACTTTAAATGGCACGAAACAGAGAGACGCAGAGAATTTCCTCGTTGACTTAAACAACTAGAACGGCTGTCAGTGGAGCGCATATCTCCACCAAGGCCAAACAATCCTACACATGTCTGTCAGATCCAGATCATTATCTGGATCTGCACCAAACTGTACCAGGTCACAGATCTCAGCACCAGATACACGTCTGATTTGTTTTATATGAAGATCCAAACATTAATTCCTGAGAAATTGATGAAAATGTCAAAAAATGTCCCAGACCACCGTCAAGGCCCAAGTCAAGAAACACACACCAGACTTCATAGAAAAAAAATCAAATTCATGGTGAATGATCTGGATCTGCCCCAGAATTTAATAGGTTCTGCTCTGACCCATGACCCACCCCTCCACCACGTTTGGTGCACATCTGTTCAGTACTTTTTGTGTAATCCTGCACAAGACACAGGTGTAAACATAACCTCCTTGGCAGAGATAATTCATTGATTAATGATTGATAATTAATGTTGTGTTGACAGGGTTTGTGGTTTCACCTCCACAGTGCTTAAGGTTAAGCTTAAGGTGTTTTATTTGCCTTACCTTTGGCCTTAGTGGTCTCAATTACGGCCCTGGTGCTCAGTAATGGATGTTGAACAAGTTCTGTTCAGCTTTTAATGTGGCGGAGTGAGGTGAAATTAAGCAGAAGCATAAAAGATACCACAAAGTTCACGTCAACGAGCTGCCAGTGTGACTGCATCCCAAAAATATCCCCCTCAGTTTGAGTCAGGCCTAATAATAAAGAGGCAGAGAGCTCAGAGCGCCAGAGTTTAAACAAACTCAGCCGAGCAGATGAATCAGACATTGTCTGTATCGTGGGAAAATTTACATGAGCTGATGCTCATCTTTCTCACGTTCACACCGGTTCAGCTTCACTGCAGCTGCAGGCGGGAAAGTTGAGCTTTGACAACTTTTCTTTATGCTCCGGTGATTCAGATTCACTGTCTCTTCTACCCAGCAGGTATTTAACGTCTGAGAGGATTTACTGCTGCAGTGTCTGTGTATAGGAAATACCTGGTTGATGTGTGAAGGAATAAGTTCATATAAACCTTTTATACATTGAGAAACATTGGTGTTTCTGCCCTTTATCAGAAATATCAACATACTGAACCACTAGTTCCCTGACCAGCAACCACTGCCCAGTCCATTTAAAGATGACGTTTCCCAGCAGAGCAAACAACTGGCAACTGCTTTAACATCAATATGTTTGAATATGTAAACTCTGAGACATTCAGCCTCTGTAACCAAATCCTGGACCTCTATGTCGACACAGTCAAAACGCTGTGAAGGACAGGTGTGTCCGGCTCTTTCAAGAAGAAAGAGAAGCAGAATTAAAATCCTCTCTGTATGGTCACAAAGCTGCACTTTGTTTGCATATCAGGCAAATCCTGACACGGTGAGTGGGTTTTATTTTGAAGCCAAATTCAGTAATTCGGTTAAGTTCGTAATTGTTTCAGAAGTGGCAGCGTTACTTGTCACTGTGCAACACTGACGGCTGGTTTTAAGGCTCAGTTTCTGAATACAGGCTGTGTGCATTTCTCTGTGGACTGAGGCTTTGATACTTTCACAGTATTAATATAGAACCTAGACCTGCTTTATAATCACAAACACATGGACATCTACCTTTAGACTGTGTGGAGCTTTAATAATAGCAGTGTCCTTTATTTATATATCACATTTAAAAAAACAATTACTTTAGAGAAAATACAGTACACTTCCAAAATAGAAAATATACATTGTAATTTTAAAATGCAGTAAAAATCTAAAAATAAGCATGAAACAAATAAAAAATGAGTCTTTGACACATGAGGCCCTGTAAAGCTGACAGGCCTTCAGGAGGAGGTTTGAGAAACTTTCTGTCCAGATGTTGAAAAGGTGTAAACCCATCTGTCTCTCTGAGAAACTAGATTAGTGTGTGTCGCCTCTGTAGGGTCTGTCCGCTGTGATAATGTCTTTGTTCTTCTTGTCAGTCATGAAGCGACTGTTAGTGGCTTCAGCGATTTCAGCACATCTGCTCGTACAGAAATCACTGAGCTGCTGTGGCTTTATCTGACCCCTGATCAGTGAGAGTGATCTGTGGGGCTGAGAGAGCAGAGACGATGAGTGTAGATGGTGTAAGGTGTTCAGAGCGAGCTGCTGTTATTTACATGTGTGACTGACTGTTGTACTCGTTGTAATCCTCACACTGACACAAACTCTTCTTATTCCCTCAGGTTGTTGATTTAAATGCACTTGACTGTTTAACCAAAGCAGAAAGAACAAATTCAGCCAGTTTATTTGTCTTTTCTCCCTCCAGTTATTATCTTCATTCAGGGAAAAATCCTCAAACCAATTTAAAATAGAAACTCCCATTAGCATAAAGCCTCTGTGTGTCTGCACCGTCTCACACTCTGATGGCTGCGCTGCGAATCATCAGCAGATATTCACTTCTCGGCTCTGTTTGCATCTTTAATTTTTCACCTGACTGAGGACGTTAATGGAAACGTTGTTCCAGAGGATGCTGACAGCTCCTTACGTTGGCTGTGAAGCTGAAATTGCTCAGAGGATTTTAATATTTAGGCCAGTGGCTGGAAATAGATTAGTTCTGTGCCCTTTTAGTTTTAAGGCTTTGGTGAAAAAGCATTAGTGTGATCATGAGTGCTGTGTTCGAGGCTCAGCTCTGAATTTAGCTGCAGTGTCAGTCTGATGTTAAATGTAGAGTGAGGGTGGTTTTTAAAGTTTAAGTCAGAAACTTAAAGCTTATATTAGGAATTCATACTTGTATCACTGCATATTGTCTCAGTAAGGTTATATGGAACTGTACAAAATTACACAAACTAGAGAAAATGGTATCCATTTATTTTAAAGTGCAGCTTTTGTTTTCTATTTTCTTCTTCTTCTCTAAATACATTTATTATTAGGCAAAAAAACTAAATAAAAAGTAAATCTGAAAAAAGAAACATAAGAAATTCACAGTTGATAAATAGTTTAACATTAGTAGAGTAGAAACTTGTCAAATTAATTAACATTGTATCATTAATAATCTTTCAACTGAATCAAACCTTATCAGTCAGTTATGTAAATTAGGGCAGAAATAATAAGGCAGTCAACAGGAAAATGAATTAATTGAAAATAGACAGTTCACTTGTTTTAATAAGAAATACCAAATAATCTCTGGTTGCAGCTTCTTAGCTGTGAAGATTTGCTCAATTTCTCAAAATTGAACTTTGATATGTTTTGGATTTTAACTGTTGGTCGTACAAAACAAGACATTTAAAGATGACACCTTCTCCTTGTGATGGTGAATTTTCACAGTTTTGTAATGAAAATAACCCCAACACATAAATGAAAAACAAATCATAATAAAAAAAAGAAGTCACATCATTAATGATTGAACCAGTTCTGGAGCAAAAGAAATATGTTTTGATTCTGTTCACTGATTCCTCAAAGCCAAGTTTGGACCTAATGACCTTCCATATAAATATTGCATGTTGTATTCATATTATATCAGAGTTACAGTGAACAGCTCTTAATTACGACCAGGAGACGCTTTCTGATGGATCTGAAAAAAAAAAAGAAAAATCTGGTTGTTTCAGTCATTGAGGGTCATTAATCCAGATGTAATGGACAGAGTTATATCGTCAGCATATAGGTTGTTTCTGAAATCGTCACTCAACAGAACCTGCAGTCATATAAAGGTCTTGAGTGGTCTGATGACGTGAATGCTCATGTGACGTTAACATGGTTCTTCTAATGTCTACCATCCGAGATGGATGGTAGACATTAGAAATGATGCAGATGTACAGTGTTTCCAGGATGACTGAATCAGTCAGTCGTGATGCAAAAGAAAACAAAATCACTGTATTTCAATTTTACATTTAACAATTTACCAAACAGAACAGTTGGTGGGGGGTTCAAAATAAAATCATCGAAGCATCATAAACACACCCTCTGTCCTTAAATTTATGTTTCTGATTGTTTTGGGAAGGTCAAGATCGTGAACAAACATAAACAGGTTGCGTCTGAGGTCACTGAACTTTTTCTGTATTAAACCAGACCAGGAAGTTTCCTTAACCTTCACCGAGCGCTGTGAGAGTCTGAACACGTTGTAACATGCTGTGTTGATACATTCAGCATCAACATATTTGCACCTTTTCAAACAGATGACTTAACATTTCCTCATTAGGTTTGTAGAAAATGGAATGTGGTTGCAATTATATTTCCTTCCAAACATATTTGCTTCTGCACTTTAGTTGTATATAAAAAGAATTTCTAGGAGACAGGGTCGGACAAGACATGAAGGACTTTTTTTTTTCTCAGTGTTGAAAGTCGCAGAATCATCTTCTACATCCTCAGGTTGCAGGAATGCAGCGTAAATCGCCCCAGCATCATTAACTGGAACAACCCACATTATAACCCCGGTGACACTTTCATCTTTCACCCAAGCAGAGTTTTTATTGGTGTTACTCAACCCAGTTTAATAGCTCAGGAGGTGATTGCATCACATCCTGTGTACTGGTAGATGTTCAGTGTATCAGTGATGGCGTGTGTGGGCTGAAGAGTGTTTGTAGCAGGTTGCATCTTGTCTTTTCACAGCTCGTGCTGCTGCAGTCAGACTGTATCGAACCCTCTTTGTGTAACTGCACTGACTGATTGTTCTGGAGAGATTAACACATCGATCGGAGGCTGCTGTTAAAAGCTCTAACTGCAGACGCTTTTAGTCCCTGTGGGAGTTTTGAATATTTTCATTAACGTGCTGCACGACACTGTGCCAAACTGTGTGTGTGTTTAGTGCTGTGATGGGAAATAACTAATTACTAATAACTAATTACTAGGCTCTGGCTGATATTTCATAATATTGAAAAAACTTTTTTTTTCTTTGTGTCTTCCCTGCTGCCGAGTCTGACCTCGTATCACTTCTTTGCTCACTGTACCTTTGCATGTGACAAATACAACTTTGACCTGCTGTTCAGCGTCAGCATCGCTTACACCTGAAACATAAAATACTGTAATATAGTTAGATTATAACTCCCAGTGTACTGCAGTCGACTTACTTTGGTACTTTACTCAAGTATGATTATGAGGAAATATTTTTGCTATTTGCTGTATTTGTGCTTTTTACTTTTCCCTCTGCATTTAACCCCAAAGTTCACACCAGAAGCGACACGCCAGCGTCCATCTGCCTGAGTCTGACCTCCATGATGTCAGAGCCAGCTGTCCCACCATTCATTTGTACCAACATGCTGCTCACTTATCTATCTGACACTGTACACTGCCAAACGACTGAGCTTTAGGTATTTTATTGTTGCAACTACTTCTGAAGTATTACTGCACTTGTGCTTTAATAATGATAAACTGCTAACCTGTGTAATTCTGTTTGAAAAAGGTTTGAAACAACAGTTTTTCTTTGTGCCACTTTACACAAGCAGATTTCACTGACAGGACTGGTTCAGCAGGGCAGAGTCTTTCTCCTTCAGTTGCTCCCTCTTCTATCACAGAGAAATTCAGTCTGGTGCTTTGTTCACTGGGGACATTTTACAGCCCGAACAATAAGTTACCAGCAACCTTTGATCTACATGTAGTCGTCCCACCTTCAGGCCTCAGACGTCTTTGAATCAGGCCGAAGCTCCACAGCGTTCAGGCCTTTTTCTTCTGCTTATTCAGGAAGTAGAATCTGGTAAATAAAAAAAAAGGTGTAACTGAGCATAATGCAGAGTTTTGCAGAATCGTCCAGTTTCAACGTTCTGTGAGGTGATTTAAGTTTAGTTGTCTTTCTCAATGATCAGGCTTTTATATGCTGCTTTTTGAAAGATAAACTTTATTTAGATGTACAAAAAGACAACTTGAGTTGCGTGGACGGAGTCCTGTTTCAAGAACAGGCCTAGTGATATTCTGTATTTTGTTATTGCCCAGGAAAAGACCCAGAACAACAGTGTTATTCTCTCATTCCTTTCTGTCTTTAAAGCCACTCACAACTTATGGTTTAATTTTAAAGAAAGCAAATGATACAGGAGAAAATTGTTGTTTTGTTGGGGACTATTTTCAACAGTGGATTAATATATGAAAATCCGGAAAGAAGACTCAGACCTTCTCATACCTTTTGAAGGATTAGGTCATTGTTTTTTTTTGTTATTATGAACAAATCCTGTGAAGGGACTGAAACCAGCACTGAATTTAACCCTCGAACACGCACTACACACAGTGTAGCTACAGGTTGATCTTCACCTCTAAAATCTGTTCCAATACAACTGCTCAGTCATGAGTTCTGCCTTTACGGAGATGAAAATGTTGCCGACCATGTTATTATCATTTCAGAAACAGACTTCTGAATGCTGCAGTCCAGTACAACACCACCACTAACTACAGTCTCAGGTGTAGTCAGACGTATGTAGAACTTGTTTTAACAAAAACTGACCATTATGTCCTGAAAGGAAGAATGTGTTGGAAAGCTGTTGTGCAGAGTTGCATTAGATTGTGTGGGTGAACCTCATAAAGTGGCCTCTATGATATAGTTGCATAGAGCCCACCTGTCAGCAGGGAAATGCTGATGCTGTTGCTCTGTTTGAACCTGTGACCTTTCAGCTCCAGGGCAGCTTCACTGACCTCCACGCAGAATCATCCAGGCGTTGTCGTCAGGTTTGTTTCTGCTTTCACGAGCACAAATGTGCTTTTCAGACTCTTACAGCTGATGAAGACTTGAGCTGCTGAAGAGATCAAACCTGTTATCCTCCAGTCACGGGACTTATCCGGCTGCTCTAATAAAGGAGACGATTGTGCTCCCGTGTTAATGGTGTAATTCCCCTAATTGATTTCGGTAGCCTCTCAGCGTCTCACTCAGAAAGTGCAGCGACTGTTGTGGGAATTATTTTAAGTTCCCATAGAAAACTTAGTGCTCTTATTGAGTTTGCAGCTTGGCGGGAAGCCACCGTGTGAGGAGGGAGCTGTGGGATGTTGTCATTCGCTCCTCGTTGGCCACAGCTGTGTGGATGGAAACTGTAAGACACCGCTTGGCTTGGTGTCTCAGATCTTATTGGCAGGCGAGCGGCTGCTCGGCGACCCCCCCGACTCGTTCATGTTAACATGGTTGAGATGCTCCGAGCTGGCAGTAAACCTTCCTCTGTGGTGCTGGATTAATGCTTAAAGCTGATGGAGTTACAGTGAGGGAGTAATATGTATAATGTAAGACGTGATCTGGAGCCCTGACGACTACAGCTGCACTCACACTGACACCTCGTTTCCTGAATAACCAACCGTGATGCTCGATCAGCCCACCACTCTGATGCAGACTAAAATATCTCAACAACCGTTTGATGGATGATGATATTTAGTAAATGAACCCTAATGACTTTAGTGATCCCCTGACTGCATTAGGCTGAGTTTTAGTGAACTATCCCACCAGCTGTCGGACAGACAGGTTTGTCCAGTACTTTATAGCTTATATCCAAATATCATCCTCTGGCTGATATTCAGTAAATCATTAAAGACAGTTGTTGTATGATGGGGTTAAAAATGCAAATATCAGTGAAATAAGAAGTTTAGCATAAAAAAACATTTAGATATCCACATTCTAGTGATAAACAGCAATTAAACCATGTTTATTGTGGGGTATTTTGTAGCATCCTGCTCTTTTACAGTATTTCTACCCTTCAATCACTCACATTTGAATAACTGCACATTTGCTTTCCTTCAAACACAGTTATTATCAGAACAATTATCTTGTTTTATATTTTATTCTGTGCTTTCACTATAAATAAAGTATGTATGTATTGTATTACATTGGTCTTGTGTAATTCAGAGGCTTGTGGCATTAACAGAAGTAAATGTAGGTATTTGATTTGGTTGCTGCAGCCTGTTTACAGAGGAAAACAACATAAATCTGTTTTGCTTCTTTCCCTCTTCACACGTTGTGAGGTTATTTTGCCGTGAAATTCAGCTCATGAACGAACCACGTGAACATGTCATGTCAGATGTTACAGGCTGAACAAAACACACCCCTGACTCTGTGTGTGTGTGTGTGTGTGTGTGTGTGTGTGTGTGTGTGTGTGTGTGTGTGTGTGTGTGTGTGTGTGTGTGTGTGTGTGTGTGTGTGTGATGTTCTCCAGAGCCTGCAGAGCGGCGCGATGGAGGATGGGAAGCCGGTGTGGGCGCCCCACCCAGCGGACGGGTTCCAGCTGGGCACCATAGTGGACATCGGCGCCGACAGCCTCACCATCGAGCCCCTCAAACAGAAGGGAAAGGTGAGAGAGCAGCAGCTCCATTTCAACGCTCCTCTGTCACCAGAGACACACAAACTGTCGAGGAGCTGTTGGTTCATTCCTCTCTAACTTGTCCTGTTTCACATTAACACAGAGTTATTATGTCGTTTTCCACCTTCCTCCCTGACAAAAAACTTAATGCAATAGTACCCATAACCCTCGGCGACTGTTGCTATGGGGAAGTTGCCACCCAGAAGCATGAAACTGACGTTCTGTTCCACCACATTTCAGTATTGTTGCATTTTCTCACAGGTGCTTTGTCACAGAGTCTGTACGACTGAGTCTCTGTGGCAAAGACTGGTGTTAAATGTTTCAGCTGTGGTTGAGTGGCATCATGGGTAATGTAGGCACCAAGTTTAGACAATGAAAACGTCCACAAATCCACAGTTTTAGTGGTAAATCACTGCAGAACTCAGGTGGAAATCTAAACGTACTGATCATCTCTGGTCCCGTCTCTGAGCTGCAGGGTCCTGTCGAGCCTTGATCGAGCTTCTACCTGCAGCATGTTAACAATTTAATGAGTCACTTCATCTCATGAGGAAGAGGCGGCAGCTCTGGAGGCAGTAAAGCATCGTTCAGTGAGTGATCCACCTGCAGACCCTGCAGTTTACAGCCTCGAGTACAGAGTTAATCAGTGATGCCTGACGTCAAGTGGCTTCTCCGCAGCAAGACAAACTTTGATATCTCCTTCCCTGTTCACCGTTAATCCACTTTCCTTCCGCTTTGGACGAGGTGCGCTATGAGAGAAGCTTTTAGTGTGACCAAGAGCCTGTCGCCGCGGTAACCCCTAAAGCTTTGTGTCCACCCTGGTAATCTTTCCCCGGAAGGTCTCTGACTCTGAGGGTTCCCTTTCAAAGAGCCTCCTCACTAATTCCTGTTTACTGTCAGTCTATAAAACACAGGACTGTCACCGTCTAATGGGAACAACAGTGCGTTCAGTGTGTGTGGGGTCCATCACATGTGGAACATTTATAGTCGAAATATGTTTTTTTTTTGTTTTGTTTTTGTTTTTGTTTTTTTGTCCACATTTTTCATTAATTTTCCTTCATTTTTTCTTAAATCTTATCATTTTAATCATAAACATTATTCTCCAGCTCAAACTCACTGTCTATCCGACCAGCTCCTGTAATGAAGAGCTGAAAAGTCAATCATTTAGTTGATTGATAGAAAAATAACTATTGGCCAGCTGTTGTTGCTAATCACTGAATTGTTTCAGTCATTTTTCAACCAGGTTTTTATTTATATTTATTCATATTGAAAGTATTTTCTCTGTCATATGATATTGTAAACTAGATATTTGGGTTTTTTCTGAGACATTTGAAAACATCACATTCAGCTCAGTGAAATCTCTACTAAACAATTAATTGATTGATTGAAAAAAATTGATAAAACAGCAGTTTTACATCAGTGAATGTGCAGTGATGTAACTTTTATGACGTACCTCCTCTACACTTCAGAGGACTACAACAACCACTGCTCTCAGCCCTGGCGGGGCCATGGCTGGGTGTTAAGTCTTGTCAAGTGCAGGTTTGTTATTTGACCCTCCCTCCATCAGTGTGTCCGGTTGTCCTTCATCCTATTATGAAATCAGACAAGCAGCTGTAGACTCTCACTTTCTCAGGTGAAAATCGATTTGAAACGGCTCAAGTGCTCAAATTGATTCACGTGTAGCTTTTCATAGCTTAAGATCTGATTTTGCATCTTGAAACTATGCAGCTTAGATCTGAAGTCATAAAAAAGTGACTGATGGAGCCTTTTGTTGGTCACCTGAAGAAACCCAAACAACATGGCCCAAACTTTAGGCGTCTCTGACCTGAAGCATTTTAAAGGTAGTTTGTTGAGGGCGGGACAAAGCCTGTGTTTCCTGGGAGGTTCAGTTTAGGGTAGTAATGGCCTTTATTGGTTACTGCTGCTCAAAAGAAAAACCCATCAGATCTAAAGGAAGAAAAAAAACAGTTTTTACAGTGTAACCACTGCTTTGGAAACATGGAAGCTCGTGCTCCTCAGATCCGTTCTCAGAGCCAGTTTCCGGGCTGCAGCGGAGGCCTGTCACAGTCCGGACCAGAACAATGTCCAGTCTGTCCTGCCGCGGCCAGTTTGTGCCAGTGCCTGTCGATGTGTTCACTCGCTGGCAGACCTCCAGGGACTGGACGTCAGGAGAAAGACAGAGAGCATGATACCCTGTCATACTATCAGTCACAATGGCTCAGTCTTTGTCCTGTAGTGTCTGTGTTTCCCTGAGGGCGTCCACAGTTTGATCTGCTTCAGAGGTGCTGAGGGAGAAAATGGTGTTTGGCTCATTTTGAAGGATATTATTACAGAAGAGGAGGCTGTCTGAGATTTAAAGAGGCACAAACTAATGTGACATTAAGTAGGAATTTTAATATAAAGATGAACTGAATATGATCTTAAAAATTTTGAAATTATTCTGTAAACCCCAGTTCTCTGAGACTGGACACCCACTGGGAGGCAGGGATATTTTTTGCTTAAGCTCCACCCAGTCTAAAGGTAGATGTCCATGTGTTTGTGATTATAAAGCAGGTCTTGGTTCCATATTCATACTGTGAAAGTATCAAAGCCTCAGTCCACAGAGAAATGCCTGTATTCAGAAATGTCACAACAAAGCAGCCATCGCCCTTTTTCCCCAAGCCCCGCCCACCTGGACCCACCATCCAACCTTGCAGGATTTGGTTTCTGTGAGTGTTTACCTGAAATCTGCTCTAGTAACCTGTTGTTACTAGAGAAGCCTGAGAGAGGAGATGTAACACTACACTGAGATGGTTTTTGGTTCTTATTTTCTGATGGAGATCAACACTTCAGATAAAACACCAGAGAAATGATCTTCAGAGACAAGAAGAACAAGGAGTCCTCCAGCGGTGAAAGGGTGAACAGTGTTTAGCTTCTTTCTCTCTCAGATTACTGACCTTGCGTCACCTCCACCAACCTCCACCTCCACCTCCTCCTCCTCCTCCACCTCCCCCCCTATTTTCTCCCCTCCATTCTCCTCATGCGGCGCAGCGTTGTGGAATCCGTCCAGTTTGGGCTGAGAATGTGGAACATGCCACGGCTGGAAAGAATGAATCGACTGTACGTCACCTTGGCACGGCGGCCTTGGCCCACTGAGGGCCCGCAGTGCCTCTTTAATTGGGCAGATTTAAATGGCCCCGACCTTGAGAGAGAGAAAGAGAGAGAGAGAAAGCCTTCTGAAGCTTACAGGAGCTGGCAGTGATTGGTCGGCAGAAACACAGAAACACCAACACCCCGCCACAGGTCTCCAAAACACTGAGGTCACATGTGTCCTCATAAACCCTCCTGCATTAGTTCGGTGTGGTTGGTTTTAGCTTGAGGAATGTGGAGAGCTGGAACCCCCGAGCTTTTAGAGTAAGAGTAGACTTAAGGTGGAACAGTAGGAAGTAGAACATGTATAGTAGGGCAGTGACAAAAGTCCATTACAATGTCCAAGAGTCCAACACAACATCATCAAATATCTTTTCAACCTACAGTCAAAAACTTCCACAGTATTTAATTAACTACTTCACTCACTTAAAGACGGAGCATCAAATTCTCACATTGAGAACCTGCGACCATCACATGTTCACAGTTTCTGCTTTGAAATGACTCTTATCTGCCAAATGATGGAGCCTAACTGATCCTGAACGTAACAGCATATGGGATGTCCAGTTAAGACATGTAGTGACGAAGCAGTGAAACTGAAGCATCAACAGTGAAGAGCTGAGAGCTGCAGTTCCTCTAACGACCACTAGAGTCTGGCTCCAGCAGTGAGTCAGTCCCCACAGACTCCCATGTTCAAATGTCCAACTTTACAGCAGAAAGAACCATGTTCACAGCCTGGGACAGAAACTGTTCTGGTCTCTGGAGATCATTTCCTCCTTCATGACGACTGTACGGCTGAATTTTTATATAACTTGATAGAACAGAGGGATTGATTGAGGAGGTTTTGCTGCAGTAATGAATGAACTGACGAGTACAAAGTAGCACAAAATGAAAATACTCAAGTAAAGTACAGGATTAAATGTACTTTTCTCTTATATTCTTGTCTGTGAATTCTTGTCTTTGGGATAAAATGTTCTGTTATCTCTGTTGTGAGGTGACTGGGTGGTTAATAATGCAGTGGCGCCTCCCTGCTGTGGATGTGTTGACTGTCCTCTGTCCTCTGTCAGTCACCCTTCACTGATCCTGTTACCTCCTGCCTGCAAATAATTCATCAGGCCTTCGAGTCCCGAGCAGCAGCCGCTGGTATATTTAGCCTCTGGACAGTTGGTTTAAAAACAAGACTCAAACCTGAAATAGTGTCAGGACAGAAAAAAATTCCAAAAATGGAGTGGAAAGAAAAGACAAAAAGCTCCTGTGATTTTTTCCCCCCAAATCCTTCAAAAGAACTGATAGAAACATTTAATTTTCACCCTTTTATAATGGAAGTATGTAGTTGACATTTAAGTTGATGCAGTGATGGACCTAAAGATATTAAATCATCAGCCACGTATAGAAAAACAAAGTCTCAATCATTAATGTTTCCTCTGTTGATGTGGTTTTATTTCATCCTGTTTATTTTCTTTTATTCTAATGAACCTGAACAACTAATCAGTAAATTAAATTTATCAGAAAAATAATTTTTTTCTTTCTTTGATGGCAATAAACACACAGACTCGAGTTTGTATTTTGGAGCTTGGTGATGTTTTCTCATGTGTGACTTAAAGGAGTTAATTGGAAGGTATGCTATTGCTACATAGCCAACGTTAGCATTAGCAGCTGTTTACTTACCAGTGTAGCGTCCAGTCTGTAGCTGCTCGGAGGGCGTGTTATAACCTCTAGTAACGTAAACACAACTGTGGCTGAAGCTCTTGGTAAACGACCACCATCACCTGCTCCCAGCAACAAACCGTGTTCGACGGCAGAGAAAACTTGCATATAGCTCCTTTAAATGATTCATTTTCTTTACTCATTTTCTTTTCTGTCTTGTCTTGCAGACATTTTTGGCTCCCATCAACCAAGTCTTCCCTGCAGAGGACGATGTCAACAAACACGTGGAGGACAACTGTGAGTTTGTTTTTGTTTTACCATCATTTACCTTCTAATATAACTAAGCTCTTTATGTCTGAGTTTTGACTTTTAACTGATTAAAGTGCAACTCATTATATATACATTTGTAAAAATGAGACATAATTTCCTAAAGATCCACAACCGACTGTACAAATCCTCAGATAGAAAAATGAACTTCTGCTGTAGATTTTCCTCAGTAAAATCTTGGTTCTTGTTTGGCTTGAATCCAAATGTTGCATCACTTCAGTTTAACTTGCACTGTCCTGGAGAAACTTTGCTCTGAGCAAATTTAAAGCTTCTCTCCAAAAGATTTTCAGATCTCATCAGAATAAATCACAGATTGTTGCTACAGTAGAAAAGTGTCCCCACACAGTCAGTATCATCATCAGACCTTTAACTTTGGTTCCATACTTGTAGTTTTTCTCAATATTTAAGTTTTCCAACAATTTTCTTTGCCTACAACTCTCAGATGCAATAATTAAATCAATGTTAAAGACACAGAAGAGTTTTAGTACCGTGAGATGAGAAGCTTGGTTTGGTTTACAGTAAAGTGGCTCTTTAAGCTTTTGACAGTGTGTGTTTGTGTTTTTATGGTTGTGCAGCTTGTGTTGTGTGTTGTCTTTATTGCTCCTGTAAACTTTTTTTCTCTCCTATTTGTGTCTCTCAGGTTCTTTGATGTACTTGAATGAAGCCACTCTGCTCAACAACGTTCGTGTGAGATACAGCAAAGACAAAATCTATGTAAGTACTGATATGAGGAAATAAAGCTAATAAAGGTGGGGCTGTGCTAAAACATGCTTAAATTGTCAATACTTACGGCACAATATCTTCAGTGCCTCTGACTGAAGTGTTGGCACTGACGAGAGAAATAAACCAGAGTTGCTATTCAAATTAAACAGAAGTAAAAGCCTGAGAAACACGTGCATCTTCAACCCTGGACCCAAACACATGTCTGGTTTCCCTCTGGATGCAATCAGCAACACAAATAAACACAAGTAATTACATAAGAGCACAAACTGTGGCTGAACACATTCACAGCTGTGGTGTCAAACAAAACTGGGTGCCTCCTCTTACTGAACCACACACACACACACACACACACACACACACACACACACACACACACACACACACACACCCAGTCGTGCTGTAGATCATAATGATTTCCGTCAGTGACGCAGCTGAAAGTTCTTCACATATAAAAAATGAAAGATTAAAGAAGAGATGTAAACAGTGGACCTGATAAAATCAAAGTAATAAAATCATTTTATTTAAAGGTCTCTACAATGAGCAGGTCAGTCACATTCACCTCACATCACCACGTGAACACACACGTCACATTTATTCATTCACTCAGTTTTTCTCTCCTCTTGTGGTTTTGTGTTTTTACGAGGACCCTCTGTGATTTTCTTTACCCATAAGCCCCCAACATTAACCATGACGAACCTAAACGCCTCACACAGGTCTTTGAGGGTGGAAGGAGACCGGACAGAGTTGACCATCACCATCTTTAAACAGAGTCTCTCTCTAAAGATTTCATTGTTGTCCATAATAAATTCCAGTGTCCTCATGAGTGTCCTCACTGACCAAATATAGAGGACCAGACAACGTGTCCTCACCCTCTAAAAATGTCCTCCCTTTCTTAAAATAGACTCACTCTCCAAAGATTTCATCACTTTCCAAAAAACCTAAATTTCCAAAAAATGTTCTCTCGCTCCAAATGTGTCTTGTTTTTTTTTATCTCTTCACTGTGCAAAATGTTGTCACTTATGAAAACGTCCAGATTTTGTAAATTGTTGTAAATTGTCTTGAGTTTTCACTTTTAAAAAAAAATTGTTGTTTTATTACATTTTCCTAAAATGTTCAGATTTGGTTAAAATGTCTTTCTCATGGTCTAAAGCTGAAATCTTCAGTCATGTTCCCTCGTCATCCTCGTCTTCCTCTGAGGTGATGCAGCTGGTGTCGGCTGTGAATCAGACTTAGTGGACACTGACATCTAGTGGCTGAAGGAGGAAGTGACTGTGAAACGTCACCTGCAGTAAATTCCACCTTCATATGGACCTGATTGTTCAGTTTTATTGAAACTGTTCAGAGCTTTATGGACATTTTG
The DNA here is from genome assembly GCF_046630095.1 of Trachinotus anak. NCBI lineage: Eukaryota > Metazoa > Chordata > Actinopteri > Carangiformes > Carangidae > Trachinotus > Trachinotus anak. The sequence continues at coordinate 7,438,116 of NW_027273882.1, read as the reverse complement.
CAGGATGTAGTTTGTGCTGCTGTTGTGTTTATTGTTGTCCAGGTTTTATTTCATCCTCATTAATAGAACTGTGGTGGATGAAATACGAGACACCTCCAAAATGACCCTGAATTTGTTTCAACACCTCTGAACATTTTAACCTTCATGAAGCAGGATTTATTGCAGCACTGTTGTATTAGTACCTAATAAACTGGAAACTGTGATGTGGGATTCTGGGAAATGTAGGATATGACCAAGGGAAATTCATGCTGCAGGTTGAGAGGAAAGCGGATGATTGTGTGGCCTCTGGAGATCGTCAGTTTTGTCACCTGCTGTTCCTGAACGATTTCTTCTTCTTCTCCTCCTCCGTCAGACGTTTGTAGCCAACATCCTGATCGCAGTGAACCCCTACTATGACATCCCAAAGCTTTACTCGCCGGAGACCATCAAGCAGTACCGGGGCCGGTCTCTGGGCACGCTGCCGCCGCACGTGTACGCCATCGGTGAGTGAACGCACCTGCTGCTGAGGTGAAGCCTCAGTTAACAGGAGAACGAGCTCTGCTCAGTGTGCTGTAGCTGGTGAGGTGTGGGAGGGACACAGAGTTTAATATGATCAGTGTGAACAGGTCAGGGAACAGCACAGACTGACAGAGTTTCAGTGTTTGTCAGGTAAAAGCCTCCGAGTCACAGGAAACTGACTGTGTTATTGATTAGTCATCATTGATATTACAGCAGCTGCACTGACTAAACTGACAAAATGCAGATTTCCTCATGTTTTTTCTTCTTCTACTTTTATTTTGGTCATCATGTGATGATTTTATTTTGAAGGAGACAGGTGTTGTTTGATTTTTCACACCAGTTGTTGGGGGAAATAATTTGGCTTTAGTCATTTTACAACCTTAAATTCTTCCTGACCGAGGTTTATGGAAAGGAACAGAAACAGTCAGTGAGATGACAGTGTCATTCATGGACTAATACAATAATTAAAAGAGGCAAATGTACTTTAGTAGTGATCTGTAAGTCTTTTTAACTTTGATATTTTTAGAAATGCTGATGCTGCTGTTTAATTCATTATCTTCTGTTACCATCAAAACAAGGCAAAAGCAACATAGTGATGCAACATAAAGTATTGGAGCAGAGTCACTGGACAAATTCAGATTAAGATTAAGAGTCTGGTGATGCTCTATATGTTTCTTATCATTAATGAATCCAATGAATTGATGCTGCTAATGAGTATTTTCCTCTGTGCAGTGTCAGTTCAGTTATAACCAGGCAGCAGTCAGCGCTCAGATTTCCCACAGTCCCCTGAACGTCTCAGTTTGTCTACACTCAGACTAAATAATCACCTTTATACAGCAGAAGAAGATGAGCAGTTGAATATCTGCTCTAACAGCCTGTTGTGTGTGTGTGTGTGTGTGTGTGTGTGTGTGTGTGTGTGTGGACTCTATCAGCTGATAAGGCCTACAGGGACATGAAGGTCCTGAAGATGAGCCAGTCCATCATCGTCTCAGGGGAGTCTGGAGCCGGGAAGACGGAGAACACCAAGTTTGTGCTCAGGTGAGGATGAGGATGAAGATGAGGCTGCACCTTTTATACATCACAGAGGGAGAAGGTCACTTTCTCAGGCCTTCACTTGTTCTGGAGAAATTCAATTTTGAGTCGATCACTTATATATGTTTAAACTTTTGGTTTATTTGAACCTGGTAACGTTCCATCGTTATGAGTTTCTTTTACTCATTTTAATTTGTTATTTGTTTAAATGTTAATAATTGGAGAACTTTGAGACGTCTGTACTGGGTGAATTCTTGCTCAGTGTGGAATCAGTGATTAAATCCATCAGTGTCAAAGTGAAATGACAAGATGTGTAACAGGAACACAAGAACTGGTCTTAACAGCACAATAAAGTCACAACACACAGTGAAAGATCCAGCAGTTAAAAACAAACCTTTGACTAAACTTTATTTACAGCAGCTGTTAAAAACAACAGGACTCAAGCTGCACATAGATACAAATATATAAATGAGTCTAAAAGACAGAAGACCAGAGGCAACAACTACACTAATAATATATGATTTGTTTTTTATAAATACACACAACTGTGAAGATATTTGTGAATATTTTGTTTTAACAGATCTACACCAGTCAGTTGTTCCTGGAGACTGAACTCTAGGGTCGAGTGATACGACAGTTTATTCACTGAGGCGACCAAAAAAAACCAAAAAACTGAAAATACCTGAAATATATTCAACAGTGCCACAAACTTAGTCGTCAGAGGCGACGTTACATCTTTAACTGAAGCCATGAAGCATTCTGGGAAATGAGTCGCTGCCTGTCATCCCCACGTCACTCTGAACTCTGCACTGTGTGTTTCTGTCGACAGATACTTGACGACCTCGTATGGAACAGGTCAGGACATAGACGAGAGGATAGTGGAAGGTAAGATCCAGACTCCCGCTCTTTGAATCAGCTGTTTCTGCTGCTTCTGCCTGTGTTTGTGACCCCACTCCCCCCCCCTCCGACCCTGCAGCGAACCCTCTGCTGGAGGCTTTCGGAAACGCGAAAACCGTCCGGAACAACAACAGCAGCCGCTTTGGAAAGTTTGTGGAAATCCACTTCAATGAGAAGGTACTGTGTGCTGTGTTTTTTTTCATCTTTAAACCTCAGAGTTTGTCTCCTGAGGTCAGAGTTTTACAAACAATAAGAGGTTATGAATTAAATATGATGCCTAATAGCTGTGGTTATGCAGCATGAGGTGTTCGTATTGAGCTTCATATCCACTTAATGTTTATCTCTGCTTCATGAATAAACACAAACAACAAGAGTCCCTGAACCCACGTAGATGCTTACACAGCAAAAAAAAAGAAACAAACAGTAATGAGGTTTTTCTCCAGTTTTTATCACTTTTCTCTCCTGTCTCTGTATATGTTACAGCGGTTTGTGCATATCTGCTATAAATCAGCATATTTCCAGATAGATTTCATTTTTCTTTCTGTCTTTCCCCATTTCCGACTTTATTATCTGCAGTTTTTTCCATCTAAATCGCTGCTGCTTTATTAAAGGTCCCATATATTACACTGCTCCTGTGTTTTATCTGAAGTGTTGATCTCCATCAGAAGATATATTTGTGGTTTCAAGAACCAAAAACCATCTCAGTGTAGTTTTACATCTCCTCTCTCAGGCTTCTCTCTGAGGCTCTAGTAACAACAGGTCAGTCAGCCAATCAGAAGAGAGATTATCAGCCTCTCCTCTGATTGGCTGACTGCTTTCTGAGTGATCCAATAAAATATAGCAGATATCAGGAAAAATTTAGAAAAACCAAATCTTGCAAGGTTGGATGGTGGGTCCAGGTGGGCGGGGCTTACTGCTCTGTTGTGACATCACAAAGTTCCAGAAGTCCTGACGGCTGGTTTTAAAGCTCAGTGTCTGAATACAGGCTGTGTGCATTTCTCTGTGGACTGAGGCTTTGATACTTTCACAGTATTAATATAGAACCTAGACCTGCTTTATAATCACAAACACATGGACGTCTACCTTTAGACTGGGTGGAGCTTTAAAGCTTCTGTTTCCTTGCACATTGTGTCATTAGTTATGTAACAGGATATGAGGTCAACATTAACAGATGCCTACTTTTACAAGTATTAGTGTGTTTTTGTGACATGAGTGTTGGAACCACACATGTATTATCTGTGTGTTTTCTCATCAGAATGCCGTGGTCGGCGGCTTCGTGTCGCACTACCTGCTGGAGAAGTCGAGGATCTGCAGACAGAGCCAAGAGGAGAGAAACTACCACATCTTCTACCGACTGTGCGCCGGAGCGCCCGAGGAAATCAGGCAGAAGTTTCACCTCAGCTCCCCGGACACGTTCAGGGTACGAACGATCTGATCTCTACATTTGATGGCTCATAAATCCATGTGGGATGAATGAATGAATCAAATGGACAGAGAGGGACAGATGGAGATTTCCATCGCTTTTGTGGTCATGACGGTTTTTAAATAGATTTTAACCACAAGTGTTAAAGAATGATTGACCTTAGTATTTGGTGCTGGGCATGTCCCAATCCACGAAAAACCAGACCTGATCCAACTGAGATCAGAGAGTGGTCAGAGTCAGTTTGAAATAAAAACCAGGATAACTGGACCCGTTCCAAACCGTGGTCCACATGACCAGACCCTCAAAGATTGAGAGTTTCACCAGCTCAGTCATTTCTCACAGCTCACACAGAAAACACATCTTTCTCTTGTGACGATGATGATGATGACGATGCACCACAGTGAAGAACAGAGAGGCATCTGTATTAGACATATTGACCCAGGACGTTAGGAGACCTGATGAGTCTGAATATAACCAGGACTCTGACTTTTAAATCACTGTCACAAACCAAAAGCAATAAAGAGACTCGTGCAGTTACTTGCTGCAGGGCTGGAGTGGGACTCACGGCCTTTAAAGCTCATTGAGCTGTGAAGCATCAGCGACACCAGATGGCAGCACTGAGCCGTCACTGAGTCCAGAGTCCAGCTGTCATTGGAAACAGATCTTTATTAAAGCTGGAGCCCATCTGGATGTTGTGCTCGCACCGCTCAGTGTTTATTATCAGCTGTGGAAAGAGCGGAGGGGGATCAAATGGTCTTGTTTACCATCAGGTTTGCTTTCTGTTAAACATAAATTGCTCACCTCCAGTTACGAACAGAGGAGGCTACAGTAATGGCTGCAGCAGCAGTGCGTAATGGACAGATAATGGCTGTTACATTGCGGCTGCTGCTCAGATGAAAGGGAGGACAGACGTATTGATCTTTGGCTGTCGCAGTGGTACCTGTGAAAGCGCTCTCAGTAAACAGCACACAGGCTGCGTGGTACTTAACAACAGAGCAGATTCACAAAAACAGATTGAAACGTTTCACCCTTTGAACCCAACTGATGCATTTTGTTGAAAGTCGCTCTCCTTCTTCTCAGACTCACAACTCGGTTAAATCTGGACAATAAAAAAAATAACACGACAAGAAACAGGAGTTTTGATCACAGACTGTGAATAAAGATGGACGCAGCCTCTGTGAGGTCACCCCCAGTTTTCTGGAGAGCGGTTTTGAAACTCTGCTCGCCATCACCACCTGGCAGTGCCTGACTCCGCCTACCTCTCAGCTAATCCAGAAATGGGCAGGTGTTGGGTGTGGGTGGAGCCGAGACCTCGGTGCGGGAAAGAAAAATGAAAATAAAGTGTAATATTATCTGTAACAATGGCCATAACAAAAAAGTACAGAAGCCTCCAAATGCCACAGGCTAAAATCAGGAGGTGTTTGCACAAAGTACCTCAAGTTTTCTACTGAATATAACACAAGGGTTTTATTTCTCCTTAGCTGATGGAGGGTTTTGCACAGAATCTCTTAAAGTTAGTTAAAGTAAGTAATTTGCAGCAGTGAAAGAGAGTTTACAGCAGTAAAATTCTATGGTTTCCATGGAGACTGTATGTTTGCCAGCAATCACTTCTGGGGAGATGGCAACGTTAGAGGAGCGCGCTGCTTTGACAGGATCGTATCGTTAACCTCGGCGAGTGACCGACACACCTGTGATCTGGACAGAAACACCTCCACTACACCTGAGCGCAGAGGTGCGTAGCATGGACCTGAAGAACAACCATGAGTAACGAAGCAGGTCAAACCTGTGATGTGACATCATTAAAGGTCTCCATTGGGCTCCTCCCACTCTTCTTGGGATGAGTTCATTTTCTTCATTTATCACCACGAACTTGATCCTGCTGCAGTTGAGATAGAGTCAGAGGTTCCTTTAGCTTTTTCCCTCACTGTGGTCGCTAAGGTCCTTTGTTTGGAGGCTTAACTGACTTTAAGTGATTTCATTAGTATCAGACCAAGATGAGGAGAAAACCTTAAATACACAAGTGAACATTTTAAGGAAACCTTAAGGGTGTTTTGTGCCACTGTTTTTATTTGAAGGGAATCTTAACTCAGACCTAAATGAAAATCGTAAAGTTCACCTGCTCCTCTCAGTGAAGAGCTGAGTCATAATCGTCCTCTCTACTGCTGGAGAAAAAAGTCTTTTGAGGCCTCTTTCTTTTTTCAGGAGTCCTCCCTTTATTGGCAGCATCTCCGTTCAATAGTCTGCTCTCACATGCGTTATTCTCTGAGCCCCCCTCTGCAACTTATTACACCTCCCGCGGTCACTTGAGCAGCTTCCAATGGCTTCATATATCTGCAGTTTTCCCTGCTGCTGGGCAGAGGACAGGAAGATTCAGTGAGTTCCCTTCCTGCAGATCCAGCTCAGCCGCAATGAACTGCGTGTTGTTTCCTACTCCAGAAGGAGGGACGAGCTCCGTTCACGTCAGTCCAGGATGTTTCTAAGAAAACATGTCTTTGGTTTAAAGTGACGCAACAAATACAACAAATGCTGCTGTTGAGTTGTCTTCTTAAGTTATCCCAAATGTTTCCATCAAATGTTACTAACAATTACAATTACTAACGTAACGTTTCATTGGTCACCTGTCAATGATGTCATATCCCCTATGTGCATGTGTCAGCGTTGTGGTTTCCTGTGTGAAGCTCAAAACTGATTTTGTCCAGTTTTAATTCCCATTTTTAAGATTCACTTTTTACACCTCGATGGTTTTCAACTATATATTTGAACCAGATGAAGGATTTTAGTCGTCGGACGTCTGAAACTTAAGTTATCAGAGAAATAAGCTGAGCTAATGTTAGACTTAGCTTAAGACGCCCTGTATCCACTGAGGACCATCACTGACTTATTCAGTGTTGCTACTAGTTTTAATCCCCTGGTCTGTTTGTTGTGGAGCATCTGTGGAGAAATCAGCTCGAGTTACAAACCTTGGAAAGACGTTGGAGGAAAAGTTGAAAGCGCCTTCGGAGCATCTTTGTGTCAGAGAGCGAACAGGAGCCTCGGGGCGACGCTGGGGTGTTTTGGAGGAGTTGAGATTGAACAAGCGTCTGCAGAGATGGAAAACAAGGGGAACAAAACGTGTCTCATCTGGAATCTGCTGAGGCGACGGGAGGCTGAATGAGCATGGGGTCCTCCCTGTGGCTTCTGCTGTAATGAAAGTTTTTGTCTGTGTCCACCTGTTGGGCCAAAAGGACCTGAATCTGTTGTCTTTCCTCCTCCCCCTCCCTAAGTCATCTGGGAAATTTGTGTCTGCGTCGTCGTCACCTTGTTTCTCTGTGTACAGCAGGTGAACAGCCATGAAAACAGGTGCACAATAAGTCGTGGGGGGGGGCTCTTTGTGCAAATGCAGATTCAGAGATTGAGGTGAGTTCTGAACGCCAGAGTCAGACTCTCTCATCACATCCAGACACCGAAACTCCAGGAAACTGGTTCACACAAACATTCTCACCTGACTTCACAGGTAATTTTATGTCATTCTACTGCACAAATGCAATGGAACTACACAGTGAATTCCCTCTTATTATTTATGAAATACGTTCTTTGTTTTCATCCTTTTTATGCCTCTGTGGGCCGCAGGCATCAGGTCTGTGGTTGTCTGTCTGTACTTCATGTACGTGTTGGTCTCACACATGATATCTCAGTAACACCTTGAGGGAACTTCTTCAAATTTGGCACAAACGTTTCATTTCGACTCAGAGATGAACTGATTAGATTTTGCTGGTCAAAGGTCAAAGTGACCTTGGGAATCCAATATCTCAGGAATCCCTTTGCATTTGGTACAAACGTTCATCTGGACTCAAGGATGAACTGATTAGATTTTGGTGGTCAGAGGTCAAAGGTCAAGCCATAACTCAAGACTTCACACACAGCGATGATGATGATGATGATGATGATGATGATAAAATTTCACACAAATGGTTAATATTTTATATGATGTTGGATAAACAGAGATGGAATCTGAAGCTAGTCTGAGTTTTATTTTTACTTTACTGTTTCTCTCTTTTACAGCAAAAAATATCATTTAAATAAAGTTTTACTGCATCATTATAGTTAAAGTGTGAATCACTGTTTTCTTGTCTTTGCTGATATATTGTCCTTTGTCTCGGTCTCTTGCAGTACCTGAACAGAGGATGCACTCGCTTCTTCGCCTCCAAAGACACAGACAAGCAGATCATGCAGAATCGCAAGAGCCCAGAGGTACAGTAGCTTCACTCTCTGCCCCAGATCCCACAGAAGAAACTCATGAAAGGTAGAATAAAGTTTATAGAAGGAAAAGGTTAGAGCTGTTTCACAGAGTGGAGTGTCGAGGATTTCAAACTGTGTCATAAATATTTCTGGATAAAAACCAGGTCTGGTTCGAACACTGTGCAGCTGCAGAATTCTGGAGGAGGAGGCTGGTTTAACTTGATTTCTCTTTTCTTCTTCTTTCTTTTGTCGTCATATTTACTAACGTTAAAGTCAGATTTCATGGAGAAATAAGGAACATTTGAAACCATCCTAATGTTCATGTGACAGACGACACACACAGAAGAGTTTGACACGAAGGAGACGTGAGAGAAGCAGTGAAACACTTTTATATTTGAGCCTGTTGTTCCTCAGTGAATGAAGTGCTGGAGGAAGCTTCCAGAAGCTGCTGTGGAAATCAGATGTGGACTGATGACACAGCTGTAATTGGCTGAGCAGACGCAGTGGTTGACTCGCTGACTAACATCTGGAGGGTTTGCTGAGTTGAGCGGCACAGTTTGGTTCTCGCAGATTTGATCTCTTGTTGTTCAGAGATTTGTGACGAGTGCGTCTCAGCCTGGTTCATCAGTTTTGAGTGTCCCCTGGAAACACGTCTGTTGTGTTGTGTGTGTTTGCGGCACACGTGTTGTCAAATTGATGAAGGTGTTTTCTGAATTTCTTCGTGTGTTGAGCTCTCAGGGCCACCGTAGTATTAATATAACCCTCCCCTTTTAAACGGAGTCAGATCATTTTGAGTAACTTCATGTAAACACAGCGGGGATACAAGCAATAAATATTTTCTTTATCAAATAATTAAAATATCAGTTATTAAATATATTAATTGCTTTGCCTATAAAATATCAACAAATAGCCTAAAGCACCTGTGATAATGTCTGAACCTGGAGGATGTTCAGTTTCCATCAGATATGAGACAGAAGAGCAGCACAGGGATTTTTATTTTCCAGCTGTGAAACAAAGCAGCTCAGCACCTGTAACTTTTAGTCTTGTGAGTGTAGTTGTTGAATGTTGTTGCTCCTGAGCTGCCGTGTGTTTTTATTTTCCTCCAGCCCGGCAGCTCTATGTGGCTGTGGTGTGTTCGTGTCCCCCATGTTTCCTTCTCAATCTTAGTTACAAGCTTCATGCAAACTGAGAGCAGAGAGGAGCGGAGCCTCTGCCGCCCTGTGGGCTGCAAGACAGGAAGCTGTCGCTCTGCAGACTCCATCAGTGCCTCGTCAGACCTGACTCAGCAGATTCATTCAGATTCGCTGCCTCCAGCTCCTGTTTTTCTTCTCCAGGTTTTTCTGTGCAGAACGTTTGATTCCCAGCCCATCACCTCCTCCTCCTCCTCCTCTGTTCCTCTGTGTGTCTTTCCCTCTCTCACCCACCTGCTGTTTGCTCACTGTCTCTTCTCATCTCCAGCAGAACAGATTTTTCAGGTGTGATTCTGATTATTGGTTTCTTATTGGTTACCCTCTGTAACTCCGGAAATATAAATGTTAATCTGTGTTTATATTACTCATCTAAGAAAATAGACAAACTCAGCCTCTCCCCTGTGAAGGAAACTAAAGTAAAACTATTGTGCAAGAATCACTTTAGTTCATTTACAAACAAGAAATTAAATTCATAGTTCAGTTTCCTAGAGGACACAATAAAAGCCCAAGTTAAAATGTGCAGTTTTATTTTGAAAAAAAGACATTTATTAGGTACTGAACTGTGTGACTGGGCTACAGCTGTGCTTTTTCTGGGGGGGGAGGGTCGTGGCTCAAAAAACGAGTCAGTATCTGGGGTCACCACCATCTGATGCAGTGCGACGCATCAGATTGTTGATCAGGTTGTTGATTGTTGGATCACTGCTCTTTAAAACCAAAAAAAAACCTGCCTGACTGTAAAACAAAACCAAAGCCTGGTCATGAATATGTAAATCATAATATACTGTGTGTATCAGAAGGTGTGACAGTTGAACACTTTGCAAACATGACTTGTGGGAAGTGGAGTTCACACTCTGTGGGATCCAGGTTTGCAGGATGCTGCTGCTTCTGCTGCTGCCAGAGGCGAATTAGTGTCCGATCAGTTCTGACAGTTTTTCACTCTGCAAAACAACAACAACAACAACAAGTCCTAACAAGTGATTCAGTGGCATCTTCAGGCTTTAATGCGAGACTGAAAGTTTTGCACAGCAGCTAGTGACAGTTGACAGAGTAACTGTGAAGCAGCAAACTGACACAATCATGTCAGTTACACAAGAATATCTGTCTGAGCTGCTGAATAGTTGATTATGAATAAATTCAGATTTTATTTTCTCAGAGACGGATTTGTTATCTCACCTTGAGGTTCCTAAAAAGTGATTATTATGTTTTTCTTAAAAAAAAAATCGAAGTAATTTGCTTCATTTGGTGGCACTGGTGTCAAGAAAATGACACTTTAAGATTTAAAGGTCCACTTTTCCTGTGTTTTATCTGGAGTGTTGACATCCATCAGAAGATTTATTTGTGGTTTAAAGAACCAAAAACCATCTCAGTGTAGTTTTACGTCTCTTGATCCAATAAAAATACAGCAGATTTCAGGTAAACACTCAGAGAAACCAAATCCTGCAAGGTTGGATGGTGGGTCCAGGTGGGCGGGGCTTGGGGCATGGCTGAGGTTGGTGACTGCTTTGTTGTGACATCACAAAGTTCCAGAAGTCCTGACGGCTGGTTTTAAGGCCCAGTTTCTGAATACAGGCTGTGTGCATTTCTCTGTGGACTGAGGCTTTGATACTTTCACAGTATTAATATAGAACCTAGACCTGCTTTATAATCACAAACACATGGACATCTACCTTTAGACTGGGTGGAGCTTTAAGCTGTGAGATTTCAAACTGAAGCACACAGCTCTGGTTCACAGCTGCTGATGAAGGACTCTGTTTGTTTTCATCTGAACTCTTCTCTCAAGCAGCTGAGGTGTGAAACTCAGACAGTAAAGCTGAGAATATGTTGACAAAGCAGCCTTTGAATATATGTGTGTAATTATAAAAGCTTGTTCTGCGACAATCAAATTAAAGGAAACGAAGCTCAGCATCAGATTGTGTCAACAACAAAGAGCCTCTCAGATGTTTCATTAGCGCCGTTGTGTTTCTGGCCTGGAATTCCTCACTGAAAACCAGCTCTGTTGTATAATCTCATCATTTCCAGAAAAAGTTCAGATGCTTCTATTCAAACAGCAAACATTTTAATTAGCAGCCGGGCCGAGAGTCTCAGCACAGCACAAAGACATCTAATGCGCCGCATTAATAAGAAAACCTCATCGTGTGAAATGAGCTCCTTCCTTTGCCTTTGGCCTTTGATTAATTATGCACAAGTATTCCATTACTGGGGCTGTGTATGGCATTCCCTGCAGTGTAGCATTATTAATTATTATAGCCATTAAGAGGAACATGGTGCAGAGATTGGTGCTGTTCTGTCCCAGATGAGGACACTATTCTGCCGAGACTCATAAATCCAATTATATAGATTTCTAATTAAATTCATTGGGATCACTGAAACCTAGAAAATCCAATAAGTCAGCCTTCGCATTTCGTCAAAGCTTGAATAACATATCATCATTTGTTGTAATATTTTTATCCATCATAAAAACCATGAGTATTAATGAACTTACTATTTCAGTTTGAACCGACAAGAACAAAACTGTACATCTGTCTTTTTTTTTTGGTTAATTATTAAAATAAAAAATAACTTGAACATCGGCCCACTTCCAACTCTGTAACAATAAGGAGGCTGAATAATAATGATTGAACATTCAGGACTGAACATAAAACACAACAACATAAGAGTTCTTATTATTGGCTGATCACAGTGATGGGCCTTAATAGGAGGGAAAAAATAATGAAAGGAGTTTTTTTTAATGTGTTTAAAGATAATTTTGTTTTAATTTTATATTTTTATTGTTTTTTTTTTTTGTTTTAGAATTATATCTTTGCCTTCACGGCCCTCAGATTAGGAACTACTGATATAGGCAATGAGTTAAATTAAATTCTTATTAACAATTAATTAGTTTTTTTCTTTGCCATACAGATGTAAAGGCAATGCAACATAATATAATGTAACACACATTTTTCTTCCTTTATTTTTCATGACCATAATAACAATAATGTTGATAATAATTGTGATGTGATGACATGTTGATAATAGTTTTGCAGTTTCTCGTGATTCGTGACTGAGTATAAAGAAGCAGCTTCACCCACAGCTGCAGTTTGGAGAAACCTCGCCACTGAGCTGCAGCTCCTCACCGGGCTTTAACACGCCGTGATAATGGCTCCGAAATGAAACAGCAAACACAGCTTGGAACCAAAAAGCAGAAATATGCTTTTAATTGAGGTTGTAACTGTAAAGTTTAAGGAGCAGATTTCACCCCGATGGTTCAGGAGATTGAAATGGGAGGATGAGATCAGTGCAGCGGCCTCTCCACAGACCAGTTGCGATGGAGCAGACATATAAACTGTAAAGTTGCCTGGCAAAGACTCCAAGTTCACTCTGTGTGTCTTACTTTCTTTTTTAGAAATGTAATTTGTGTTCTAACATAAGTTGAATATTAACCTGTCTGCTTTACACCTGAGTTATAGACGGATTGTCTTAAAATCAGTTTAACAAATACAGACTTTAACAGGCATTTAGTTATTAAAAATGACTTCATCTTAGTTTTTCAGATTTGTCAGGATTATTTTATGCTGTCATCAGGAAAAATCAGATGATTTATTGTCGTCTAACTGATGCTTCCTCCAACCCTCTGATACGACCCACAGTGCTGCAGTAGTTTTCCTGTTTGAATCAGACTCTTGTTTTGGACTGAGTAAGCACACAAACAGTTGGACAGAGGGAAGTGCTTTGTCCTGGGGAGTGGCCTGAGAAAAGTTTGTGAAGTGCTTTTGCTTTATTTCACTACTGCAAAAAAAAAAAAGTCAGCAGATACTCAGCAGAAATAGCATTTGCAAAAAAATAATAATAATATGATGAAAAAAAGAATCCAGGCTTTGTGCCCTCACTCGACTCGCACCAGGAGGGAGGAAGTGTGCAGCAGGACAGATGATATCTGCTGAGGTCCAGGTTCAGAGAGAGGAACCCTGCCTCACACTGAGAGAAGATAAGATGAGCTTAAACTTCAGGAAACAAACATGTAGATTTGAAGGTGGCGTCTCACCCCTCCCGGCTGGTGCTTCAGGTTAAGCAAAACAAATGCACAAAAGCATTGTTTGCAAACTGGATCCAGGTCGGGTGTAGTCATAGGTGCTGCTTGCTGTATTCACTGATGAATAATGTATGTATGTCTCCTCACTGCTCCGGCTCATGTCACACAGGATGACAAGGTGATTCGGTGTTCCTCCTCCTCCTCTTCCTCCTCTTCCTCATCCTCCTCCTCTTCCTCCTCCTCCTCCTCCTCCTCCTCCTCCTCTCTGACTCTGTTAGATCTTGAAATCGATGTGAATGTTGGGGAAGTTCACATCCTCTCTGAGTGTGTTGGGGTTAATGCATGCACCACTTCTGTATTCCTTCCACCTCTGGAGTGCTCTGTGTGGTTTCCTACTTTTCTCTGCTGGGTGGAGGACGTAGAGCGTTTCAGTCGGGCCGACATCTTCTGTAAGGTTGTGTATCTCAGAATGTCACAGTGCAGTGGTGTAAACGCCGTCCCGAGCTGTTTGTGTCCACAGAAATCAAAATGCAGATTTAGGAGTCTCTTCATCTGTTGGTATTTGCAAGTTATGTTCAATGAAATGTTTCCACCACAAGACATAATGTTTATTAGTTTAAAATCCAGTTTACTGGAAGGTCTGCGGGATTGTTGTTGTCTTCAGGGACCAGCGGCCTATCAGATCGATGCTTTTACAACACAAACAAATGCAGTTATTACTTTTATTTTACATAGATTAGATTTCTTTCCCTGATACAAGCCTAAGAAACACATATCATATATAAACCAATTCAGCCTTGTACCAACCTGCTGACATGCAGCAAATTGATAATATATTTCACATAAATCTGCCAGGTTAGTGCAAAGAAAGAGATTTTTAATATGTATCAGAATTTGCATCAAAATACAAACAATCATGAAGTACTAGTACCAACCTTTCTTCATTTCAGTGCCGATTTCATGAGTAGCACCTTCTCGCAATGTTAAAGCTGCAGAAAACCATTAGAGAAAGAGGAAAGAAAGAGATGTTATTGCTGGATCTGCACTAAAAGTTGGTCGTTGGCCTAACTTTCTACCAGATTGAGATTCACCTTCTAAACCTTTAAAATACAGAATATCAGAATATATCTGTTTGGTTATAATTATCCATCCAAGCAGGGGTTGTTACTAGTTGTGCCCACATATCAATAAATCTTTGTAACCTAACGATTGTTTGGTTCGTGTTCCCTTACATCTAAGTGCGTTTACTGGCTCCTCGACTGGCATTTTCTCACCGAGCCAAAAGGAGAAAAGCCTCCAAAAACGAGTTAAATTGCTCTTAATGCATAAATAAATGCTTGTTGAATTGAATTTGCCAAAGTGTTTAATACCTCAGCGGCCGTGCAGAGAATTATCAGGCCTTTGGTTTGCAGCGAACGTTCCCTTCCTTCCATTCCATCGACTTCATGAGCCTCAATGAAAAAAGCTAAATGAAAATCCAATGAGACGCTGATTAAGCAGCTGAGCCAGCTAAGCAGAAGAATTCATTTTCTACTGAATTCTATCACAGGGGACACAGAGTGGTTGGTCTCTAGCCTGCAGATATCATCAGACTGTGACATTCTTGAGTGGGTTTTTCAGGTGTGTGTGTTTCCTCCTTCACTATCTTCGCCTTCTCTCTGCTGCAGATAGAGGTTTTGTCGTGTGCTGCTTATTCTGCCTTTTATATTTCTTCTGCACAATAGATTCGAGGAGTTGTATACAACATATATGTGTCCTGTTGGGCCAATGTAGAATCCAGAGAAGTTGCAGAAAATCTCAGTGGGCAACATAAATATTAAAATGATTTCTTTCATAGTGGTGATGTTTAAAATGCAGCTTAGACAAAGCCACACACTTGCTCTAAGTAATGCAAAATATTTCTCAGTGACCTGACTGCCATAGCAAAGGAAGCACACAAAAGAGGAGGCAGGTAAAAAGAGAGGTACCTGCAAGATCAGGGAGGAAGGTCAGGTGGTAGAAGGTGAAGAAATGAAGGATAAAAGTAAAGTTGAGAAAAAGTTGGAAGGACAGAATGAAAGTAAATGGGTTATGCGTTAAAAAAAGGACAAATAAGTAGATGATTTAAGAGGAATGAAGGTAGATATACCAGAGGGGGTGAAGCTTTAGAAAACCTCCGCTGGTAGGAAGCTGAATTTAGTAACCGTGCGCACTCTGTCCTGGCTCCTCAGCACATGAAGTCGGGCCCTCTGAAGGACCCACTGCTGGACGACCACGGAGACTTCAACAGGATGTGCGTGGCCATGAAGAAGATCGGCCTGGACGACACAGAGAAGCTGGACCTGTTCAGGGTGGTGGCCGGCGTGCTGCACCTCGGAAACATCGACTTCGAGGAGGCCGGGAGCACGTCAGGTGAGCTGCAGCCAAATGTCCAGAAAAATAAATGAAAATACCTGAAGGCCTAAGAGACCGTACAAAGTTCTCCTGGGGGTTTGATGTCAAGAATGGGTTCTGCATGAGAAATGTGAACAAAAGTGTTCCGATCTAAATGTGATGATGTGGATGCAGGTCGAGGGATCAGTTTTATGATGTCTCATGCAGTTATAGACATAATAACCTTGAATCAGCTAATGCTAACAAGACTAAACCCCCATCCGGGCAGCATCAGCATCGCAGGGAGGAGGTGGGGAATTAAATTTCCACTGTGCCTCCTGTAATTTAACTCATCGGTCCAGACGGCATTTTAACCATCAGGAAATGACAGGATATGTGTGTAATATAGACAAGAGAGAACACCAGTACCTGTCTGTGGATGATGTGGTAACAGCACATTTATAAGCTTGCTTTCCTTTGTTTTTCCATCACTGTATTGGTTCCCCTAACAGGCCTGTATGCCGGTGTTATTTTTGACGTTCTCCATTTTTCTCCCAAAAGCCACATATCACACCGAGCGAATTTAAAAAGAAAAAAAAAAACAAACATCAGAAAGACAAGCAGCTCCTCCTGAGGGGAAAAAAGCTCTGGATGTGATTTTTAAATTACAGGAGTAGCAGCGAGTTTTCTCAAAAACAGTAGGTAATGCAGCTGTAATTATTATGCTCTCCAGACAGGATTAAAATCACCGGCAGGTAATGTTCAAATCATCGCATGGGATTAATACAGACATGTGAGCGGCTCACACTGTGATGCGGTGGAGGAGACCTCGAATGAACCGAGTTGTCAGAGACTCATACGTTTATATCTCAAGAAAACTTAAATACACGTGGGAACGTTGGGTCAAAAAAGAGACGTGCAGCTCATTTATCAGAGAAGTAAAGTCACAGTGGTGTAAGTTTGAAGGAACTAAACTCTGTGACACTGGTAAACAGACTGAACATTTTCTGACAAGGACACAGAACCTCAAAGGCATCGTCGGCCTTTTTGTTTGAGCTGTTCCTGATCACATTCATACAACGATTTTAATGACTCTACGGAAGCAAATTCAGCAACGATGACTGGCTCAGGTGTGTTAAAGGCTACGCTCACAGTTAGCTACTTGTTCATTTGCTCTGAACTGGTTTCAGCATCAGCAAAAGTAAATTGTGGGAAAAGCAAGAGCTTCATGGTGGATGAATGGATGAAAGGGTCGACCCCATGTCCCTGGGTTTGACTCCCATGTGAAATCAAAAGTTCATATTTTCTTATTTTTAGACTTTGTCAACTGATCTTATTTTTTAATATAAAATTGAGTTTTCAGTCATAGTTTGGTTAAGTTTACTAAAACTACTTGGTTAGGTGAACAGATTATGGTTAAATGGTTAAAATAGATCCTTTCACAACATTAACCACATGGTAGAAAGCCTTTCTGCTCCAATCACCGTTGCGACTCACTGAAGTGGTCCAGGAGAGCCTGAAACCCGGGTGTACATAGCCATATCAATTATCCACCCAGGGTGCAAATAGCATCTATTACATTTAAGGACTATTTAATGTCAGTCATGTGACATCCATCCAATAACTATTCATGTGGCTAATGCTGGCGTAATGTTTACTCATGCGCACTACCCCAAAATGAATAATTAAAAAAATATATATATTAGATCAGAGGAATTGATCCAACCTGATCAGAGCTACTATAAATCATCTGACCTCAAAGACCATTGATGGGATCTGTTGGACAGTTTATCATCAACTCTAACTGATGATCCACAAGTGCAGGGTTTTCAGCCTGCAGCGCTCTGTGATTGCATTTGCCCCGTATCAGGACCCATCCATCTCTTAGGTCTGTCCTTCTCCTAAACAGCACAGGTGGCAGATGCCATTTCGATCTCATCCCTCAAGACTCTGCTCTTTGATTGATCACTGTAATATTCAGCCCCCATCTTCCTCCTTCTCAGTTCAGTCTCATCAAGGTCAATAATAAAAGGTTTTGGACGAGCAACTTATGACTTAAATCTCTTTAATTATTACATTTCCTAAAGGGAAATTTGTTAATTATATAGTTTTAAAAAATCATTCAAGCTATTATTTACACAAGTGTTATGTTCTCTATGTTTCAATAGGCATTGGTTATCTCAGACGCTCCATCCCATCTCACGCCTCATTTTTCACAGCGGTTTCAGAATAAACGCCCCAGGGAGGCTCAGTTTGAAAATGAAAATCAACTGCTGCTTTGAACTTCAGCAGCAAAGTTCCTCAGCTCTCGGTTCTTCCTCGTCATTTTTCTCCCTTCACAGTAAAGAGGAGGGAGCGCAGCGGGACTGTTCCTTACAGCAGGTGGTTATCGTGGCGCGTTTTACAGCAAGTGAAGTGAGGAGTGTGTTCAGTCAGGGGATCATACTGTTTTTGAGACGGGTTTTGCTGACAGTTTGGATAGAGGTCCCTCGAGGGACATTTATTTGTATTTAGTGAGGCCAGAAGAGCTTTTCAGAGTCAAATAAGTTTAGACTGCAAAGGAAGATACGTTTGTTTAACGCAAATGTCAAACCAAGTCCTACACAGAGCTGAGACTCTGTGAATAAAAAAGAGGCGACCACAGAGAAAATACAGATCTTTATAAATAGATGCCTTCAATATTGCAGATGTGATGATTGGAGGGCATCAGAAACACTGACTTGTGGCAGGAAATCAATCAGTGCACAGTATCAGGTGTGATCAAAAAGACAAGATGGAGATGGATATCAAGACGGCCGTAAATGTGCAACCCACAGAGAGAGAAATGAGAATCTGGAGGAGAGATCGGAGAGCAGGAAGATAACCCACAGCTGGAGTGATTTCCCAGGTGGATGCTTGTAAAGTTTTGTTGGTGTTGCTCAGTTTCATTTTTCTTTAAGACAGAGGTCAGGAGAGGCCTCACGTTCAACTTCTAATACAAGTAAAGGTTTTAGTATCTTCCTGTAGGGTCCTTCTATAGGGCGAGCCTTAAAACCAGCCGTCAGGACTTCTGTAACTTTGTGATGTCACAACAAAGCAGTCACTGCCCTCAGCCATGCCCCAAGCCCCGCCCACCTGGACCCACCATCCAACCTTGCAGAATCTGCAGTGTTTACCTGAAATCTGCTATATTTTTATTGGATCACAGCCAATCAGGAGAGAGGTTCAGAGCCTCTCTGGTTTGGTTCTTAAAACCACAAATACATCTTCTTATGGAGATCAACACTTCAAATAAAATACAGGAAAATTGTAAAATACAGGACCTTTAAAACTCCAGTGGAGCCTTTTTATTACACTGATAACATTCCCAGACTTCAAGAAAAAACATTCACAACTCTCATATTTCTGTTAAACGCACCTTTAAATAACATTAATATTACATTTGATGTAATTTAAGAATACCTTTATATATAAAAATGTTTTACAGTTATATCAGAAGATTCTGATTAGTGTGGGGATGAATGTAACAATAGACCCTCTCTCTACTTGACCCGTGCTGCACTAAGTGTAATTGATTGAGCCACTTACTGCATAAATTAAACCAGTTTAATATGAAGTTATTCATTTATCTGTCTATTTACTTAAAACATTTGTTGAAAAATACAATCCACAATTTAAATGATAAGTTGGATGGAAAATAATCCTAATGTAATTAATTAGCTTTTACAGACTGATCAAATGTTTGATGTCACCTTGTGTAACCTCTCAGCTCTCAGTTCATCAGCTGCTGCTGCTCCAGATGATTTGACAAACTCAGATTTGAAAAAAAAGAAGAAAACATCTCTTTTTTTGTCTGGTTGTGAATCGAGTTCTCACCGTATGAGCTCCACTCCTCTTCTCCAGCCCACCCAGTTCCTTCTGGGCTTTTTGTTTCTCCCTGGACTCACTGCATGTGGGTGTTAACACTCACTCGCTCACCTTGAATCTGCAAATGCTGATGCCTCCGAGCATCCGTGCTTAATAAGCTCTGTGTGTTTGCCCTCGCCGTCATGTGGGGTGCACACACGTAGGCCCGGCTTGTCGATATGTCATCATGAAAGTGCACGCTGCTGCAGAAATGTGGAGGATTTAAAAGATGACTTCACTCATATTTCACTCCCACTTCATCCTCACGTTGTGAGAGTTTGGATTGTGCTGCCCGGTCAGGTCACCCTCCGTCACAGACACTTCATACCTGCGAACCCTGGAACTTCATGACGCTCTTGACCTGCATGTTTATGGAAAGTGGAAGGAAACTGTACTGGAAATGTAGCCTCCATTCAAAAAGTGCAGGACTGAAACTCATTGCTCACCTGGAACACATTTCTTAAAAACCTAACTCACCTCTATTGAACCCCAGAGGAGAAATCCAGGTGACGCAGCAGCATGAGGACAGAGACAAACACTGATACACAGAAAAAACTGATATATCAATGAATGAAGAAGTAAATCAACTAAGAGAGAAGAAGAGAAATGAAGGGAATTCAAGTCAAAATTACAGCTAAAGAAACATACAATAGTTAAACTAATAGTGCAGCAATGTCTCAAATGAAGTATAGATGTATATAAGAGTAATTATTACAGCATGCAACTAAATAGAATATACAGAATCATTAAGGAATAATATGCAGCATTTGTCTGTATTCATATACAGATATAACATAGAATATAAAATATACAGAAATATACAGTCGGGTCGTCACAATGTCAGATTTACACTCCACGATCATCGTGGTCAAGAATTTGTGATATAATATAGACATAGGACATATAGATATTATTATAATATCTACAGAACATTTTGGAAAAAAGTAAAAGTAATAATAATGATAAAGTTATCAAATTCATCTTTTACTTTATTGTGTGTTTTGTCTCTTTTTTTGACAAACGAATTAGACTCAAATACAAGTGTAGGGAGGTGGAGAGAGAGTCCGTAACCATGACAACAAAAAGAACAATTACACTGAATGAAGAGTGTATTATCAACATGATATCAGTATTTCATTTTTTATACCTGTATATTGCATCACCTCCAATACACTAATATAAGGTTTAATACTAGAACATAACATAGTGTACAGTGCAATAATATAGTGTAGAATATAAAATATAGTATGATAAATATATATTGATGTAAGTATGAAGTGTGCAGTGTGTGACAGTGGACAGGGAGAGACTGTGGAAACTGTCAGTGCTGCACATTTAACAGCTGACGTTCACAGAACACAGTCGTGCTCCTGAAAATTTCCTCTTTTCCAAACTTTCCACTTTCTGACAGGTGAAACTGTCGGATGCTCACGCTGGAGATTGGAGGTTTGCACAGTGAAATAGCACAGTGATCTACTGTACACAGCTGTTTCTTATTCATTCTCTGAGATATACTTGAATCTCTCAAGTACATCTTCAGTTATTGATTCTCCTACATTACCCAGAAAGCCTTGTGAAAACCTCGGCTGTCTCAGTCAAAGGTGAGACAAAGGTCATAGAAACAGATCCACGAAGGTTTTCTCATCTGTTTGATTTAATCACTCAGTCCTTCCTGCCAACCTGCGAACTCCACGGCCTCACAGCTGACGATGTTTGCCCTTCTTCTCGTCTCGCAGGCGGCTGCACCATCAAGAACCAGTCGAGTCAGACCCTGGAGCACTGTGCCGAGCTGCTGGGCCTGGAGGAGGAGGACCTGAGAGTCAGCCTCACCACCAGGGTCATGCTCACGACAGCAGGGGGCGCCAAAGGAACAGTCATCAAGTAAGAGGCCCGCCTTCACACACACACACACACATACACCCCCACACACACACACACACACACACACACACACACACACACACACACACACTGAAACATCTAGCACTGAGTGACACAAACACACACACACCTGCACACTGACATTTACAGCAGCAGAGTATCTTTCCAGCCCTGGGAGCCTCCTTCCCTCCTCTCCACAGCTGCTGGTGCAGAGTTTTCCTCTCACAGGCTTCATATCGACATGCTGCTCGTTCCCTCAGCTGCTGTGGTGTCAGGGAATAAACCAGGTTACCTCTGCATATAAAAAGGTAACCACCGTGTCTTTAAAGTGAACAGAAAATTACAGTAAGACTGTGGGGAACTTTAAATTTTAAACTTTAAAGTTTAAATGCGATTTACATTTTGGATGAAAATGATGATGATGATGTCGGTTTTAATTGGACGGTTTCATGGCGTCATCTGGACTCATGCGTCTTCACTCTCTTTACATGAAAATGTAACTCTAACTGAACACAAGCACTTTTTGGCTCATTAGCACATGAAAGCTTAGCGGGTCTGATCCAGAGCGACACGTCCAGGCGGAGGTCATCTCCCTCACACGCTGTGGTTGCAGCAGATGGTTGATGTGTTGCTGGTCTCGTTATCACTGTCCAGAGCGCCGCGCAAACACTTCCACACTTCAGCTGACATCAGAGGTTTACAGTAAAGACGAGGCTCAGAGGAGCGGCAGCAGTGCTGGTTAGTGGCCGGCTGACTCACCTCCCTGTCCGACGGTCCAGAGCCAAACCTGGATCCTGCCGCCGACAGCTGTCATGAATAAAGTGACTGAAGCGCCTGGATGCTGAAATTAGTTTGATTTGAAAAGGTCAAGTGACTGAATGTTGCTGGAAGGTTGTTGTCCACAGTTATTTAGTGACTTCCTGCATTTCCCAGAAGGCCTAGCGACCACTTCAGTAAGGGCATTGTGACTTTGACATGTTTGTGTGTGTGGAGTATAAACAGAGGTGTCCTGCCAGCTGAGTCAGAGTTTCCCATGAGCCCCGGCTGTTGGTCGACTACTCACGTCCTCACGTCACCATCACTTTTTATTCCTCCGCGCCGGCGACAGTCAGGGCAGGAGGCGTTGTGGTTTCAGGTTTCAAGCTTCTTCAGATTTTACTTAAACATTCAGTTGGACTCAAGAATGAACTGCTTACATTCTGGTAGTCAAAGGTCAAAGGTCACTGTGACCTCACAAAACACGTTTTCGGCCATAGCTCATGAATTCATTCACTTATGACACAATGTAACACAAATGTCTATAGGGATAAAATGAAGTGATGACATTTTATATCCAAAAGGTCAAAGGTCAATTTCACTGTGACATCATAATGTTCTGCAGAAACACTTCTGGTTATTGTTCAATGTTCAAACAAAACCTTTAACTGGATGAAGGTTTGTCGTCAGAGGACATCTGACTCTTCAGTTGCCAGGGAAATGAGCTGAGTAAACAGCTGCTCCTGACGTTGTTTGTTGTGGTTGTTATCGCATTGTTTGAACACGTCCTCAAAAGTGTGATGATGACAACAATGACCTTCTTTCCACTGTTGAAGATCAAGAGGAACAAGATGGCGGCTCCAGAAAGAAGCTTTTCATTCTGAGGGATCAACACCAAACTCTGTAAACAGACAAAATACTTGTTTACATGAGTGTTTGTGTCTTGGGTTTGAAACCTGCTGTAGATGAGACTGTTGTCTGGTTTTGATGATGTAATGCTAACAAGCTTTCAGCATCGTGTCCCTCAAGTTGATACTGTTGGTGAGGATGAAAACAGTGAGGAAGTACCACCTTTTTAAAATGTCATGTTGCATGTCCACAGCTGGCAGGAAGCAGGAGTCAGGCCTCCCTTTTATTTCGTATCCTGGGACGATTTGATTGGCCACTTAGCCTTTGTTTCAGAGGAGCTTTTGGGTTGTTTCCTCTGGTGTTGTGTTTGTTGGATGTTCGTGAACACACAGTAGTGAGAATTTTGTCTTGTCTACCTCCAAGCCAGTTTGTGGGTCAGTTCATCTCTGTGACGTGTTTGAACCACACTCCTCATGTCAGTCACAGCTCGTGATGGAGCTGTTAAAGTTAAATCTTTATGAACTGCAGTCAGTGTAAAACGTTTTTTACCAATGTTTTAACCAGGTTCAGATTCTTGGAAACTCTATCTTGATGTGATGTGATAATAACCTCCATATAACTTCATATGTTCTGCTGTCACACAGACAGAAAAGCCCATTAACAAATCACGAGCAGAGAGAATTGTGTCACATTTGCCGTTTCCTCCACCTCAGTGCCTGCGAGAGCGAGGGGGATTCCTGTTTACAGGCTGTTTTACTGAGGGCGACCTTTACGCTTCGCACCATGTTGAAAGGGATCATGAATTATGCTGATAGGATACATCTTCCTCTAATATTATTAATGGTCCCTATTTAGAAAGGCGAGGTGGAGAGAAGCACAGTTTTGTTTAGAGGAAGAAGCTCAGAGCTGTGAACGTGGTGGTTCTCAGTCTGTCTTTGGTTCTTTGCTTTGTTTAGACCAACTCTGTGTAAAGATGTTTGTATTACAATATGTTTTATATGTAAATTATATACTTAACATCTATTTATCCAGTAAAGGAAATATTCAAACCAAGGACACAGACCTGTCTCATCGCCAGGCTACACAGCCTGTGTAGATAGATTGAAATTCTCTCCAGATACTGAAACCACACACTGAACTGTGAGAGGCCTAATTTACATGTGTTGTGTTAAATTAAATGTGACAATTGGTTTGTTGGAGCACATATGGTGCTCTCCTCCTGCCGCAGGAAAACACTGGAGTTCACGGTGTTGTTTGTGTGAAAGAGGTTGTGGGAGCTGTGGATTTAATTTTCCAGGATTTGGTTTTTGTTGAGGAAGTGTTGATCTCCATCAGAACATATATTTGTTTCTCTCTGGAGCTCTAGTAACAACAGGTCAGTCAGCCAATCAGAAGAGAGGATCTGAGCCTCTCTTCTGATTGGCTGACTATTAGTGATCCAATAAAAATGGAGCAGATTTCAGGTAAACACTCAGAGAAACCAAATCCTGCAAGGTTGGATGTTGGGTCCAGGTGGGCGGGGCTTGGGGCTGTGGCTCAGAGTGGTGACTGCTTTGTTGTGACATCACAAAGTTCCAGAAGTCCTGACGGCCGGTTTTAAGGCTCAGTTTCTCTGGCCAGTCCAGGACCTTCTCACTGTGAGAGGACAGTGTTGTAACCACTGTTTTATTTTACAGACAGAAAACTAAAATAACTTGCCAACAACTGGGGCTTAAAGCTCAGTTTAATAAGAGACATCGCAGCAATAAAGTGCAATTACAGTTTAAATCTAACATTAAAAAAAGACTATAGCTTTGCCGTAGCAGTTGGAGTGAGAGAACAGAAAAAGATTATTTTACAGCATAACGGTTAAATCAGCCTGGCAACAAAAGAAAAGAACAAGGCAATAAAACAACAACTGAGCTTTTCCAGGAATTTTATTGTTTTGTTATATTTCATTGTTTGGTTCCATTGTGATCCACAAGTATTGGTAGAGATTTTTAAATTTGAATTTAAATAGTTTTATGTTGTTGTTGTTCCTGCAGAAGTCATCTTGCCCTCATCATAACTGTAGATATAACTATTGTTTTTTACACAATAAATGTAAAATAAAAAAGTTATTTTTAAATATTTATCTCTTGATTTAAGTTTTTGCTTTTGTTGAGTTGAAGGATCAGAAATAAAATGAAACAATTTACTTTAAACTCAGATTGACACCAGTTGACTCAGTGACAACAACCAGACAGACAGCTTGGACCTTTCACAGCTTCACCGGCCTGCTCCAGCTTAACAGGATAAATGTGTACCTGTGAAGCATTACGGAGGAGGAGGAGGAGGAGGAGGAGGAAGGTTGAGTGGTATTAGGATCTAGAGCAGAGTGAACACAGCTTTCATGAAGAAACATCTACTGTGGTTACAGAACTAAACTCCACCTTTAAATGCAGGTTACAAACATTTCTGGAGCTGAAACAATCAGCTGTCCCCAACAATCCTGACAGTGACCAAGAGAAAAATTATTTGTTTCCAGCTTCCCAAATGTGAATGTGTTTTATACAGTTTTATGTCTCTGTGAATTGTGTTGGTTGGACAAAACCAAAATATTTTGAAGTCATTACTGTGGGATTCTGGGATATATGAGTCTATATTGAAGATAATTGTCAGATGTAGCCTTAAACATTTATGTTCTCCAATGTCTCTAAGTGAACAGTCAGCACTGCGTTTACATTCTTAGCTTCTTTTTTTATGTTTCTATTTTCATAATTTTAAATTCCACCATATTTAAAATTCCTCTCCAAACGTGTTTTAAGCTCTGTAAAAATCTTCTGCCGTGATTTATATTTAGTTTAACATGGTTTTCACACATGAAAAGTGAAAGAAATATAGAAGTGGGTCTGAAGCTCATCTACTCTGACTTCCTCATTGAGAGACCTGGATCAGGCCTTAAGCCCCGCCCACCACCTGCTTGCTCCAGGTGTCCAGCCTCATATTGGAGCCTCAGTCAGACCCAGACTCAGATGAGGAGCCTGTTGAGACCAGAATCAGAGACTAGCAGACGGATCAGAACCGTTAGCGTAGTTAGCATCTTTTATTTGTTTATGTTGTTTGTTAGCTTGTAACTGGCAGTGGCTGACACAGTGTTAGTGGTTGTGCTAATGCTAACTCTGGCTCTCTGTACTGACAAGGTTTCAGGTTTATTTAGCCCCGCCCCCCGTCCCCACAAGTTGACAGGATTGGTTCCTTAGGTTCTATGATGTATGAATCCCTGACTGTCTGAATCTGTTTTTATGAGACTGTCATTGGTTCAAGGAGGAAACACTCAGTCATGGTGTTATTTCTGATTATTTCACTCATCATGTGTCATTATTATAGAAAAACATCATATGGACGTATGAATGAGGTTAAAAACGTGTTTGTCATTGGCAGGGATCTTGGTGAAGATCATGACTAAAGCATCATGACATCATCATGAGTAAAGCATCAACATGTATCCAACGTAAACAAACAGTCAGATATAGAAACGTAAAGACAGACGCACACGGACAGAGTGACAGCCCCCTCAAGTCCCCGTCTGCATTTAGCCTGAACCCAGTGGCTCTGAAGCCTGTGCTTGTTTAGCTGGCAGCACACCATCTGAATGCCAAACCACTCGCCTCAGTTTCAAAACCTCCCACGCTAATGTTGGTTTCTGCTCTTTCATCTGAGGGAAGAGGAGCTGGTGCAGATGACGCCGCCCCGCCTGTCGCTTACACTCTCTCTGAAAAGGCGTGTATGAGAGTTTATCCCTCTGCTTCCTGCATTTGTTCTACCAGATTAAATGTTCTGCATCTGCACATCACGAACACAGGAGTGTGACAGTGTGGCAGAGTTTATATCCAGATCCACCAGGTTGGATGTCGAAGGGAATCAGCTGGAGTGCTTTTTAGCGGCGAACCCGGAGAGGGTGCTGTTCTTCCAGAGCAAACGGATCTAAAGTTTCTGCTGGTGGCAGATGGTGGAAGAGATGGGGAAAAATCACTTCCAACATGTTTATTCTCCCCATTAAAGCCAAAAAGAAAAACCCTTTGACTGAGAAAGCAAAAGATCCTCTTTGCACCATGAAGCAACAGACTTTCTGGTGATGGCAGATGGTTGAAGGGATAGGAAAAAAAATGGTTTCCAACATGTTCATCCCCTCCAGGGAGCAGGAGGACTGACAGGAAGCTGCACAGTAGAACTATGAGTTTTATGGGAAATGGAGTCCTAATTCACAGACAGAACCTTAAGACCATCATGGGTGCAAATACCTCATTTATTTTAATCATGTGCAAATTATTGGCAGGTTATTTCTAACTTTAAATGTATATAAAATTACTTAAATGTGGGAGGAAGCTGACGACAGTGGTCAGGACAGCTGCCTGTTCATCCAGTCAGGTGTGGTGATGTCTGAATGGAGGAGAGAGCTGTCAATCATCTGCTGGGCAGCTGAAAAGGTAAAAGAACCAGGCTTATTGATTCATTTGAAGAGTGAAGATCTGTTTGTTAAGTTTTAAGCAGGAGGTGGGTTCAGGTAGCCGTAGCTTAGCTTTAATGAAAGGGGGAATAGAAACTGCCATCACCTCTGAAGCTCAATAATTAACATGTTGCAAACACAACCTCTAAAATCCACTTTGATTTTAGTGTGAACACACTGATGGAAACCTACCAGCCAATCAGAAACAAGTATTTTCAGGGGCCTTGGTATAAATAAGAAGAAATATGCACATTTATTCCAGAATTTCCATGATAATTACTCTCATTGCAAACCTGGTAGTTACACCAGATAAAAGGAAATCAAGCCAAACTGAACTTTTACCATGTTACATATGTGTAGTAGTGAGACGAACTGACACCTTTTTAATTAGCTAGCATAGCACTTGTGCAGCACTGCTGGACTCCACATCACAGGTTTGTTGTCGTTCTTTTTGTCATGTGGGCGTATTGCACTCCCTCTCCCCGTCTTTGTCATTGGACATTATGTTGATGAAGTTTCTATAGTTCCTGTTCAGCTCTTAGTTTGAAATCCAAACTAACTAAAAATAAAAACACATTTCTCCCACTTAAAAAGCTGAGTATTCAGAGGTTGCAGTTTTCCTGAACTGGATAGAGGTTGACTCAGTGTTGTGTTAAACACAGCAGCACAGCAGCCACCTATTTAAACCAAAACGTCGCAGATTATTGCTTTAATTTTACAGTTGGTAAAAGTGGATCCAGTGAGAACAGTGAGTGAATTCCTGTGAGGCGGCGGGTTGGACTCCTGCCAGCCGGCTGCATCACCTAAGCTGGTTATTTATTCGTCTGGGTTATGTAAGCAGGTGCAGACGGCTGTGTGTGTGTGCAGGGCTGAGAGGAGGAAATACAGAGTGGGAGGGAGCCGGGATTCAGATAGAGGGAAGGAATTAAAGTCTGATATTTGTCTTTTTGTTTCCTTTATTTGTGTGTTATTTTCTGTTCTGCACGCTTGAGCAGAAATCTCATTACGTGCCGTGACAGTAAAGCAAAGTGAAAAGGAGAGAGCGACGTTCAGAGAGTAAACGCGGTGTTGGATTTCCTGTGTAACCTGATTCCTTGAAGTAAGCTGGTTTCACTGTGTGCATGTAAACACTCTCACTGTGGGAGACAGGGAAGGTACAAAGGAAGAGGAGAGGGATGAAGGCTGAGCTTTACTGCCATTATACAAACAGACAACAGGACTTCTTTTTCTCCACAGCACCAGTTATCACATCACCTCTTCATTTAGGCTGTAAATCAACTTTTTGTCTACATGCTTCTGCTTTGTTTCTGCAGTGTTTCTGCACAATTGTGCAGCCGTGGCTGTTAATGACACAACTAATAACAACTAACTTCAGTCCAGTCTTCACATTTGATGCAAATGTTGTACATGATGTTTGGAGGGAACCTGAGAGAGTCCTGTCAGTGGAACTTAATGTGATTTAGAGCAAAATTAAATGTTTTGCAAACTGTAGTGCAGTTTTGTGTAGAAGGCCTTTTGTATTTGTTGCTACTGACAGAAGGAGTTCATTCCTGATGTCCTGACAGATTCCACAGCTCAAGTTTTATTATTCATAAAATAATAGTGCAGTGTTGTGTAGAAGTCAGTCCTTTTGTAGGAAAACTGCATTGATGACATGCTCAGAGAGTCCACAGGTCATTTTTATTACTATTTTGCAAAATAATAGTTGCACGTTTTAATGAAATCTTTTTTTGTCTCGAAAAGAAGAATATCCTTCACACCGCTCTTGCTTAGCATCAGGATTTAGGATATTCTCCTTTTCAAGACTGAAGTGACTCTTTCCAATGAACCTGCACTTAAGATCTTTGGATGTGAGAAAGTCTTCACTGAGAAAAGTGTAATTTTTTGTGAAGGTTGAGCTTCTTTGCTCACAATAACCACCAAAAATACTTGCCAGATCTTGTGCTTGTTTGTTCTTGATTTGCACATATTTACACATAAATATACTGACAAGAAAATCTGGATGGAAATGCCACAAATTTGAAAAAAACACAAAAACAAACACAGAAAAACTATTTTTAATTGACCTTATCTCCTTGTATCATTGCATCACCGACGCAAACAGTAAAAGCAGCTGCGTCTGTAGGGAATCACCTTTATATTGAACACCTTTGCATGATTCACGTCCGAAGCTGATGTTCATTGTCAAGGCAGGAAAAAGTTGAGTGGAAGTTAAGGGTGTGGAGGTTGGTGCTCATTAGAGTCTCTGTCCCAGTTCAACAGTTAATGATAGAATTTGACCTTCATCAATCAAAATTAACCATAGTTCATTTTCTGTAAATAAACTCCCTCCATAACCTTCACTGTGCTGTAGTTGCTGAACACAGATTTTGCAGGAAACCTTTGGCATCAAATGTAATCTTTGTTTTTGCAGCAGGGTTTATGGTCTCCTGGCGACAGGCTCAGCCTCTCATGTACTTGATAGTTGACAACTTGTCGTGGTCAGAAAGTTTTCGCACCATTAAAGTCTGCAAACTGGCACACCTGCTGCTGACATTTCTTTGTCTGTGAACAAAGAAACGGCCATGGAGACATATGTGCTCATTATTCAGACGGTTTCTCAGATGAATGGAAAATGTCTCATTGCTTAGTCGAACAGTCGCGTCAGGTCATCAGGCTCCAGACTAAAGGAATATAATTGCACGATGACACACTTCAGAATAAATCAAACAAACTAAATGCATAATGCACCTGTAGGAGCACTCCAGCCCGAGACTCCTAATTACAAGACAACAAACTGAGTCACTGTGCCGCCGGCGCTGTCACGAACCTCCGATGCTTTTAAGGCTGAGCCAGACTGAGTCAGTCTGTTTGTGCTGTGAAGGAGTCAGACGACATTTTACTCTTGTTAACAAGACAATTTATTTTCTCCTGTGGGAGCCGAACTCACGCAAAGTCTCATGATGTGTATTCAGGCAGTTATTAACAGCAGACTTCCCCTCACCTGGGTCACGGCGGCGTCCCCGGAGAGAAGTTTAATGACACCGACACTGGGTCAGTTTTAGATTATAAATTGTGGCGTCTTGATATTCAGGAAGTGAAATCAGGCAGCGTCTGGTGTTGAAGGATTCTACAAGTCCGACATGTTAATGATGGCACATGGTGACGTTAAAACACAGACAGAATGATATCGCACAGAGACACGTCTCTATTAATCACAACTATTCTGATAATTGATTAATATTTAATCGTATTTCATTTATGAAGCAAAAATGTCAAACGCTTCCGATAGTTGAGTGTTTGCTGCTTGTCTCCGTTTTATCTCATTAAACTTTTTTTTTTTACAGATTCTGAAGATGTTACTCTCTAAGAACATGTGATGAGCATTTTCACTATTTTATGACATTTTCAGACTGAACAATTCATTGGGTT
Source organism: Trachinotus anak (assembly GCF_046630095.1). NCBI lineage: Eukaryota > Metazoa > Chordata > Actinopteri > Carangiformes > Carangidae > Trachinotus > Trachinotus anak. Next base: position 7,407,247 of record NW_027273882.1, on the reverse strand, counting down.
AATAATAAAACAGGCAGAGAGGTGGATAGAATATTCCTGGCTGTGTACATGCAGCATCTACATAATCCTACTGGGTCGATGGGAAACGAGGAGAGAAAATTGTAGATGCCAATCAGGGCGTCCCCGGCAGGTGGGGTCGAGGGGGGATCAGGCAGTCAACCCGGCAGGGAGACGTGTCATAAAACAAACCTGCAGAAACTTCTGCAGCCTCACTGCATCCATCTAAATTTCAGTCCGGGCTTTATTTATTCAGTGTTTTGGATCATTTTCTACCATAAATCTCCTGCTCGTAGCTGAGGCCATGTCTGAGGTGAACGCAGCCTCCATCCAACACAAGTCCCACTGACATAAAAAATAAAAACTGTTTCATTTTGCACAGGGCAGTGGTCTCTGACCCGCGAGTCCCAACCCCGACAAGTGGCTGCAGAGTAAATGTGAAGGGTTGCAAAAAAATCATTTTAACTGTTACACAAATTTATGTTCATTTACCCCCCTGACCTATCAAATTAAAGAGTTATTGTTAAAAAAAATCTTATTCTATGATATTCTGCTTTAGTGAGGAGGATAAACATTGTGAAAGTGACTTTTTTGCCTTGCACTCCATTTTTTAGCGAGGTCTGCTCTGAATGGCTCTGTCTGTCTTTGTGTTTTGCAACTCATCTTCCCCTTAAACCTGACCCACAATGTAGAAATAATTTGTCCAGGTCAAAGTGAGTTCACTGTAAGCGCTCGGTTTTGCCACTGACAGCCTCAGATTGTTATTATAAATGTCTGACAACATTACGAAATGAGTTCCTACTGAAGCATAAGATCTTAGTAAGACCTTTTTCTTTAACCAGAGACAGACGTTATATCGCTCTGTTCAAAGCCACCAGAGTCCATTGAGAAAACAGTAATTTTCCTTCACAGAACACAGGAGTTGCTGATCAACTGCTGCCTTGACTGGGCAGTGTGTTTGTGTTATTGTGTGACTTTGAAAAGTATTCAGATCCTGTACTTACACACAATAACACAAACAAACTAACAGGTTGAGGCAGAGGCTGCCCAGCAACTCTGTTGTGTTCTGCAAGTTCAAATGTTTTTGTAATGAAGTCTGGTGGCAACATAACAGCTGGTTCAACAACAACAAGATCTTAAACAGTTTCCATGTGAATCCTATCCATAATGACAGTGAACACTTATAGTAGCAATCTGGGCAAACACAAGCACTTTAGTGGACGTACTTTGACTTGGACAAGTGCCCTGTGGTTTACATTACAGCAGCTGTTTGGTGTTTGCCAGGTACTGCACTGATTCCAAGGACTTTTGTCCCCATCAATCATTTATACCCAGAACATGAGAAAATAAGGCCCTGGTTCAAAAATCCCAATGTTGTCTTTGAAATAGTTTTGTTTTCAAATGTCAGAAACTCTGCATAGTGTAGATAGAAGGACAACCCACAGGGAGAAATTCAACTATATATATGTATATACAGTGTGTGTATATATATATATATATATATATATATATATATATATATATATATATATATATATATATATATATAATATAAAATAAAAATGGCTGTTGGCTTAATGCCAGTGTAATGTATGCAGCAGAACAGAGTCAGAATACATTAACACAAAGCTTGATATCAGAACATTTCTTACGGTTCAAAAGTCTAATTTAAAATCGTTTTTTCTCATGATGTCTTTGAGGAGCAGCTGCAGACCAGGAGGCATCTCCACAGAGCACAATTTCTACACATGGTGACATCAGTAATTACACAGAGAGAGAGAGAGAGAGAGAGAGAGAGAGAGAGGAAAAACATTCACGGTGCAGGGGCTCATAGGGAATACATATTAGGCTGCTTGTATGATTAGTGTTCTGACATTATGCTGCCCTGGCATTTAGACCTCTTGGTTTTTAAATGAGAGTCTCATCGCAGTATTAAAACCTCTGGCTGCGACGCTGCAGCTCGGAGGAGGCGGCGGCATGAATTAAACATGGCAGGTGGGGGAGGGAGGGCAGGGGTGAAGGTGAGGAGCTGTGTGAGTGCTGAGTCAGGTTTCAAGGTGATGTTTACATACAGTCTTTGCCACTTGATCGTCATAAGCGAAATGATTAAATGTCAAAATATAATGACTTCATTTATGAAGTATCCAGGCTTTCATTCACATCTCAGGGTCTTCATAAGAGAATGAAGTCTGGGAGATAAAGTTGAAATATCCAGAAAACCCCAGTAAGTAGAGCTTGAGTGCAGATTTTTTAAATCAAACCATTGTTTCAAAAGTCAAGAGTAAACTTCCTCACGTTGAACAATGTGAGTATAAATCTGTGAATCAGTGTTGTCTAGTGTTTCTCTGAGTTATTTCCCAGTTTGCCCCTGAGTGCACTGCGCTCATGCTGAAGTCATGTCCGCAGGTGAAGCTTCGGCTGAAACAGATTAATGTGGTACATTTTATCTGGCCCCTCTGTGATCGGGCCACTTCCGTCTGCTGCTATTGAACCGAACGCTCGCACACAGTCACTCTGCTCCACAGAGCTCGCCACCAGTTCTGCTTTCTGTCAACGCTACCTCCCGCCCAATCTCTCTTCCCCCAGCTGCCAATAACACAATTATCTGCTTGAAAAGTCAGACAAGGTCTGTTCATTTAAACCCAGTGCTGGTCTGCAGGTGAATGAGTAGACTCCTCTTATCCCCAGGAGACAGATTCATATTCACACCGATCAATTTAGGCCATTTGCTCAATGTGTTTAACAGAAGACTAAACTTAAATTCTTAAAGCTCCCACACTTTATTCTTCACCAGTGTTTTATTTGAAGTGTTGATCTCCATCAGAAGATATATTTGTGGTTTGAAGAACCAAAATCTCAGGCTTCTCTCTGGAGCTCCAGTGACAACAGGTCAGTGAGCCAATCAGAAGAGAGGATCTGAGCCTCTCCTCTGACTGGCTGACTGAGTGACTGCTTTGTTGTGACATCACAAAGTTCCAGAAGTCCTGACGGCTGGTTTTAAGGCTCAGTTTCTGAATACAGGCTGTGTGCATTTCTCTGTGGACTGAGGCTTTGATACTTTCACAGTATTAATATAGAACCTAGACCTGCTTTATAATCACAAACACATGGACATCTACCTTTAGACTGTGTGGAACTTTAAATTAGACACATTTTAACAAGGTAGTGCTGAGGTTAAAGGTATATCAGCCTTTATACTGGGCCTTAATACTTTCTGAATACCAACCATAAAGTTTAGTCTTGCTTACTTATTCTTTGATTAGACGTTGCCTGATGTAAGTGAGAATGTTCTTAGTTTTGTGAATTAATACTGAACCATTGTAAAGTACATTACGTTATATGTTACTGTGAAGTATTATAAATTTTGCTCAAATATTGGTCCTATGCAGCATCTTATGCAACTGAAAGCTCAGGACAGTTAGTAAGTGGACCTTTGAGCTTTGATTATTTTGTTACAGGCACCTCTTCTTACGCTCTGTCAACCCCTCTGTGCTTCAACTTCAAGTGACACTTGAACTCAAACAAGTGCTCCACCTTTAATTGACTCTTCAGCTTCTTGAAGTGGTTCAACTTTAACTGGTTCTCATACAATATTTCACAAGCAGACAAAAACCTCTTCAGACATTTTAACCTTTTTACAGCAGCAGTTTTCACTCATTGGTCTTTTTTAAGTTACTTTAACTGTAGATTTCCCCACTGGAAACAAATCATTCCAGATCACCAATCGAGCATGGGAAACTGATTAAAGTTTAGTAAAGTGGAAATGCTACAACGAATAACAAACAGTTGCCCCCATTCAACAAATAGACGTTCAAATACACATCGAAATATTCTCTCTTTTTAAATCACCAGGACACTCTGCATTATTCTGATGCTTTTATATCACCCCTCTGTGTGTTTCTCCAGAGTGCCACTCAAAGTCGAGCAGGCCAACAACGCCCGGGACGCCCTGGGGAAGGCCGTGTACAGCCGCCTGTTCGACCACGTGGTGACCAGGGTCAACCAGTGCTTCCCCTTCGACTCCTCCGCCAACTTCATCGGCGTCCTGGACATCGCTGGTTTTGGTCAGTATCCCTCAAAAAACTGTAACGCTGAAATATGAAGGATGAAAGTCTCTCTTTTTTAAAAACAAATCACAGTTGAATCAACAACCACCAGGCAAAAATCAAAAAGCCGCCACCAGACGTTTGCAGGATGAGAATTTCAAAGGTTTCAAGGCCTCAGACAGTCTGTTCATCTGTTTGTCAGCAGTTAAAGAAAAAGTTTCATGTAGACAACTCTCTAAACACAAGTTCAGTTTTTCAGTCCCAGCTTCATGTTTGCTTAGTGACAGTAGAAGACAGTAAGTTTATTATTTGATTCCTGTGAAGTGACAGAGAAGAAAGAAAAGAGAAGAGCAGGAAGTTCCAGTGGAATATGGCAGTGACTGATTTTACCTGGAGTACTGTGCATGTATGAAGATTCACAGTCTTTAAACTGCTGCTCACTGCGCAGGGATCAAAGGAGCAGCTATACACTGCATGATTTCCTGCAACAGTGAAACTTGTCAGATTGTCTTTGACTGTGAAGCAGCATTTTTAACTCTCAGCTGTTTTTTTTTTTTTTTTTTTTGTAGAATACTTTGAACACAACAGCTTCGAGCAATTCTGCATCAACTACTGTAACGAGAAACTGCAGCAGTTCTTCAACGAGCGCATCCTCAAAGAGGTGAGAGCGAAAATCTGCAGCATGTTTCCACTTGAGGGGAAAGAAAAAGCCCAAAGTCAACCACCTCACCTCCAGCAGCCGCACTTACAGACGCTGGCCAATCAAAGCAGACAGCTCTGGACGACTTGGGACTTTGATTTGTGCTTAAAAGCTTATTTTCTGAGAGTCATTGTCCATCTGTATATTGTGGTTTTCTCATTTTTGAATTAAAGTATTTATTTTCCAAAACCCAGAAGCCTCATAAAACCTAAACTTTAATCATTCTTAAAGGAGATGGTTTCATTACAAAACATGATTTCTCACTTATAAATCATGCTTTATGATGATAACTGCTTATATGAAAAAAGAAAATAATCTTTTCATATGACAAAAAGCTGCAGAAACATGAGCTTGAGAGTTTTATGTTGCTTCTTTTATAACAGCAGTCGTCTGTGTTTTCTCTCCCAAATTTGTCGTCATCCTGCTTTTCGGATGAAACTCTAAATCTACAGACGTCTCCAACGTCCAAACAACCTTTAGCCACAGTCAGTGTGAAAACGAGCCTGTCCAAGTCCAGCATCTTCCAAAACAGCACATTTCTATTGTATTGGAGCAAATAATGATGTTTGACATATAATTTTGTTGGAGCTGGAGGTCTTCACATAACAAACAGGAAGTAGGAACCACCCGGAGTCGTCCCCGTCCTCATTAGACACGCCGCACATATCGCTAACACTTCTCATTATAAACATCTTGTTTACATTCCAGGAGCAAGAGCTGTACCAGAGGGAGGGGCTTGGAGTCAACGAGGTTCACTACGTCGACAATCAGGACTGCATAGGTATGAAGCCGCCACTCGACCACGCTGCTCTCATGAATGCTCGTCTCACATATTCATGCTGCTGAACTAGAGAGTTGCCCTGCAGAGGTGGTGAACATTTATTTATCTTCTCCTGGTGATATTTGAACTGATGTGCAGAATATAATGTGCATGACGAGACCTACTAGAAGAAAAAACACAAAAAGTTGGGTCTACTCAGCCTAACAACGCAGGTTTCCATTATAGTGTCCAATCTCAAGGCCATGTGTTGGTATAAATCAGGAACCAGATAACAGATAAGAACCAGACATCAACTCTGACCAGGTATTTGATGCCGACTGTCTGGTTTCTTCTCTTTACTGAGGCAGGTACTGATGTCAGCATGTGTCTTCTTTTGATGTGATGTTGGACTCGTAGCTCTTGACTTGAAACTTGAGTTGTGACTTCCCCGTCTTGTTGTGGGACTTTCCGATCTCAACTTGGGACCTGACCTAGGATTTGACTTGAGATTTGCTCCTGACTTTGTATCATCTGTTATTGTCTTTCATCCTGTCTCAGTTATTCAGATGTATGAGTCATGTAATCTCTCAGCTCTTCCCCGTAAACCCTTCTTAAGTCTCTGCCAGAGGTTTTGGAGAGTCGCTGCTGCTGGTTGCACTTTGTGGTCTTTGTGTTAGTAATGTTCTCACTCAGGGGTTTTGTGCTGATAATCCTCTTGAGCTGTACAGGAGGCAGCAACATTGAAAGCTGTGTTTATGAGCAGCCGTACGCTGCTCATTATTGGCTGAGATGCGCTGCTGGCTCTGCACCATCTGTTTTACGACGGCTGCCCCTCCGCAGTTTGACCCCGGAGCCTCTGTGCTGTTTCATGAACGAAGTAAAGAGACAAAGTGATGAAGCCACAGAGTATGTGAATCCGTGTTGACTGAAATGTGTCTTCATCACTCCATAAACAGGGAGGGAGCTGGGTGAGAGGTGATCAGAGGTGACGGAGGTTAATTATGCTTTTTGCTGATGTCCGGCTCTGTGAAGTCACATCAATATTAGAGGCTTAACTACAGCAGAGTCAGCTGGAGGGGGGCAGCGGTCAGGCCAACGCAGACTGTTTGCTCTGTTCACTGACTCAAAGCAGAAATGTGTTTGTTAGTTCTGTTCCTGTTGTTTGTTGTAAAATCAGAGGCCGCTCTTTGTCCACACAAAAACCAGAGAACGTAAAAATCCAGCCTGCTGTAGCAGAAAATTAAATTGAGCAGAGTAGAGACACGAGTGCGAGCAACACAAAGTGAAAATTAAAACGAGCATGAATGAAACGAGTTCACAAAAAAGTTCCTTCACAACTTAGTCCAAGTGCAAGTATAACTTAAACATTCATTCATTCATTCATTCATTCTTTCATAGTCCATGCTTGTAGATGTTGTTGTACCAACAATTTGTTAATAATTCTTTATTCATTCATTTATTCATTTACTCTGTTGTTTTCCACCAGCTAAAGTTGTTTCTACAAAATCATTCATTCATCCATCCATTCATTTGATTTTCATACAAAATTGTTTAACAAACATCTGAAACATTTAATTCCTTCAATAATTTACTCATTCATTCTGTTCTGTCAGTAGTAGCAGGACATTGCTTATCAAATGTATTTGATTCACACACTCGTCGTCTGTCAGCTTGTATAATATTGTTCATCAAATTTGATTCACTCATTCATATGTCATTTTAGCTCAGGGTATTGGCCATTGATTTTAATTGTATCATATTTAATTCATTCATTCATTAATCCATTCACTATGAATAAAACTGTCCATTTAAATGAATACCTTCATTTACTCATGCATTAATTCATTCATTCACTTTTCTTTCAGCTTAGAAAATATTTCTCATCAAATTTTATTCTTACATTAACTAATTTATTCATTCATTCATTCATCTTACAGAGGATTATCCATCAAATTGAGTTCATTCATTCATTCATTTCTCAAGGTTGATTACAGTTGATGGATTCTTTCGGGCTCCTCCCTGTTCTCAGTCTGTTTTCAGCACAGTTTCAGTCCTGTATGTGTTTGTGTGTTTTCCTGTGACTGAGAGCGGGTGGAGGGGTATGTGCAGGGATGGAGGGATAGATGGAGGGGTAGATGGAGGGATGAAGGGATGAAGGGATGAATGCAATGTTTTGTGGGGTTTTCAGGCGAAAATCCAGCTGCTGGTCAGAGCTGAATCCACCAGCCTTGGTTAGTCTGATGGAGTCGGTTTGTGAGTCTGTCTCAGACGACCTCGGAGTGCGTGTCAGTTCGCATCAGGACACATGACTCACAGAGACGCTTTGTTTAAGACGGTGAGGGTAGCAGCAGCACTGCAGTTATTTCACTGTTCAGTTCCAACAGGTTGACTCTGATGTTAAAGACACAGCAGTAACTTTCCTGACGTCGCACTGATGAAATAAACCAGGTGTGTTACACTGCACCGAGGTGTGAGGTGGTATTATCCCTGCTCCCCGTCACATCGGGTCAAGGAGAACCTGTTATAATCTCCACGCCTCCTCCCATTCGATTAAACTTTAATTTAGATTTTTAATCATCTACATCACCCCCTCCTCCATTTAATTTGTGGCGTCGCCCGCTGGCCTCAGGTGGTCTGCAGATCATCGTTAGCAGCGCAGAGGCCTCACAGCTTCTTCCTCATGCTTACCCCCCCGGCTCTCTCCGCAGACCTGGTGGAGGCCAAGCTGGTCGGCATCCTGGACATCCTGGACGAAGAGAACCGACTACCTCAGCCCAGCGACCAGCACTTCACCGACACTGTTCACAGCAAACACAAGGACCACTTCCGGCTGACGGTGAGTCTCTGAGGCACAGGACCGAAGCTTTAAAGGTCACAGGAGAAAAACAGTGAAAAACACGAAGCATAAAGACCAGTTTCATATTTAACTTCTGGTATTTGTGTTGCAACTTTCATACAGGGTAGTGCTTCAATGACTGATGAGCTGATAAAGGCACACAAGAAGAACACATTGATAAAAGTGATAAAAATAAAAGAATAAACCAATAAAAGACAATAAATAAATTAAAGATATCTACACTTGCTGACTGCTCCAACGGCTCGATGCAAAAATACTAAAAGCTGCCCCACCTGATGTTTTTCTCCTGAACTTTTCCTGATTCATACGCTACAAAAAGGCCGGTTCAAGACGACTGAAAAGATCCAGCGATTAAATCAATTTTATTTCGACTGATTGATCGAAATCACAGCTAAACTGCAGATTATAGTTTGATATTTTACAAACTTTTCTTTACTTTAAAATGAAAATAAATTAAGAATATGTTAAACAAAGTGTCTCTGCCCCATGTTGGTTTATTCAAACTGTGTCTTCAAAATATTTTTATCCATAAACAAATGCTGCAGAAGATGATGTTGGTCGTATGATCAGACTGATATTCAGGCTAATACAGGACGTTTCAGGGGAGAATAATGCAGAGCCTCAGGGTGATGTGGTGTAGCTGACAGTTAAATTACTGAACGCAGACTCTTAATCTTCATTTCCAGCCGAGACTGATTGACAGGACGGGAATTAGCATGTCATCGGAAATGGAAAATATGCAGGAACTGTGCTGAGTGTAAGTGTTTTACTGTGTGTACTGTGTACGTGTTCACACATGTGATTGACTCTCTGTGTGTGTGTGTGTGTGTGTGTGTGTGTGTGTGTGTGTGTGTGTGTGTGTGTGTGTGTGTGTGTGTGTGTGTGTGTGTGTGTGTGTCTCAGGTACCCAGGAAGTCTAAGCTGGCCGTCCACAGGAACGTGAGGGACGATGAAGGATTTATTATCAGACACTTTGCAGGAGCCGTGTGCTACGAGACGGTGCGTTCACAAACGGCTCCGCTCCTCTTTCCTGGAGCCATATTTTAAATTAATGTCACATGAAATTATTTATTTCTTTTTCTTTGATCACTGGACTGTGGGAAACACTCCTGACCAGAGCTTTTTAACACAGGAGCCAGTGACCATTCAAATGAGATTAGATTAGATTCTAAAATAAGAAATTGTCCATAAACTCATTCAGAAAGCTGTTGATGCACCGTCATGAGACTGGAAGGCTTATGTAATGTCTGTTTTCTGGTATTTGTTTCTTTGGAAACTATTCTTCACCTGCACAGCGAGCAGAGGCAGCAGGGCAGGATAACAAACAGCCAAGAAACTAAATATTAAAAAGAAAATAGCATTTTGAAATTTGAAATTGTGTGCAACATGTTGGCTTTCAGTAAAAAAAACAAAACAGTGCAGTGTCTGTTCTTAATTCTGTTTGAAAATGTCCCTTTTTTCCAGACCAAGTTTGTGGAGAAGAACAACGACGCCCTGCACATGTCTCTGGAGTGTCTGATCAGCGAGTCCAAGGACCGCTTCGTCCGCGAGCTGTTCGAAAACTCCAACAACAGCAAAGACGTCAAGCAGAAGGCGGGAAAACTCAGCTTCATCAGCGTTGGCAACAAGTTCAAGGTGAGAGGAACTGTACAATGGATGAGATTTATCAATCTGAAACTCTGTGATCTGAGTTCCTTCATTTCTCATTTAGACGTCTCAAAATGACCAGATAGGGATCTTAGTGTTACAAGAAGATTAGGAGACAAATGAGCACTCCTGTCCTTATCCACCTGCCTTCACATATTCAATTAGTTTACAGTCATTTGCACACAACCTAATGTAGGAATATTCAGCGTACAAATCTAGACAAACTAGATTTTGACGGCTCGACAGGGTTCAGACCTGCTGCCGTTGTCATTGTGCGTTACACCATAAAAAAATGTCAAGTTCATCAAATTTTCCAACCCACAGTTGAAACAGGGATGCTCGTGACCCCTGAGGGTCTCGAGCCCCAGGGCAGTTTGTCCAAACAGGAAATCCACCCAGTGCTCCTCTACTGAAAGCTATTAAAAATGGCATTTTTTATTTCATCTATTTATTTTTAATCAGAAACTCAGTGACAACGTTATTGCGACAGGGTGAAGCTGAAGCTGCAGACAAGTGGAGAGCAGCACAGCTGAGTGAGTCTGTCAGTCACAGCAAACGAGGCGATATTCAGAGGCAGTGAAGCAAAAAATTACGTACACGACTCTGAATTTGAAGAGAGAAGTTGTTGTTTTGTGATCTGCAGAAACGTTTAGCTTGATAGTACTCCTGAACTCTTTTTGAACTTCAAAAAAAAACAAAAAACAAAAAACTCAAAAATAAGATGCATTGCCAAATAGTTTGTGAGTAAACTGATCACTACACCTGTGACAAGCCTGAAGTCTGCTGCTGCTGCTTTAGTTCATGCTGAGCTGGTACAAATTTTATACACAGTGGTTGTGTATAAGGTCCATCTGGTCTCATGAGGACCCATAATGTGCTTTTAATGGAACATCTGGAAATTATAAAAGATAAAGTTTCATACGTCTGTCTTCAAGTGTGCAAGAGAAGCAAAACACAAGGCAGCAAAAGAAAGTACAGGACACAAAAGCTGCGTTCTGCCAAGTCTTAACAGACCTGTGCCAAAACGACACCAGCTTATCAAGGGATCACAGCTAATGTGACAGTGATGTATGAAGGCTTGCAAAACGCTACACGCAGCATCTTTAGGAAGCACCTGATTTTGGCACCTTTACCAAGTACAGGTCCGACAGACTGAGGTCCTCGTGGTCAGAGTGAAGCTGCCAGGTTCAACAAAGGCCTCAACAGGACGTCTGAAGGACAGAGGGTCTAAAAATCTTAACTTATGTTAAAAATGAATATGACATGTAGTATTGAGCAATATCCAAAATAATATTAATTAATGTTAATTAATTTTATTTAAAGCTCCACACAGTCTAAAGGTAGACGTCCATGTGTTTGTGATTATAAAGCAGGTCTAGGTTCTATATTAATACTGTGAAAGTATCAAAGCCTCAGTCCACAGAGAAATACACACAGCCTGTGTTCAGAGACTGAGCCTTAAAACCAGCCGTCAGGACTTCTGGACCTTTGTGATGTCACAACAAAGCAGTCACCGCCTTCAGCCACGCTCCAAGCGCCGCCCACCTGGACCCACCAGCCAACCTTACAGTGTTTACCTGAAATCTGCTATATTTTTATTGGATCACTCAGAAAACAATCCTCTCTTCTGATTGGCTGACTGACCTGTTGTTACTAGAGCGAGTAAAACACAGAAAATGTGTAAAAAATTAGCATCTCACCTTGATATGTGCTGTGATGTGTCACCTTAACCAAAGACAAGGGGAACCAAGAACCACAGCGCTGGGCGCCATTCAATCATTTCTCCTAAAAAAAAATGCGCTAAAAGGACAAAAGAAAAAAATTTAAAAATAACCTGAGGGGATTCAGGGGATGACGGCTCGGTGTGTTGTCAGAGCTGCTGCCAGTACAGTACAGGCTGAGGCGAATTTTCTTCTGTGGTGTTCACCGGAACATTAATGTCTTTGATGTACAAATATCTGATACTTTCATGCGTATGGAGGCCGCATTTATATTCGTGATGCATCGCTCATTCTTGCTGAGACGGTGCAGACACTGAAGCATTAGATCCTCCGTACAGTGATGCAGTTTGAACCAAACGTTAGGATGCTCCATTCATGAAAACACTCCACTGCCCTTTTTATGTCCAGGCAGCTTTTTCTGAATGTTTCTGAAAAGTTTTCTTAAGGTTATTTTTGAGGCATTTTTTTCTTTTTATATGGCTGTAAACATCACAGGGAGAAGGGGCACTGCTGTATTCAGACCAGGGACTTTCTTGTTGCCCAGCATGTGCTATAATCATTGCTATACAATGGTGGCATAATAACATCAAAACACCCGCACCAGCTCTTTTCTGTTGGTGGCGCAGTGGCTTTTCTGATCAAGACACACCAGTCAAGTCAAGTCACATTTATTTACAGAGAGTTTGAAAACAAGTCGACCAAAGTGCTGGATAGAATAAAACGAATAAGCACTCAGGCCATAAAAATCAGAATAAAAGCACACAGCAATAAACATTTTCAGTGGCATAAAAAAAACAAAACAAAAAAAAAAAAAACATGAAGTGGATCCAAACACTAAAGAATAAAAGTGCGTTTTAAGCCTGGACTAAAAGGAATCAATGAACTGGGCAGATCTGATAGAAATGGGGATGTTGTGCCACAGTCAGGGGTCACACCTGACCTTAGATCAGGGGTTTGCAACCTTTATCATCAAAAGAGACATTTTTCTCCCTTCTTTCACCAAATATAATTCATCTGGAGCTGCAAAACATATTTGATAACACAGCTTATAAAGTTTAAGTAGTTGGATTTGGAGACCTGATCTGTTCAGCTTTCCGCAGCAGGTCCCAAATCGCTCTTTTGCGTTCATCTCCAGTTTGATACTTTTCGGCAAATGCTGTATGCTTGTTCTGAAAATGTCTTTCAACATTACAATTTTTGTTGTTTGCTAATTTCTCGCCACATATCAAGGGTACAGGTAAACCAGCATCGTTGGCAGTGAAAGCATATGAATCTGTCCATGCAGGATTAAACTCTCTATTTTCCTCCGAGGCTTTTCATTTTTTGGATTCATTCATGGTTGGGGGGTCAATTAGTCACCTGCTGGTAAAGGCGCTGGACCATAGACTTAGTAGTGTGATGTATATTTTAGTTGACAAAATATTAAAACCTTTTTTTTTTTTTTTTTTTTACAGTGTCATAATATCATTTCAATCACCTCGAAGATAACTGTGCAACAAAATAAAAAGATAAATGAACAAAAATGAAATTAAAAAACATTTTATTTATTTCCATGTTAGTTTTTGTCGAAGCCACAGGGAGCCACTGCAGAGGGGCTGAAGAGCCGCAGGTTGCCAACCCTTGCCACAGATGTATAAAATAGAACATCTGGGAGCACGAAGTCAGATCACATGAGGCTCCTGGGGTGGAACAAGGGGTTGAAAATAAGAAAGCAGGAGCTGGAAATCAATCCTGAGCTGCACTGGACGCTGGAGGAGGTCAGAATAATATAGTCTCCCTTCCAGGTATCTGTCAGGAGTCTGGCAGCGGCGTTCTGGGCAGTTGTAGGCAGGAAGGGACTGACTAATCCAAGTGCACAGCAGAACTGTCGTAGTGTATGTGGGAGGATATGAAGGCATGGACTTTATCAAGGTCTTTGAAAGAATGAAAGCTGAGAGAAGCTGAAACAGCGAGTTTTTACTGCTGCAATGACCTCATCAAACAGCTTTTTTATATCATAGAAAAGTTGGGTAACACTTTATTCTGCATGCCTTTTATTTTGAAATACTTTCTTAATGAATTCTTTAAGGTTTCCCAAAAATAACGATGTAATTTATAAATCAATAAATAAATAAAGTTTCCTGCTAAAACGAAGTCTGCAGCCTTGTTAAACCTCCAGGCGTGTGGTCGAATACGATCTCACATCAAGTCTAGATTTACATCTGAGCAATTCTTCCAAAGCTCTGCAGGTAGTTACTGTGTTTCTGTTGCTTCCTGGACAAAGACACAACTTTGCATGATGGGAAAAAACTTTGAGTTGCACTGATTCTTCAGAAATCTTGATCTTAGAATGAATATTCCTCCAATAAAATCTGTATCTGTTTAATGATGTTAGAGGCTCGTGGCGTCATTTCTCAACCTCCCTCCACCTCAGATTATTATTATTATTATTCTTATCCGGTCAATTTGATTCAAGTCGTCACCACGGGCTGAGGCAAGAAGATGCATGAACAGCAGAATATTAAACCCGCTGCTAAAGCTCAGAGACTTGCTGACCAGTTGTGCATAAAGAATTATATTGACTTAGATTCCTTTCCTCTGACACTGTAGACAGTATTTTCATATAGTGGATACTGTGACTGTACAAGGTATAGAATACTCAGAAGATTTCACCGCAGGCAATAAAAGTTAATTTGCAAACAGACTAAACACCACCCAAACACCACTAATATGAGATGAAATATTTTTTTTTAAGTCTGCAAATTGGTTTATTCAACAGGAGTGAAGCTCAGAGCTCGTCTCTGTGTGGACTTGAACTTGCTGCCGAGTCGACTGAGTTCTTATTACCTGTGAGCTCTGTTACCTGCAGTGTTTTCCTAAAGCCTCCTCATCTCATCAGATCTCTTCCTCCTCTGCCCTGGCTGCCCTCTCTCTACCAAAGCTATGATTAAGGTTCAAAAGGTGTAGAGGAGGATCCAGAGAGGCAGACAGGCACAGGGACAGGGGGGTGAAATGAGCAGTGATAAATCAGAGTCAGTCACGGTGATGGGAGACGCTGCCTGCTGGCCAGGGCAATGGAGGGAAACTCTGAGGTTTTCATTGTGACCAGACATCGTAGCTTTGTCCCAGTGCAGGCGCTGAATACATCAGAACAACAGTGTCCTTTTCTGAAGGCTCATCTTGGCCCGACTAATAATTCAGCCTGGACTCGAAAGACAAACCAGACTTTGAATACCAAATATCCACTGCATGGCCCAAGCTGAATTATTGCTCCGTCATGACTGAGACCATATTTTTTTAAAAGTTTGTGATCGATTGAGAAGTCATCAGTCACATCGCATGACCAGGGCTGATGGGAAAGGCTCTAGAGGACGTAAATGATGTAATAAGTCACAGTTCATATATTGAGGAGCATGAGAGAGAGACGTGAGGCAAAGATGCTGAGAGAGGTGAAAGAGACAGGTGCAAGCAGATGTTCTAAAAAAAAGAAGTTTATAGTTATTGTAGCTTGAACTGATGATTTGGCTGCTTGTTAACACAGTCGGCAGCTGGTTTAAAATAATACAAACATTTTTACATTCAGTGTAACTTCAGTGTTATGGCAAATAAATAATATAAATCCACGTAGAAATCATAGAAAAAAGATGTGCTTTATAACTGCAGAACTTCTGCAGGTTTGTAAGTTTTAATCCAGCGACAGTCGTGTGAACATCGATGGATGTTTAAAAAACAGGAAGGGATAAGAGCTCAGCATTCTTTTAATTTTGTCAAGATGCAACAATAGGCTGAAAAAAAACAAACCCATATTTCATCTGTGCAGCAGGCTATTATGACTCATAGTTAGGTTTTGTTGCTAGGCGACATCTAGTGGTCGTAGTGATGATGACAGGAGCAAAGGGAAAAGTGACATAGAATGAAGAAGATTATCTCCCAAATAAACATAAGACAAATACTGATAAAAGGAGCGACAAAATCAATTGCAAACAATTTTTAAATAGTGTAAAAGTAGTTCAGAGCAGCTGGTTTAGACCCTGCAGGCAACAGGTTTATCGTTAGCCTAATAGCATAATTGCCTAAGTCATTTATTGGCCAAATTGTGATATCTGCCTAACTTTACTCTCCTACCACTGCTGCATCACCTTATTGCCTATGTCCTCAGCCTATCAGAACACTTGTTAGAGTCTAAAATCACTGTCTGCCTTCATCTCTTTGACTTAGGCATTTTTGCCTTTTTCTTGTTTTCCGAAAACATTCAAATATGACTTAGGCAACTATGTTATTAGGCTAACGTTATGCTCTTGACGAACAGGAGCTCATTCATTGGACTTTACAATATTGTAGTCAGAACATCAGCCGAGGACACACAGTACATCACTGTGGTCAGGTGAGGTGACTCGTCCTGTCTTCATGTGTCACTTTCTGATCACAGTTTGGAATCACTGTTCTTCCATTATTGACCCTGATTAGTATACGTTTATTTACATTTACATACATTTACATTCACATAATGCAGATGCTCTTCATGTCCAAAATAATGCATCATCAACACTATGAGTAACTAATAACAAGGACTAGTCCAGGGGTCAGGAATGTGGTGACTGGTAGTTACAGTCCACTTTTGATGGGTGATTGATGATCCACCAATAATGAAAGAGATTAATTAATTAGAAAACTTGAGGCTAGCACTTGTCCTGTAAAAGTCTTTCTTTAGCTTATAATATTTTATGATGTGGAAAGAAATACAATAGCAAAAACACTGTTGAGGAAAATTAAAAATGCATATTCTGAAAAACTTACAAAGACAAAACCTGATTAGAAACCCCACCCAACTGGGACACCGAGCTGATTGAACAAATCCTGGAAGTAAAACTTGATGTTGATGATGCACATTTCTAAAAGGTTTTCTTATCGGAAACCCTGCTGGTCTTCCAAGTGAGCCGCGACTAAAGGATTAATCCATCTTGACCTGGGAAGTCAGAGGCATCTGGCTAATGCAAACCAAACTGAAAGGCTGTTCTTTTCAAAACCTTATCAGGGACGAGTGCTTTTCCTTCCCCTCTCTGCCCTCGCTCGTCCACCTCAGCAGCAGCCTCGGCTACAAACTGTGAGGCTCAACACTTTCAGATGAGTTGTTCCCATGTGCTTCAGACAGTGATACAGTACAATACAGCAGCTGTTGAGTGGAGTTATGTCTCGTTACAGATCAGGAGATTTCGACCTCGACGTAATCATGAATGTGTTTGACTTCATATCTGATCTGCAGCTGAGAGCAAATACTGGACTATTCCAGAGAAATGAGATTGTATCTAGTGGAGCATCCTTCCTTCTTAAAGTAGTAAACACATATGTTGATACTAGTTTTAGATTAGCACATGATAATAGCCCTATTATCATGTGTGTCTCATTGTGTCTCATTGCCTCTTTTATATCTGTCTGAGTTAATGCTGTCTAAGTAAAGATATCCTGAGGTGTCCTCTTGAGTATTTTTGTAAATATAACATAATATTAAAAACGTACCACAATGCATTGTGTGTATCCTTGAGGTGTTGAATACATGTCTTTCCTTATAAAATAAAGTATTAAAGTCCTGCTTTATTTATATCCATGTTTACTTGCCAGCTGCCTTCTGCCCTTTTTACTGGTGCATCACAGCCACTGGTTGATCAGTGGAATAGTATGAAACCATTTTCAGTGTATTGCATCACTTGTGTGTTTGTGCCGCCACTTAACAAACAAAACAGGGACTCACACAGGAAAGAAAAACTGCTCCAAAGCACAACTATAGGTGAAACAACGGACCTTTAAATTTGAGAAATACCTGGAGGAATTAGGAAAAACGACCTTCATCAGGATAAACTTGAGGGTTGCTGCATGTCTTTTTCTTTCTTCTGCTATTTGGTGTGCAGTTCATTTTTAGAAATTTTGTAGAGAAACATTTATTTGAAAGTATATAGAAGTCAACGTTTCTTTGCTCACACAAAAACCTTTCTTCCTCTTCTGTTTTCTTTCTGCAGACCCAGCTGAATATTCTCCTGGAGAAGCTCCGCAGCACGGTGAGTGTGTTTCTCCCTCTGCCTCGACACACTATTGATTTCATGTTACAGGCCTCAGAGCTGCAGTAAAGCTCAGACTTTCTGTGATACAGCTCTGTGTTGTGTCATGAGTGACAAACACCTGCAGGTTCTGTCTCCCATGAGACGCTCAGAGCATCATGTCCTGAGTCAGAATGTGTTGGATGTCATGAATTTCTGATTCGCTCTGTGGCTCCTGCTGTTTCTCTCTCTGTGCGCCTCTGTGCTCTGGGTTACGTCTCTTTTCTCTCTGCTTCTGTGCTGCAGGGCTCCAGTTTCATTCGCTGCATTAAGCCAAACCTGAAGATGGTCAGCCACCAGTTTGAAGGAGCTCAGATCCTCTCCCAGCTGCAGTGCTCTGGTCAGTAACATTTTCTATGAACTCTGGTTAATTTAAAACTGTGGCAGTTTTTTGTTTTTTTTTTCTGAGCTCTAAAAAACTAGTCGTCCTCTCTCTGAACTCTTAAACCAGAATTTTAGATTACTCTCTACTTTAGTTACTCTCTGCTACAGTACTTTCTAACAGAGTTTCAACCCTTTTTGGTTTTTAATGAAGATAAATCAGGATTAATCTGCTGGCATTTCTGAAAGCAAAGCTCTCATGAGGATTTCCCATTGAGGATAGTGTCAGCGTCCTCTCCTCATCCTCGATATCCACCGACACTGTCTTACAACGTCATGTTTCCACCTTGTAGCTGTTAGAACATAAAGGTCCACACCTTTCAGGCGTCCGTCTCATAGCTCCATAGTTGGCAATTGATTTGGTTTTGATTTCTCTGTATTACTGTTTTTTTTAGCGTGGCAGCCGGGTATTTACTTGAATTTACTTGAACAGTTATTTAAAGTTCATCCAGACATGTTTTAAACTCTGTATATATACATCCAGTAGTATTAATGAAATCCTGGTTCTGGCTCAGTCACTGCTGTGTGAACACTTCAATATAAACTATCTGGTAAACAGCAGAGTGAGTTTATGTCCAAACAGAAGTCCGACTGTCTCTGTATCCATCACCACGCACCAGGCGCAGTGTGTGTGTGTGTGTGTGTGTGTGTGTGTGTGTGTGTGTGGACACAAAAACACTTCAAAGTTAACTTCTCTCACCTTGTATAATCTCTCTGTTCACCATGTTTTATACATCCGTCACCAGTGCCGCTCTTCATCCTGCTTAAAAAAACAAAAAGCAGGACAGAAGTGAATAAATAAAAACTGTCAACAAACCTCTTTAATAAACAGAAAGATTAAAAAAAGCTAAGGACAACCAGCGGGAGACAACAGCTTCAGCAGTGACTCACCATTCAGAACATTAACGTCCAACAAAGACGTCTGTTTTCTGAAATGTACTTCAGGAACAACCCAACTAAAGTTACTGAAGTTTGATTGACACAAAAACCTGTTTCTGCCCTTTTCTTTTCAAGATCGTCTTCCTGAAACACCCACAACCTGACAAACAGGAAATCTCCAGATCCTGAAAAGTTTTAATATCAATGAACTGAGTTTCCTCAAATTAAATGTACAGAAGTCTCACATGTTGCCTGCTGTGGGCTGTGGAGCTAGAGGATGTGTGTGTAGGTGATCTCAGGCTGTCAGGAGATGTTGTGCGTCTGTTTAAACAACAGTTGGACAGTTGTGGCGGTGGACTGAGCTGCAGGAGGCGGTTTCAGTCAAACACTGTCACTGCTGCTGCTGCTTTAGTTCATGCTGAGCTGGGACAAATTTTATACACAGTGGTTGATGGTAACGTCCCTCTGGTCTCATGAGGACCCATAATGTGCTTTTTATTGGATGTCTGGAAATTATAAAAGATAAAGTTTCATACATCTGTCTTCAAGTGTCTGTCTACAGGAGCCGGAGATCATTGTCTCATAATAGCCCGGTGCCGATTTTACCAGAAACTTCAGTGAACTAGAATAAATTAATCATTTCTTAAATTGCTTTCTTCATCTATTTAATGCCGTTTATCCTGGGCTGTGTTGCAGAAATTTAATTAACTATATCATTAGGAATTATTGTTATTTACC
Organism: Trachinotus anak; assembly: GCF_046630095.1. Classification (NCBI taxonomy): domain Eukaryota; kingdom Metazoa; phylum Chordata; class Actinopteri; order Carangiformes; family Carangidae; genus Trachinotus; species Trachinotus anak. The sequence continues at coordinate 7,387,450 of NW_027273882.1, read as the reverse complement.
GGTGGGAAGTAATTGTAGGCCATATTGTCTCATCATATGTTCATACTCTGGACGATATGGTTGTGAAAAAGGTGTTAAAATGTAATTCTGTGTAGTATCAACAAGGTGAGTCCTGCACAAACAACATGTCTGCTCTCTGCTGCCTTTATTTCCTCTGCTCTGTGATGTAGAACTCGATTTCTGTGTCCTCATCCAGCTTTGTGACTTTGACACCAATGTCTTAAACTTGTTCTATTCCCCAAACCAAATAAAATGAAATAAAAATAAATAAATAAAAAAAAGCCTGGAAGTGATACTCCCCTTCCTCCCCCTCAGGTTTGAAGGAAAAGAAATTATGAGCTTGGGTTTAATATCCTCCAATTTTGCTTTCAGCCACACAAACTCAACGATGCCCTCTTCTGATACCGCAGCCCGGCAAGCTTTTTATCAGTTATATTGGACTGGGAATGGAAACGGTGATAGTTTGGAATGGATGAGGGAGGCCTCTGTGAACCAACATGGTGTGTTTAGATCCAGAAATGGGATCTTCAGCAACCAAACACAACGTTTCCATTATGGTTTGTGTTCCTGAGAACGAGATGTAGATTTTATCGTAGCCTCCTACAAAGCTGGATTCTCTCCCACAGCAGCTTTGAGCTTGTTCTTTTTTTAAGCAGAGAGCACAGATAGGCTTAGAGGGCTTAAGTAAATCAGTGACACAGTGATGCTGTGTAATACCTTATAAGTTAGAAGCAGGACTTAATAACCAGTGAGTGGTTTCACAGGGAGCCAGTGGAGGGAGACTAACACCCGGTTAAAATGCTCAGCAGCTCTGGTTCACGTCGTCACTTGGCTTGAATAAGTTGCACATTTCCAGCAGTGAAGCCACAGGATTTTTAAGCAAAAGCATGGATCTGGTTGAAGCGTGAAGGGCTCCAAGGTGAACATACACACTTTTGGAAATTGCCTTCATGTAATTGTGGAGGGTGAGATCTCGATTAAGGATGACCTCAAGAGTTTTTTTTTTGTACCATTTCCTTTGGGGAAACTGCAATTGGAGGTCTGATGTGAATTATGTGCAGCTCAGGGCCTGCAATTATGGTTTCACCTTATCTTTGGAAGGTTATGTTATCACGGGTGTCACACTGAGAAAGTTATTCAGTGAAATGAAGTGCTTTCCACCTTTCCTCTCTACAGAACTGAGATCATTTTTGCCGTGCTAGCGCCGTGGCGTTTGTGTCGCTCTGTTGGTCCAACACACCATCACTGTTAAATGATGAAATATCACCGGGTTGAGTTATAAAGACTGTGCTGATCCGTTTAACAGAACCAACAGGTCACATGTTCATGACAAGATCAGCTAGCATAAGCTAGGTCCTACAACAGTGTGGCAAATAGCTAACGCCCAGTGTGCGCCTCAATGCTAACACATAATTTCCCATTAACAAGATAATTTTAATCAGCTTTTCTAAAACAATGTATATATTGAAATGCACTCTGCCTGAATGTAGCATTGCTAACCATTGTAGCTAAAACCTTGAGTCTATTAGCCTTTATAAGCAGTATATAAACATTTAATAAATGGTTTCCAACACAGTGTAATGTAGCTATAGGTACATGTGTTTGTTAATGTGTCATGAACAGCTATGACTTAGCTGTAAGTGGAGGCTGCTGTGTAAACAGATGACAAATAACAGTGCAGTAAAACTCAGCTGTGACTTCATAGGAGAAGTCATCAATAAACACTTCAACACGTCCTTATAGCTACGTATGATGGTTATAGACCATTTATTAAATGTTTATTAACTGCTAATGAATTGCTAATGAAGTACTGCTAATATTGCTAATTGCTAGTAAATTGCTAATAAATTCTTATTCTAGGGGACTTATAGTATAGATTTTCCCAAATGAGAAACTTATTATACTACATACTATATATACTTTATACTATTGTTACTTTAAGAGAGGCGAGTGGCTGTATCTAGGAGTGTGAAAATGTTCTTTACGTTATCTTTTCAGGTCTGAAGTAATGACGGTTACAACCTCTGCTGCAGAGATGGTTCATTTGCACTCAGTGCCGGTTAGCAGCATCTGTCTGCCATGAAAGAGCTCTGGAAATTACCTCTTTGATATGAGTTTTCAAAGCAAACTGAGATGACTAACAATGCTTCAAAGAGGCCAAATCATCAGTGTGTACAGGGGGCCTAAATAAACACATGAATCTGTCAGGGGAAACCATTTGGCAAGTCATGACAGCACAAACCCTCACAGAGACTCCACTGAAAAAAAAGGGTCACAAAGTTGAAAGTACACAGGGCTGACAAATACTGCTAATTGGCACGTGCCCTAACATGACCCAGCTCTTTAGTGGAGTCCTGCTGCTTCGATTTACTTATTTCAAAGTTGAGGTCCTTTTTACGAGGTGCACTATCGCATCTTCAGTGTGTAAGATCACTGCAAGCTCTCAATACCTGCATATGTGCACTGACACTTCATGATCTTTTTTATACATTACCTAAAGAAATGTATGTTTTTAGACAGTGTGGGTCTGGGAATGACGATGTCGGCCGGTCAGTTCACCACTTTGGTTCATTATGAAATGAAAAACTACCATGAGATTTTACACGGACAATTCTGGTCTTCAGAGGCTGAATCCTTAAGGTTCTGACTTTGTCGAGACTGCTATTGGATGGATTGCCTTGAACTTTGCGTCACACGTTCATGCTCCCCCGAGGATGAACTGTAATAACTGTGGTGATCTCATGACTTTTCCTCTTGCACCAACTTCAGGTCAAAGGTTTAATTTGCCTCATACTTTGGTTTGTGACTAAATACTAATGACCTTCCCATCAGCCTTAGTTGGCTAAAAGCTAAACTAGGAGGCATGTTGGCTTTGTGATTGTTAGCATCATCATCAACAGTTAGCTCATGGTACAGCCTCACAGAGCTTGTTCTTGTTCCTGCTCTGTGATAATTCTCATTTCGAAGAAGTCAGACGTTCTCAAATGTTAAATTATGGCGAAATATGAGCAGCAGTGCAAGAACATTGCCTTAAAAAATGGCTATTGGTTCATTAAAGCAGGAACTATCTGATCATTGAATAAGGAAACAAGGTTACAAATCTGACCAGACAGTGGACTCCAACCTTTAAGATACCGACCTAATAGATGCTGTGGACTTATTCTGTTCACCAAAATAAGTTTTGTTGTTGCTGGTTTGTTATGTAAGGATTTTTCAGGAGGTCAAACCACAAACTTTTTCCTTTCTGTCTGTTGAAATCTTCTCTCTGTGACCCTTCCCTGTTTCTGTAGGTATGGTGTCAGTGCTGGACCTGATGCAGGGCGGCTTCCCCTCCAGAGCTCCCTTCCACGAACTCTACAACATGTACCAGAAGTACATGCCTCCCAAACTCACCCGCCTCGACCCGCGCCTCTTCTGCAAGGTCGGCCCCCTGAGCCTCTGCGCCTTATTATCATTTTCATGCAGCTACATTTTCATGTTTATCAATGTCCTGCATGTTTGTGTTGCAGGCTTTATTCAAAGCTCTGGGACTGAATGAGAACGACTACAAGTTCGGTCTGACCAGAGTGTTTTTCCGGCCTGGGAAGGTGAGACTTTTTGAAAACCCACTCTATTCCCCACACACACCAGCTAATGTAGGTATTGTTCTCCTAAAAAAAGACAATATATACAGCGGGAAAGCGCATTAGTCATTTTGGCTGCTGAGGTGAGGGGAGATGAGGTTTTTGAGCAGTCCACAGCCAACAGATGGGTTCTTATTTCTCCAGCGGATGAATAATTCATCACATTTGGGTCAGACATGTGGTTTCCAGTGGGGCCTTGTGAGAGTGCATGCAGAGGATCGCTGAGCACACTGTGCGTGACAAACTGTAACTGTGACACTGTAGATTTAGCTCCAAGGAATAAATAAATACTTGTGTCCTCTGCTGGCTGGACTCAGAAGCTTTCATTACTCTTCACGTCCCTGTGGAAGTGACAGGGTTCGGAGGTTTGCTTCAGACACAGCAATACCGTCACATCCTCGTAAATAACTGTTTTAGCGAGGAAGGAGCCAGAGATGACTGGAGTTTCCAGCTTTAGCAAACTTTAGATAGCAGAGGAGTAAGTTTTAGGCTTTATAAATGGATTTATTATGTGTGTTCTGAGGCGAGGCTCCCGTCCTGCTGATCTTTAAAAGATTAACACAGACACAGGCTTTGGAAATCTAAAATTCGAGGGTCAAGCGCGTGGCAGCACTCCACTTACAAGCTCCATTTGTCAGCAATCAAACCTGGAAAACTAACAGTGATGAAACATGAGCGCTGAGAAAGTGAAAATGTGAATTCAGGAGCCTCTTCCATTATTAAGGCAGTGACGGTCTGAAGGTTTGAAAGTCAGTTGGTTTGCAGAGGACACAATCACAACAGCCCAGCTGATTTCACAGCAGCTCTCAGCAGACTTTCAAATCAAATTTACTAAGTGTTGGAAGGAATTCAGCAGCACCAGTGTGATCCAGCACTTTGTTATGAAATATGCATGGATGAAGAAGAGAATCGACTGGAGCAGAAATAAATGCACACCTTCATGCTCCTGGTCATGCTTTAGTGAAATATAAAATAGGTTTCCACAGGCTACAGATATTAATCTGTATTACTCTGAAAGTAGCTGAATATGGAAGAAATGGTACATCTGGCTGTACTGCAGACATCGTTTCATATAAATGAAACCTGCTTGATGGCAGTATAGGATAATTTAAAAATCAATTTATATTTAATTAACTGGATGAGCCTTGTTGTTTTATTTAGCAACGTTAGTTTCACTTGAACCTTTCTGTGCAGGACAAACAGGCTCCGAGCAACTGGATCTGTTACTGTTCACGTTTTAAAATCCCAGGCCTGAGCATGTTTCTTTCCCTCTGTGCAGTTTGCAGAGTTTGACCAGATCATGAAGTCGGACCCGGACCACCTGGCCGAGCTGGTGAAGAAGGTCAACAAGTGGCTCATCCACAGCCGGTGGAAGAAGGTCCAGTGGTGCGGTCTGTCCGTCATCAAACGTAAGCAGCATCTGCTGAGATTCTCCCACAGGAGTGTTTTATCAGGAAAGATCTGAAGAGACAGTGGGGACGACATTTCAGAGAGACACAGTGGATCTTTTAGTTGAACTGATAGTGACAGAGCTGAAATAGTTTTGCCTGTTGACATTAATTTGATCTAAACAGGTGGACGGCGTCTGATTTTCTAACGTAGATGTTACATGGACAGAGTGAAGAAGCTAATGTCCATGTTCGGATGAAGGTTTTATTCAGTTTAAGCTTTTGAAGGGATGAGACTGGGTGGCTGGCTCCTCCTGCTGTAAATAAACCAGCCAACAGAGTATCTCACAGACAGGGACGTGAAGATCAGGGTCAGTGTTGGACCAGGACCAACCACAAACATCAGTGTTCATCAGAGCAAATAAACCTTACAATACAAACTATCGAGGCCTGATGGAGAGAGAAGTGAAAACACTTCAAACAGCAACAACAGCAGCTGCTGCCATCAGCATCAGCCCTCAAACTACAGTGCAGTACAATGTTTGGAGAGGCAGAGTCACTTTTGGAGGCTTCAACATCACAGTGAACCATCCAGAGAAAAGTGATTCAGTTGGAGACGAGCACGGAGAGAAAGATGCAGAAACACTGTTGGAGGCAGCGCTGCAGGAGCAGTTCTACAAGTCTGAGGAAGAGCTGCCCTCATCTGTAAGTGGATATGGAAGAATGGAAATGAGGAGCAGATTGCTCTTGGCAGGAATTCACTGTTGTGGGTCACATCCACTTGTGATTCAGGGGGAAGTTTTAAAGGAAGCAGAGTAAAGCTGAGGAAGCTCTAAATCAGGGTTTCCTGTGGTGTAATGTAGTGGAGGCGGAGAAGGCTGAGGATGTACGAGGCCGACTGTTTACACCATCATCACCAGTGATGAGGATGACGAGATGTGTCAGGATCCGTCTGACATTAACTGATTGAAATTCCAGACACACCTTCCTGCTCCTTGCTCCAAACACGGCTCAACTTTATCCTAAACACACGTGTGACTCCAAAATCTGCATCGTCACATGTTCTGACATAATTACTATCACACGTGTAACTCATCCTTTCCCGTACTCAGCTCATCCAACAATAACTACATTTGGGCAGTTTCTCTAAGTTTACGCTTTTCTCCACCCCCTAATCTATACAATCTTGGTTACCCCAGCAACGAAGGATAAAAGTGTCTCCAGACGTCCACTGTCGTCGTATCCTGAACTCTGGGACAATAAGTGAACTGCATGAAATCAAGACGAACACTGGAAGTGAGAAAAATCTCCTTCAAAACAGTTTGTTTGATAAACAGCAGCTGGGCCAGAGCTCTGCACAGACCTCATGATGCTGCCAACTTTCAGACTCGATCCCAAGTCAAGAGCTTTGCAGGCACCATCACCGTGCTGCTGTGGAGGAAGGTTGGCTATAATGTTCCCACAATGCAACAGCCTTCCCCGAATCTCTCCCTTAATTTCATTCATTACTGACCACTAGCTCTCCAGGCTAATGCTACGTAGCCTTCGCTGTGTTTCTTCCTGCTTCTCAGGGGCGTCGACTGGCAACACAGAACTTAAAACCAGCACAAACCAGTTTGTTAGAGGAAGCCTGATGAAGACATTCTTGTTTGTAGTTTAATATGGCAGCAGGTCAGCCATCAACACCTGGATCCCAGAAACCTCAACCCAGAGATGATGATCCCTGGTGTGAATCTAAAGCAGGGCTACGCTTCCTCTCGCTCCTCTGCCCGTCACACCCTTCGCTGTCGGTGCCTTTTCTGCTCCTCACTTCCAGTTTCCAGACATGTTGGAAGTCCCGTCATGCAAACGGGAGACGGATCAGTATGCACAGATGGCTCGCGAAAATACCCAGGAGCCTTGTGGACAGAGCAGAGCACAACAGCAAAACAAACCACGGGCGGTGTGTGTGTGTGTGTGTGTGTGTGTGTGTGTGTGTGTGTGTGTGTGTGTGTGTGTGTGTGGCAGAGACAGACTGCTGTTAATAACGGGAGGCTGAGCTCCTGGAGGAGCTGTATATCTGTCCGCTGTCTTGTGTTTATCAGCGCAGTGTCTGAGGAGAGTTGGTGTCAGTCACTGCAGGCTGCTATCTTAACACTCCTCTCTCTCTCTCTCTCTCTCTCTCTCTCTCTCTCTCTCTCTCTTTTTCTCTCTTTCTCTCTCTCTGTCTCTGTCTGTCTCCATCTGTCCTGACAACTCTTTTTTCTCTGCAGTAGTTTCTCTCTTTACATTTTGGTTATTCGTTCTCTTTCTTTTTCTGTTACTCTGTCTATCCTTTATTTCTCTCTCGGCCCCTGTCTGTCATCACCTCTCTCCACAATTGTTCTCGTTATTGATCAAATTGAAAATTAGCTTTTATTGGCAGGAACTGGACAGATGCAGGTGTTGCCAAAGCCTATCATCATATCCTGTAAAACATAAATGAATTTGTCCAGTCAACAGAAGTGTGTAATGTTACAGCTGAAAATAGCAGCGGCTGCACAGTTAAACTAGTCAGTGCTCCCTGTTTGTTGAATGTAAAGTCGTTAATTCAGTTGAGTGCAGAAGTTAGATATTCTGAGGTCATAAATGAAATGAATTGGGCAGCGATGTTATCGATCTCTGTCTCTATTTATCTTTCACCCTTCATCTCTCTAGCTCTCCCATCTTTTCTCTCTCTCCCTGTGATTTTCTCACATCACTTCACTTGCTTCACTGACAGGACAGAAAACGCACATATGTTGCCAAAGACTTGGGGAGGGATGAAATTGAATCGCAAACAATGCATGCTTTGGAGGGAAAATCAAGAAATTCTGCAGAAATAACAGAATGTAAACCACATTAGCATGTGAAAGCAACTCACTCCATTCACTGCAAATTAAATGTGTGGACAAGAATACAGAACATCAAGCAGGATGACTGGACCTTTTTATTTTTATAATGGCAAAGTTTGTCAACTTATTCTGAGTGGTTATTAATTTCGCCTGTACTTTGAAACAGGAACTGGGGCGCTGTCCCAGAGCCAGGCCGACACCCACGGGGCCTGGTCTGGCCTGACTAAGGCTGGATATTGAACAACTCAAGCATTGCTCAACCCTTTTTATGGAATTTTTGGTACAGACCAATTGTTTGGCACCATGGTTAACACCGTCGCCTCACAGTGAGAAGGTTCTAGGTTCAAACCTCCCCGTGGGTTTTCTCCACAATCCAAAGACCTGCAGGTTAGATTCACTGGTGACTCGAAATTACCCCTAGGTGTGAATGAAGGGATAAGGGTAAAGGGTAAAGATTGCAGGGAAAGGATATGTTTGTCCTTTTCTCTTTCCACTTCTAAGACGTTGGGAGCAGCGCCTGTGGACTGGCAGGAACATGTTTATAGAATCACTCATTGTGTGCGCTCCAGATATCAGGTATCACTCTGATTACACTCGGCTAAAGTCAAAGGTTCAGTTTATTCATCCATGAAAACAGCTGGAAGGGAGACGCCAGATGATGACCTGTGTGCACAGGACCCGTCCTTGTAGTCAAAGAATTTGTTGAACACAGACACGTGTCAAAGGTCACGTCAGAGAGGTGTGGATGCAGATGTTTCCAAAGCTGTTTGATAAAATCTGCCTCACGTTTGGATGGAAGCTTAGCTTGTGCAGAGCCAGTAAAGGAGCCAAGGTTTAAACTCTGTTTGCTCTATTATCTCCAGCTCTGTTATTTCGATGCACAACTTATTCTGTCGCCACGTGACTTATCTGAAAAGTGAACCATTATTCCAATATTTAAATGATATTGCATCTCTGCTTCTGTCTGTGGCAGCCGACTTTTCATGCTGCATTCAATTAAATACATTTGAATTGTTGTTAGTTTCCAGCAGAACCCGACTCTTAGAGGTCATGATTCTCTTTCCTGTTTCTGTCCCTCACAGTGAAGAACAAGATTTTGTACCGGACCAGCGCCTGTGTCAAGATGCAGAAGACAGTTCGGATGTGGCTCTGCAAGAAGAAGCACAAGCCAAGGTGAGCATCTCCTCTTCGCTCCTTCTTTCCTCCTTACTCGTCTCCCTGCACCTTTACTCTCCATCTTCCCCTTAGTTTCCTGCTCTGTTCCTCTCTCCTGCTTCCACCTTTTTACTATCCATCCATGTCTCCATCCTCCCATCCTTCTTATCTCTGCTTCCCTCCAGTCCCACCCCCCCTCCTCTTCACCATGTTCATCCTCTCCTCCTCCTCCTCCTCTTTCTTATCCCCTCCCCTCTCAACTGTCCCCTCCAGTAGTTGCTCCATTTTCTATTACTTTTCTCTACCTCTTTTTTCTTCCCCCTCCACTTGTGCAGCTCATTTTTCCTCTCCTCTCTTTCTCTTTCTCCTTCTCCTTCTCCATCATCACGAACTCTCCTCTGCTCGTGTCCACTCTCTAATCCTTCCCTTCCTCAAACCAATTTTTCATCCTCAGCTCCGTTGACTTATCTCCATCCTTTCTTATTCTATCCCTCCTTCCTCTTCCTTTCATCTCTACTCTGCTGTCATTATCTCTTCTCCTCACCTTCTTTCCTTTTCATCCTTCCTTCCCTCCTCGTTACATTCACCTCCTTCTTCCCTCCTACCACACTCCGTCATCCTCATCTCTCTCCTCCTCTTCTTCTCCATTATCCACCACTTTCACAGCTCACCAGTGTCAATCTGCCTTACACACACACACACACACACACACTGCCTCGGAGACAGTCGCCTGGCGACACGTGCAGCTCTGCTTATTACCTCCGATCTTTGATGATAAACAACAGAGACCCTGGGGGGAGGCAGGTGGGCAGGAGTGTTTCTCCCTCTCTGTAGGGGACTTCAGTCTGATCTGGCAACCCACTGGTCCATGCTAACAGGCTGTGGGTCTGTGTTTGGGTGTGCCACTGATGAGGTGGAGTGTATGGTTACAGGGGGTCGGCAGGGTGTTAATAACCCGGGTGGAGTCTGAAGTGAAGTGGTGAAAAATTACACAGAGAAAAGCAGAGGCGGAACAAATAGAGTCACAAGTGAGTTTGATGTCTTGGCTCTGAAGTCCCAGGTCTCAAGACCAGACCAGACAAGTCGAGTCTCAACCTTGTGACCTATTCTGCACAACTTCTCAGGTGATGTCACAATGAATTTGCTGTGCATTAGGGGAGATTGGAGATTATGACCACTGGCTTTGGGTTGAACTAGTAAGATTTTACAAAGATTTTTCATAGAGATTTTGAAAACAGTTTTGGCGTGAAATTATATGAAATCTTGTTTTTTATCATTTGTCTTCACTGTGTTCGGCCTGTGTCTCAGTTCTTGGTTAATTCTCCAGGAACAGACTTAGAGCAGAGTTGGTGGAAGCTTTGCTGGACCAGCAGCAGACAGTAGACCTGTAGTACAGACATGAATATGAATGAATACAGGTAATATTTTGTGTTTGGCACATTTTGGAGACAGCTGGTGTTTATTTTCACTCCTATTTTTTTCTTCAGTATCCACATTTAGTACATATGAATACATACGAATACATATGAAAACACTGAAAACCTTATAAACAGTGTGAATAAAAAATAAAAACAGAGAAAACAGTTAATATTTGTGGAGGTAAGAACAATGTAAAATATACAGTTTATAAAGGAGAACTTGCAGATACTTAAAAGTTGCATGTTTCTGTGCATTGTCTTAAATTACAAGAATAACCTCAGCACATTCCCTGAACCCCCCCCCCCCCGGTTATCCGGTTATCCGGTTATTGGTTTCAGGGCACTGAACAAACAGGACCAGTTTAAAGTGGCCACATCAATTCCAGCTGCCAATACAGTCTCCACTACAGCACTTAGAAGATCCGCAACAAAGGCAGTGGCAGCAAATATACACAAGGACCGAGCAGAGCTAAAAGAAACAAGTGGAACAAACGCAGAACAATTACACAGCTAATGAGGCTGAGAGAAAGTAACTGTACAGACGCTTTGTTGGTTATTGGACCCTCTCCGTGCATCTTACAGGGATCCTCCATGAAATCACATCTTTTCGGGCCTTAAAATCATTTTGAGCATCTTAATCAGAAAACAGCTACTACAGTCACACTTGATGTAATTTTATTGAAACTTGGAGTCACTACTAACAAACAGGAGTAAAGATATGGAGGCTGTGGTAAAAAGGCAGCAGTTCAGTCCCACTGTGGCTGAAATAAACGTTGGTGATCGATGCGACGTTTGGTGAACGGTGAGCGCTTGATTTGACGCACCAGAGCAGGAGCACTAAGCACAGGGTCATTATCAAACCTAATCACATCAAATCAAGTGTTGGAGCCGAACTCTGATTGGCATCATTGTGTGAGTAATTTATCAGCTCTACAACAGAGCGGGCAGAGGAGATGAAGCTTTATTGGCTGCCAAAGTGACTGGTAGGTGAACTTGTTACCCATGGACAAGATTACCAGGAGGTCACTGCAGGCTGCTCCCACCCTGTTGATTAGTTGGAATAGCTTTTGGGCCAATGCTCTTTATTTCCCAATTAAATCTGCACTTAAGTAACTTTGAAGTTGGATATATTGAAGTGTATGTACAGTATATTGTCTCTATGTCAATCAGACTCTTTGTTTCTGGCTGCTTTGTCACATTGAAATTAAAAATTCAATCTCCCATCATCATCATTTTTTCCCCAAGAGTCAGCCAGACATAATTGTCTCTTTGGAAAACTTTCAGATCTTGACTAGAATTAAACACAATGTTCTTTCTTTGTAATTCCTGGCTGCTTGACACCATTTTGACAGTAAACTATTACTCAGCCTGTTAAAAACGTTGTTTAATGTGTTCTGGGCTCAGGAGGGAGCTTTATGAAGCCTGAATAAATAACCCAGTCATCAGGGTTATCTCAGTTTGTAACAGGAAGTCAGAAACAAACTGGGCGCACTGAGTGTGGAAGACATGGCTGTTAAATTTCAAAGTTGTCCGTCCGTCACATTCTCGTAAACACGATATCTCAGTAACGCCCTGAGCTATTTTCTTCAAATATTGCATAAATATCCTCCCGGACTCAAAGATGAACTGCTTAGAATTTGGTGGTCGAAGGTCAAAGATCAAGGTCACTGTGACCTCACAAAAACATGGCCATTATTCAGTACTGTAAGTCAGGAAGAGGAGGTTGTGACCCTGGTTGGCTGGGTGGTGAAGACACACAGCTGTGAGGTGGTAATTCCAGTTTAAATTGCATTCTGGGAAGTAACCTGTTTGGTTGTGTTCAAATGAGCTCTGGTGTGGACTAAACAGCTGGTCCAGGTTTTGATCCGCCTCCAATGAGCTCAGATTTGTTTGAGGTGTGAGAGCAAAGCAGGCCAACCACATGCCTCTGTTTTAGTAGTTGTTGCCATAAAGTCAGAAGTTGAACTGTTAAATCTGCCTGATGATCATTTACTAACATCTGGTGTATGTAGTTTGGTGCTGGCCTCAGCCGAGGGTAACGGACCAGAGCTAAAAGCCAACAGTGTGTTTCTGTCTTTCTTGCTCCAGTACAAGTGAACCAAAGGTGTGAAAGCAAACTAAAACTCAGGATATCTCCGACTCTGTTGCTGCTTACTTTTTTAAAAGTATACAGATGTCTTCAAACTTTGTAGAATGTTTAATTGCTAATTCACCTTTATATGAAAAACTTGAATCTAAATCACTGTTGTTTTCTCTAACCATTTCCTGTGTGTGTGTGTGTGTGTGTGTGTGTGTGTGTGTGTGTGTGTGTGTGTGTGTGTGTGTGTGTGTGTGTGTGTGTGTGTGTGTGTGGGGTTTAGGATCGACGGGTTAGTAAAGGTGCGTAAACTGAAGAAGAGGATGGATCGCTTCAACGAGGTGGTGGCCGGGCTGAAGGAGGGCAAACAGGAGATGAGCAGGCAGGTCCAGGAGCTGGAAGCCGCCATCGACACCCTGATGGTCAAAATCAAGGTATGTGAGGTGGAACCCTGTGTTCAGCTGGGAAGTGCAAGTGAAGCCTGAATTCTTCCACATCCCTCAGTGAAATCCTTTTGTTCCGCTGACACATACACACACACAATGGCAGAAGAAAATGACGGACAGCATGAAGTTAAACCACATTCTGGTGCAGTTTGACAGACAAAATGCACAAGATTTTTTTATATAAGTATACATATATATATATATATATATATATATGTATAATGTGGATAGATTAAGACATTTGTGAGCAGTTTGAATCAGAGATATTTACCCTGAATGATGGACTGTCAAGACTATTTGCTATTGAACTGGATTAAATTGTGAGCTTTATCTTCTCTATGAATGTCATGAATCTTAAATGTCTCACTGCGTTGTTTTTGTTTGATTTTCATACTTTAGCGTCGCTGTTTTCTTTATTTATCTACCTGGTATCTTTTTTTTTTTTTTAAACCGGAGAGGGGTCGTTGAGGTGTGACAGGTGCTCACCGCAGAAAATGTCAGGATTAGAAGGACAAAGGCTGGTCGAGAGCCTCTGAGCCAACGGCCCCGTCACATCAAACCCCACCCTGCAGCTTTGGTTGTAGAATAAGTGGCAGTCGGAGGGAAAAGGTTGCAGTGACAGCAGATGCGTGTGAATATTCATCTGCTGCAAGATGTCAACACACTTCCTTTGTCGGGTTTACACTGCCGCCCTGAGCGTCTGTGTCAGCCGTCAGAACGCTCTCTGTTGACACTTGTAGATACAGTGACGGTGAACTGAGAGACTCCTGATGCTCTCTGAGGACTTTTTTAACACTGATGAAGAGGCTGATGCTTCAGTGTCTGTCTGCAGCCCTGACGTCCCCGTAATCACACAGAGCGCTGCAGGGATGACATATTTTTGTATGCTAAGCTAACCTGGATGTTAGCATCACCCTGGTTCCCTAATGGGATTTTTACATTGTCTTTTGTTTTACTGACAAACAACAGTTTCTGATCCTGAAAGGTTTTGTTCAGCAGGACCATCTTCATCTTGTGTGTGTGTGTGTGTGTGGAATAAGCTTCATTTCTGCTGGCTGTTGCTACATCCTAATGGTTGCTAGGTGGTTGCTAAGGTGTTTCTATGTGGTTGCTATGTAGTGTAGTGTTGCTAGAATGTTGCGGGATACAACATATGGACCAAGGGACACCAGAACACTGAATGAATGGGTGAATGAATGAAGTCAGATCCAGAGTGCTGCATATAAACGTCCAAAACGTTGTGAAACAACTTTCACAGTCACGTCTTCTGACCTCCTTCACTTCCTGAAACAAAATACATAAATCACATCACTGACAGCAACATTTTCTTTTCAGTGCTGCAGAAATGAAGACTAAAGTGTTTTTCTAAAGTGAAGACTAAATAAATAGTCAGGTTTGCCTTCATTTGAAGGCTCTTGAGACAGAACAGCCATTCCAAGTCTTAATCATCTGAACAGCAGAGTATTTCAGGGATTTGTCGAGTCATTTCATGGGAAATTATCTCCTTTTAAAACATCTGATTGTTCAACATTTCAATCCAAAACCATGAGCATAAACCTGCTGCTATAACAATCTCCACTGTTTTTAGAAGCCGTTCCACCAGATCTTAGAGCCGAGAGCATCAGCATGGAGCTGACTTTGTGCACAGGGACATTGTTAAATGTTGAAACAGGAAAGAGACGAACAAACACGGTTGTCTGAAATTTCATGCTGAGCAGCAGGAAACAAGATGCTTAAGCCAAACCATGAAAAACAGCCCCAGGCTAAAATTAAACTAAACCATGTCCAGATTAGAGCCGCAGCAAGTGATTCCTTTCGTTATTGATTAATCTGCTGATTCCTGCTGCTGCTCTCGGTGTTATAAGTAGATTCTGACTTTGTGTCCGTCAGAGCACCATCATGACCCGAATCGACATCGACCACGAGTACCAGGCCCTGGTGACCCGGTCGGAGCAGCTGCTGACGGCCATGCAGAACAAGAAGAAGGAGGAGGAGGAGAGGGAGCGGCTCCGACGCATCCAGGAGGAGATGGAGAGGGAGAAGAAGAGGAGGGAGGAGGAGGAGCAGCGCCGCAAGCAGGAGGAGGAGGAGAGGCGGCTGTAAGTGGGAGGGGGTGGGCTTCAGGGTGCAGCACTTGTACATTTCTGGCTCAGATGAAACATTTTTTTTGTTTTCCTATCTCGTACAGAACCAAAAATTAAGAGGCACTTGTCGAAGTTGGCATTTTTTGACCCAGCGAAAGCCTCTTTTCAGTGAGACCTGCTGCAGCGGACAAATACACTCAGCGGCCACACATTTTTAAAGGTGCCCAACAGGGATTTACATAATGAGGCTGCTACTTGAAAAGGATTTATTTTTATAGAAGCTATAAAGTGTTATCAGGCTGAGTTGTTGCTTTTTTGTACTTAGCTCTACACAGCTGATTTACAATGAGTACAGCTTCAGCTCCCCGGCGTCCGTCATTACAGGAGAACAGTAGTGAGCACGTCGAGGGTCAACGCCCCCGAGTTAGGATTAAAAAGTTTAACAGATGAGTGATAGAAAAGTCTGATGTGAAGAAGTCGGGTCAGCTTTAAATGATGTAATTTCTGGCTCAGCAATGTCACACATTTTTTACAACTAAATTAAATCTGGATGTACTTGAGTCAGTTCAAGGTCTGATGGTGAACCAGACTTTCTTTGTCAAGAGTTAGAAGTTGTTCTGCAGTTTCCACTGATCCACATTTTCACACAGACAGTCGATATTTTTTGTTTATTATTGTCTCACCCTGATTTTATCTATTAACATATGGGTTAAAGCTCCATCCAGTCTAAAGGTAGTAAGTAGGTAACGTCCAGAACTTTGTGATGTCTCAACAAAGCAGTCACCGCCCTCAGCCACGCCCCAAGCCCCGCCCACCTGGACCCCCCATCCACCTTTGCAGGATTTGGTTTCTCTGAGTGTTTACCAGAAATCTGAAATTTTATTCCATCACTCAGAAAACAGTCAGCCAATCAGAAGAGAGGCTCTGATGCTCTCTTCTCATTGGCTGACTGACCTGTCGTTACTAGAGCCCCAGAGAGAACCTGAGAGAGGAGATGTAAAACTACACTGAGATGGTTTTTGGTTCTTAAAACCACAAATATATCTTCTGATGGAGATCAACACTTCAGATAAACCACAGAAGAAGAGTAAAATATGGAGCTTTAATGAATGTAAATCATAAGACAAGACACAGACACAGTGTCAGCGGTGTCATCTCATCCAAATTTGGGGCTAACCACTTTGTGCTAACGTGGTTCCATCACTGAATCGGTTGGGACAGCTTTGGATGTGGCTCAGGAGGCAGAGCAGTCGTCCTTGTTTGATCCCGGCTCATCCAGAGACTGTGTCGAAGTGTCCTTGAGCACGACACTGAGCCTCTGACTGCACCTGAGGCTGCGTGTCAGTGTGTGAATGAGCGTGAAGACACTGTAAAGTGCTGTGAGCGGTTGATAGACAGGAGAAGCTCCATATAAATGCAGTTCATTTACCTGTGAATCAAGCAGCTCCCTTTGAACCTTAAGTTGTAGTTTCTTTAATATACGGATCCAGTGAAGTCAGGGTGACGACACCCTGGATGAACCTGAACATCGCTGCAGGCTTCAGTACCTTCCTCATGGTTTGCTTTGTTTCAGGTTTAAGCAGAGAGAAGATCATGTGACTGATCTGAAACCCACGAGTCTCTTTAGTCTGATAAACTAAAATGTTTCTGAGCGACGTTCGATGAGTTAAGAGAAGCCATGTAAGAGTGAGGACGGTCTGTCTGCCCCCCCCCCGTTTCCTAAATGACACCGTCTCAGCGCCCGGTGAGGATTTGAATCTATCACACGCTGCACATGCTCACAGAGAAAATTTCATGTCCTGCCCAGATTGTGGCGGGCATATTCCTCACCGCCGGTTCGACCCCCAGAGCCCCCCCCACCCCCTTCAATGTGAGGGGGAGTCTTCCAGGAGGACTGATGGGGGCCATTGTGTTCGTCACAAACCACTACCTGCTAATATAAGACATTAGAGACGACAGCCCACATTTTATGGCCCACTTTCTCTTCCCTCTCCTCCTCCGGCAAGTTATGAACTCCCAGGATTCACCTGGAGGTCGCAGACTCAAGGTCGCAGAGGCAGGAGAGAGTCAGCTGCTTGAGAAGAGCTTGATAAAGCCACTGACCCTGTAATATAGGGTTTTTATAGGATTTTCCTCTTCATCACAGATCCAGTATGGCTTTAATCCAAACATTATTTATAGGGATGTGCCAAAGCCTGCCTGTCGACGGAAATTTCTCCCAGCAGGCTCCACTGCTGGCTTTAAAAATCCTCTTCAGAACGAGTTTTTCTTTCTTTTAGGCTTTTGGCTGATGTTTCTATTTAGAGCCTTTGCAGCCTGCGCAGCAGCAGAATAAACCTTCAATTCCTGGATGAGCAGAGCGGACGGGCAGGCCGGAGTAAAGTGGAGCAGATTAAAGCGTCAGTGATCTGATGGTGCTATGTGAGCGCAGAGCAAAAGCAAAACGGCAAAGAGCAAGAAAGTAAATAACAGTTTAAGAACCAGTGAAACACAAACAGGAGAATGTTTCTTTTTCATGCATCTGTTGGGTTTGGAAGCGAATCCCAACAAATCCACTGGAGCTCAGACAGTACGATGATTAATCATGTGGTGGTTTCACAGAAAATTAATCTGCAACTGTTTTGCAAACTGATGAATCGTCTGTCGCTTCTCAGTGATATGATGCAGTGAGAGGTTTGACAGTTGTTTAGCATCTGACATCTTTGCTCTGTGATGATGGTCTGTTCATGAATCTGTTGTTTGATTCATGGTATTTGGTTAGAACACACGTTGACCCTCCACTCTCTTTTATTTATCCTCCTCCACTGCTCCGTTACTCTTCCTCTTAATGTCTCCATGTCTCTTTCTTTCTGTCTCATTCGTCTTCTTTCTTTTATCTTTCCGTCCTTCTGCGTTCATCTTTCATCATCCCTTTCTTTCTTCTCCCTCCCACCAGGAAAGCGGAGATGGAGCTGAAGAGGAAGCACGAAGAGGAGGAGAGGAAGAGGAGGGAGGAGGAGGAGAGGAGGATTCAGGTGGGTGTCGCTGCGGGGTCCAGCAGACGGGGGCCGTCTGTCGGCTGAGTTCAGCACAACCAGCCCAGCCCTACAGACGACCCTTATGAGGAAGTTAGAGTTTGGGGGGGAAAATCCTCTCTTTAAAAGCACTGTGAGCATCCAGGTTCTTTCAACCACGACCACAAGCTTCCTCTAACCTGGAGTTTTTTAGTTGACTGTGATTGGCTGGCCTGTCCTGACAGCCTGTGAAGTGATTTGTTCTTACAGCAGTTTCAGTTTCAGTGGAAGTGATGGGTGAAAAAACAAAATGTAAAAATGTAAAAATGAAGTTCAGGAAACATGAATGTGAGGCTTCAGGAGTCAGATCCACGGTTACGTTCCCTCCTCCTGTTGCCACAGACACAGACACCAAACATTGTCCAGTGAAGCACAAAGAGGGAATTTCAAAATAAAATAACAATTAAAAAAAAGTATTTGGGGGCAGCCAACTGTGACGTCACCCACTGGTTTGTGAACGGCCGTTTTGAAGCCTCGACTTCATAGCGTGGCCGTCGCCATCTTGGTTTTTTGAAACCAGAAGCCCTCAGGCCTGCATGGGGGCTGGTCTGAGGTCAGGTGGGCAAAGCCCTCGCTCACTCAGCTCCCAGCTGCTGTTGGTGTAACACACAGTGACACTGAGATAACTGACCCCCACCCCCTGCTCTCAGTCCTCTCTCCTGCAGTCAGGATGAATTGAGGCCTAATGGCAGCTAATTAGACTTGATAAAAAAAAATGATTGTCCTGTTTATTTTCCTGCCTGTGTTCAGTTCATTTTTACCTTTGAGGTAATATAAACCTATTTTGGGCCCATCACACATCATTTTTTGTGGGAGGCTTGAGGCGCAGGAGGCGCCACAGTCAGGGAGACGACTCACAGATAAAAACTGTTTTCAAACATCATGATCTGGTTTTAGGAAAGAGAGAAACCTTCAAGGAAGAGGAAATGTTTAACTTCCCCACCTCTGATAAAGTGCAGCACAACAACTGCCCCAAACATTTCAATAGTAAACGTCCAAGATTGTTCCAAAGTCAGATTTCTAATTAAACAGAAATGAGAATTTTGATCTTTTTCTAATATAAAAAAAAAGCCAGACGAGGAAAGAAAACCAGATGCCCAGATGTCGTGTCCGGAGTGGACAGAAGTAGCAGCAGTGGAATTACAGTAAGAAAAGTACTTTTAAATGAAGTACATAAAGTATAATAGTAAGCAAATGTGAAGTGTGATGAGTCAAAGAGTTTCAGTTTGGGGAGGAGACACTGAGGAGCAGGTGTGATGAGACCTGGGCTGTTTGCTTTAAGAGGAGCTTTTCTAATCAGAGCTTCCTGAAATCCCAGGTGATATCATCGTTTTCTGACTCACAGCCCTGAACTGAAAACCCCCCAGCACAGATCCCTTACTGCCCCGTGACAGGAGGGAGCTCAGTAACTTAACAAAACCAACTGAAGAAAAGAGTTTGATTCATGTTTTCACAACATGTGATCGTGCGTCTGCACCGCAGAGTGATGAGGGGGGGGGGGGTCGTGGTGGTATCGCTGCGTTTGCGTCCGCGTCCTCACAGCTCGGTGTTTGCAGGACGAGCGAGTCGAAGCCCTGAAATCCTCCTGCGCAGCTCGACTGTCCTCTAATCCGTCTCTATCTGTTCTGGCAGCGACATGGCTGCACTTCACCTCTCTCATCACGCCTCTGTCTCTGTGAGGGTCAGCTTATTTCTGTTCTTGTGAGGACTTCAAAGTAAAGACATGTCCTGTAATTTATCGTTTCTCTGGTATTTTCGGGTCTGGATTTAGGTTTAAGATTGAGGATCAGGTTCAGGTTAAAGTAAACATCTATAGTCAAGACTCTGGACTTTTATTTTCTTAAAGGAAGTGAGAGAAGCAGGTGAGATGATGATTATTTCACCTGTTGGCAGCAAAAATCACCTTTTTTTTGTTTCAGAAATTTTGCCAATTCAAGTGTTGTTGATGAGTAAGACTCGAATCAACAGAGTCAGTGTTCGTTCATTCTCTGAAACAAATCAAGTTCATTTACATGTAAAACAGGTTGAAATCATCACACTTCACAGGAAGATCGTGTCACTTGTTTGAAGGACACAACACCTGAACTCACCATCAGTTAAAATGGCAAAATCAACTCATTTCAGTGGAATCAAGTAAATCTTCACAGGTCTTCCTCACTGAGCTCACACAGTCGAGACGTTCAGCAGATGCATCAGTCCGGCCACTTTACAGATGCCAACACATTTCTTTGTGTGTGTGTGTGTGTGTGTGTGTGTGTGTGTGTGATGGAGAGATAGTGGGTTTTATGGGTCATGGAGTTTTTATCTTTATTATCCAGCGTGTCTCCATCTGGCCCAGCTGTTGCCGTTGCGGCTGGTTCCTCCGGTTCCCCGGGGCGTCGACCCGCCCCGGATCAAGTGCAGATTTTAGCACCGAGTGGTGGGTGAACAGATCAAAGCTGCTGGCCCGGGGCCCAGAGCCCCAGGCTGGGTTACCCACAAATCCATCTCCTGCACTTCCATCAGCTCAGAGCCGCTGGTCTTCTCGTTCGTTCTTCTAAATATTCATGTCTCCCTGAAGAGTCCTGCAGGGCTCAGGATTTAAGGAGAGGAGGTGAAGACAGTCCCAGGTTTTATTTCTCTCTGTATCAAACAGTTAAAGTTATGATCCAACGTCATGTCAAATTTTTCTCAGTATGAAATTAAAGCTGATATTCATAATTTACACCTGTCGATCGTGACCAAACTGATCCATGACTGTAAAACTGGGTCCAGGAACTCCAGGAAAGTGATTTGCAAACGCTGCTTAGATGCAGATCTCGGTCTGCAGATCGCTCTCTGATCACCAGTAAAACAGTGACTCATACATTGACTCAGGTGCAATCATGAAATCATGGAAATCGTTGCTGGCCAACACCAAACATCCCCAAAACCTCTGAATCTGCCTGCTGATGGAAAACACCTGAAAACAATCAGAGTAACTGCTTAAAGAAATCTTTACTCATCCCCTGAATTTCCATTAAAACGCAGCCCTGATCTGAGGCTGAATAAAATCTTTAAACCTCCCCCCACTGATAAAACGCAGCCTGAAACAGAAACAAACTGCAAACAGCTGCTGGGAACAGTGATGATAAAGATAACAGCAGCTCTCAGCTGCCAAATAAACCCACTACAAAACAAAGTCTGTAACAAAGTCCCAGCAGCAACTTTTTTACTGTCGAATAAGAATCCACAACGCTGCACCCACACACCTCAGCTGTTTGACTGAGCCCCAGTTATTACCCAGCGTGCACTTCAGACACTGGTGAAAAGGCCTTTAAATAATTTAAAATAAAGATTTTTGATGCAGCTGTTGTAAGTATGTATAACTATACAACAAATTTATATTTAGTTTTGTTCTGTTCGTCTCATGTAGGATTTTTCAATATATAAAATCTGTAGAGAAGAAAAATCTTTATCTGTAACTAAATTATTTCTGCATTTAAATTGTATTATATGTCATTTGTAAAATGACATGTTATTAAATATAATTTGTAAAATAACTATATTTAATGTGTAAATTAATTAATTGTTATCATTAATCATTGCATTATATTATAATAATTTTTGAATTGATCATTATATATAAAAACAATATAACAAAAGCAGAAAAACCAAGTTCAGCTGTTAATTTACTTTTTTTTTTTAACTGTTACACAAGTTTGCAACTTTTTATGTTTTTAACTTTTTAAGTTCTATTTATAGTTTGGTTCATGGCAACAAACCTAGACTGTCTTAGATCTCCTCTATGCAACCCTAAGAGGATCTGTTAACGATGAGAGCAGGAGCATCAACATTAAGTGTGTTGTAAAGAGAATAAGGTTGAAGAATTCCTCAGTGTCTGATATTTGGATGAACTTCAGGTAATGAATTGAAGACCTTCACTTCTGTCCTCCCTGAGTCGGTCAAGGAGCCGCTTGACTTATGAGAGCTGGTTCATGAGGAAAGGTGCAAACGGGGGCATTAATCATCCAGTTTAGCCCCTCCCTACACTCGCTGCCCCTCGTCCCTTCTTTAATGAGCAGGACAGAGATGAAGGAAGCCCCCCCCCCACCCCTACCCCCCACCCCTGGGCTGCAGCTCCTCACCTGCTCTGTTTGTAGGAGGGTTGCAGGTCGTCTGTGTGTTAATGCCAGTGCATCCATCAGGAGTTTTCTGCATCTGCTGAATACAAACACTTCACAGGGTCCTCAGTCTTTCCAGTTAGATTTTCTTTTGTGTGTGTGTGTGTGTGTGTGTGTGTGTGTGTAAGAACAAAAGTGTGCATCCACCAGACCTCTACGGCTGCAACTGATTAATCTGTTGAAAATCCTCACATCTGAGAAACCGAAGCTGGACTCTCTCTGACCCTGTGTTTGAAAACTTGCCAAAAGTACATCATCCAAGTCAAATCTGCTGAAGTCTGTTTGTTGTTGTTATGTTATTTTTTTGCCACCATGTCTTTTTATCACTGGGAGGCATCAAAGTAAGAAATTTTATTCTGAATAAAGTGGCTCAGTTGTACGGTGGCCCTGAGAGCTCAACGCACTGCAGCTTAAGAAAACACAGAAGTAAACACAAACAAATTCAGTGTTTGGACGCACTTGTATTATATTATAATACGTACAAGTCACAAAGCAGGGTTGACTTTAAGTTCCCACACTGAGGCCTCTCAAGTGAATGTAGCATAAGATCCATGGTTTACTGCAGTTTTACACCTACAGGTGCTGAGGAGTCGAAATCTGAACTGGCATCAACTTCCACACATTCACTGCAGGGGGCAACGAACAAACAGGTTCTGGAGGAGAACCAGCAGAAATGTAAACTGCTGTGTGTGTGTGTGTGTGTGTGTGTGTGCGCGCGCGTGCGCGCGCTCAGATGGAGATGGAGGTACAGCTGCAGGCGGAGCGGGAGGAGGAGGCGGCTCGGCAGGCCGTCCTGGAGCAGGAGAGGAGGGACAGGGAGCTGGCACTGAGGATCGCCCAGAGCGAGGCGGAGCTCATCCCGGAGGAGGTGCAGAACGAATCGGGCCTGCGCAGGTAACCGACACACCTGCCGTGCCTGTGTCACAGAAAGTCTCTGCCTGTTGTCAGTTTTCTTTTGGACCTTGTGACACTGGACTGTTCTCCTGCGGCGAGATTTGACCTTCATCACTTAAAGCTAATGGAGGTCTGCAGGGCGCTGAGGCACAGAGTGTCTTTAAAAAGGGAAGAAACACTATTAGCTTTGGTTAAAACCATCAGCCAATAAAATTACTGTGGTGAGAAATTGTTTCTGCCCAACCAGAAAAGAGAAGTGCAGGGTTGCAGGAGGATTGTGAGCAGACACATTGTTATTAACACAGACGAGATCAGAACATGTTTTTCTCCAACTTTCCTCTGACCTTTGTTAGTTTTTCTTCCTCAAGTCTGTAAAAACTATTCAAATGAAACAGCTTTTATCTGTGAGCCTTCATTAGATGGGCCGGCAGTAATGAAAACACGGCAGGGATGTTCTCTGAGCCTTTGTGTGACGCGTCCGGCTCACACAGGTGTGAACTGAGTGTCTGTGGGGCTGTGACTTCTCCGAACCAGCGTCTTCCAGGGTGGGGGCTGTTGTTCAGCTCTTCCTCTGAGCCCGTACAGCTGATCCAGTCCATCCTGTGTTTAACCTTCTTCTTCTTCTTCTTCTTGTTTTTTGTTTTTTTCTTCCTCCCAGCAACGGCTCCTCAGTTCCATCGTCCCCAGAGAGAGCAGCGTAAGACCCGGCGATTTATCCCTTTAATTTCACCCCCAGTCCCACCTGCCTTTGACCGTTAAACCCTAACCAGCCCCCTCCCCCCTCCCCTCCCTGCATGCTGTAACAATCTGCCAGCCGAGCACAGACCCCTGTTCTGTATCGATGAGATCCTGATTCCAACTAACAGACTCACCTGTTCAATTGAAGGCACTTATTTATTTTATTTATTTATTTTTTATTTTAAAGGACTTTTATTGTCCAGATACGACCAAAGTAACAAGCACCAGTTTTAACTGTTGCTCCAACGTGATTGTCACAAGAGGAGACACGTGATCTGAGCCTGTGTTTATCAAACCTCTGAGAATCAGTTTAAAATGAGAGAGTGATTGATGATTGATAACTGATAACTGTTAAAACACTCTCTTTCTGTTCAACAGCTTCACTCAGTTGAACACACTCAGGGTTTTGCTGCTGCAGCTTAAAAACAGCTTCTTACTCTGTTTCAGTTTGTCAGAGAAACATCTCAGTGACTTCATCAGTAGAGAAGAAAAAACATTCAAGTGTCTGGAAATCTACATGAATCTGAATTATATAAACAGTATCTACATCAGATACTGTTCATAATGACCAGTGGAGACACAATAAAACTGCAGGATAGATTTTAACAGATATTTTGCAATAAATGACTTTCTCTTAGTTTCTCAGCAGTTTGATAAATCCGGGCCTCGTCCTCTGATCAGAGCCTGGAAGGTGAATCACTCCTCAGTGAGTCGCGGGGGAAAGGAATCACCTCTCCTCCTCTTGATTGGTTTGTTATATTGTGCAGTGCTGCTCCGTTTTATAATCCTATAATCCTCTGTTTACAGTGCTGCTGGATCCACAAAGCTCAAGGGCTTGACCATGTAGGTTTCCTCTCAACGCACCTTCAGACACCTTCAGGGCACTGAGCGGCGTCAGCTGCAGATTTCAATTTAATAACTAGAGCGGCTGCATGAGTCAGACGCTGGGCTCTGCGGTCTGGAGTCGGTCCCACCATGTTGTTACTCAGGACCGTGAAGCAGTTCAGAGACACTTCCTGACAGGCTGAGGCACCTTGTGTGGTCGCTGGCAGCTGGTGGCAGAGCTGTGGCTCTTCTCTGCAGCGACACACACACACACACACACACACACACAGCGTCCCTCTGACAGTGGAAATGATGCTTCACGTCATGAATGAGCTGTCAGGCTCTCAGAGGACGCCACACAGCAGCAGGTGGCTCCAGGCCTCAGGCCTCTGCTCCTCTCTCAGGTTTCTGTTCCTCCTGCTGCAGAGTTCCTCGTTTCACTCGTCTCCACAGAAAAACAACACAACACGTCCTTCAGAATAAAACCAGTTTGACTCAAACAACAAACATCAGAGTCTCTGCAGGAGACACACACACAGGAGAGAAACAGGGCGAACTGAAACTGAAACTGAAGGCCACACAGATCTTCATCTGTATGCATCCTCCTCTTCATCTCCTTACCTCCTCCTCTTCATCTCCTTACCTTCTCCTCTTCATCTCCTTACCTTCTCCTCTTTCTTCTCTTCATCGCTTTACCTTCTCCTCTTCATCACTTTACCTCCTCCTCTTCATCTCCTTACCTTCTCCTCTTCTTTCTTCTCTTCATCTCTTTGCCTTCTCCTCTTCCTCCTCCTCTTCATCTCTTCATCTTCCTCCATCCATCTCTGTCATTTTTTTTGTGATCTTCCTCCTTCTTCACAATTCTCTCACCATTTTTCTTTTCTTTCATTTTTTCTTCTTTGTTTCTGTCTCTTCTCGTTTTCTTCCTCCATCTTTGCTTCTCTCTTGTTATTCATCTACTCTGAATATTTCTGTGCCATTTTGTAAATTTGGTAACACAACATGTTAATAACTGTTTTTTACACTGGCACCCTCGTGCTTTTTTAGGGAAGAGATGGCGAAGGAAATGACTGAACTTCTGGCTCGGTGGGTAGAAGCCGATCATAAATCTCTCCACGAAATCAATCTGATCACGTGATTGACAGAATTATTGATACAAATAGAACCATGTGATACAAAACTCCTCTTTAAAGGTCCAGTTGATCTGGTTGATTGATGATGATCAATATGTAAATTATGAATGTTGATTAGAAGAGTTAATTCCCTCAGAAAAAACAATCACATTTAAAATCCTGCACATTTTTTCTCGTTCGTCTCCAACTCGTTTTAAATTTTAATCTTTTAAAGATCCACTCTGTGATTTTCCCGACATTCAGAAAATGTGAAAGATTTAGTGCTCGTCATTTTCTTGTTGTTGGAGCTTATCAGATAATTTAATCAAAAATCTTCGTCGGTTCACAGACAGAGTCTCCAAGCACCTGAGGCTTCTTCACCTTTAGGCCTCAGCAGTGACGTAAAAGAAAACAAGAAAAGAATCTTTGTTGTTTAGTTGCTTATATGTTTTGTTCTTATTGTTTTCCGGGACCTACAGTTCATCAGATTGTATTTTCTGAAGCATATCTTGAGCAAAACTGACGACAGTCTTATTGCAACAAAAAAACAAAACGCACAACTTTCAGATATATGAGGTGACACATCTGCTTCAGGCTGCTGGCTGTTTGATAAAAAACACAACTGGTAAAAACTGAACTTCAGTCGTTCCAGAAGGATTTCACTTTTTTAGGCATCAAACATCTGCTCTGTTTAGTCCTGATTCACATTTGTAAAGTACGACCAGTTACTGTCGACCAGTTCAGAAGCTCGTTGGTGCCTGAGGCTCAGTCCTTCGTTTGACTGACCAGAGAAATTTGAGGTAAATTCACAAATATAAAGAATTTTCTGTTGTTTGTCACTGATCATCACTGATGTGAACAAACAGAAAGGATCAGGTATTAAAAGAGCTGACAGGCGGCTGCCCCTCTGGGAGTGACTGAGCACTTTCTCGTCAGATTACTGAGTTTCCACTCGTTTTCCTCTCGGCATCAGCGCGGATGTGAATGAGTGATGTCAGCTGAACCGATGCCAGCCCCCCCAGGTTCCCCTGTTCGTCTGTCTGCAGCTAATTGGCTCAGGCCTCCTCTCACTATGCAACAAGCACGCTGCGACAGGAAGCAGGAGCAGAAGGTGACTGCAGCGCTCAGCCGCTTAGCTCACTGCCAAAGCCACCGTGTGCTTCTGGGAACACGGGTCCGAGGCCAGCTCCGGCTAATCACGAGCCGCAGAGCCACCCAATAGGATTAGAGAGGCAGCAGGGTCCCACCTCCAGCTCCCCGGTGATCTAAAAAGGGCAAATCCCGGTCAGGGATTAATCAGGCCTGTCAGCAGCGTGCCAACAGCTTGGCCCACAGCTGGAGAGGAGCCGCACACTTAACGCTGTCAATGATCATTTATAATTGAGGAGAGCGAGCCACTGGTCCTCTGCGGCTCCAGGCCCGGCAACAGCATGCGTCTTAATGATGTCATTCTCCAACCCTCTGTAGATCGACTGTAACTACCTCTCCCTCCTTCTAACTATGATGCTGCTGACCTGAGCACACCCTGATCTCCTCACTGTCTCCTTAACATCTGCAACAAACCTGTAGCCGCTCTACCTGTTGTATAACATCTGTGACTCTTGTTCCTGTTACTGTGACGACTTCCAGGTGGGAGGAGTTTACTGAGACAGACGATCAGGTGGTTCCTGTACCACTGTTCAGCTGAGGAAAACAAACCTGGAGTCCTGTCATTACAGATGTCAGCATCTGTTTTCTAAATGCTGCGTTGTCTTTTATGTACAGAGCTGTAGCCAAGTTCTTTACCGTGTTAATGAACAGCTGAGATCTGGAAACATGGAAACAAACCAGTGGGTCACAGGTTTTCTCTGATCTTCAGTTGCAGCCGGAGACGTTTGTCTTCAGGTTGTCCGTCCGTCCCGTTCTCATGAACGTGATATTTCAGTAACGGCTTGAGGGAATTTATTCATGTTTGGCTCAAACACTAATTTGGACTCAAAGATTGACTGGTCAAAGGTCAAAGGTCACTGTCACCTCACAAAACATGTTTTTGTCCATAACTCACAAATTCATTCGCTAATTATGACACAATTTAACTCAAATGTCAAATTTAAGGATAAAATTAAGTGATGTCATTTTATATATAAAAGGTCAAAGGTCAACTTCACTGTGACATCATAATGTTCTGCAGAAACACTTCTGACCATTATTCAGTGTGTTAACAGATTGTGACCAAATTTGTGACCTGGCAGGTTGATAGAACCGCGAGGTGAAGCTCGTAGTTTCTAATGAAAAACCAGATGGTTTCACATCTCAGATCTGTGAACGTTACTGAAACGACACATCTAAAAAACTTCAGTGTATTCCTTCTTGGGTTTTGTTTCTGCAGCTCTGGCCTTTGCTCTGTTGGTCACGTCAGTAGTGTCTTCACCAAAGTCATTTGTCTTTGATGAGGACACTAGAGTTTATCTTTTTGGGCAGAATCGTTATAACGGGTCCAGTCAGTCCAGGAACACGAGCAAACAAACCTCCAGGTTAGTCGAACTTATCTGGAACAGAAATTGTGACCATCCATCACACAGACGGCTTCAGTTTGACCCTCTGTGCTCACTGTTGTTGCGCTCGCACAGTTTCCTTGTCCAATCAGGGATTATTACCAACATGTCAGATCGTTTAATAACCTAGATAAACTGTTGGTCTGGTTCCAACCCGACTGATCGTCTGACGGCTTGTTTCAGTTGATCTGACTTCTTCTTCACTGTTTCCAGATCTCAGACATGAACTCGGTGGGAACAGCGCTCTCAGAAAGATTTATCCTTTGAGTTATTCTCTGTTGCATTAGCCTTTGCCAAATTTGGGGCTTTTCAAAAAGCTGTTTTTTTCTGCTGTTTCACTGCAGAAAAAAACAAAGGAAAATCTATGACAGATATAAATGAGATATGAGAATAATAATATCAGTTGGAGTCTGTAGGTGTCAAATCTATTGTTATTTCCCTAAATAAATATATATATCTACTGTGTGTCTGTGTGACACTCAGTAAACTCCACCCATCTAGTTCTTCTCTCCAAGTGAATAAATGACTTGCAAATCCTTCTTGACCCATGTTTGAAACCAAGTGAGTAGCCCTGCCCTCCTCCCTGCTGCCGGCCTCCATCAGCTCCATGCTGTGGGTCTGCAGTTGCTGACTTCCTGCGTCCCTCTTGTGTGTTTGCTGTATCAGAGGTCCACAGGTCCAGGCCTCCAAGGCTGCTGCCGGCGCCAAGAAGTACGAGCTGAGCAAGTGGAAGTACGCCGAGCTGCGGGACGCCATCAATACCTCATGTGGTGAGTGTCACGCTCTAACTTCACCACAGCAGACGGGTCATCGACATGACGCACAACAGTCCAGGCCTCATTAGCACATTTGCCAACAGAGTGAGACACTGAGCGACGCTGCAGATAAAAGGTTTACAACTCTGTTCGTTTGCTGTCACCAGAAGAACAAACTGGAAGATCACAGTTGTTTTGTTTCTCTGTCACTTTGAACACTTCAGTGATTTTGAGTGTCCACATCGACGTGGATGCTCCTCGTCCCCATGCTGAGTGTCAGATGGACATCTTTAACAGAAATGCCCACCACAGCTCACTTTTCACACCACTTACCTTTCTTCTTGTAAATGCTCTCATGTGGGAGTGAATTGCTGGAGGAGAACAACTCTTAAAAAACTCATCATCATAATACATCACAGTCGTGGCCTGTTTATCACCTCGTTAAACTAAATGTAATAACACCAGGTGGTATCATGGTTACATACCAGGAGCAGTCAACAGTCTCATCAAGGCCAGTTTAAAGGTGCCACTTGTAGCATTTTAGTGTTGTTGAATCATTGTTATGTAATTTAAAAATGAGACCATGGATGATTTGTGAGCTGCATAATACTGTGGATCAGCATCTGTAGATTGTTTAATAACACAAACATGAAAAGTTGTTGATCTTTCAAAGCAACAGGAACAGTTTGTGGTGATTTCAGGCAGCGAAAGGCCTGGGGGGGGGGGGGTTGGGTCTTCGGCTTACAAAAAACACCCTCACTAATAATACTACTACTAATTTTTACAGTAATTCTTCCAAGGTCACTCAGTTATTTTGAAAAATGTATTTTAATTTGTTGATTAATGTTTTGATATATGAAAATTCAGCTCAACAAGGGAAAATCTGAGTCGTTTTTCTTTTGCTCTCATCTCTGAACAGTTAATATGAAGCTACAACCAGCAGCTGGTTAGCTTAGCTTAGCATAAAGACTGAAAGAAGCACGTTTTAAATGTTGGAGTTTTACTTGTAGTGAAACAGTTGTACAGTTGGTTAATGCAGCTTTAACTTCTGTAAAATGAGTAAATACTTCACACAACAGAGAGATAAACATCTCTGCCTCCGTGGACTGAGAATGACTCAAAGGTAGGACTAAAGGTAAAGAAAAACGCCAGTCCACCACTTTCCCTTCATTCTTCTCATAATATTGAGAGTATTAGTGTGCATTGCACACTAAGTGCAGTTATTCCTCTGCTCTGGACCATGAACTGAAGGTGTTCTATTTTGTTTTTTTGTTTTTTTTATATTTGCTTTATATTTGCATGACAATCTCCCAGAGCCACTTATAAATAATTAGCAACACTAAATACAGCTGAGGGTCTGGGTTCTCAGATTCGTCTGCCCAGAACATTTACTCAATTATCTTCTGAACACGTCTCCTCCAGACATCGAGCTCCTGGCCGCCTGCAGGGAGGAGTTTCACCGCCGGCTCAAAGTTTACCACGCCTGGAAGTCAAAGAACAAGAAGAGAAACACAGAGACGGAGCAGAGGGCGCCGAAATCTGTCTTAGACTACGGTACGACACCACGACACAACACTACACAACAAACACAACACAACACAACACTGTTAGTGTGTTTTTTTCTTTGCTGTCAGCTCCCACTGTGTTAATGTGAATGTGTTTTTGTTTGGATGCTTCACTCATGTAGTTTTACAAGCTGCTGCTCCACCAGAACAGTTTGAGGTGTAATGTCTCACTTACCTCAGTAACAACTATAAGGAGATTGAAGCTTTTCTATAATCTCACACAATCCTGCTCTAAAGTCTTGAAAAAAAATCTCCGTCTCAAAAAAATGTGAAGGTTACACAAAATGTTCACCTTGACTGACCAAACTGAAAATCCGCCACAATTCACCCCTGTACGAATCTCTAAAGCTCATGGACAGGATTTATGTTTTCTCAAAGCTCGCGGCCTTTGTCAGACAAATACCATGAGTGCAAAGGTGTGTTTTCAGGTGTTTCTGAGCAGGGCCCACATGTGGCACCAGGAGATGTCAGCTTTTATTGCCCACCCCAGGGAGTTCAGTCAAGGGGAGGAGGTGTCAGGTCCCAGGCTGGATTTTAAAGCAGGACCTGTCAGATAAATGTTCATCTTTACTGTCCATCTTCACCAAAGGAGCAAAGACACCCTGAGGAAACGACAGAAAAGATGCTGAGAAGGAGCAGCGATACGTTAAGGCTTCAGCTTCATCATCCTGCCTAATGGAAAAAAAAAAAAAAAAAAAAAATCATAAATCCAAAGTAACAGGTCCCCATGTAGGCGCCTGGAGCAGCTCTGCATATTCCTGAATCAGTTTGTATAGTTTATAAGAACCTCACCAGACTTCACTGAGCGTCCTTATTGTTTCCTCCCACATTTATTCACTTTTACACTGTTGATATAAAATGTCAGTGTCCACAATGAGCTCTGCAGGCTGCACGGATGTATAATTACTTCTGAAATGTAAAAACACACAGTTTTTATTCTTTGATCTGAGCCCCCGTCCCTGACGGACAGGGAAGGTGATGCTCAGTGTCATCAGGACCAGCAGCCGTCATATCGGCCCAGTTATCATCACGTGTGTGGAGCGTGTTTATATTGTCATTGTCTTGTGTGAATCACTGTGTGTCATGTCTGTCAAACAACAACAACAACAACAACAACAACATCTCACTTGTGTCATTGTTGCTGCTGTGTTGCATCACTTCCTGCTGTGTATGTCTGTGTAACCTGGCATGTTTACTTTCAGATCATGCACCTCCTGTGAGAAAAGCATGTAAGTGGTCCTCCAGTGTGTAACTCTACTAACCACAGAGCTACACCCCCTCCCCCTCCCTGTACTAACCCCCTCCCCAAACAGCGGTAGAGGTCTGCTCTTAACTGGGATCAGGTTCTGTGCTTCGTGCTGCTCTGTTTGATGGAGAAGTTCCTCTTTTCCGCGGGAGGGTGGATGGGTTTCCATGGCAACCTCTATGGAGATGTGTGTGGAAGAGATTATTTGAACAATTTTCCGGCACGAAGCCGCCGTTTCGTCTTTATGACCGGTGCACCGGTGCCAGCGCTCGCCGCCTCACAGACAGCCATAACAGTTTGATAAAGAGGCGAGGTAATTCCTGCGAGCTCTTAAGGCTGCTGTTATTGATACTCCCACACGGAGCGCTTCTCACGGGAAGAAAAAAAAAGAATTATATAGAGAGAGGAGGACAGAAGGCTTTCAGGGCAGTTTGCCTGGCTTGTGTTTGGCAGCAGATGATTGTGTCACGTTTACAGGAGCATGACGGGAGGAGAAGGCCGCCGCTTCAGTCCATTCACTCCTGACTCTGTGAAGATTTTAGATACAGAACAACCCATTGAGCCTCATGAGGCGTTCAAGTACAACTACCAGACCAGGGCTGACCGCAGGTCTGTCTCTGTACCTGCTCCTGTCAGACATGACGCAGATTATTCAAACTCTGGCTCTGTTTGTGTTTAGTCTCATGAAGAAGATTTAGACAAACCTGGGGCTCGAGCTGGAACGTTTTGTGACAACTGTTTTAATAATCAGGTAATAATTTAACAACTTTTTCGAGATTCCAGCCTCTGAGCTGTAGGTTTCTCTGTATTTTGTTCTGTTGCTCAGACAAAACCAGGTAGTAATTGACGAAATGAAAATAATCGTTGGTTTCAGTCAAACCTGGGACTCTGAAGGAAGACCCGGCTCTGAAAGGCCAGGAAGGAAACTCTGGCCATATTTCCTCACTCACTCCTGGTGGTATCTGTCATTTTGCTCTCCGGGCTGTCCATCCCTCCCTAAGGCTACGTCCACACTACTACGTTATCACCTCCCGTCCTCCCTTTGAACACTCCAGTTTGTGGTGTTGTGTAGACGGCCATAAAAGGAGACCTTCAGAAACGATGATGTAACACACTAGGTCTCTCCTGATTGGGTCTTGACTACCTGTGGTGAAAGCAACACAAATAATGAAATATAAGTGTTACTGACCTGGTTGTCTTTGGGAGCAGCTGTTGTTCGGTGACGTTCTGGATGTTAACGCTACAGCTGTCTCTGCTTTCCTCGTTTGTATTATCTGCAAGCAATCAACTGAGTACAACTGAGCGTGGACAACCTGCTTCCTGTTTACACCAGCCCGCACATGCTCAGTGAATGGTCATGTTTTCAGGTGTGATCGTTTCTGATACGGAGCTAAAATCCTCGTCTGGACGGAAAAAGAAAACGTAGTATGTGGATGTAACCTCAGTTACTGTCACAACAGTTTCCTACATTTGTTCTGAACACTGCTGTGATCGAGCCTTTACTCTGGAGTTTTATCTATTGTTTCTACTGTAAAACAGTTCCCAGTGGCGTGACAGGGACGCTCAGGGTCCAGACATGCTTAAGAATCCATCTAAGGTCTGAACATGTTAAAGTGACTCACTGACCTATATCAAAATGTATATGTGGTAACAAATATTATTATATGTGGTAAAAACATACTTTTGCCACATATGTTAATATGTCAAAAACATATTTGATAAATTGTATGTAAATATATATAGTCCATTATTAAATTAGCATATTTCAAGGTTATTCAAAACATTACAACATCAACTCGTTAAACATAAGTGGAAATCACATTGACCCTCATCATATTTGGTGGTGACACAAATCTCTGTATCTGCACAATAAGAATCCAACTACCACCAGGAGAATGTGGGGTTTCTTTAATATATTTGGGCTCTTTAGAGGAAGGATTTACCTGGAACTGGCTGACTTACAGTATCATCTATCAGCAGTCTGGTGTCTGAATTGATGGAAGATAAATACACAAACTAAAACTCCAGAAACTCCATGTGTCAGACTCGAGTGTTCAACATTTCTTCCGTTTTCCTCGTTGGTGTTTCTTCCTCCGCCAGTGTTTAGTCGCTGATCTTTCATCTACATCAACATGTCACAGATACTTTGTTTCTCCATCAGCCTTGAAACCTGAACGCAGCTCTGGACCTCTCGCTGAGTCACCTCACGGTTCAGCCCAAGGGTCTCTCTGAAGGACGTGTCTCTCTTTCTGCCTTTTTTAACGTTGTTAAAGTTGTCGGTATGGAAGGGTGAAGGTTGTTGGTGCAGTTCTTTAAGGTGGTGCAAGGTCCGTTTTGTTGGTGACGGTGGAACGATGTGTTGCTCTGAAACAAACGGTGGTTTCATGATTTCAGATACAAATTTTAACAAGGTGTCAGAATCAGTTTTAAAATAATGTTCCTCTTTCTCATGTGAAAAAAAAGAGATTCTCATCTTTGGAACAGAACAAAAAAAAAAGTCTTTATTTAAATATTTTTTCTTAGTTTGGCGAAAATTCTTCTACCAGACCTGACTGATCTGTTGTAACTAGAGCTCCAGAGAGAAGCCTGAGAGAGGAGATGTAAAACTACTGAGATGGTATTTGGTTCTTAAAGCCACAAAGTGTAAAATATGGGACCTTTAAAACTGAAAAAAGATGAAATTCCTTGTTAAAATGAATATTCTGGTGCTGATTGAACCTGAAGCCCTGCGTCTCTTCATCATGTAGAGAAGCTTCCTTGATCTCTGTAGATCCTGATTTTACACTGCACTTTGTAGAAAGATGCAAATTGTGTGTTTGCTGTTTCACGTGAGGATGCACACGCATTCACAAACATCTGCCATGCTTCATGTCCTGCTGATTTCCTCCCTGCTGACCCTCCTCCTCCTCCTCCTCCTCCTCCAGCTCTAACAGCAGGACTCGCTGACTCGCACTCAGAGACCAGAGACCAGGGACTGGGCTCATTATGCAGACCTGATCTGAGAACAGCGGAACGGGCCTTAATGTTTACATGCAGCGAGTTAATGGGGACCTGTGAGAGGAAATGTACCCACTAAGAGCATGTTTGCTGATGTTACAACCTGGTTTGGCTCATAGGGATTCTCTGT
This sequence comes from Trachinotus anak, assembly GCF_046630095.1. Taxonomy (NCBI): domain Eukaryota; kingdom Metazoa; phylum Chordata; class Actinopteri; order Carangiformes; family Carangidae; genus Trachinotus; species Trachinotus anak. The sequence goes on along the minus strand of NW_027273882.1, from coordinate 7,352,416 downwards.
TTTCACATGAGCTTTATTCCACTGCTTTCACCTGTGAATTAACAAGCGCAGAACTCGTGCAGGTGTGAAACTCTGTTAATGCAGCACAGTTAAAGTCTGTTTGCAGTTACAGCTGTTTTGCATGTAAATTGATGCTATTATTTGCTTTTAGCTCCACAAACCAAATCCCATCAATCTCCAGTAGATATCAATGAGCGAGATCACCTCAGCAACTCTGGAAATGCAGGATAGAGATGAATCGGGTTAATGCTACATTCACTGCACATCGGGAGAGAGAGAACGAGCAGTTATGGAAGCATTTGTGCATTATTCCCAGATGGTTACACGACGCCCTGTTGTCATCGCACCCAATACGAGGAAACGTGACTTGACTGATGAGTTGTGATTTGGATGAACTCACCCGTTAAGGCCGCGCGGCTCAGACTGACTGTTGAAAATGTCTGTGCTCACACTGCAGCCTCACTTTAGTTTAAAGGTGTCAACACGAGACTGATCCAGTGACAAAACGTTTTGATAACTCAAGCAACTCGTTAAGATAAAATGACTTCAAATTAATAAAACAAGCAAAGCGACAAATGCTCAGTGCATGAAAAATGTGCTGCAGATACAGAGCCACTGTGAATCCAACACATCTGAGGTTTTCAGAGGACACTACAAACTGACAAACCCCTCAGCTGTTGACAACAATGTTTGAAAATGAGCTAACGTTATTTATTTTTATTGTAACATTCAGGTATAACTGGAGATATGAACTATACACGGAGTGACAGCCTCTCAATATTTACTGACACATGAAGAAATTCACAGGAAACAGAAAACATGAGCAAACACACAAACACCAATTCAACAGAACAGAACTAAGTTACATCTCAGTTGTAGTTTCCAGAGGACACTAAACACTGACGAACGAGCTCATCAGTTATATCAGACTGTAAAAGCTAAAGTTACATTAGCTCGTCTTCCAACATCATTGTCATATTTTCTGTATTTGCAGCACATTTTCTTGCTGCCTATGTGATGTAAATATGGTGCTTTTTTTTTTTTTCTCCTTTGTGATTGTTTCATATCTGTTGTAGTGCACTGAGCCCTCAGGGCCATCGTAGATTGAGGAGAGTTTAAACCCTAAAACAAGCTGTAAATATCAACTTCTTCTCTGTTATCAAACCACCAAACGTAATTTTAAACATCTTTTTAGCCTTAAAAACTTTTATATTTTTTAACGTCTTTTATTCATGGATTTGTAATATGTAGTCACTGAGACACAAAGACACTTAAAAGCAGCATGTCGCTCTGCAGGCTTCCATTGTTCTGGAAATACTTTTTATTTTCCTGTTTGTTCTCTTTTGTCTTCTGTGATGTCGTCAAACTGGCACCTCTGCTCAGGGGCACTTCGGCAGTACAACCTCTGTACTCAGGTTAATGCACAGGTTCATGAACAGGAATGAGGCTGAAGTCATGTCTCCCATTAACTGGATCCCACGCTGCATGTAAACATGGTCACTGACTCCTGATTGGTCGCTCTCATCATTAAAGGCTTCTAACTTACTTTTTTCCCATCCAATCAACAGCCCAGCAGAACCCAGCCCCGCCCATTCCAGCCCGGCAGTACGAGGTGGCGATGAACCGGCAGCAGCGCTACTTCCGCATCCCGTTCATCCGGCCGGGTGACCAGTACAAAGACCCCCAGAACAAGAAGAAGGGCTGGTGGTACGCTCACTTCGACGGGCCCTGGATCGCCCGGCAGATGGAGCTGCATCCTGATAAACACCCCATCCTGCTGGTGGCAGGTCAGTACAGCGTGGACAGGTGATGGTGCTCTGATTGAACCGTCACTGTTTGGGAGGGAGGGGCTTAGAGAACTGTCGTGATACAGGTAGAAGTCATGATTAACCACAGGTATGAGGGACAGAGACAGTGGAGTAAGGGTGGAGACAGGGAGGGAGGAAGCACACAGAAGTGCAGCAAAATCAATGAGTCCATACTGTGACATCAGTGGAAACAAAGGAATCAGGAGTGACACTTCATCAGCCCAGTTTAATAGACGTTGGAGCTGTGACTTTGTGACAGAGCAGCAGATTCATCTTCTATGGACGTATTGCACAGTCAGGTGTTTCGCCGCCGGCCAGCTGTGAAGGCTGTGAAGCTCTGAATCATCCATCAGGATTTGAGAAGTTTCCCATGAGGACGCTGGAGTTCAGCTCCTGTCAGGTCTCATCAGAGCAGGACGGTGATGTGTGTGCAGAACATATTGACTCATGCTACATGACGTTAGTTCCCTCGGCTCAGAGCTGACTGTGGTGCAGCGTCCGCCGCAGAACCACGAGTCAGAGAGATGACATCGTTGTCTCATGACATCACGAGACAACATAAAGGTTGACCAGTGTTTTCTGCTGGTTTCTGCTGGTTTTACCACAGATAGAGACATGTTGAATCCATTCAGACAGGTTTAATAATGGAGCAGATTTATGCAGATGGAGTTCATTAGAGCCGCAAGTACAGGGCTCCTTAAAGTGAGGCAGGATTTCAACACACTGGGTTCTATCTTACACCTGGTGCAAAGTGCAACGCAAGTGTCTTTGTTTAAGACCAGCACTGTTGTCATTTTCATGTCCAGCTCCCATGTTGTTTAAATGGCAAATACACTTAAACCCATCTGAGCACCCCTGAAGTGTGGTCAGGTGTATTGTTGGTGTGTTGTTATCTTGAGACAGAGGAAAGTGACTGACCAACAAAAACCTGGTCTGAAGTCAGTGACACAGTATTTCAGGTTGATAAGGAGCATTATCAGCAGAGTAATACGCTCCTATAGCTGACAGTGGTCTTCAGGGATAAGTCAAGTGGAACATTAAAACACAGCCTCAGATGGTCGGAGCTTTCTTTGTGACATATCAACGTTGCCATGTGTCTGCAGAGAAGCGTTCTTTCTTATTATCTGGTGAATCCTCCTGTGTTTCCCTGAATTTGTCCTCACTTGTCCCCCACTATCTTCAAAATGTTCACCTGCCTCTCCTGTTTCTTCAGTGGTGGTGGAAATATTCAGGTCTTTTACTTAAGTCAAAGTTGTAATGAAACACTGCGAAATCCTGAATTGAAAATGTTGCCTTAGTAAAAATCAGGAAAATGTGCTTCAAGCATGAAAAGTAAAAGTGGTCAATGCAGAGAAATGGACCTAAGGACCAGTGATAAAGAGGATTTTACTGCTGAGTTACACACGTGCTCTGTGGAGAGTGAATTAACTGAACTGGAGTAAATTATACAATATTTTTGCTACAGTATGAACGAGCTGTGACTGTCGATGCGTCGGGTTGAAGGAAAAACTTGTTTATCTTCTTGTTTGTCAGAGTTCAGCTCAGTCCAAATGAATGACAACACAGGTACAAACACTCACAGTCACAACGAGCTGTAAAATCACAGATTGTAACAAATGACAAGTCACAACACAACACTAACAGATAAAAGACAAACAGTTGTTTTGTTTACCCATCTGTCTGAGCGTATGTGTTGATGAGTTCAAACCTCAGGACTTATTAGAGGATTACAGTCGTCTGAGGGCTGAGGGATGTTGTGTGTGGTCGCTCACGTTGTGGTGAAATAGTTGGTGTTTTGGAGCAGCTGTGGTACGTGGGTGAGTGACTGCCTCATATAACACTCAGCTAACACGTTGCTGGAACTTTTCATGGCCGTTACAGCTGCAGATGTAGTGAGTGATGCAGACTGGATGAAACATTCAGGGGATGAAATGTGTCCTCTGCTCAGGTTCAGACGACAGTTTTTAGTTTATTTTACAGCACAGCTGGGTCCAAACTTCACCAACGCTAATCTGTGGCTTCTCAGATGAACACTTTTAAACCTTGTTTTTCTTCCAATCATATCAGTTAAGACATAACTGTATTTACCAACATAGCTGAACTAACAGAGTCTAGGGCAACAACATGAGCAGTAAATAAGCAAAATATCTGCAGTAACCTTTTGCCTCATGCTGCTGGAGATCTCTGTGAAACATGTTAACTTGAGTGTCACTTTCAGCTTATTGGTCTTAAATATCACTGTGAGCTAGCTCAACGTTTAGGCTGTTAAATGTGAACCTGCCACTGATGTGAAGATGTTACTGCGCACGCTGAATCAAAATCTTCCAGTATTACATCAAGTCTTAACATGGGAACGTCAGGTAAAGGCCACAGTGAAGAATGTGAGTGTACAACATTACATTAGCATGTTAGCATGTCTGCAGACACTGCAGGTTGACAGAAGTCAATCATGTTGGACAGAGCCAAGTTTGTCAGATATTTCCCAGCATCCTTTTGTTTTTCTCAGCTCAGATTCGGGGCATCTCCTGCAGGGACAGACCAGGGGTGATTCAGCCTACTCTCTGGTTAAATCTGCAGAACAAATACTGAAAAAAACATCTCTGCTGGTTGTCGTCGTCATATTGTCTATTCCTCATTTCTCTTGGTCCAGCCTCCAGACTTTTATTTTGGAAGATCACCACTTTACTTATCTAACAAAAACAATGAGGATTTTGTCCCATTAAAAGTCTGTGAGTGTCAGATACAGTACAAGCAGGAGGAAAGCTGACAACAACTGTTCTGCCCCCCCCCCAGGAAAGGACGACATGGAGATGTGCGAGCTGAGTCTGGAGGAGACGGGCCTGTCGAGGAAGAGGGGAGCGGAGATCCTCCCCCGGCAGTTCGAGGAGATCTGGGAGCGCTGCGGGGGGGTCCAGTACCTGCGCAGCGCCATCGAGAGCCGACAGGCTCGACCCACCTACGCCACGGCCATGCTGCAGAGCATGTTTAAGTGATGGAGCCGCGTGGGGGGGTGAGGGGGTGGGGGAGACTTCTCACTGCAAACAAAGGGACGAATGCACCAGCTACCTAACACAGATGGCGTCTGAGCGCTCTGCACCAGGTTCTGACTGTAGGGAATCCATGCAAACAGTGATTTTGTCCTTTTGTTGTTCTCCTGTTGTTAAGTTTTCGTTCTTGCTGGCTTTCGGTTCCTCGATGGGGGGAGTGGCGGGGCGGGGGGGGGGGGGTGATTTGCAGTGAACCCTATGCAGAAAAATCATACTAAATGATCAGCTGGTGGTTTTCCAAGGAATTCTGTTCTCCGTAACATTTCTGCAAGTCTAACTCCGAGGCCTTAATACTACTTTAACAGGGTGTAATTGCCAGAAGTAGGACTTTTTTTTTGTTCAAAGCTGCCTCCCCAACAAGAAAACTTTAAATTCCTCTGTAATTATGCATTCCTGATTATTACACTCACTGGTGTGTCGCTTCCATCTTAACAGCTAGCTGGTGACCCCTCTCCTACTTAAACCTGCTGTTTACATTGTCTTCATGTGATTCTTACAGGGCAAACAAAAAAACTTGCACAAGGAGTTGTGAGCTCTCACCGAGAGGCAGTGCTGCATGAGTGTCAGATGATTCTTCCTGACTGCACTCGTGATTGAATCCAATATTTGATAAATCCTTTTTTATTTGACCTTTTGTCTTTCCAGCCGAATGTAACTCGAGACCTCGTTGATTTGTTCTTGTAGTGATTCCTTCTTTCTTCTCATCATGTGTGATTTGATGTGTGAAGCTAATGAGAAAGGTCCAAACACTCTGGACTTTGAGACCAAACGTGGCTCTAAACACGAAGCCCTCGACGTGTTTCTTTGGGCAGAGCAGTGATTCCACTCCGTGATTTTTTTTTTTTTTTGTTTAGTTTATCAAGCAAAGCAGAAAATGTGAATTAATTATGCAACTGCTGAGATGCAACTCCTCCTGTTGCTGCTGTTTGAGAGCAGATCAGTGCTGCAAAAAAAAGGCATTCACACCATCTTTAGTCTTTAAATTTGATCTTTTCACATGAGGAAACATAGTTTGCCAACGCAGTGATTCCCAAGGTAGTTCCACGTGTTTTTCATCGACATCATCTTTAAAATCTTAAATCTCCATTTGGCTGTTTGGTTTAATAAATTCACCTGATTCCAGAAAATGTCTGAAGTTTTGAAATCTCATTTTTCTGCTGTGTGAGAAGTTGTTGGACATGACGATGCACTGGTACTCAGCCTTGAACTGGAACATTCATACGACACTGAAATATTTTCTATAGCGCACGTGCAGCCGACAGCAATATTCCTGCTGGACTGTAAAAGTTTATTTTTGAATGAACAGTTTCTACTTCAGCGGCTCAGGCTTGTGAGGTTGTTAAGAGAAGCAATAAATTGACGTAAACTAATCTGAGAGATAAAAACAGGCTTCCTGTGTCGTGCACAGAAACAATTAAAAGACAATCTGCTGTGACGTCAAACATGTGCTTTTCACCTGAGGCTGCTGAGTTTGTTCCCGAGCTTTCTATTCCTCCTCTTGATGCTCTTCTCTGCACAACAAACAGGTGACTGGGATTGTCTGAAAGCACGAAGATTTGTCTCGTTGCAAAGCAGCTGATCCCCTTTACAGACGGCATTAACATGCAGGAGAGCAGCTTGAGATCAATGACTGAACGCAGCCAAGAAGCACTGAAGGTCTGAGTCAGTGCCGGCACAGACATGAGGCTTTGAAGATTGATTTAGATGGCCAGGCCTCATGTAACTATTGTCTCCACATATTGTAATGACTATATTTCAATGTTCAACGCGTCCAACTAGACTAAAATACACTAACTGAAGTAAAACTTTAAACAGACAATAGTTCAGCCCAGTTTCTACGTGACCTGCAAAATACCAGAACCATGCTTAATGTGTACGTTTGAAATTAGGAACTGGTTTCACAAAGAGACAATTACCTAAAGTCAATTTGTTAAGTCTGTTGAAGTTTTTTTGGGGGCTGTCGGGTACGACTCCAGACTAACTCCAGCAGAAACTCTGAGCAGGTAACAGGGTTGTTGACAGGAAACAGCAAAACAACTTACCAAAGATAAGATAAGACCTGCTGCACACCTGGACACACATCTTCCAGCCACGGGGGGCAGCAGGCTGAGGCAGATAAAGAAGGAACAGATCCAAAACTTAGAACACACCATTACTGGTAGAGACTCTGTTGATGACCAGTTGCACAAAAACATGTGCACTGAATGTGTGAATATATATAAATATTTTTTTGCTTCCGAATGTCGGTTCCTGTCGTTTGCAGCGGCTTTGTGAAACCAGCTCTCGACCTTTGAGGCTAAAAGTCGTCATCACTGTAACCGTTAGTTTTGCTTGTATCATTATGTCTCATAGAAACATGTGCTTACATCACCCAGTTACACATTTTCTAATCAACAACTCCGACTAATGCATTTTCTCACCTTCAGATGAAACGTTGTCGTTCGTCCAGTCTTCGTTTCCTCCAGCTGTTTTTCCTATAGTTCTGCTTTGTCCTGCTTTAGTCGCTGCTCCCTTTAACATCAAATACATGCAGCACAAAGACTGGAGAGGAAAAAAAATGTTCAATATGTTCAGCTTAGGTTCAGACAGGGTTACATTTTCAAAGTCTTGTTTGGATCGCATCAGAAAAGATTGATTTCCTTGTTGTAGATCAGAGTTTGTCGCATGCAGACAGGAAGCACATGGAAACATAAGATACTGGATCTGAAGATCTTGTCCAAAACTCTGTTTGCATGTTAATGCCGAACATAAAGGGATCATGCGCTAAGCTTTGCCCGATAACGACCTCAGTATTGGTTTTAACATCAGAGTGATGACCTTGAAATATTTCCTGAACTGTAAAAGATAAGAATGTCCTTGTTTCTCTCCACATTACAATCATTCCTCGGGAAACACTGCCTTTGTCCACTGTCATTTTTCTAACGCTGATCTCTAACTGATGAATAAATGCATTCCATGTTTCACTCACCTCTCTGCTCCTTCTTTGACTCCAGTTTGGTCATGAAAGCCTGTGACCTGAAGTCATGTTAAATAACATGAAGAAAACTGAAAACTCGCATACAACAAGTTTGTATTTTCAGCTATTACTTGTGAAACTCAGCACATTAATGAACATTTACAGTAACACCTTAAACAAGAAAAGTCCAAATACAGTTGTTGGGTTTTTTCTCCCAAAAGCAGCAACAAACATCAGTAGGTCTGTGGTCAGGAAAAAAGAGCAGTGATTTACATCAGCTGTACAAGAGAAACATGACGGGGACATTAGAGATCGACCAACTCACACAGCTTGTTTTTTTACATCGGAACGTCGTACTCTGCTTTCAGCCTCTTAAATGAGGAGGTACATCTCAAACAATTTACCAACCTTTTCCTGAGCTTTCACACATAAAACCTTCTTCATCAGCGGCTGAAAGTTTTCTGTTTTGGTGTAGCTCTTCTACCGTGTCAATGACAGCTGAGCAAACGCCCATCTACTGATGAATACCAAGTGATATGAATGAAAGTTTCACAAAAAGTAAGTGGACCATGAGTTGGGGAAAAAAAGTCAAGAGTGAACTTTCATGTAAATATGTCAGAAACTGTTGGATGGACTGTTGTTAAATTTTTTATTCAGACATTCATGGTTCCCAGAGGATGAATCCTACAGACGAGCCTCTGACGTTTCCTCGAGCGCCACCATGAGGTTGACATTTTTGGTTTTGAGTGAATCGTCTCAACAACTATTGGATGGATTGTCATAAAATGTGGTTCAGACGTTCATGTTCCCCTCAGGATTAACTGTATTAACTCTTTTCATCTAGCGCCATCATCAGGTTATATTTTTAATGTCTAATACTTTGATTTATGACCAAATACCTGCAACAAGTCACATTTCAGCCTCAGCTTCACTTTGTCTTTAGTGCTAATGATAACATGCTAACATGCTAAGCTAAGATGGTGAAACTGATAAACATTATACCTGCTTAGCCTCAGCATGTTAGCATTGGCCTTGTGGTGATTATCACTGATGATGTTGACACCCATCATCCTGTGGTATCAACCACTGGTTCCCAACCTGGGGATCAGGACACTCCCAAAATACACCTGAGCTACAGAATAATACTGGATATTTTCACCTCGCTGGGCCACAAGGTGATGCCAAAAAAGTGGTGCACCAATTATCTAGAGGCCATGAAACTGTCTTATTACCTTCATCTCATCCCACTGTGACTATGAGGTTCAGGGTAGAGGACGTTTATATTGTTCAGCTTGAAAAAAAATCATTGTAAAGTTGTGAAATGATTTGTGAGTCCACTCTGTAAAGTCATAACAGACCTAAACAACAAAAATAGATCCCTGATGCAAGGTCACATCACATTGTTTTTTTTAATCACTTCACAGCCGACCCTGAGTATTTTTAACAAAGACAAACCTATTCACTACAGAAACTGAGTCAGCAGACGTGTACAAAAACAGTCCAGGGTTGATCAATATCCACCTGATCGATGCTGCAGAGTCGTCCGCTGAGCTTCTACCTCATCTCGCGGCTGCAGACGACTGAGCGACAGTCTTTCATTGTGGCCTAATTGTCCATTTCCCGTGGAGAGAAGTTGTCTGATGTGAAGCTCTGAGCTTGTGCAGTTTGTCCTGAAAACTCCTCAGCTCAACAACATCTTTGATTTTTAACCAAACGTCTGAGACCTTGACAGGCCTCGTGTTCCTGCTGCTGAGTCCAGTTTCATCCAGTCTGCAGAGGAAAAAGTACGATATTAAAGGATTTAATTTTAATTTAACATGTCAAAGTCAGTTTACTGGTCATAGGGACTTGGGCTTGGAGATCACAGGTTTACAGAGATCCTGCTTTACATTAACTGGAGCTGGGGGGGGGGGGGTCTAATGAAAGACTGGATCCTACATTTCCTATTGTCAAACTCGGTATTTTTGAAGCTGCACATATACCAGGGAGAACAAGTCAGGATCTCTCTGCCTGCTTACAATCAGTTTCAGAGGCTTTTCTATCCTAAGATTTTGGTGTGAAATAGGATCAGCTTCAAACACTATTCTGGTTGAATATTAAAGGATAACTAATAGTTTAATAAAATAGTTCATTACAACTTTGTAATTTTGTCCAGGACAGTGTACTTTTATAACTAATACAAATGGACCAACAGGAAAGCCAGGTTGTATAAAATGCTAATTTCCCTCTAATCTACCTTTTTATTTTGAGCTGTCTTGGTGTCCTCTGAACTGTTTTTCTGGTCATTTTTAATCTAAAATATCTGACAAATAGTGACCCTGAGAATTTTAAAAGACATGGTTTAGGAAGATTGATAGAATAATCAGGTAAATAATCCTCTAAAAGGTAACCTTGAAAATTAATACATAATCTGGGAACATATTTTACAGCTCTGATGTCCTGCAAAAAGTGTAATTATAGAGAATCAATTATAGAGAAAATAGAGTCAAAGTTCAGGGACAATTCTTGCATAATTTAATTACGGAAATTATCAAAATATAAATGGTCAAATTGTACGTTCACTTCACAATAATTCAATCAGAGCAGCACGTCACAATAATGATGGGAAAAACAGAACAAAAAAAATCCCAATCAGGTGCTGATGTGTGAAAAGGAAGACTCACTGCTGAGCTGCAGGTCACAAGTTAATGTGAAATATATTCACCATGTATTTATCATTAGGAATTTTATATTCCATGTGTATTGAATTGCATTTGACATTCTTTATGTTCAGACAATCTGCTGTGCACTGACATTACTTTAGCTTTAACAACAGCCACTGATTGGAGACCATTTTCTTATAATTAGCACCAAATTACATGCTGCTTTCCAGGAAATGATTAGGAATTTACAGACCAGTGAAATAAAACATTATCAGTGCTCCTTGTCTTGTAAATGTGGATAAAAAATGTTTTCTCAGTAATGACGTTCACCTTCCTCCTTTAACAGTGTTCACTTCCTCGGCTGTGAACTTTCCTGCCCTTATTAAACTGCTCTTTTTTAAAGGCCCCACCCAGTCTAAAGGTAGATGTCCATGTGTTTGTGATTATAAAGCAGGTCTAGGTTCTATATTAATACTGTGAAAGTATCAAAGCCTCAGTCCACAGAGAAATGCACACAGCCTGTATTCAGAAACTGAGCCTTAAAACCAGCCATCAGGACTTCTGGAACTTTGTGATGTCACAACAAAGCAGTCACTGCTCTCAGCCATGCCCTAAGCCCCGCCCAACTGGACCCACCATCCAACCTTGCAGGATTTGGTTTCTCTGAGTGTTTACCTGAAATCTGCTATATTTTATTTTATATATTTTATATATAGTCAATCAGAAGGGAAGCTCAGATCCTCTCTGCTGATTGGCTGACTGACCTGCTGTTACTAGAGCTCCAGAGAGAAGCCTGAGAGAGGAGATGTAAAACTACACTGAGATGGTTTTTTGTCTTAAAACCACAAATATAAAACACAGTAAAAGTATAAAATATGGGATGTTTAATGTGCACAGAGTGATTCAGGGCAGAGAGAATACAGAGACCACACTTTGTTTTAAGTGGATGCATCAGTGTGTTGTGTCTCCATCTAAAAGCCTTTTAAATGAGGTAGTGATATTTTTGTTTGGAGCTGTAACACGCTGAGATGTCCTCCTCGAGACTCAGACCCCAAAAGAGGATCACAGAGGAGCAGACTAATCACCCCAAGATGAGACGTGGACTCAGGACAAATCCTGGTGTTTACCCGTCCACCCCGGTTTCTAGCTCCAAAACGGTCCTGACGTTCAGTCCTCCTCCAGCCTTTGGGAGGTTTAATTACTCACCGTTCAGCTCAGTGTCTGCTTAAACACACTGCGGCTCTAAACCAATTTGGCTTCAGACTGTCAGGACAGATCACAGCCCTGCAAATTGTCCAAATGAAATGATCAGAGGAAGATAAAAGCAGGCGTTTGGTCTTGGTCTGGATTTCTGTGCTGGTGCAGACTGTGTGGTTTTCTCTGCATCATCTGATAACACTGTCCACTCTAACTTGCACAGTAAAGCTCTTGCTGAGTGTGCATGCAGTAACACATGACTGCCCATGAGGGATTTAACTAGAGCAGCCTTGCTTCTGGCAACAAGCCCCTCTTACCTTTCGTAGCATTCTCAGGTGCCATCCAAGCCGATATATTTTCTTAACTGGCCAGGCCTGGGAGGGAGAAGCTGTCTTTGTATCTATAGAAAAGAGAAAAATGAAGCAGGTGTGAAAATGAAACTGCAGCTACAGCAACTCTGCACATTTACAGAGACAAGACTCCACCCTGAAACCAGAGGGAGGATCCGTCTGATCTCAGGGAAGAGATATCAGAGGAGACCTGCAAGTACTGCAACTGTGTTCAATACAAAAGAGGCTGAAAAAATCATCCCAGCAGGGAAATCACATGGACCGAAGCAGCAGGCGACACATACAGCTGATTGTACTCCTGTGAACACACTGTATGTTGAGCTCTGTTGTGTTGACACAGTTTTGCCCTATTACTAGATACCAAATTATTCTTGTTTAAAGACCCCCTATGATGAAAATCACATTTTACCTTGTTAACGTCCACATGATATTTTTCTATAATAAAGACATATGATGAGTGAAATAATCAGTCCACACCATGACTGAGTGTTTCCTCCTTGAACTGCAGTGAACCAATGACAGTGTCATAAAATAAAGATTTAGACAGTCAGGGATTCATACGTCACAGAAACCTTGTCAGTACAGAGCCGGAATTAGCATTAGCACAACCACTAACACTGTGTCAGCCACTGCCAGCTACAAGCTAACAAACAACATAAACTGAGGCTCAAACATGAGGCTGAGTCTCTCTGGTGTTTCCTCCTCTAACCGTCTTGATTCTCTCCTCTTTTTATGTGTTAAACAAAATATTAATCATAGCAGAGGATTTTCACAGTTTACAACACGTCTGGAGAGGAACCCCAGAGGAAAGAATATCTCACTTTATTTTGTCATATCACAAATCTTTCTCATTGTTTCACAAGATCAACATCCTCAATATCTCATTAAAACATACTTCTCTCGCTGTAACAAATATCTTGTTAGAACATGAAAAGGATCTTGTAAAAACAAGAAGTTTCTCATTATGAGAAACTGAGCTTTTTTTTTTGCTCTAATGTTTGTGTCTTTATTGTTTTCATTTGTGTTAAAAGTCCTTTGTGATGCAGAGTCTGTTTCTCAAGCTTTTCACTCAGATTTATCACCATATAATGAAACTGTCACTTCTGCATCACTGGAAGACGCTCGTCTCCTGTGAGGACGAAGCTTCAGACACATTAAACATTTTTATTTCACACTTTCTGAGATGTTGGGGTTTTTTTCTTAAATCATGTTTTATTTACAAAAAATAAACAGATGAGGTTTGATTCGTGTTCAGCGTCTTTCTGTAGGATGTTTTGAAATTACACTGCTGCTCAGATCAAACATGAAACATGAAAAGTCCATCAACACGCTCACTTTTCTCTCTGAACACTGATTCCTCTGCTGCACAATGAAGGATGTGTTTTACATTTCACTTAGCATAAATATTCACAAACCATCATGGCTGAAAAATAGATAAGATACAAAGTTAAACAGCACTAAAATGATTAAAAAAGATCACAAAGTCAGAAAGACAAAGAAATAAAGTTTTTTGGATAAGGGGTTTTTAGTTTGACACACGATCAGTCAGCTGCTGCTGCAGGTAAAGTGTCTAATATAAAATATAAAATTAAAAACAATAATAAACATTTAAAAGTATATTTTGAAGGCAGGTAAGTTAAGGAGGATCCACACAAACAGGAACAACCCAGTGACACTGGAGATGTGCACAGCTTGAACTTAAAATATCTCAGTTATTTGTCATTAGTCTCTTCAGATCCTAATGACAGCTCATTAAGTGCACATTAATTATCAACTTTAATGAATGAGTTGAAACTGATATCACAGCCGCCACTGGACTAGTCAGCTGGAAAAAATGTATTTATTATTTATTTATTTATTTCTTGTTACTTTATTTCCTCATTTCTTTTGATATATCATTATGGACGTCTTATATAAAGTGTTTCAAAAATACATTACAGAGGAATTTGTAATGTAGAAAAACATTACTACTTTAAAACACACACTGCTCATATTAAACACAAACCCAAATTCTGTTTATATTTTAAAACACACACGAGGACCCACTAAAACAAATCTTGGCAGTTAAGCCAACAAGTGTGTAGCTGCAGGACAAAAACATGACCTGGAGTACCAGGGGCACATGGAGAGCAAGGTGCAGGCCAAAACCTGAAAGCTGTGTTTTTAGACATAAATTAGAAGCCTCAGAAGTTTCCCCTCAGTGTTTTCTCAGGGAATCATTTCATTACCGAGTCTTTATCTCACACTACAATGATTCCACTGCCTCCTCCACCGGCTCTGTGAGTTGTCAAGTAGCCAGGGAAGATTAAAAGCAACGTGCAGCTCTGCAGTATTAACCTTTAAAGTTCTGTTCAGTGTTTACTGCCGTTTCTGTTCCTCTGTCCTGTTCTTGGCCGGTCTGGACGCAGGATTAGACCAAACAGGTTTCAGTGTTAATGAAAGCTGGCAAATCCAGGATGACAGCAACCCCCCAGAAAACCCCTTCAATCCCCCAGACGAGACAGAGAAGCTCACAGAGGAGGCCAACGGTGGCATTTCCTGATGTTTGTACATGTAAAACTGATCAAATATTCACACAGAACAAAACCACTCTGACTCCAGGTTTGAGAAAAGCTACATCAAATCGTCTTCTGCTCCTCCACCAGTACCACACACACCAGTAAAGACATCCAGTGTATTGACTAAATGTCAGTAAAATAAATGTCTGATGTTGCTTCAGGTGATTTTAAATCATTGACATGCGAAGTTCAGTTCAGTTCTTGTCATCTGCAGCCACAGTGCACAAATCTACTCAGTTCACTTCAGAGAAGATTAAATATCCTCTATTAAATATACTGTCATTAAAAACCACTTTAATCTGAAAAAGAATCTAAGTTCTGTTCCTTAAAAAAAACATCTATTGGCTTTTTGTGCTCATTAATCATTTTGAATGAATTTTTTAGGATGAAACTCTCGAATATACATTTAAACTATAACCTATAAACGAGGTTTAAATCCACAGAGTGGTCTCTCTAACTCCTGAACAGTCGATCAGTCTTTCATAGTCGTCCAAACCAAAATATCTTGACAAACTTAAGGCCTGAGTTTTCTGTGGATATTCGTGGTCCCCAGTAGATAATACTTCATGAATTATGTGAGCCTTTGACCTTTTCTGTACCATCAAGTTGTGCCAAAACTTTACACTTGTACCCATTAAATGTCAGCATGTGCTCAGTAACTCGCCATGAAATTTACAGAGCACATTCATGCTCCCCAGAGGATGACCTCTAATGACCTTAATGACCCTGTGATCATTTTTCCTGGAACCATGACCAGGCTAAACCTTCCACTTGTACACAACAAACATCCAAAGCTAATAGTCATATTTCCATTAATAACGTTTCTGATCATGTTTGTACTCCTCAGAGGATGAACCTTTTACTTTAGCACCACCTCAAGGACCAACCTCACATTTTTAGCTCCTAAGCTGCGTTCAGACTGATAACTGAACAGCTGACAAAACTGAATCAAAAAGTTCTGCCTCCTTATTCAGTCCAATGAGATCAGAGTAACCAACACAGACACTCATCAACTCCCACAGCAGACTGTCCTGCATGATCTCACCTGTACCTGCAGCAACACGCCCACACTGATGCATTTTTTAATGTGCTGTCATCTTCAGCCTGAATTTCCACTGAAAATATCTCAGTTTGTTGTTGTTAATATTTTCACAGATTAATTTTCTATGGGCCTCTAGCAGGATTTTAGGTCAAGACCCCACAAGAAGCAACAGGATGAATCAACAAAATAAGAAAAAACAACACACAATATTCTGAGGAGTTTTTCTCTCTGTTTGTTTTTTCAAGGTGAAATATTGATTTGTTTTACCTTCAGGTTTCAAACAAATAAGTCACAGGAGAAAACACTTCTCCAGGTTAAAAGTTAACTTTTTGTTTTAATCCTAAAGCTTGGTATTCACAGCTGTAGGACTTCAGCTCACCGAGACTGTGATTAGGGGAGTTAGGGCATTAGCTCACACAGGTGTTCTCCTCTGTACTTTCAGTAACATCTCATCACTGGCCAGAGGCTAAATGGAGATTCAGAAAATGACATTTCTACTGTCAGAGAGTGAAACAGGACTGATGACGATAGTACGAATGTAACTGAAAATATATTTGCAAAGGTTCGGCTGATGGGAAATTAATGTTTCAACAGAGAAGTCTCTGAGGTGCTGAGTGTCAGGAGCCGAGCAGCTGAAACCTAACAGGGCTGAAATGAGATTTCTGCGGCAGTGGAAAGGCTGCGACTGTGAGCCAGCAGTTAATAAAAGAGACGCTTTCTCTTCGTTAAAAATCAACTTAGCATTGATTTATGGCGCCGAGGGCTGAAGATGTGAGGGAGAGATTAGACCGAGAGTGAGCGGAGCTGCAGCACAACAGAGAGAACAAACAGCAGACGAAGAACAGAACAAAGACAGTACATACAAGTGTCATTGTTCCACAGCAGCTCAAACCTCATGTCACATAGTGTTAGTTTATTTACTCCACTGTGTAACTCTAAATGTGTCCAAACTGAACACAAAGAGGCAACACAACAGCAAACACAGTAAACAAAAAAACACAAGACATGAAAAGACGCAGATGAATCCTTTGAGGTTTTGAGTTCCTTCTGAGTTTATTTACACAGTTTACAAGACACAAAAAAAATCCCTCAAAAGGAGTGAAAAGGATTGTGCCAGCCTGAAAGGACAAAGATGATCTGTTCATGTTTGTTGTGTCCAGTCAACAGTCCAAAACCAAAACAAAACTGGTAAATATTCACATCTGAGAAGATGGAACTAGAGAATCTTTGGGCATTTTGTCTTTTGAATTAAATGATTAGAAAATTATCAAAATAGTTTAAATATAATTTTCTGTTGAGTACTTGTTAAATCAGCTCTGGTCAACTTTTTCAGTTCACACAGACAAGAGGATGAAGAAGAGGAGAAACTGCAGGAGGTCTTAAAAAGTCTCCATATCAGTCCTGAGTCTGAGTTGCCACAAAAATTCACACAGTTAGTGGTTGTTTACTGAGCTACAAAGATCCACTGGATAATTTACCTGGCGAATAAACCAGCCTTATATATAGGTACATTTCTTTACGCTGACAGGTCTGCAGCCAAGGGTCAGAGGGTCTGGTGATATTCTATATTTTTCTTCTTGTCAATAAATGACATGAAAAAACCAAAACCAACACTGAATGTCTCTTACTAACAAGTACTGTGTATATTTCTACACCCTGATGCATCTGACTCCACTGTTGCCAAAAACTATTCAAAACACATCAGTGAGTTTATTTAGACTCAGTCCCACACACACCGTCCTGCTGCCCCAAATACTCACTAGAGAACCAAACGTGTTTGGTAAAAAGTAAATTGTCCAGTTATTCACCTGAGATTAATGAGCCTTTTTAAAATGAAACTGTGTATTTATGAGGTGATTTTAAAGATTTAACCAATGGGCTCTAAGCAGAAAACCACAGACAGTGGGGAAGTCAGAGTGTTGAGAGAGGGACGAACAGACAGTAGAGTCCTCGTTGTCCTGCTGATGAGATTACTGTAAACTTTCTGAAAACCGCTGCATCTCTCTAATCTGTTTGTTTATTCCCTCACGAGTGTCCAGGCTGTGTGCCAGTCTCTCTCCCTCTATCTCCTCCTTCTCTCCTCTCACTCAGGCTCTGTGCTGGACCAGCGGCCATCCTGGGACCTCTCTCCCTCTCCTGCCTGTCGGTGCCTCTTTCCAGATGTTCTGGATCTGGATCTTTGTCCTCCGGGAGTCCCAGCGTCCTCTTTGTCTCTCTCTCCCTCTGTGTGTTTGTTTCTTTCTCCTGTACGTGTGAGTTTTGTGCTTGGTTTTGCCTCTTGTGTGTTTGTGTGTGTCTGGCATCTTTCAAGGTCCTCATGATGTAGAGGAGGACATGTGGCTCAGGTCCTTGTCTGTTGCCGATACCTGGGAGTTTCTCAGCATCCTCCCAGATCTCATTCTTCATTAATGTTAGTCTATGATGTTGTCATCACACTGTAAATCTACTATGATTCTCTGTTGTGTGCACAACATCTGCTGCTTGTCTGTCCGTCCTGGAGGAGGGATCCCTCCTGTCACTCTTAAACCAGTCAGTTTATCCTCCTACTTGTCCAATTCAAGGGACTAACGGTGCAGAGGGCTTTGTAACGCTGTGCAGATTGTTGAGCACCTTAAGACAAATTTGTGATCTGTGATATTGGGCTGTATACATTAAATTTGACTTGACAAACACATTGTTGGTTTTGGTTTTTTCATGGGATTTGTTGACAACAGGAAAACTACAGAAAATATGGCTTAACTAATCCCATGCTGTCTCAGTCAAGAAAAGTCCTTGAAGCCATCAGATCACCCTCACAACTCAACTTTCTGTGGTAGAAACAGTTTCAGTCACAGTTTTAGACGTGGCCCCCAACAAGGCGGTTTATTAAACAGTCCAAGCAATAAGGTTTTAATTCAGT
Organism: Trachinotus anak; assembly: GCF_046630095.1. Lineage (NCBI taxonomy): Eukaryota > Metazoa > Chordata > Actinopteri > Carangiformes > Carangidae > Trachinotus > Trachinotus anak. The sequence continues at coordinate 7,333,917 of NW_027273882.1, read as the reverse complement.
TTAAGTTTCATAACTTAATAAAAAGACAAAAAGCTCAGTGTGAGAGCTGACACACAGTTAATGAACCACAGTATTAATTAGGCTCTTCAGCAAAATGTGACACAGTGTGATGGAAGTCATATGAAGCATGAGACCTAAACATTCACTGAAGCTGCATCGAACAAAAACATCAGATCTGTGTGGAGCTATGAGGAGGCTGTCCTTCCTCACATGAATACATAAAATCCATCAGTTCAAGCTTTTTTAATCTAGTTATGTTGATGTGTTTTCTTCCTCTGTGATGGTTCAGTGGCACCTGCCAGGAACCATTTGTGCATAAGTTCCAGTTTCATTTTGCAGAATTTGTTGAAATTCAGTTCAAATCTGCTCTACATCCGGACAGAGACCTGGCTATAGGGATCTTCTCGAAACTCTTAATGTCATGAAGACAATGAACTGGTTAGTTCACCAACAGAAAACTAACTTGTGATGGTTTTGATTCAAACATGATAGTAAACTAAAAACTGAAACAACATAATCATAAAATACACCAGCTTTTTGTGTCCAGCCCTGGTAACTTGGTTTTAAAGGCTGTTTTTCTGTAGCTACAGTTGGAAGAACAACACTGATCAGCTGATATCTGACCCCTGTATGCGTGTGTTTACCTGCACACAGCTCCGTGTCCAGGAACTATGTGACACTCCCCTCCTTGGCAGTAGTCGGGCTGGAGGACACACAGGCTCTGACAGGGCAGGCCGTCCACCGACAGGAAGCCGGGCTCACACAGACACTGGGCCTCCTTCGTCCGGCCGTTCACCACACAACGGGAAAACTCGTCGCAGGCCAGGAATTTGCAGGGATTGGCCTGATCGGCTAAAGAGGAAGAAAAATGTAGAGGACATTAGTATTCATGAAGAGTGTGTACACACCTCCCTCACACCACCCTCCCCTCTCCTGGAGATGCTGAGGAGTGTTTGATTTTAATGAGATCCTCAGCTTCTGGTCTGCATTGAAATGTAAGATTTAGCCCTCTGGTGTGGACAGCTTCCGAGACTAAACGTCAGATACACTCAGGGGAAATTAGCATGTTTGGAGGGTTTCATGGATGAAATGTACGCCATGTGACGGCACGACGTGTGGTCAGTATGTGTCTGTGTAACTGTAAATCATACATACATATGTATGTGCATGTTTGTGTTTGAGTCGGGGTTTCCTCTGGGACGACATGGATGCACAGAGGGAGAAAGTAACAACAGCCTCTCTGATCTATCATCCAATGCATTGTTATCAGCCTATTTCATCTTATCACAGATATATTAGCATCAGTTTATGTTGACTGGTTTAAAATTGTGTTGCCTGTATATTGTTTCTCCACCAGAGAAGACTGAGTAGTTTCACGGTTCTTTCACAACCAAATCTAAGAGACATTCAAAAATGTTTATGTTGTGTCTTTTTGTTAAAATAAAAAATAATTTGCTTGATTTACTGTAACAGTCAAACAACAGTACCAGTACCAGCCTCCACTGTCAGTCAGGCTGTAAAATCAACAAAGGACATTTACTGTACTTTAAACCTGCATCAATCAATATCTTTCTGTTGCCAATGGCTACATGTAATGTGAGAGCTGTCGCTCATAGAGACAAACCCACAGAGAATTACAGCTACAGTTTTTCTTTTAGTTTACAGTTTTTGTTTTACTGCACATTTACTGTCTGGTTCACTCTCTTATTAAACTCATTTCCAGCTGTTTTCAGCAAACAGTTACAAAGCAACATGATCATCCTATAGGAGCTGTGTTTGTGTCCGCCTGTTGAATCTTAGACCAGTGTTCCCTCTTTTTTAGCTCTGTTCTTGGTCTCCACCAGCTCCTACGGGAAATATCTGGCTCTTTAGCTGATAAATCCTCCAATATCTCAGTGTAGTTTTACATCTCCTCTATCAGGCTTCTCTCTGGAGCTCTAGTAACAACAGGTCAGTGAGCCAATTGGCCAATTGGCTGACTGTTTTCTAAGTGATCCAATAAAAATATAGCAGACCCTGCAAGGTTTGATGGTGGGTCCAGGTGGGCGGGGCTTGGGGCATGGCTGAGAGCAGTGACTGCTTTGTTGTGACATCACAAAGTTCCAGAAGTCCTGACAGCTGGTTTTAAGGCTCAGTTTCTGAATACAGGCTGTGTGCATTTCTCTGTGGACTGAGGCTTTGATACTTTCACAGTATTAATATAGAACCTAGACCTGCTTTATAATCACAAACACATGGACATCTACCTTTAGACTGTGTGGAGCTTTAAGGATCTAAATACTTAAAAGCCTCTATTCTATCACAATGGTACAATGTGATTGTTTCAGCACAAACTTGATCCGCAACAAAGATTTTGCTGAAACACCATTGGCCTCCTCTGAGGAAAAAGATGTTGCAGCAGCACTTCCTCTCTCTGCTGCTCACTTCTCATCTTCATCACTATTATTCCAGCCCTATGATGTTCTGTGCAATCCCACAGTGTATTGGTGGATTTGACATATAGACCTAATTACTCAGTCTATTTGAATGTGTTTGTGATCTATGCTCTCTGCCTCCAACTCATCTGTGGAGAATATTACAAGACAAAGCTTATTGGGTATGAGATGCATACAAAGAAGCGCGGCTGTAACTTATTATAAGATGCTGGTTTCTGTTTTATCACACGCATAAAAAGGATGTCATTAAACATCACTGGACTGCAGCTATAAAATTAATGAGAATATTGAAGCTTTTTCCCATAGTCTGAAGTTATAAAAATGCAGTTGTACAATAAAGATTAATCTTGCAGGTTGGATGTTAACACTAAGTCCAGTCCAACAATAAAACAATGAAATTACATTGAAAAAACCACTGGAAATGCACATAAGTATATACATTGTATCTCCAAAACAAATTTGGTCTACATCAGCCACATATTCAGTGTAGCTGAAACCACGCAATTATCCATCCTAATTAACCTAATTACTGCATTTTTCTGCTTTATAAATATCCAATTCAGACCTACATTTATCAGCCAAAGAGTGCAAGAAAATTTTTCCAATTTTTTCCAGATAAGCAAGCTCTTGCAAACACTGTGATGATTGGTAAAATTTGCAATAATTCTTGGGATCACAAGATTACAAATAAGTCTTATTTATCCCTGTGGAAAAATGATTTTCAAGACCAACATATTTCAAAACCTTTCCACAAATGTCCCAGCCTGTGATTTCCCGCTGCTCAAATTGTTCCATACCTGGTTCGATGTCCAGAGAGTGGGTGTCGATCTGGATGTGCAGGTTCTTGGCGGCGGCAGAGCAGAACTCCTCCAGGACGCAGTGGACGGCTTCAGTGATGTTGTACGGCACCGACTTGGTGAACTTCATCTTGCTGTTGACGACCACGCTGCCCTTCCTGAAGTTGAGGATCTCCAGTTTCTTGAAGCCCGTCAGGTTGGCCTGCAGGAACGGCAGCAGCTGCACACAGAAGCAGAGAGTTTGTCACTTTGTGTTGAAGCTTTTTTGACCCTGAACGTCTCTGAGACTGAGTGGCCCTCAGAGGAAAGAAGCTGTTAAACATTTGACAGTTAATTTGATATTAACGATCAAGTGTTTGGTTTCATTTATCACATCAACTGTCACACATGAGAAGCTGCGTAACTGATCCACACAAGGAAGACCTAAGAGCAAAATTACTGAAAAGATTCTCCCATCCTCAATCAGAGATAACAAAAACCTTTACAAAGGAAGAAAAGAGAAACAGAAAAAAGGGAATAAAAATATCTAAATGCAGTTTGGGGGTGATTAAATTGTCTTATCATGAATTCCTCTTCATCTCTTCTGTCTAAACTGAGTGAGGCCATAAATAACTTGCTGTTTCCACTGTTCGGCAGCCACGAAACAAACCTGGAATTTCTTGTTTTTGTTTTTCAGCTTGTTAAAATGGTAATTGATGCATTGTACATGGTAATTGATACTTGTACATTGTATTATTATAATACAACAAATACTATATGTAATCTGATGTCGAGGTGTTAGACCTGACTCAGGTTGGTGGGAGGTCGTTAGTTTAAAGGTTACTGCAACGCTAAAAATGTAAAGATGTGGACTAAGTGACAATGCATCACAATTACAGAGACACAATAATGGTGGAAATGTCAAATATAATCCTGAGAAAGCTGCTAAAAACCCACATGATGCACTTTTTATATTGTTATCTCCTGTTTTTAATTATGTAGTTTTCTTGTTCAGCACCTTGTAACCCAAGTTTCCAGAGGTGCTCTATAAATGAAGTTTATTCACTTGCTTACTTCTTCTTCACTTATTCCTTCCGTCATCAAGGCCATTTTTTAAGAGTCCTGACTTCAGGACACCACATCAACAAATTTGTATCTTTCAAAGTCCAGATAAACTCACACACTCTCCGAAGAGCCTCAGAGGTGCCACATTTCTCAACAGCACAATTAAACTGAAAAAACAACACTCAATAATTTAGTATTTCTAATCCCCATATGCTCACACATAATTACCTCTACTGATGCAGTTAACAAAACTGTTCAGCCAAATGAAGGTAAAATCTATTCAGAAAAGGTGGCTCTCTTAAGGATTCAGAGCCCTTTTCTAACAAGGCGATATACAAGCCAGAGCCAATATGTTCTATTCATGCGATAATTAATGTGTTCCAGTGTTTACATGAATTTTTTACACTGATGTCAGTGACAACAGACCTGAGGACACAGGGAAAGAGCAGGTGGCTGGAAGGATGCAGGTTAAATTCCTCAGTTTACACAAATTAAAAGCTTCTTTAAAAAGGTACCATAAGCCTAACATTTATCCTTCAAATGCATCAGTTGAGAGGCTGAGCAGAGATCCGCTGCTGAGGTCACTTGATCTGAACAAAAGGAGGTGAAACCAGCAGGTTTCATGAAACCATTTTCTGAAGGAACATCCTGTAACACAGAGTTAAAGACCGTCCACGACAGAGAGTGGCTCAGCAAAATTCATCCATGCATATTTGTGACACAGATGGTTCTAAAGGCTCGGTGATGCCTTTTGTGCTCTGAATTGTTGTTTTGTAGATCATTTCATCCAATGAAGAGTCATGGAAGATGGGAGTGAAAGCTGTGCAGGCTAGCAGGCTGACTCAAGTGTCACGCTCATCAGCTCCGTCACATACAGGACAATAAGTTCACACAGTGTCTCATGAGTCTCTGGCTAGAAACAAGATTTTATTCTGACAGAGGAGGTTAAATAAAGCTGAGCAGTGACACAGAGGCAAGAAGCAACAATTAGCTTTCTCCACGTTGGACTCTTCGCCCCTGTGTTCCCTCAAAGGTCACACTGTCAAGACAGATTTCTGCTGCTCAACAGCACAAATTAACATCTCAAACTTCACCTAAGTTGAACTCGGAGTAAAAAATTTGCTTTATTTCACCACCACAACTAAATCCACTGATTACAGCTAATCCATTCATTAAAATGAACTGAATTTACCATCAAAGGTCAGGAGTTTTAATGCAGTAAATGGTTTGATTCACATCCACACTGATGTCTTAATATCTACTTGTGAAAGATTTCTATCAACATGAAACTGTTTTGTTCTGGGGGTGACGAAAAAGTTTTTCAATATTTAACTCAGAAGTTTTTATTTTATTAGAAACACTGAGCAGTGGCCTAATGTAAAGCGGCCTCTGTTTTTATCCTTTCTCACACAATAATTTATTACAATGTCTACGTTCTGATCGGCTTCTGTTTTAATTCGCTCTCAGCTGTTAATTGTCAGTACTTGAATACTGTAATTTTCCATCAATTGCTTCAGGTTTTGCCTTTTTTCAATCTTAAACTGGATGAAATAAGCATTAAAAAGGAAACCTGGAATGGTAAGAAAATAACATGAAGTGGAGGCAAAAACTGCAAGGACATGAAGAGGAGCAGCCATATTATAGTGGTAGAAGAAGACATTATTATGTTCATACTATGACCATAATCACAGAAGAAAACAAAGATCAAACGTTCAGTTTTTAAGCGTATTTGTTTTCAGTTTAACCATAAGTTCAGGTAAGGTTCACTGTTAGGTCATTTAATAATTTAACGTCAAGCATCTGTATTGTTTACCTGCAACATAACAAATCCAGATGCTTGAATACTGGACACAATGAATGTTTGAAAATTATGTGAATCATTTGTCCTTCACAGTCACCACATCTGAACCTGTGGGCTGTTGACCTATCTGTATCTTATGCACTGATTTAGGTTTACATGTTAAGTCCTGCTAAAAAATACAACCTGGGAAATTTAAGTTTGTCTAGAAATAGTCTATACTTGCTCTTTAAACATACAGTAAACTGTCTCTCTTACACCTACAGTGGTTGACAGGATGGTAATGATTTTATTCTGTAATGACCCCTCTGGAGACTCTGGATACATAATGAACACAGTGACCGATTTCAACTAAAAGAAACATTTACAGACTAGACCTTAAACACGTGTGTCCTCTCTTTGATGCATCACTGCATCAGAGCTAAGGTCTATGAGATCTTTCCACCTGTCGCAACTTCAGCATTTGTCTCTCTTTCTTTTCAAGGGCTCAGTAAAAAAAAAAAAAAGTTCATCTTTGCCTATAATCTCATGTAATAAAGTTAACATGAGACAGTGTTGAAACTACACTACTAGTTTTGTTTTCTATCATTTTATCATATAGAAACTTTAAAGATCCCATGTTATATGAAGTGAGATTTCAGCACATCTGAAGCAAACTAATTTGCTCCAACTACTGCATGTGCTACAAATGTGTAGATTAGTCATGGTTTCAGAATAAACATATTCTGATTGATTCTTATTTAGTCTGATTTATTTCAGTGCTGTTATCACGTAAAGAACATGTGCTGAGGCTCACAGGGACACAAACATTAAAGATTTTTTTTTAATTGAGTGGAGGTTTGCTGACTGTGCATGATGTTTCTTAGCCTGTTTAATATTCACACCTGGGAGTTTCACCACCTTCTAATGGTGGCCACTGGGAGCGTCCCAGTGTGACTTGTTTACTGATGAATTATTGCTATTTTAAAGGTTGGATTGGAAAATACATCTTAGGAGAATAGGACTCATAGCAGTCAATAGAAACTATTTGTCAAGGACATTAACATTGCTGGTGAGTCCTTGAATAGAAATAAAGCTTCTCCATTCATGCTCAAACACACAGTAGAAACACAGTCACTTGTTTTTTTCTGAAAAATAAACATTTAAAGCAGCAGACAGAGACAAACATGGATTCTGGTGACGAGTTGAAACTCAACAACTGTTTCAAAATTATGTGTCTACTACAATAATGTGCTTTAAATGAATTCACTTTATCCCTACACCTCGTATGAGTTATTGTAAGAAAGGTTAAAAAGCTGATGATATGGATTTAAATATGTGCTATCAAAATACACCCAGTTGTCGATTTAATAGGTACATCTACTTAAAACTAATGCAGTGCTGAGGTAAATTCAGAGACTTGTTGATTCAACTGTATGATCATTTTGAACAATGCAGTTTGTGGTGCTGTTGAAGTGTGTTATGTTACACTGAAGTTTTTATATTACAGTTCTGGACATTAAAAAAAAAAAACACTCACTAAGATGCAACAGAAATAACAGCAGCGCAAACTACATCCTCCAGACTGACAATGAAGTTGAAACAATACGTCTCTAAAACACCTTCATGAAGGAGTTTTCACTGCAGGACTGTTCTATTAGAATGTGTAAGCTGAGTGTTCCTAATAAATTGGACACTGAATGTGTTTTATATATACACATGATCCCAAAACTGTTATCACATTGGCACCAGGACATTGAGGTGCACTGTGCTTTGATTTTATTTTAAAGCTGAAAATATGAAAGCTATTTGGATAATCGATAAATCATTTGTCATTTTTTTAAACACACACCACACTACACACTAGAGGCTCTGTGAGGCTGCACTTTGGTGTTTTACTTTGAGCTAAATGCTAACATCAGGATGCTAACGTGCTCACAATGACGATGCTGATCTTAACCAGGTTTAATGGCCCTCAGATCGGGCTTTAGGAAATTGCGCAGTTATTCTGAAGGCGGCCCTGAGCTGAAAAACACAACATAACAGAAGACACAACATACATCAGAGAACACAATAATATCACAGTAAACAACAACAAAAGAGAAAATACAACATTTCACAAAAGGCGGCGTTTCTTTTGATGTTGTTGTGTCTTTTAATTTGTTAATGTGTTTTTTTTATGTTTTCTCCAATGTTGTTATGTTTTGCACTCATCTGACACTTTATAGACACAACAATTAATTGATTAATCTAGAGGAAAAAATAATCCGACTAATTAAAAACCAAATAAACCAAATAAACACAAGTTGCAGCTCAGTTTCTGATAGAAATGTGTTCTCTTGTTTATTTTAATGGTGAAAATCATCAGATTTTAAAAGCAAAACTCTATTTCTTTATGAATACAACGAAAACCTTCTCACCACACAGAAATACCACAGCAGTCTCACTCTGATCCAAATGTTTCAAAACAGCTGAGCACAGGCAGCCAAAAGGGCATCAAAATTAAACTGCTGCCTGGCTGCTAATTGAAGAGATTTACCAACTTGTTTAGGGAGGGATGCTAATCAGAGCTGTATTCACAAAAAAGAAAAAAACTAAGCAAGAAAGAGGAGTTAAGCTCCTTTCTTGAGATGCTACTGATCTAAAATTCGGGTAGTTGCTCATGAAAGGTTAGTCTGATCTTATGTGGCCTATTTAACACTGCAAACATCTGCAGTATGTTAGTAATTCTCTCACAAAAAGTAAATGCACAATAGTATCACTTCCCATTTATGACTATGTTCCCATGATGTGTTCTTCCTGGGTCATTAATTAAGCCGAGCCTTTGTTTGTAATAAAATAAAGGCTGTAATGTACCTGCCTGAGGTTTAAATTATTCTCTTGCCTCCTCTGTTCATCCAAAACCATCAAAACACATCCATTCACAACAAAACAAGCTGCGGGTCTGACTGTGAGGGCTTCTGGAGAATGAAAACAAAGACACAAATGAACAGGGTGCTGCTCCTGTTCATTATCTGTCTGTGAGTTTCTGTTTCGCCCGTTGAGTCATAATGAAATTCAGAGGGAAAGGTCACGCTCTCTCCAAGCTTAATTGTCAGAAGCTTTATCACAGGGACTGATTGTCTTTACTGTCACAAGACCCAATACAGACGTCAGAAAACTGAATATTTGTATGTATAATATCTTAGAAATATTGTGAATCCAAGAGGGAAAAAATGCATCAGAGTTTGGTGATGCTGGCTCCAAAGTTTTCTACTAAAAGACATTAAAATCTACACTTAAAATAATAAAGCATTAAATAATGATGAGAAAACTGTGACACTGTAAAAGATGTCTCTGGTAGTGTTGAAGCCACAGAGGATTATCAGCTGAATCTACAGCTCCTCTCAGCTTCACAGAGCTTCATAGTGAGTTTCAGGTCATTATTTATCTGTCTGGACCACATCTGTACTGTTTTGTTACCTCTAATAGGTTTGGTTTTGCTGGCAGCAGGCCGCTGTTACCCTCAGAAATTAGCTAGCTAAAAACTAAGGGAAATTTAGATTACTTTTACTGCCAGGTTCTAAAAACTGTCAATGTCAAAAAAAGTAAAGTAGACTATAAAAAAAAAAATTTAAAAATCACAGTTTAAGTTTGAAATGAAGATTAAAATACTACAAATTATTTCAATCATAGTTAGAGTCAAGTTTCACTCTTAATACCAAACAGATCCAAACAAAATGTGTAAGGCTGTGACCAGTGCAGGGGTCATACTAAATGTATGTGTATAAAAACTTGCTATAACCAGAGGGATGTTCATTTATGGGAAACAACTAGGACACTGTAAATGGTTCCTCAGTGTTGTTGTTGACCACAACGTTTCCTGATTGAATCAGATTTTTAGAATATTTAGAAAACTTTAAAAGCTTCTAAGTTAAACTGGGTCTGTTGCCAAATTTCAAAATTGTCTAAGTTGACATGACTTTCAACCTTTTTCCACTTGAATTGAATTACATACGTAGCCCTGGGAAATATGAGACTGTGATTGAGAAATGTGGGAGAAATGTGCAGGTGAGACCTGAGCTACTTTGGATTTGAGCATTTCCGAAAACAGCAAGACTGTGGGGTGCTCGAAGTCAGTAGTGGTGGGTACATACCAGCTGCATCTCACAACTTATAGGACTTAAAGGATCTGCTGCTAAAGTCTTGCCAGATCCCACAAGACAGCTTCAGAGGTCTTGTAGAGACCATGCCATTGTCCATGTTTTAACAGCATGCATAAGACCTACAGCTATTTAGGCAGGGGTGGTCATAATGTTATTGCTCATCAGTGTATTTCACGACTCAAAGTTGTGGCCTAGTTTAAAATGTATCCTACTCACCACATCTAAGAAGGTGTTCTCCAGGGATCTGTACTCAGACGACGTCTTGTTGAAGAGGTCCTCAGAGAAGTCCATGTTGGTGACTCGCAGGCTGAAGAATACCACCAGCTCCCGGCCGTGGCTGGCTGTGGTCATGGAGGGTGTGGTCAGGTACCTTACTGGAGGCGGTGGTGTGACGCTGACAGTGGAGTGTTCCTGGTCCACTGATACAAAGCCACTGCCCTCATTCTGCAGCTCATTTGCCTCTGTGACTGCCACGTCCGTTTGGTCCAGCTCCGTGGCCAAGTCTTTCACAGCCTCATCGATGATATCTTCAGTAGTGGCCTGTGGGCTGGTTTGGCTTTCACCTCCTTTCTGCACTGCATCCTCTAAGTCTTCATCAATTATGACGACAGCTGGCTCAGTTTGTTCTGACTCTGCCTCCGGCTCTGTGCTATCATCCTCTGAGGACTCAGGAGCAGAAGAGATTACAGATTCCTCTGCTACCTCAAAGAGTCCAGAGTCTATAGTTGGGCTGGGTGAGGACACTTCAGACACATAGACAGAAGTTGCCGGAGGCGTAGGGAAGGAGTCTGAAACTGGTGCTGCCGTCACACTGATGTCTCTCTCTGAGGATGAATCACTTTCTTGCGTCTCTTCCAGCAAGTCTTCTGTGACTTCTGTGCCCTCTGTTGTGTGTCGCCTGTCTGGAGCTGTCACCTCTTTGAAATGTCAGGCAAAAAGGAAGAATTAAGTCATGGGTGCTCTCAAAGAATTTCCACAGATAACAAAATGTGCCTGCAAAGTGAATTATACATAATACATTCAAACTGCTTCATGCTGAATTTCCAGTTTGAATCCCCACTTTGCACTAAGATAATACTCTAGAGATTGTTCCTCAGTATCTGAAATTACCCAATATCCATCTTGTGTTTGCTACATTTCAAATACACAACAAGGTAGAGCATGTTTCATCAGGCACGCAGCCTTCAAAATAGAACATTAATGAGTCAGAGGATCTCTAATTATCTGCTGTAACTTAGGTGCACAACTCTATTAACATAATTCACTGCCTTTAATCACATCATATTTCATTATATTGCACTGCATAGCAACTGATGCCTGCTCACCTGCAATAACAGAGGTTGTTTCAAATTGTAGATTACTCATGGCTGCGTCTGTCGTTGTGACAATACTGGAGTCACTCTCCACCTGAGCGTCTACACTATCAACATCCTCCTCGATGTAAAAATCATCGATGACGGGATATTCGTGATCAGAATCTCCAACATCTTCTACAGAGGGATGGATGTCTATTGGTATGACGGGTAAATTATCTTCTTCTGATGGGCGATGATAGTCAGGTTCAATAGGTTGAAGGAACTCATTATCTTCAACAACCTGAACAGTATCATCTCCAAAGTGAAGATCTTCAATATCATCCAAGGGGTGAAGGATTTTAATTGATTCTGCTGGTGGCTCAGTAACATCTACCTTTGGTGCTGGTTCTAAAATCTCAACTATCCCCTCCTCTGGATTTGGTTCTGGGACATCAACACCCTCCCCTTCTGGTTCTGGGATATCAACTTCTACTTTGTCTGTTGATTCTGGCTCTGAAACCCCAGGTAGTGTTTCTGCTGGCAGTAAAACATCAACTGTGTCTTCCATTGGTTCAGATGCACCCTCTGGTGCAGGATTTTCAACTACTTCTTGTTGTTCTGTCTCTTCTTCAACCTCTGAAGGAAGTTGTTGCTCTGAAACGTTCACTGGCTCATCATATGGCGCTGGAGCTGCAGCAACTTCTTCCTCTGGTTTGACATCCTCAAATACATCCTCCTCTAGTTGTAAGACTTCTGTTATTTCATCTGAATCTTTCCCCAGATCTGGTTCTGGAGCAAGTCCTTCAACCCCTACTACATTTTCCGCTGGTTCTGTGAGTCCTCCTTGCTCCTCTTCTGGTTCTGCAGCTTTAACTATAACGACTCCCATTTCTGTCACTTCAGTAACATGGCTTTCACCTTCTGATGTCGATTCTGGTTCCGGCTCTGGTTCCACTGGGTCAATTACACGATCACCTGGTGCTGGAGCATCAACAGCTTCCTCAGCAACTTCTGAAATCTCCAGCACCTCCTTCTCTGATCCTTCAACATCATCCTCTGGTGCTGGAACCTCAGCAACCTCGTCTTCTACTTCATCTATTAGTTTCACAACAACAACTGCTTCTTCCTCAACAACTTCTGGTTCTGGTTCTGGTTCTGAAACTTCAGGTACTGTTTCCTCAGAAATGTCAGTTACTGTTTCCTCAGAATCTTCAGGTATAGTTTCCTCAAAAACTTCAGGTAACATTTCCTCAGAGATTTCACGTAGTGTTTCCTCAGCATCTTCAGGTACTGTTGCCTCAGAAACTTCAGGTACCGTTTCTTCAGTGACTTCAGGTACCGTTTCTTCAGAGACTTCAGGTACCAGTTCCTCAGAAACTCTAAGTACAGTTTCCTCAGTGGCCTCAGGTACAGTTTTCTCAGAAACTTCAGTTACGAACTCCTCAGAAACTTCAGGTACCGCTTCCTCAGAAACTTTAGGTACCAGTTCCTCAGAAACTTCAGGTAATGGTTCCTCAGAAACATCAGGTACCGGTTCCTCAGAAACATCAGGTAATGGTTCCTCAGAAACTTCAGGTACCATTTTCTTAGAACCTTCAGGCACTGTTTCCTCAGAATCTTCAGGTACCAGTTCCTCAGACACTTCAGGTACCGTTTTCTCATAATCCTCAGGCACTGTTTCCTCAGAAATTTCATATAGCATTTCTTCAGAAACTTCATGTAATGTTTCCTCAGAATCTTCAGGTATGATCTCCTTGGAAACGTTAACCACCTCTTCCTCTGGTTCTGAAACGTCTTCATCTACATCCCCAACAGGTTCTGACTCTTCATCTGGTTCTGGAGGTTGCTCTGAAATTTCATTCTCAGGCTCTGAAGCCAAATGTGAGACATCAATTGAACCTTCTTCTTTAACTTTGGCTATTTCCTCATTTGGCTGCAGAACTTCAGCTCCCTTTTCCTCTCCTGTGTTTGTCAAAACCTCAACTGTGCCAGTGTCTGGTTCTTCCTCTGGTTCAGATTCTTCTGGCTCTGAAACCTTAACCTTTTCAGTTTCTACCACAGATTCTTCTTCTCCTTCTGAAGCAGCTACTTCCATATCTGGTTCTGACTCTCCTAATTTCTTTTCCTCTGCTTCAGAAACTTCAATTTGTTCAGGTGTCGGCTGCAAAACCTCAAGTACTTCTTCATCAGGTTTGACTTCTAACTCTCCCTCTGGTTGTAGTAGTTCAATTTCCATTTCCATCTCAGAAACATTCTGCCCCTCCATTTCTGAAATATCACCAGAGTCAGTAACAGTTTCATGGACACCCAAATCAACCTCTTTCTCATCTGGAAGAGCATTTACATCTTCATCTTCTTGCAGATTCACTGTTGGCTCAGTAGGCGGCTGGCCTGTGATGGCTGAGTGTGTTGTGACTGGTAGTCCCAAATCAGACTGCTCTTCTTCCTCATACAGTGTAGTTAAAATCCTTGTAGTAGGGGTGAGTTGAACAACATCCAAACTAGGACTATCACTGTCCACATCAAAAGGAATCAGGTCTTCCTCAGATATCAGGTTAGGAGACAGACTGATGTCTGGAGCATCTGTCTCCAGGTCGAGAATCACAGGAGGGGTCGGGATGTAGTCTCTCACAAGTTCACCAGTTTCATCATGATGAATAGTTTCAACCTCATGTGTAATGATCAGCAATTCTTCCTCCTCCCCTTCGTCATTTGATGGCTCTGGCTCACTCACATAAATTGCCTCTGACTCATCAGTAATTTCCTCTGAGGCTGGGTGATGATCGCTGCTCTCTACCAACCCACCAGTCACTGCTGTCGTCTCATCATCTGGGACAGCCGTGGGATCCAGCAGGGTCACAAGAGCATTTTCCTTCTCCATGGGGGTGAGGGGAACCACCAGCCGAGGTTTATCAGCCTCTGGCTCATCAGTGAAAACTTCAAACTCGTTGTGTGAGTCAGGTTCACTGGACTGTGGATAGATGAATACACAGTATGGCATGATGAATAAGATGAAAAAAGACATTTGATGTTAAACAAAATATTCAAAAACTTGGATCATTATTTTGTTTATTTTAAAGGCTCAGAAATCATTTTTCAGAGTTGGTATCAGTAACATATTATTTCACAGTCTTTCAGTTTCTTTCTGATTTCCTTGTAAGGTTTCAAGAAAGAGTTATGTAATTTGGTACTAATTTTGGAGAAGATTGAGACAGTGGATAATTGGTATACTTCTATTAATAAATTCCCGACTGCTTTTAGTAAATGTATTATAGGTTGGCCGAACATTCAAAAAAGTAAAATCTTTCTACAGGCAAAGATAAAATTAATCAAATCTGGAGACTAAAGTTTCCAATAATAAATCAATGTTTGCTTGGCTTTAAATACATGTTGGTTACTTTTAGAAGATCTTTCAAGGAATTTTGCCTGAAAATCAACATCAAGTCTGCAGCTTGAGGTGTCTGTCAACATTATTTAGCCCATTATTTTGCTTTTTTAGTTTTTCGCTGAAACTGAGGGTCTCAGGACAGAGCATGTTCTAAGTTGGTCTCACCTTATTTCTCAATTTAATATGTGTACATTGTGTAAAATAAAACAATTACTTTTCTGAAGTAGTTGAAGCAGCAATTACAAAGCAGCTTACCTCATCAACTACTTCTGCTGAGGAAGTTGAGGTCAGTGCTGGGAGGAGGACTGCCTCTGTCCAAAAAAAAAAAAAAAAAAGTAGCATGATGAATTTGTATTTGAAATACATGAGCTACATCAAATACCATAAATTATTCTAATTTTCCCCCAGTTCGCTGAAGTTGATAGTTGGGGAATTTTAGTTCCCAAAGTTCTCACATGGAGAAAAACCCATTTGATATACAGCTTTTTACATTAACTATTCTTTTAAAACTTAGAAAAGGAAACTGCAACACAAGCATTGACACTAACATCTGTGAAGAGACGTTGCGACTACCTGGTTCGAAGTTAAGCGAGTCCAGATCAATTGGCAGGGAGGCCTCTTCACGTAAAGCCTTGGTCACCATTTCCCTGAGGCCAGAGTCAGCTGGGGACTCTGGTTTGCCAGTCGCCGTCTCTGAATTCTCGGAGTTGATTTTAGGTGAATTAATCTCAAAGACAAGAGAGTAGTGCACTGAGATTCCTCCAGGCCTGAAAAGGAGATATTATCTCTGACTGAGCATTGCCGTCTCCAATTCTTCACACTAACTGTATTGATCAACTAATCCATACCAACCCACTGCAGCAGAAATTTCACCTATTGTTCCTTAAATTCGTTGATTTGTAATAAAAAGGTCCAATTTGTCAAATGTACCTCTGGATTAAATGGCTTCTGCCTTTCAGCATGAGCTGCAAAGGGACGACCTCAGTTTAACAAACAATCAGTAAACATCAAAGATGATTAAAAGATGTGTAATGCTGCAGTAACAAGTAGCACTTTAAAAATGCCAGGCATGAAAATCTGCAGCTATATTTCCAAAAAAAGAAGGAAAAAAAAGAAACGGTCCGTCAAAACTTCATTAATATTCTGCACAGCTATTGTCATCAGGAGAGAGGAAGCCGATTTGCTAGATGTGACTCATTAGAATGGCAGTGACGTGAATTTCCTTGCTTTTGTGTGAACTGATGTCTGCCAAACAAAAGCACTCCTTCATTAGTTTGCAGTGGCAGCTCTGCGTCTAAAACATCCAGCAGCTTTTTGTCTGAAGTGGAGCTGATTGCATCCCATATCTGTAAACACAACACTCTCCTACTCTCTATAAGTGGCTGCTATCCTGGATTTACTGTCCTCTTACCCATTTTATGTTTGCTTTATGGGAAATTTTTTCAAGTATTGAATATTTGCTACAGCCTCATTTTAGAATGTGACTGGCAGGATGCGCTTACACCCACTTCTTGTTGTTTAAAGTGCTCCACCTGTTGCCAATCTTGTTGTCACCTTGCATCTAATTTGAGCTTTACTTTGTTCTTATTTTTGCTCTGAAGTCAGTCAGCGGAGGCACATAGGTGCAGCCCACACATTAGGAGCTTTTTTACTTTTCAAGCAGAGTAATGTGCCTTGAGCTATTCTTCTGGGGAGATCAGACTTCCTGACTACAAGGAAAACAGCTTTATTCTTCTGCTTTTGTCTTTTTACATGTGCATCTATATTTCAAAGAACTCTTACCTTTTATCTGATTTATAAAGCAGCGCTCCTTGGGGTAAGTTTCCCCTACTTCTTTGGTTTCAAAACCTCGCCTACTACCGTCTTTTCCTACACAGTGCCAAGTTAAGGCTCAACTAATCAATAGTTGTTGTTATTTACAATGACTCAAATGTGAAAGCTGTTACTCACACTGATAAGCAGCCTTTTTAGCCTCTTTTAGCTATGCTTACTCTTTTGATTCAGTCTCAGTGCTTCCACCAGGAGTAGGCAGCCGTTTTCATCAAAACCCACTTTACATCAATGAGGGGGGAGACAAGCTCCATAGCAAGTTGACCAAAACTGCTCGGACATAATATCAGCTACTTACACACAACACGATCATCCCACTATAGCTGTGTTTGTGTCAACTTGATGAAGCTGAGTCCAGTGTTCCCTCTCTTTTAGCTCAGTGTTTGGTCTCCACAGCTCCTGAGGGAAATATCTGGCTTTTTAGCTGCTAAATGCTCTACTGTGTTCACCAGCTGCTCTCTGACTGTCTCTGCTGTTTGCTGCTGAGCTGGCACTGGACAGTGGGTACTGCAGTAATGCTGAGACTACATAAAAACTGTGATGTTTCAGCCATAAAACAGTGAGCTGAAAGATGCTAAATTGCTGAGGGAAATTACAGAGTAAGGTAATAATTTCCCGTAGTTTTCTGTTGTTAATGTAAAAAATGGATTAATACAGCTTTAAATCAGTGCTTTTAACTTCTGTGCACATTGTAGTAAAAACTAATTGATTTGACAAAAACAGAATAAAGTGCTTACTAACTTACTCTTTTGCCAAAATGTGCAAATATCCTCAGTGGCTTAATTATACTGTCACTAGACAAGTTCTTGATTTCTGTTATAATTTCTAATTAAAATGAATGAAGTAAAAAATGAATGACATTGACACAAAATGCAACTCTGAGGCAGTTTTCTTTTTTTTGTGTGTGATGCTGGAGTCTGGCAGACAAAGGCAGGAGTTGTTGTGAATCCTTCATAAGATTAGAGGACGAACCCCGCTGGGGACTCGCCTCCATGTTATTGGCCGTGACAGCACCAGACACCACAGGGGAAGGCTAATTAATGGGGGGAGCAGCTTGACAATTACTGTATCCACAAGTCTTCCTGTTTCGCTCCTCACCTGCCTTCGCTGATAATGAGAGGAAAGGCCGAGTGCTCTTATGAACTTTGGAAGAAAATAAATAAATAAATAAATAAAAACAGCTTTCGCCTTGTTTCAACCTTTTACAACAAAGGGATTCAACAAATATCTTCTCTACTTTGTATTGAACTGTCTGGACAGTTTTGGGTAAATAATCCCCCTTTATCCATCTGACTTGGATCCAAATGATTGCAGAGCTGCACATTGGCAGGAACCTGCACAAACACACAAGGGGAGGCGGAAGCCACAGGGAGTGTTTCATTTACCCGTCAGTGTCCTGGGTCTCGCTTGCATTGGGGAGAAGAAAAGAAAGTATAAGAGGTGGAAATAAAACTGTAAACAGGAAGAATGATAGCAACAGTATGAGGAAGAGCCACAGGAGACGAAATCTTGCCAAACAATACGTCACTTCAAATTCTACAGAAAACAATGCACATTTTGTTTGACTCAGCATCAGAAAAGTCTCATTTCCAATCTCCAGTTTTTCTATTCAGAATTCAATATGAATTAAACGTTAAAGTTAGACGTTAAAAAAAACATCCTCAGTTACAAATTGGGTTTAACCATCAAAAGCTCAGTTCAGGACTGTGTGGATCTGATGTAGATTCATAAAAAAAAAAACAAAAGTAAATAAAAATGACAACAACGTTAAAAACCAAGCAAAACAAAATTTGATAATTTATTCTTTAAAACCTCAAATACAGCAGTGCAAACAAATCAAGACATAAAAAACAAGCATCAAATTACTCTGCTCAGTCCTGCCTCGCAGATACATTAAATGTTTGGGATATTTTTTTTAATCAAAACCAATCAGCAGCGAGTGACCGCTCAGTCCCGTCAACGCCACCTTCAATCAACATCTAGGAGCACTCAACTAAACGTTCCTCATTTTGATTGAAGAAATGTTGAGTGTTGTTATTTCAGTGAGTTGACTTATAACAACCAGCTGCATCACTCTCATCTACATTAGTTGCTACCTTTTGTGACCAGGTTTCATTTTTGTGGCATATTATGTCCCTGCTACTACAAAGCTCTGATTGATTTTCCAATCAGGGAAACAGCCATCACCAAGCACACAAGAGCTGACCAATCAAAATCAGGGTTGTTGGCAGCGATTTAGAGACCAGTTCAATAGTACTGGATACATCTGATCAAATTTAATTGACTGCAGTGGGCAGACAAACAACAATATTCTCTTCACTTTAGAGTAATGAAATAATCAGGGCCTGTGAGTTTTCATGACTAAAATTCACTCTTCAACCCAAACTGACATTTAAAAAGGTGCCATATTTAACACTTCTGTTTTTTATTTGAAGTGTTCAAAGTGTTAATATCCATAAAAAGATATATTTGTGGTTTTAAGAACCAAAAACCATCTCAGTGTAGTTTTACATCTCCTCTCTCAGGCTTCTCTCTGGAGCTCTAGTAACAACAGGAGCCTCTCTTCTGACGTTTTCTGAGTGATCCAATAAAAATATAGCAGAAAAGTTCCAGAAGTCCTGACGGCTGGTTTTAAGGCTCAGTTTCTGAATACAGGCTGTGTGCATTTCTCTGTGGACTGAGGCTTTGATACTTTCACAGTATTAATATAGAACCTAGACCTGCTTTATAATCAGAAACTTTTAGACTGTATGGGACCTTTAAGTAAACAAAAGTCTTCGATTCATTCTGTTGTGTTTACTTGGCCAGAAAACAGTTTGTGGGTGAAGTCAATAAGTGAACTCTTCCTTTATCCATCAGCCTATATTTATAGCTGAGAAACTGTTTATGAGGAATATGCTGATGTGTCCATGTCAGGAATAAGTGACACCAGCAAACAGGCTGTCGCTGCAGTGTTTCCTCTGAAAATGACTTGTGCCAGTGAAAATTCAGCTCAGGGAAAAGTTTGAGTTTTAAATCACACGTCAGTCACAGACTTGATGAAGGTTTTGACAGTTTTTTCTTCAGTTTGATGTGAAACCCTGAAAGTATTATTGTATGGAGCGTTTAGTAGGAAACAGAAATTTTATTTTCTAAACTGTTTAAAATGTGTTTTTGTTGTAAAGGGAAAATGTGCTAAATCTATAATTTCTTAGCATTTTTTAATTATTAGTACGCTGTGTGCCGTCCATTATTGCTGAGCAGTTTCTTCTTCACTGGTGATTCACTTTGGTGCAGCTTTTCAGTTTCTCCTACAAATAACCTGAAATTAGTTTGGTTTTTTTTTGTTTTTTTTTTAAACAGCTGAAAATTAGTTTAGGAAACCTCAATAATTCCTGCTCACCATTCTTGAATAGACAGGAAATGCAGCCATCGATTCTACTTGCATCTCCTGAAGAGATGAATAAAAAAATAAGTCTGATTACTTTTCTTCACGATTGGTGGTCTTGTTTACTCAATTGAAGCCCTATTATTTTTTAATCATTTTCTCTGACAACTGCAGGGATTTTGTTTTCTAAACTGTTCAAAATTGAGAAAAACTGGTTTGTTTTTGTGCCTGTTTTGACAGTTTCTCATACAAATATCCCCAAATCTTGTTTGAGTCTTTTAATAGGAAAAATACAGAGACAAGCTTTACTTTACAGTTTCAAATCTGACTTGCTCACAGCCATCCTGAACAGCAGAAGGGTTTCTATTCTGTCTAGTTAGACATGGCACAAAACATTTGCCTGCCGCAGCATCTGACAAGGTCCCAATAACAACCGGCCTCTCATCTATTCAAATGGCTGTCCATGCCAAACAATCTGCTCATTTAAAACATGATTAAATTATCGAGGCTCGGGGAACATCTCGTCACTGCGGTGGCCACGGCGGAGATTTGATTATGCCTAAGCCATGCATCCTTGTTATCATCTGCTCACTCCTTTTTATATTCAGATGTTTCTTTCACGCTCAGGACTTACCTGATCCCAAGCACATGGATGGCTTTAAATCCTGGAAGTTTGTCAAAAACGTGCTGCATCTGTAAGAGAAAGACCACTTTTTAATTCCTGACACATCAGTGAAGATGCCTCTCATCTGCCTTTACAGAGGCCAATGTAATTAACTCTGAGCCGTCAAACAGGAGCTTGTTAATAAGATGGCAGTGTGCCAATATGTCAGTATAAAAAGAGGTTTGCATGAATGGGAAACCCTCATTGATACCTATCTTTAGGTGAGTTAAGCACCTGGACACTCTTATGACATAATCGTCTTTAAAGGCTCCATCAGGTAACATCCTGCTGCGAATCGCATGCACCTCTAAATGATCCTGACGTGTTTTTAAGAGTCTTTCAACTAAGAAATAACACTGAAGAACTTCATTTCTCAACAGGACTCTCTTTGAGGAGCTGGACAAAAGAAATAAGCTTGCAGAAAGAGTGCACCATGGGTAATCTTTTCCCCTTTCCTGGGTGCAGACCTTACGGCCCTGTACTGTAAGCTTCTTTACATTCAGCCTGAGCAAGAGTCATGAGGAGAGAGAGACCCAAGTAGACTTTAGGAAACTCCCTGTTATCCTTTAGGAAACTCCTTGTTATCCTTAAGGACTTTGTTTCCCAGCTTGATCATGTGACACTATTCCCAGCACAATTACTGCAGTTCATTCCTACCTTTGCAGCAGAGAGACACATGCCTGCCGCACAAATATATATTCATACAGACACACAACGGTCTTCACCAAGGACAGAGAATCCTCAGTAGCATCTTGAACTAGCATGAACAGCAGACTGATCTGAGCTCTGTTTGTGTTCGTGTGATGAAGGATCATGTATACATGAGGTGAAGCCACAGCAGTTGATTGAAGAGTGTGTGGACTTTACGGCATACAGTTCGTCTCTGCCGTGTAGCCATGTAGCTAACATTAGCTATCCTGCTGCCTGCAGGGTTCAGGCTGATGTCAAGAAGCTCAAACATCAGGAGCAGGTGAATTAGAGAGTAGATTTCTGCTCCAGCTTCCCTGATATTTTTTATTAAAGTGCCAGACTTAATTGAAGGTACTGCGAGTCTATATCTGTACTGAATAACCCATCGTTTGCCCAGCCCTCGAACAAGCCTGTGTGCATAAACTATGAAGCGCAATTAGGTAAAAAACGATCCAATCACAGAGCTTCATATTCTAAACCTAGTGTGTTTAAATTATCCAGGAGACTAAAATAGGAGTTGAATGAAACTCTAAAGGGGACACATCCAGACCAGAGGAAATCGGACATAGAAAAGCAGGAAGCAGAGGTCCCACCTGGTCCTGCAGGTGGTGAGCCAGGTCGATGTACTGAGGGGAGTCTGGGTCGTCCAGCAGCTCTCTATAACCCGGGTCCACCAGGTCGATACTGAACTCCACTATCTGCTCCACCGGACTCTCAGGAACCACGTTCGGAAGCTCTGACTCCTTCAGGACGACAAACAAGAATTAGGAACACTTTTGGTCTCCTCTGCAGTTCTGTGAACCTTAGAACTTTAGTTGAAGGTATGTCAGCAATAAAATGTAACAGTGTCAGAAACGTTAACAAAAGTAAATGTTCTGTGTCACTGTTCAGTAAAAACACAAAATACCTTTAATTTGTTTTCATGTTTTCTGATCAGATAAAGAAAAAGCTAAACTATAACTACAAACTTTTGTGTATTCAATTCACCACAAGTCAAAGTCAATCTGTCAAATACCAGCCCATCACGGCTACTGAAGAAGGAATAAAACGAGGAAGTAGGAAAAGAAGAAAGTGGAAAAGACAGTTGGCTGGAAGCAGGAAAAAAGAGAAGAAGTAAAGGAAAGAAAATGAGAGAAAAGGAAGAAAATAATCTGATATTTTGATGTAGTAGAGAGAAAAATATAAAGACTCCTGCCACTTAAATTACATCAGTAAAATATCAGAAAACTGTTTAAAAATAGAATAATTGTACTTTCCACTTCTCACAGCAGGACACAGAGCAAAGTATTAAAATGTCCTGAAATGTGTCCTGGGTTCAGTCCCGTCATATAAAACCATAAATGACAGTCAGATGGTGAATCATGGCTCCTCCTCTGCATATTCAACATGCAGTTTGGCTCAAGAGAGAGGACAAGGTGAAAAGAGTAATTACCTGCTCTTAGAAAAATTACTGACAGCAAAAGATGATTCGGGTAATTTCAGAGGACAGTCAGCAATTTAAGTCCTGCTTGACAAAATGACTGCATTTTCTCCAGACCTACATCTGGAGCATCTTTAGAGGAATTCATGTCACACCTCAGGTGAGGCTTTCTACCTCTTTATGAACTAACATTATTGTCCCACTCATTCACTGACAGTAGAAAGCAGTAATTATCTGTGGAAAGACGACACACCGCTGCAGCCTTCTCCTGCTGGAACAGAAAAACACACAAGGAGCTGTGCAGTAAGAGGAGCATCAGCTGGTTCAGTCTTTGTTACCTGTAACAGGCAAACTGTCCTCACTGTTACAGGACACACTGCAGAGAGCAGGTGTGTTTCCATTAACCTGCTTAATGTGCAATTTAAAATTGCAAAGTTAAAAACAAGTAATGGAAAAATGTGAATTTCAAAAAAAAAAAAAAATAATAACCTCTCATGTCGCAAAAATATTGTTAGTTGCTGCTCTAAAGCAGAAAACAGTTCTCTGACACATTCACCATATCAACATCTCTATAAGGTGATAAAGGAGAAACTTTATAATTTCAGGTTCTGAGCTTATTTTAGCTGCATCATTAAACTATAAAATGATTACTGTTAATGCAGCTTCAAAGTGCAGGCTTTGCCAAACTGGCACTTAGTAAAACAGAACAAACTCAATAATGTAGCATATTAAACAATTGATTTATTTGACATTTTTACCTCCACTAATGAGGCTGTATTTTCTGTCCCTTTTGCCAGTGTGGTTTGTTGATCTGTTAGTTATTAGAATATCTTTTAGACAAAAAGAGACTGAAATTAAATTAGATGTAAATTCAGATTGGAAGCCTCCATGAGCCAAGACACAAGCCATTAGTTTTTGGTGAAAATTTCAGGTGGTTTTTGTAACACAGGTCATTAATTTCTGTGCCACAGCTGCAATATTACACAATTATATTTGTATAATAATAAACAATAACAATAACCTGTAGCAAGTATTTGTAACAAGTTTCGGTTTCATATATCTCATTTTCAGTTTCATCATGCACTGAATAGTCAGATTAAGATCAATCTAAACGCTTAATGTAAATAGACTGTATTATTTTTTTAACAATCACAGTGTGAACTGTGTGTTTCCGCCTGAATACTGAGGGTCCAGCCTGAACACAGCAGGTTCCACTTAGCAGCAATAAGCTGAGAAAATCCAGAAAAGGTAAATGGATGAAAATCTGTCTGCTCAACACATCCATCTATAGTATGCGCCTCTGAGCAAGACACATAATCCAATTATCTGCTCCAGTGGAGCTGCTCAGTGGTGAACTGTAGAATAGTGCAGCTGAGACAATGGTCAGCAGTCATGTACAATGTAGACAATTAGCAGTAAAAGGGTTAAAACATGGTTAAACTCCACGTTTCAGGTTGAAAGGAGCAGACAGACATAATGCTTAAATAACAGCCTTTCACTCAAATAACCTGAAGGATACTTTCAGGAGAAAAACAAATTGAGCGTGACATTTCCCAGCCCTCACAGGAGCCACTGTGTCCTGTCAAAAACCTCCTCCAGCTGCTCTCACTTGTTGCTGTAGATTCAAGTGTTGACTAAATACATAAGATGTAAATGTAATTGCTTGTTGGTACCTCTTGGACCTCCTCCTTGGGCTGGGTTTGATCACGGTCAGGGCTCGGAGAGGCACTCACAGGGTCGAGGAGGACAGTGGTGCTGGTGACGATCTCCGGTGCCGCTGATGAGACCATTTCCTGAACCTCTGCACCTGAAGCAACATCACAGTCACTTTAATCACTGGGTAAATGAAGAGCAGTAGTGTGTGTCCAGCTGTGTGCTGACCTGACTGAGGCACCGTCTGCAGAGAGTATTCTCATGTCTGTCAGGATGCACAACAGCACACAACTTTTCTTGATTAATAAGAACAAGACAAAACTTGTCCTCACACCATAACTTTACACCAGTCTACATTCTGTATATTACAGTCATATAGTACTTCATATACAGTAAACACAATCATTGACATACTTTTCACAGTTAATGGTACAAGATGATTCCAACACACACTGTGTCCAAGAGCAGCAGATGAGAATTCACTAAAGACATTATAATGACATAATTACAGTGTCAGTACAAAAACAGAGGTGGCATCTGATAATCATAAATGTTCTACCTGAGATCTCAGGGAGCTTCTGTGTCGGTGCAGGAGTCACTGGTCGTCTGCAGAAGACAAAACAAACAAGGACCATAATTTTCACACCTTCTTAAAAATCCAAAGTTAAGGACTTTCCAGGCCCAGTTCCCTCAAATTCAAAGACCCAACACATTTGAGACACAGATGAAGGTTAATTACTGTCACAACACTAAGAATTTCTGTAATGAGACCTTGTAGTTTTACAGAAGCTCACACACAACAATTTCAAAGAGAAAGAGGCTTGAATGTGTGAAAACATCTCAACAGTGCTGTGTTACAGTGAGGGCTGTGTGTGGTTTCCTGCACACATGCAGCAGTAAGTTACCTACTGTATTTACTAATGTAAAGTAAAAAAAATACGCATATTATTATTCATATAACATATATAGTGTGTATTTATAGTTACTGAAAATAAAAATAAGGAGTGTTCAGTGAGAACTACTGAGGATTTGTCTTTACTGTTATTTATCACCAGCTGACACTGTTGTAATTTTACTGTGTGATGTATTTTACTTGGTATTTATCGATGAATCTCGAGGCTTTCTCTAAAACATTTTGCTTCACCATGACGTTAGCATGATGTTGCTATAATAAACCTGCCCACTGACATGTTTCATATTGTAGATGTCATGTTGTATTATCTTGATGAAGGCCTGACAGAGACTCCAAACACTGCCTGTTTGAGTTAAAATAAATCTGCTATTAGTTCAAATCCACAGGCTGGTAAACTCAAGCAGCTACAGAGCTGGGCATATAGGGAGGGATCTGGAGGTGTCGAACATCTGAACAAGTAAGGGCATCCTGGTACAAATGAAAGAAGATATATTTTCTCTTTGTTATTTTCTGTTTAATCACATTGTGTTCAAAAGAATCATTTTTCTATCTGTTGGACTGGAGTCGTTCCTGCTCCTGTGTTTCTTAACACTTTTTCACCACTTTCTTCCTCATTTACTTTTCTCTGCTCCACTTCAGAATCACAACATCATCTTCCACCTGGTGCAACAGGCTTCAAATCTGGGTGCCAGCGTGCCACATCAGATGGACTCGACAGTCAGCTGATTTTGATACAGTAACTTCACTGTAGCTTACGACGACAACATTTTAAATAGCAGCAACCTGAACACACAGGGTCTACCTCAAACAGCTAATAAGTTTACAGCAATAACTCCACAAAGTCTCCAAGTCTGAATGCATGAGTCTGAACTGTGTCTGAATTCTGTATCCTGCAGTAAGTTCAAGACCATCTGATGATTTAATCTGCTTTGTGAGGGCTGAGAGGATTCCTCATCAAATGAAGAAGTTCATTTCCTGTTATTAATGAAGTTGTGTTTTTAATTAAGTTGAAAGTGTCTTGGACATTCTGTCTTACATCAAGAGCCTCGCTTGAGTCGAACATCATGACTCATAACTTCATTTATCTTTGATCCTGAGGAGGCAGCCTGTGCTGCAACACTGACTTATACATCAGTGGGAAAGACTGAACCAAAGTAGAGCATACATCTCCTCTCACCCTGACGACGGCGTGTGTCTCTTCATTTTATAATTTCTGCTGCAGACAGTTTACATGTTCTCAGGTAAAAGCAGTAAAACAATCAGGGTGAGTGGGCAGTGGTTTTCAGAATACATGAGTGTAAGTGTGAACCCGGTCTGCCTCTTTACCGAAGTGATTATCGAGTAAAGAGCGGAGCTGTGTAATAAAGTTTCTCTGTCCCTGTAACTCCTCAGATGAAAATTATATCATCCTCACATCTCTGGAGTCATGTTTCCATTTATGAAATCTCCTCGGTCAGAAACAGAGACACAGAGTGATGACAGGACTTTTAAACAAGATTTAAAAAGGGTGAAAATGACTATATTTACACTGTCTCAATAGGATGATTACAAACTAATATCTTAATAACCTTATTAGGTCATTCATATCATTTATTAAAATGTCATCTGCCCTAATGTGACATTTATTTATCTGGAGAAAAGCTGATTTATTAATGGACTTTGCATTTATGCAAATTATCGTATAAATATTAAAGAACTGGTGAAGAATGAATACATTAAAAAAATTATAATCTAGCAAATTCCCATGATTCACCTTGCTGATTCACCTGAAATTTGCATTAAATATATCTTTATACTACATTATATAATAATGGAGTTAAATGTTCTCTGGTATAGTCTTATATATTATTTTAAAAGATTTGTTACAATATCTTCTACATCTTTCTCTGGTATCTTTTAATTGTTTTATTATTCACTCTATAAAAGTCTCTCAGCTCTACTGGAGGAATGAAGGTAGTGAAAATTACTGTTAATGGTGGCATCTGCATTTGTAATTTATTCAAGATTTTCAATGTCAAGGTGAATAATTTTTCTATTTCTCCAGGGGGATGAAATTGCTTTCCCTCAGAGTTTACCTCAGTTTATGAACAATCTGTATTTTAGCACTTTCCACCCTTCAAATACTCTGACAAATTCTGGCTACTCACCTTTCGACAGTCCTCTGAAGAATTTCTGAGATTGCTTTAGAGAAAATATTTCTTAAAATATGTTTTATGACTAGTTCTGTGGGCTTCATCAGACTGTGACCTTCAGCGTGCACTCGGGCGGTTTGCAGCTGCGTGTGAAGCAGCTGTGACGAGGGTCAGCACCTCCAAGTCTAAGGCCATGGTTCTCTGCTGGAAAATGGTATATTGCTCCCTCTAAGTTGGGACGCAGTTTCTGCCCCAAGAATAGGAGTTTAAGTATCTCAGCTTCTTGTTCATGAGCGAGGGTAAGATGGAGCGGGAGACTGACAGGTGGATCGTTGCAGCATCAGCAGTAAAGCAGGAGTTATATCAGACTGTTCTGCTGAAGAGGGAGTTGAGCTTGAAATCAAAGCTCTCAATCTATCAGTCAATCTTTGTTCCGATTCTCACCCACGGTCATGAGCCCTGGGTGGTGACTGAAAGAGGAGTTCACAGATACTAGCAACTAAAATGACTTTCCTTTGTAGGTGTCTTAGCTCAGTTTTAGATTTAGGGCAGGGAGCTCTGACATCTGGGAGGAAGTTGCTCCCGCTGCTCCTTTGTGTCAACAGGAGCCAGTTGAGGTGGTTCAAGCATCTGGTTAGGATGCCTCCTGGGCATCTTCCAGTGGAGGTCTTCAGGGCTCGTCCAACTGGCAGGAGGCCTCAGGGTAGACTCTGAAGACGCTGCGGAGATTATATATCTCATATGGGCTGGGAACGCCTCAGGATACCCAGGAGGATCTGGAAAATGTTGCTGAGAAGAGGAACGTCTGGACTACTTTGTTTGACCTGCTGTCACCATCAATGGATGGATTGATATTTAATCTAAAAAATCTCTTAAAATTCTTTCATCCATTTTTTTTTAAACAAAGCCTTGATTTTTATTTTATTTTTTTCCAGTGTACTAGGTCTATGTTTCAATGTTTTCTGTAAATATCTAATTTTGCATACTGAGTCGAACTGCGCATTAGTTTTCCATTGTTTTACAATTTATCCTTTATTATTTCTACTGTCAATCACCTATCCAGCACTTTGAACTACACCAGTGGTTCTCAACATTTTCCAACTCATGACTTGAAAAATCTCAAAAACATCTGTGGCTCACATCGGCCCCCACAAAAACATGGAGGCCTAATGATACGTTCTCAGAGCACTTTTTATTTTAACGATAACAATCAACATCAGGACTGAACTGAAAGCAAGAGAAGCTCTTCTTTCTTTTGATTGACCTAGAGAGATCACTTGTCGATTCACTATCTCTTGACTCTTTCCTTTGAATATTTCCTGTAATCTATTTTTAAACTCCAGTTTTTGCCATGGATGTGATCTTTTAGCGTGCAATCAGGCTAGCAGATAGCAAACAAGTATACAATGTGGTTCGGCCAGCGATAACATAAAAGTTGTCTTGTCACAGTGATAGGCCTTAATACAAGAAAAAGGAATTAAAGGACTTCTAAAACATTTTTGTTTTTAAAGATGATTTAGTTTTTCATTTTTTATATCATTACATCTTTTTATTTTAAACTATTCTGCAAATGATTTGACAGCCCACTTGCAATATCTTCGCGGCCCACCAGTGGGCCCTGGCCCATAGGTTAGGAACCACTGAACGACACTAAGCTTTGTGAAAGGTGGTATAAAATTAAATTTTGGCTGACTGATTGAAAGAGGGTGTCACTTCATCTGGTCCTGTCAGAATCGTTGTGTCTGACTATGACAACAGAGACAACAATGACGCTCAGTCAGAACCTGCAGCCTGTTTAATGGCTTCTGCCTTATTTGCATCATGTTCACATTAACTGTGCGAGTGTTGTCAGAGAGACACAGAGTGAGAGCATGATTACGTGTCATTGCTTACCGAGATGGAGGCCTCCTGTCTCTCACCCGGCTCATCCTCTGTAAACAATCACAAAACAAAACAATCATTTACTGTACATGTCGCACAAACCATGTCAGAGACAAACACACACACACACTGTCACTCCACAGTCAGCCACATGATTATCTTGTTTGTGATAATGATGTCACGTGTTAGTGACTCCTGCTGATCTCGATGGAGGTTTGTTTACTTCAGACTGATGACTGACTGAACAACTGGTTAATTGGTTTGTTCACTTGTGTTATTTTTCTTGTTTTACATGCAGGACCTGAGTGTGTGTAGGTGCAATTATAGCACAGATTCACCTGTTCTGTGTGTTGTGGTTTAAAACACACTGAGCTGCTGCGGGGGGGGGGGGGGGGGGGGGGGGGTCACAAACTTTCAGGCCATAAACCCATTAAACCTCAAGTGTAGATGTTAATGAGAAAACTTCCTTCTGTGTTTCTTTAAAGGGTCAGAGTTCAACCCAACCTGTAACAATACTCACTGCATCCATTTCCAGTATTGTGTATATTGTGAATGTGTAGACAGATGTTTGCATGTGTATAGGTGTACCTAACAAAGTGGCCCTCAATTTAAATCTTAAGCTGAGAGAAACAGAAAATGTTTTCTGTCTCTGTGTTAACTGAGGCCATGTGGCAGATCAACAGACAGCACAGATGCAACGTGTTGACGAATGCGCCGGGAGCAACGTGTGTGTATGTTTACGGAGGGATTTATACACCAGTGCTGGTCAACAGCAAACTGAAATAACTGAAACTCGCTGTGCAGCATCTGGATGGCTTGGAGTTTAGAGTCAGATTCAAGCGTCACGAGTCTGATGCCTGCAGGTCACAAAGTCTTCATCCCAGTGTAA
Source organism: Trachinotus anak (assembly GCF_046630095.1). NCBI lineage: Eukaryota > Metazoa > Chordata > Actinopteri > Carangiformes > Carangidae > Trachinotus > Trachinotus anak. Next base: position 7,303,597 of record NW_027273882.1, on the reverse strand, counting down.
ATTTCCTCGGCCAGGAGCCAAACTACTGACTGTGGCTGGTGAATGCAAACTGTGAACAGCCGCAATCAGAATCTCAACAGTTACATCTTCACATGAGAGCTTATCCCTTTCACTTTCATGTTTTTTGAACATTTTAACTTTAAACTTTGAAGACTTAATTCAACTTTTCATGGATCAGAGGCACTTTTAGAAATTAATAACTGACTACACAATAATACAATATTAGCTGCTTGTGCGTCATTCTTTACTTCGTTGGATGATAGAATAGAGAGGTGGCGTTCCCATGGTTACAGCCTGGAACTTAAATATGCACACAATGAACAAACCACACTTGTGTGACAGGCAGAGGTGACTGCATGGTGGTAAAAATTATCCATCCATGACATTTCTGTATATCGTACCACTTTAGAAATATTTAGAAAAAAAACTCCTACTTAAAAATTCCCAAACTTTAACCAAGTGCTGTGGATTGTCTTAAACTGGGATTATGTTTCTGTGGAGATACACGCTGGATGAAGGATATTATGGTTAACCATGGGAGCCAACACACATACGCACAGACTTGCCACACTTGTGCATCAAGCAAGCTGACTGGTTAATCCAACATCCTGTTGGGACATTTGCTTTACTTTTTCCTTTCAGAATTTGGATGTACATTTCAGCAGAGTACGCCTGTGAGTGATGCTCCAGCAGAGAAAAAGGGAATAAAATCCTCTTTAAGGATCTTTTTACAGCAGGTTGATAAATCCAGTTCTTGTTGACTGATTATTTCACTCATACTCATTTTATGTCTTGTATTATATAAAAACATCATATGGACGATAACAAGGTAAAGGGGGTCTTTCAGTCTGTCAGTGTTTTCTTTACACTGTCACCAGGGTGAAACTGATTTCTGTTTCCTGATTCCTTCTACGTTTTCTTTACATCTTGGCTTTGTTTAACATGACACTTCTTTGAACACGTGCACATTTGCTTATGTGCAGCCTGGAGAAGCATAATTTCAGCTTTAATAAGACCATGATAACCATGAATCATGCTTCAGTGTGCTTCTACTGTGTGGGGAACAGATGAAAAAAGTTGTATCTTCTGCATTTGTTGTGCATAAACATGTTCTGCAGGAGGGCTGCTTACCTCATGTCTCTTAACGTGTCTAAATGTGCTGAGTGTGTGTTGGAACAGAGGTGATGCTGTGATGAGGCAGGGAAAACGCTCTCTAAGCCCCGCTGTGGATGCCTTACCCTGTGAACCATGCTCATGTGCTCTTCTGAGCTGCTGAAGTTTTTGGCAAGGTCGGAGATGCAGAGCGACTCATGTTGACACGTGTGTACCCATCTCTGGTACTCTGCCGTGCCAGGGATCCTGTCGAAGAAGATTCTGAACGCCTCCCACACAGCCTCCTGACAAACTGACCAAACAAACACACACAACACAGGCTCTTAGACTTTCAGCACTGAGTTCACTGCTTATAGAAACTTTTCTACACAGTAAATAAGTCACAGGCTCATTTTTTTTTCAGCATTTTTTTTGTCTCTTATTCTGTTGAGCACCTAACTTCCTAGAGATCCACTTATCAAAATGGTTTGTTTTCTAGCAGGTATCTTTAGAAACATATCATTTAAGTGAAGTTTGGTGGAAAGTTCACAGGTGAAGTCACGTTTTTGGTGCAGAGCCCCAATTTCTTGACATTTCAAGAGGAAAGCTTTTTACCAAAAGGTGTCCCAAAAAATATTTTGTGCTCATGATAAAATCCAGTTCATTTCAACTGTGTGTGGTGGAAGACATCTTTAAGAAACATGAGGACAGAAGAACTCTGGTCAGATTTACGTCAACAGTCGGTCAGCTTCTATTATTGCCAGAAAACGTGCTTCAGATGAGGTGTAGGGGTCGACTCTCTCCTGCACTGTACCTGGCTTTGTACTAAGGTGAAACCCTTTGGCTCGACTTCTGTGACACCTTGACCAAGATCACTGGAGGTAGCCGCTCATTATATAATGAATTTTGCTTACTGGGGAATTTCACAAAAGTCAGCAGATCCTCAGCTGATTCATGAATCAGCATAACAGTGACATGGAAACGTGATTCCCCTCTCCTCACTGACAGATTGTTGTCATAAATGAATAGTTGTATTCCTCTTGATCACATATAGTTTACAAGTACAAGATACAGGAACATCACTGACACCACCATTATAAGCCATTTATGGTCAACCAAAGGCCTCTTCTAGGGAGATACCATTATAATGTCTCTTTATATTTTACTCTGTGCATTGATTTGTTAATTTTTGTAGTTTTTTCTGGATGAGGGAGAGGAAAGGGAATTTGTGTGCTGTTCTGTAAAATTGTTTGGCGACACATGCAACAGTAGAAGAACATACACCTGCTGCAGTAGACACATAATGTGATTCTGTTATTTTAACTAAAATGAACAACATCTGGTCTGGGACCAATTTGCTTTTCTAACAGTGACATCCATATTAGACAAGAATGAAAGGTCATATCATAGACTGTTGAAAGAAAGAGAAAGATAAAAGAAGACAAGATAATAGATGAAAAGAAGAGAAAGATAAAACTACACATTTGCATATACATACAGTGTATCAGTGCAGATAAGACACTAAAGTGCAGAACAGAATTAAGCCGTCAAACCCAGAAAAGGCTGCATTATCATCATGCAGATGAGAATCGTCTCTGACTTTTACAGAGAACACACTTCTATCCAATCAACCAAAACACAATGTAAAGCAGCTCTGAACTCATAAACACTGCACCCAACACAGCAAACATCATGGTTTTCATGGGGTCACAGATTTGTATTTCCTGGGTGCAGGAAAGTAAAAAACGATAGGTCTCCAAGTTAAGCAGATCCAGCAACATGCTGCAGAAAAACACACAAACACAGACATGCACACTGGGGTCAGAGAGGAGCAACAACTTGTTAGCAGCAACCATTCACTAGCAGTTGCATGGCGACTCAGAAATGGAAACAGCAGGAAACTGAAAGAACGGCTGGATCCTTCTGCTCTGGTGTCACAGACACAACACAAACCCATCATTTTCCTACGCCCCAAAACATTTAGACAACAGGTCTCTAACCATCTCTAAGGTTGGGCTTTACAGCAGTGCATCACACACAAACTCACACATACATACAGGATTTCTGCAGGATTCACCAAATTTAATTTAAGACTTTAATACCCTCTAAAGCCTTCTTTTTTTGAGGGAACTGAACTTTTCAAGACCTGCAGAACCTCTGATTTACAGTATACACACATTAATACAGTATACATATACAACATTTGACACCTTGTGATGTACAGGTACAAGCCCTGTGGTTTTGTTTCTGTGGTCAAACAGGAAGTAAAATCACTAAATCAACGCTGCACAAACTACATAGCTTACTCATGTTCCTCTGTTGAAGAGTTTAGACAGAAACACACTTGTAAATGAGAATCTGCGTGGAGGAGGTGAATGACTCATGTCCGTGACTCACTGTGTCACTCCTGAGCTATCAGACTGGTGTGTTAGCTGGTTTATGTGTGGATCATGTACCTGCTACACACTGACATCACTCCTGGTCTAGCACCTTTGTCACACATCATTTCCCCTCCCATCTCCCTCTCCTCAAATACATCCTTTCTTTTCTCTGCTTTGATACATCTGACATAAACCAAACATTGTATGTATGATGGTGACAGAGCTGCAACCAGAATGTGATTTGGAGCCATGAGTTTATTTTATTCTATCTGGTGCAAGCTGAAATTCCCTTGTGAAATATTTCTATGTATTATAAAGAAACAAGAACACCAAGTCCTGTCAGGATGAAATGAAACTGTACAACTCTTCATTTTGCTTTCTTTCAATAAATCTTCTTTTCAGCAATGGTCTGAGCTCTAATAGCAAAGATGATATTCTGCATTTCAAGCTTCTCATCAAAAGAGGAAGTTTGGTGTTCATCAATTTAACTGAACTAAAAAGAGGCTGGAGAGTTTGACAGACTTGCGGTGTGTAGGGTGAAGTATAAAGACGATAAAAAACAAAAAGGGCAAGAGTTGCAACAATGGTCCATAAATCAGATTCAAACTGGGTTCATGTTGTCGTGGTTCATGGCTGGTATCCTAAACCCTAAGCCACAGGGGCAACCTACACAACAACCCTCTGACTTGTTCTCAGTCTTATAGTTTGATTAAAACACAGATTTGACTGGTAAAATGCTCAGAGAGACTGAGAAACTGCTTAAAACAACTCCACATGTTTTTCTACTGCACTAAATCACCGTTTGCATGGTTTTATGCGAATATCTTCCAAATCATATTGTACACGGTGTTGAAATACTTTTAAAGTTGTATATTATATTGTATTTGTATACTGAAGTCAAACTGACTGACTAACTTACTGTCTTGCGAGGTCTATAATGCCAAATAAAGAAGTGTTTGCTTAAGTTAATGTAGGCTCTGACACTTCAAGTTTTCTCACTTTATTTCCCAGCTAGCTGTGACAGTCTGTTCTGCAAACCAGGATTGATTTTGCTAAAAGAAGAAATGCTCTGACATCTGAGTGAGCCGCCTAAACTTTTGCAAAGCAAGAAATGGGGGAAAAAATTTTTTTTACCCCTTTCTGCATTTTTTTTTTTTCTTGGTTTTAATTTCTGCCAAGCTCCTGGAGCCACCATTCAACCTTGCAGGATTTGGTTCCTCTGAGTGTTTACCTAAAATCTGCTGTATTTTTATTTGAATTAGAATTAACTGATTGGCTGCCAACTACAACTGTGGTTGCACTTGGTAGTTAACAGAAATGATTGTCTCTCTGGTGTATGACTGTAAGTAAAGGTGATGTGTGTTGAATATAATCAAACCAACAAAGGTGTGTACCTCTGAGCTGGTAGTAAGCCTGGTGGCTAGCCAGCACTTCATTGATGGTCTCTTGTGGACAGATCCTCACTCCTGAGTGTAAAAACACCGACCTCCTCGATCGACGTCTGCCCAGTTCAAACCTTGAACCTTTGGTGTGTGTTGACGTCTTCAGCAGCTCTGCCAAACGTACAGGGCCAACAGCCTGCGTGCTCCCTCCTGAGTTCAGCCCTGCACCACTTTCTGGACAGGAAACAATAAGATGTAGGGTCAGTGTAAACTGCACACCAGATTCTGATCAGATCCAAATCCCTGGCATTTGTTTAGAGCAACAGATGGGTTGTGTTTACGACAGAGGACAAAAAAGCTAATATCACAAGATTTAGGCAACATTAGAAAACAGTTAAAAGTGGATTTAGTCTTGTATTCTGTCTTTGTCAACAAAAATGGGCAGCATCAACTGTAAGCCCCACCCGTCTGGTACTGCAAGCGACTAAAAACCAGCAGACGGATTTTTTGAGAATAACTTGTCCTGAGCTGTGTGTGTGTGTTAATGTGTTAATTGCAGCTGTTTTTCCTGCTGCATGTGGGAAATGTTGCATTTAATAAACAGATATTTCAATAACAATAAAACACATTACAGTCTGGCATCAGTGCTCTAATGGCAGTAACCAGCACCTGGTAATCCTCACACTGACAAGAGTTATTCTGGACAAAATAGGCCTAATGTATTTATATGTAGAGCTGAAGCAATTAGTCAGTTAGTTGACGCTGACATAAAATTAAGTAATTAATCATCTGAGTCATTTTTCAAGCACAATGCCAACATATTTTATTGTTTCAGTTCCTCCAGTGCAAGAACTTCCTGTTTTTCTTTGTTTTCTATCAGTGGAAATGGCCGAGTCTGGGGCTTTGGACTGTTGCCCCTTACAAAAGAAAACTGCCATAGCTCTGGAAAACCATAAAAGGCATGCTGTGCTAATTTATAATTGTATTCATTGCTATTGCAATCAGTTACAATAATGTGTTTTAACCAATAAAGATTGTTATCATCATTATTCCATAATGATTAATCAATAATGAAAACATTTGCTAGTTTTAGCCCTATTTATTTGGTTCATTTGCCAAAGTCTCGTCTATACGTGAAAAGAAGTATTTGATACAGCTGAGCTTCATGTTTAGTCCTGCCGTCAGAAACCAGCAGAAAAAAACGTTTCTTCAACATCAGGATTTGCTGATCTGATGCTGAATGTGACAAATTGTCTTAAATCACACATGTCTGCTGCAGAAGAACGAATCTGCTCGTGGTTCCTGCATGAGGCAAAATGGATTTTTTTGTATTTACATTCAGGGACTGTGGTTCATAACCCACCAGCTCATTTGAGTTCTCTCCACTTTCTCTCTGTACTTTCTTATTAATAGAAACCTATTTTGAGCTTTTCTGAGCTGCTCTCATTGTAGGTGGACCTTGTTTACTGTACAGTGCAGTTTGTTCTGGATTGAGTTTCATTCTTCCAGAATGAAACTCAATAACGTTCAGTTGCACAGGGACATAAAAGAAGAAAATAAGTTGAAATCAATCTGCACATTGGTGAAAACTGGCAAAAACCAAAAACAAGTTACAGCAGTCACTTTAACTTAGAACATTTACACTCACTTTCAGCATTTTTCAACAAATAAAAACACATGAACATCAATACTAACAACATAAAAATGATCGAACTTGTCTGATTTTTCTTTTTCTATATGAATCTGTTTATAGAACTGCTTGTTTCCTTCAGTGTGTGTTTGATTTATGTTATTTGCAGCTATGAGCCGAGTGGAATGAGTTGCGTTTAGCATTATATCTGCATGCCAGGGTCCGGGGGTTCACTCTCCCTCCTTATGCCCACTCGTACTAAAAATAAAAGCACTCACTGTTCTTGAAGGGTGCTTGGAATGAAAGCGTCCACCAAACAACAATGTACTGGACGAATACGTTTTTGATCATGCAATCTGGCAGATATATTTAGGACGGCATCAGGTAAAGAGGGGGTTGTACTGTGTTCCACACAGCCTGCTTGTCATTGCTTTTTAGATAAAATATACATTATATGAAATGATCTGAAGTGAAGGTGAACCTCAGGTGTTTCATATTGAGCGTCACAAGCAAGCTCTCGTTTTATTTGTAATTATTCAGCTGCGATGATTCGGATTGTGTAATACACATAACCCTACTTTCTTTTGTTGTGTTTTTAGCTTTTTTTTCCCCACAACAAAGTCTGGAGGATGCTATAATCCAAATTGTCAAGCTGTCACCAAGCTGGCTATAAACCTACCAAACTGTGTTATTATCCGTTTTACCACTTTGCATTGTGGACGTGTTTGCACATATTTGTGACCCATTCGTGAATACTGATTTCACTTTGGCTGTTGATCAGGATGAGACAAAGACAAGGACTTACTCATCTCTTTCTGTTTTATTGTGCATTTAAAGACAGTCTTTTAGGATCCTCAGGTGAAAGGGTGACAGTATCCAATGCCTAAATGATTTCACGGCCAAGCACTTATGCAATCGTAATAGGCTTTACTTCACATTGTGACCAAGTTTAGTCTGTGTATAGATAGTCTTACTCTTTAAATCCTCATGTCTAATTGCTCTTATCTATTCCAAAGTGCCAACTTTACTCTTTTTGCAAACAATAAAAGCATAAAGGGATGTGAGTTCTTTTGAAGTTGTGAAGGACTAGAAGTGTCAGGGCTCAAAGGATTGTGGTTTTGCGAACAGAACAAAACGAGGCTTACCTTTAATTCCAGCAGCCTGTGGAGCAAGGACGAACAGCAGCACAAGTCCAAATTCCCAAATCATTGTGGAGGTAGAGTTTTCCAAAATAATGTGAATGTCAAAGTAAATCCAGCAGGGTGAGGGGAGGTGGGAGGGAGGGGGTTCGTCCTCTAGCTCAGGTGGAACTCATGGGTGCAGGCAGTTTGGTCGCAGGGAGTCTGAGTTCGAATCGCATGGAGGAGGTGGATCCTTCAGGGCCCCAAACTGCCGCTGAAACACTCCAATGAACTCCAGGATTTGCATCTGATGGAGGTAAACCCACAGTCTCCTCTTCCCCAGGCGAACAGTAGGATGGTGGGAGCTGTAAGTGTGGCAAGAGTGACGAGGTTAAAAAAGTAGGCACCGTTTCGGGAATAATCTGTTTATCTAGTGCTCAGACATAATCCGTCTTTACCCTGCGGTCCTTGCAGCACTGGCGTCATCCTGTTAGTGGCTTTCTGGGGGCATCTGTCAACCACGATGACCAGTTTGCTCAGCACGCCCCCTCCCACCCCACCCTGACACTTTACACTGGTGTTTCCCCATGTATTTTTATTCTTAGCAGGCCTGGAAAGCAGCACAGCAGGGATGGGACCCATTGGAACCAATAAAACTCACATTATTCTGCAGCTCTGACATCTCCTGGAAACTGAACGGCTCGTACTGATCCAGTAAAGTAACAACTTCCCCTCAGCACCGGTCTGACAGTCAGTGACCAGTCTGTTAAAGCCTTCAGTTTTGCTTATTTTTATCCTTGCTGACCTTTTTATTTTGTTTTATCCTTAGTTTTGGTTTTAAGTCTTGTTTTTATTAATCTGTGTCTTTTATTCCATCGTTTTAAATTTCTTTTCTTTTTTAAAAGTCTTTAGATATATATAAAGATTATGTTGATGATCCTGTTAAGCCATCACTACAGATTGTGAGGACTGTGACACTGCAGTCTGAGAAATAATAAATACTTAAATCCTCTGTTGAACGTACATGATTTTGTTACAAATCCCATGAGTCGAAACGCTTATACCATCTCAGGATTTAAGTGGGAACCTCAGACTAATGATGTTTGTTACAGAGGTAAAGAGACCTTTTGAGATAAGCCTTGATCTTCTAGTATATGTGAAATAAAAGTTGTTTTAATTTTTTTCCTATTTCGATCAGAGATGTATAGGTATACAAAATATAGGACCTATGTTTATAAATATTTACACATATATATTTCCTTTTTATATCTAGAATTTATATGCATGCAATTTTGTTCATAGAATTCACATAATTCTTGTTGTATTTTATTATATTGTATTTTATGTGCACCTGTGAAGCACCTTGTTCTTCTGGTTTTAAAAAATGCCCTGAAAAAAATTAGACCTCACTTACTTGAATTAACATGCATGTAAATGCTGCAATACCACTGAATATAATATCAATTTGTTTCTTTTAAAACTGTCAGTCTTGTTTCATAGCCCCCAAAATAAAACTGACATATGCAAATCGTTTTCTGACCAACAGCGCAAAACCAAAAAAGATAAGATAATACAGTTTGTTGATTTTTATCACTCCTTTCATACATGAGATGCAGCTCAAAGAACTTAACATAAACTGCAATTAAATAATAAAATATTAAAACACCCAAACAAGAGCTGACAGATATTTTCCAAAAGTCTAGAACATTTTGGCCCATGAAATAAAGAAAAAGGCCCATTGAATAGCCCTCACCACAAATATCCACATTTATAATTGATTTTTAAAAAATCAATTAACACAATTGTTGTTCATTAACTTTCTAGTTATTAATAAACCAGTTAATAATTTCAGCTCTAATTGTTTCACTTGGCAAAAATGAAATTTTGTTTCTTGTTTCTCTAAACACTGTGGAGTCATCAAACTGTATTTGAATTTAATCCTTGTCGTGCACAGATCATGGTTCTTGTGCTACCACAAAACACCAGCACTCATTCCCAGAGGATGATGATGAAATGTGGAGTAAGGCTGGTGGGTTGGGGGGTGGTGGCAGTGTGTCACTAAGCATTGTGTCTTTTTGAGGATTTGAAGATGGATTTACTCTCCTCACAGACGGACAGAACACTGGGTGCCTCCCCTGTTGTTTCCCTGATAGAAAATTGTCACTTCAGTGTTACTGCGATTTTGTCTTGTTTTTTTCTTCTGAGTGTTTCTGAAGTTGAGATGAACACCAACATACAAGCTTTATGATGAGAAGATGTGGGTGAAAGTTGAAGGTATTAATTTATTGTAGGTCAGCTGAAGCTCAGACATCACCAAGTTTGGCCATATCTGAAGGGCCTAGGAAAAGAAGATTAGAAATTGCTTTTAATCTCTAATCCAGTGGCTGTTTAACTGTCCAACTCTGCTTTGTTTGTTTTACTCATGCCAGCAGCAGCAGAAGTACTTCTAGTAGTAGAAAAAGTAGTAGTATTAGGATTAGTAGTAGTTGTAGGATTAGTGGTAGCAAAGGTAGAGGTAGAAGTTGGAATACTATTAACAGAACTAGTCTTGGCGGTCATATTACTAGTGTCAGCTGGAGTATATTATATGTAGCAGAAGGTGAAGCACCAGTAGTAATTCATGTAATGTTGTAGTACTGTATTAGTAGCAGTAGTAGGATTAGTAGTAGCAGGTAAAAGCTGTATTGAGAGAAGTAGCAGAACTCACTGTGGGTGGTTGCATCTCTAGCATTAGCAGCAGCAGTAGTAGTACCAGTAGTACTAGTAGTATGAACAGTTGCAGTAGAATAACCTTTAGGAGACATAGCTGTAGAAGTTGTTATCCCATTAGCAGAAGTATACTGTATGTAGCAGTGCAATTGCAGTATTTGTTATAGCAGCAGCAGTAGTAACAACAAGGCTTGTACTAGGAGTAATAGTAGTAGTACTACTGTTAATCACTGTAGCAGCAGCAGTAGTAGTACTTGTAGCAGTGACAGTAGAAGTATTGCACAGTGGAAGAAGCAGAATTGATAGTTGTAGCAGTGGTTGCAGCACTAATAGTTGCAGTAGTGGTGTAAGTAGTAGTAACACTAGTAGTACTAAGCAGTAATGGCATTAGTATTAGTAGTAGGAGGTGGTGTAGCAGCAGTAGTGGTGGTACTAGCTTTTGTAGCAGTAGAAGTAGTAGTACTAACAATGGTGATAGTGCTACCTGTCTTAGTACAACAGCTGTGGTAGCAGACGTAACAGCAGTGGTGGTAGCACTCGAAGTAATAATAGTAGTAGTAACAGCAGTACATAAGTCATAGAAGTGACATCAGTAGCAGTTCTAAGCAGTAGTGGTATCAGTGTTTGTTGCAGTAGTTCAGCTAATATTGTTTGGACTCAGCAGCAGGTACTTTACAACACTTTAGGGTAATTTGTGGCACTTTGTAGTACCACATGTGGTACCTTGTTCTTTCTCTACTTTGTGGAATTCTGGTGCTGTTATTTGTAATAGTTTGTCGTAATAGTTTAATTCTCAATTTCTTTCTAAATTCCCTTCAAATCATTAGTTGGTGGTGTTGTGTTTGCTGGCGTGCACTTTGAGGTTCATTGTGGTACAATAGGTAGTATTGTAAGACATTCTCCCCTTGTGATACTTTGTTCGCACTGTGTTTTGTGTTTTGGTACATTAAGGTAATTGTTTTTACTGATAACACTTTGAGGATAGCTGCAAATCTCTCCTCTCTCTCTCCCTAAGCTGTTTTATCTAATGAAGCTCTTGGGGAGTTGCTAATAAAAGCTTCACTTTACACAAAAATCCAGCCTTACTCATCATTGTTCAATATTTAAGAAAGTGTCCATTCTGGGCTCCAACTGCAAGACTTTGATATTTGATTAAATACTGAAAAATTCAGAGCTGATATTCGACAACATCGTCACAAAGGAATCTGACAAAACGGAAATGAAAAGGAAAAGATAAGCAGGGGTCTCTCTGAGGGTGCAGGCAATATAATAAAATTGGTGAAATAACGTAGTATTCACATGGACATCCCCCGTGAGACCTGCTGGAAAGATACAGATACAGACTTGGGCAGATTTCAGTCTCACGGGCTCTTGGGGAAAATCAAACCTGTAACCTTTTCATAACCCTGCAGCATGTATTCCCTTTCTAAACATCCCAATAGAGTAAAATACATAAATTTTCCAAGTTTAAAACAAGGAATACATGGCTATTTGTTTCCAGAGAACTAAGGTTGATAGGTGAAATGACTCAGATGGCTTACCTCCACAAGAATCCTACTATAATGAAATCCAGACGGGAATGACAGATAATCCAGTTAATTTAGTCTGTCAAGCCTCTCTGTTTAACCTTTCACCGCTAAAAATAATCCTCCAGACTCCCCCGCAGCCGTCTCCCGGCAACAACACAGGTTACGAGACAAACTGTTTCTGATCTGTACCTGCTCAAGTTTGGATCAAGTTTAATTTATTATGTGCATTTACATAATTTACAATAATCAACTTACACCTTCTTAAGACAAAGACATCGCAGTCAAATTTAGATTTCATGACTGTGGAATGAGAAACAGGTATAGTGCTTTGGATGACATGCAATATTCAGTCTAGACAACTCAATACGACAAGAGACTTTTCCTCAATGAGCAATGACTCATCTCAATATACTGTCTGGCTTGTATTACACCTGCAAATGTGCTAACAGCCAATCACATCATAAAAACAAACCTATCATATTAAGTCCTTTAGGAATGGACAGCCTTCTTCAAAAAAGCAGGCTTTGTCAAGTAAGCTGAACAAAACACATGCTGTTTTTTTTATAGCAAAACCTGCAAAAGAAGAGCACTCCTCTTCAGGAAACTTCAGCAACAGGTCAAAAGTCACAACAACCTTAAACATAAAGAGCTGTTGTGGATAAATGAGGCAACACGACATTGGTGGTTTGGTGACACTTTGGCTACTTAAGAAAAAAGTAAAGAAAAAAAGCCCAAAATATACATTTATGTGGCTAAGTAAATTTCATCATGTGTCTTTACAGTTAATCAGCCATTGATTGTTTCATTCTCCCAAGGTGTTTTCACCTGATTATCCGGACCTCCAATGTCCGTTCCTGATTCACCATAACCTTTTATACACACTGCAACACAACCAGAGACTGTCCATGTGAGACACACTGTCACCTACTAGAAGAACGTTTACTCATCTGTCTAACACTGCTTTGAGCAAGCAAAAGTGACTTGAATTTGATTCAGGCGGCCATGGGTAGCCAGAGTAAGTCAATGCGCAGTGGACTGACATGTGCCATTTTAGGCTGATCAAAGACCAGATGTGCCACTGCATTCTGGACCACATGTAAGGGTTTTTCTCTGCGTGAAGGGAGGCCTGCCAGAAGAGCACTGCAAGTGTCTGTACGAAGGGTTGGGTGGATGTATTGCATCAGCTAAGGTCTGACTCAGTACATCTTTTTTTCAATACTCCATTTGGTCTAGGCAAGAGGTGGCACCTGGGTAGAGTGTGCAGGAGAAATCATCAACACGCCACCTTGACTTCTCTGGACCATGACCTATTACTCACACATCAGCTCATTTGGTCCATTACACAGACTTTATACTGGGAGCTGGCTGGGTAAAGACTGTTTAAGACCTTTCAATTTAGACATTTGCCTTCACACATACAGCGGCTCTGGGTAATGTCTAGAAAAGTTCAGGGTTGAATTGCATGTGTGAAAGCAGCTTCAATTTAACCTGCAGGAGTTTCTGCAGGGTGGGGTGAAGCGTTCTGCTGCCATGGAGGAAATCAGTGTAAATGAGTTCATATCATCTCCCAACATCTTTACTGCAGAAATGAACCTGGGAGAAAATCTGTCCAATAGCCAAGAATTACAGCTGTCACAGATGATGAGCTTAGAAAGACCGAAACCTGAAAAATGCAAACTGTCAGAGAAAATGATGCAGAGAGGAATCTGCAATGCCACAGGAACTCAGATAGCTGGATAGTAGCTACACATATTGAGAAAGTGACCTGGGTGCAGTTGGTGACCAAACAGAAATTTTGGTAAGTATCCAAACACTGTTAAATGTCAATGCATCAGAGAAACCTCAGTTCAAATCAATTCACTAAAAGCCTTATCACAGTGTTATTTTCTATGGCACATTGTGATCACTCAGGTTAAAGATTACCTCAGAACACAGCGCTCACTTCATCAATGATCACATCTGTCTCACTTTTCTTGCTAATGTCTGAGAGTACTGTGAAAACAGTGATAATGGTATAAAATTATGTGAAAATGCAGAGAAATTAAATGAATTACAACATAAACTGACAACCCCAAACAGCACCTAAGCTCTCCAGACACCTGGGGAAAACCCTGCTGTTTTTACATTAGAGTTTATTTTCAAATTCTTCCTTTAACAAACTTTATGAGCACTTCTGTGACTCAAACTTCGAAGATCCGTCAGATATCTGTGCCAAAATAGGGCCGTGATACATAATATGCGGTCCTGGATCAGGACTAAGCTGTGACAGGACTTTGACTGTGGCTGATAAAATATCACCCAAAAGCCATTTTGTGGAGGCTTTGAACCAAATCTTTTCAAAGCTCCATTTGTATGTACACGAGGCCACAGTGGGAAGCCAGTCTCAGCGATATGGCAACTACACTTGAACATTGTCTAGTTTCTGTACATTGATGTGAATTTTGCTAAAAGTGCTTTTTTTGTTCTTGTTTGTTATCAGATCTCTAAAAGCCCTTCAAAAAGTGCAGTACTGTAAATGTTTCATTTGAAAAACTTTCTAAAAAGGACCAGACCTATATTTAATATATATATAATTTTACTGGCTACTTCCATCAGGATAATGCTCAATGTTCCTAAGCAGAAATCATCTCAAACTGGTTTCATGAACACAACATGTTCAGTGAACTTCAGTGGCACCAGAACTGAATCCAGTAGAACACCTTTGGGATGTGGTAGAACAGGGGATTGACAGCATGAGCATGCAGCTGACAAATCTGCAGAGATAATGTGATGCAATCATGTCAACATGGAGCAGAGTGTCAAAGGGACGTTTCTAACATCTTGTGGGATCTATGACATGAAGAACTGGGGCTGTTTGAGAGCAAAGGAAAGGACTACCCAGTGTTAGTGTGGTGCTCCTTGGTGAGTGTAGTTAACGTGTCTGTTGCATCATATTCAATCCTGCTGTCCTTGCACTGTGTGAGTCAGTATACTCTGTATTAGCTGCTGTTGAACTCTGTGCCAACAAAACTAAAAGAGAACTTCCTGCCATTTCGACAACATGGTGAAGGTGAAGTTATTCAACAAAACCTTTTTCCTTTCCGGGCTCCATGACCTTGGAAGAGAATCAGACTGCTGTTTATTCCTCTTGTGCCCACGTTTCAAAGACTTTATACAAGTCAATCCCAGGTTTACAAAGCCCACAGCTACAAAGCCTCAGGGTATTTTACAGAAACTGAGGACATCAGTGGGCTCTGCTGTTACATTTGCTCTGCTGAGACAGGCATTCTCCCATGATACAATGCAGCTTTATGTCATACATGTCAAAGCAGCTGAGTGATACTTTTAACAATGGGGGCTCAACAAACCAAGGCTGTTACAGAGACTTTTCAATCTTTTCTGACATTTTAGAGACAAAATAATTAATCAATTACTTGAGAAAATAATCTGCCAATTAATCATCAAAGAAAATAATTGTTAATTGCTGCCCTAATAAAAATAGCATAATGGACATGGACATTATAAATAATAACCTATTTTTTTAACATAGAGAAATGTTTTTTCTTATCTGCCAACATATATGATATAACAACAGATAGAATATATCTGAAACACTTTACCAATTCTTATAGAAGAAAATCACTCTTCAATACAACAAAATGAAATAAAAACCTTGAGGAATGTCAGAAAATAGTGAAAAAAGGACCATACAACTGGGCCCAAGATGACCAAGATGTTTTATATGTGATATAAAACAAAGGACAGCAGCAGATCCTTGCATATGAAAAACTAGAACCACTATATGAGCCACAGCAGGGCACACAACGGAGTCTTGTGGGCAGTATTGAACTGATCCTAAAGATGCACAATTTTAGGAAGAATCTCCAAAACAACCATCGTGCATTAACCTAAACTGCTTTTATATGAATACCTGACATCTGACGCACTGGATCCAACATAAGAAATCTACAGTAACTACTAGTGGGTGGGTGCGCTAAGCTGATAATGACTGCCTAATATTGGAAAACTGTTGTCACATTGACCCAATTAAGATATAATTGAGACTGGGCGACCTAACACTAACACACAATTTGCCATTTATACACTGAATATTTACAGTTTAAAGCGATTAACTTGACGATAGACTGCCCTTCAATCTGCACACTTAGATGGAGCAGGAAGTGCAGGCTGCATTAACTCAACACATCAACAGTCAAACGATAATGAATTCTGCAAGAAGGGTAAACACAGAGCCAAGGGCCTGTTTACGCAGCCGAGTCTGCAAAACTCACTTTGTGTACTGAGCCTAACACCAGTCGCACTGTCCCAACTGTCACCGAGTCATCGGGAGACTTCTCAACGGAAGTGGGAAGTTGCTTTACTTAAAAACTTCACCACAGTTCAGAGGGAAATATTGTACTTTTTACTCCACTGCACGGCTGGAAGTTACTGTAGATCCATTTTTACATTCATATAATGACTCAATATTATTATATATCAACAATCTGTGGAGTTTCAATAATGTGATGATATTTTTGTTATGATTGTCATCATGATACAGGGGAAGACAATATGAATAATTTCTCATATAATTCTGTACTAAAAGTACCCATATACATCATAATGAAGTTTTTTTTTGTGTCAATGACATGTCAAAATCTGACATTTAACAAATATCTAGCATCTTACAGTTTATATAATGTTTTATAATGAAAGTGGGCCACCACACCTTAAACGCAGACCACCTTCACTAACATCATAAAAAGTTTTTAGTCTAAAAGCTAGTCTGAAAGCACAAATAATCTCAAAATTTGAGACACCTAAATTATTTCTTACTATTTCCTTTACTGACTTTTAACTGTTTTTTTTACTATTAAAGTTCGAATCATTGCTTATATTCGTACTTTCTCCATTGGGGTAATTCGATTTAAAATGATTATCTTTGATGGTTTCTAATATGCAAACTTGGAAAAAAACAGTTCAGCTTTGAAATCTGTCTCAGTCACTTTATCAATGAGGGCAATTAAAGCAAAAAGTGACCCAACAGCCTGCTAATGAGTCCCGTTTCCATTACATCCAAATTAGAGCAGTTTTAGTAGTTTGTTAAGTATGATGAATGGACAAAGACCATTAGTGATTACTGGCGTAATGAGGTCCAGACTTCCTGCCTTCTGTGAGACAATCTGCATACAAAAGGAGAGGCTGTTGAGCGGCATCATGTCCTCCAGCATCACAGTTCCCTCTGGATGATTTTCTGCATGGGAGCCTCATAAAAATGCTCCGTCATCCCTACATCATCATACCTGCACTCTAGAGTCTCTTGTTGTCATCCAGCCTCACCTGTCATATGAAAGTCCTGTATGAAAGGACTCAAAAATGCTGTGTGCTCAGCATGTAAAGAAGGTTGTGTCAGCCCTTCAAAAGTTTTCATCAAACAGTGAACAGTAGAAAAATGGCTGCATGTGGGACTATAGTCCAAAACCCAAAATATTATTCTCCCTGTTGATCTGGTCCACATTTGAGTCTAGATAGTGGTTTTCAGTCTAGTCCTAGTCTGATTGGTCTAGTTGAGGATTTAAAAAAACTACTAAATAACATTTCTCTGGTTTAACAATTAAAGTAAAGGTTTCACAAATCTGAAACTTTGTTTTAAACAGTCTTTACACTTTCCCAGTAGATCTTTTCCAGATTTGACAAGTTTTCTCAAACGGACTAATGGTTTCAAACATGTGAAATCGAGTTTTAAACACACTTCACGGTCCCTGTTGATCCAGTCTGATTTGACAAGTCTAGATATAGTGGTTTAGTCTGATTTAGTCCAGTTGGGGGAAAAACAGTTGAATCATATTTTCTCTGGTTTTACAAATAGAATAAAGGTTTCAGAAAACTGTATTTCAAACTGTATTTACACTCTCCCTGTTGAGCTAGGCCAGATTTGTGGTTTTAAACAGTTACCTCCTTGAGTCACACCAAAGTTTGATAATTATTTAAATGTGAGTAAGAGTTTAAAGTTTTGTTTTCTGGATGGAGAAAAGGCAGTAAAATCTCAGAGGAATCTATTAAACCAGCCTTCAGCTTGAGCACCAGTTAGCTAACGTCCTCTTAGCTAACTGTTAGCGGGAGGCTAACTTCAGCTAACAGTTAGCTAACGTCCTCTTAGCTAACTGTTAGCGGGAGGCTAACTTCCGCTAACTGTTAGCTGGAGGCTAACTTCCGCTAACAGTTAGCTAACGTCCTCTTAGCTAACTGTTAGCTGGAGGCTAACTTCTGCTAACAGTTAGCTAACGTCCTCTTAGCTAACTGTTAGCGGGAGGCTAACTTCCGCTAACCCCCGTCACCCACACAGAGCTGCTATAACTTCTGCCAACTGAGAAACAAAACTCCTCTGACAATAAACCAGCAACTTCATTAAAAAGAAAAATGACTCACCGTTTTTTACTTTTGATGAAAAACATGGCGGCGGCAATAAAAAGAAAACGTTTCCAATCGTCAAATTTCCTCCAGAGAAACTTCCAGAAAATATCCACGGCAGGGCCAATATCCGGCCAATATCCGGCCAATATCCGGTCAATATCCGGTCAATATCCGGCCAATATCCGGCCAATATCCGGTCAATATCCGGCCAATATCCGGTCAATATCCGGCCAATATCCGGTCAATATCCGGCCAATATCCGGTCAATATCCGGTCAATATCCGGTCAATATCCGGCCAATATCCGGCCAATATCCGGTCAATATAGGATCAATATCCGGTCGACAGGTAGCCCCAGCGGTCGGCAGGTAACGGACACACCTGTTGGTGTTTCCTCCTCAGGTCATGAGGTCACGGCTCTGCTGCAGGTGTGTTCAAGGCCCGTTGGTATTTTAATCACTTTATCTCTTCTTTAATAGACTGGCGTCCTGTCCAGTACAATAATAAGGAACCATAACTGATTTAATGAGCCATTCGCAGTTTCACTGTACCGGCCGTGTGTACTTAGACTTGCATGGCTTAATCTTTGAGACAAGCACATTGGATTGTGAAATGAACGTCCAGTGATTTGTAGCAGTACAACGTCAACGCCATCTGTAGCATCTTCCCATAAACATATACAACATGTGGTGTCTGCATGTGGTCCTTTATATTCATGACCACTTCCACCGTCAGCATCAGCAGCTGTGTCCTACCTCTCTATATGTCAAATGTTCTGTTGGACACACCTACAAACCTACAAACCTACTGCCTGGGTTCTGTGGACTTTTATTGAGAAATATGTGTATAACCCATAGCTTTTCTATTTATGTTGTTCTACTCTAAGTCTCCTTTCAATTTCAGTCAAGCTGCGATTATTATCCACTAACCTTTAGTTGAGCCTCTATTTCAGATTGACAGCCAAATATTTCCCCAGGAGCATCAGTCAACGCCCTTCACACCTTGTACTACTAATGTAATACTAACATTTCATGCTTAACAGTAATTGTCATATAAATCAGGACCCAATTAAAATATGAATATCCCCTCTGAGTAAATTACCAAAAGTCGAACATTTAAATAGAAATATAAAATAATTTTCTCACTTTAGTCACAGAGTTTAGGGTCAGGGATCTTTTTGAGAAAAAGAAAAAATAAAGAATTAGTCAATTAATTGAAATTAATGAGTGTGTATTTAAAGACATCAGTAGAGTGACATGTGTAGATTCATAATAAAAGCAGACGTATGTTTTGAAAAGTTGTGAAGAACATTCACCTTTAAGATTCTTTGTCCTGTAGCTTTAATTAATGATGTAATTATGTACAGTAATTTATTGGAAACTGGAAAACCACTGAATCTACATGAAGTATACAAAGAGTATACATGTTTATTCTCAGGACAGAAAGCCTTCATAAACACAAACAGATAAACACACACTGTCTTATTCCTCTGTCATGACCGGGGGTCTTTGAATTTCCTCCTCGGTGTAGCATGATCTCAGTGCAGAGGGCTGAGAGGAGACCGGAGCATGTGTAATGAGGCTGGAAATACATTCATTCTGTTTGATTTCATGAAATCAAAGGTTCTGCAGGTTTGTGACAGGAGCTGAAGGTAGACTTCACCCTGGTTGTAGAGGAAGCAGAGATCTGCGATGTAATGTTGTGACGTGTTTGGCATTAAAGGTTCCTTTCTCTGGTGCTTTTCGCACCATGTGTCCTTCCTGCAGGTGGCGCTGCTTTTTTCTTTGTCTGTTCATCTACCAGGTTTACGCCCCATTGATGGTGATGCTGAATCTGATTGGACGATTACAGTCCAATCACAAAGTAGACTCCAGTGAGAGGGCAGGTAGCTGTGTTTCCTTCGTCTCCACCGCTGATCCTGAAGGATGTGGTAGATTTTCAAGATGGTCGATGCTGTGGACTTGAAAGCTTAAACTTCTCCCTGAATCAGTATTTAAGTGTGAAACATTTACTTTTTTTCTCCGTAATTCAGTCTTGAGTGCAAAATGAAAAACACTGGCCTGTCATTATGTGGTGAAAAAATGAGGACATACCCAGTACATCAAGCTTTTAAAAGGCTTTAATCTTCTTGTGGCCAAGATGAGCGTTACAAACACTAACACCAAGAAAAATGTTGACAAAAAAAGTCCACTTGCCTTCAGGGCTTCCATACTGTCCTCCAGAAATTATGTTTAGATTTATATTTACATATTTTTTTGTACAAAATAAAAAACAAAAAAACAATGAAAATGAAAATGTAAATGAACCTTTTGCTGATTTGTTCATGTACATTTTTGTTACTTCCTACACTAACAACTTATCATCATTATGTTATTGCAAATGTAACTTGGTCAACATTATGTATCTTTAAAATGTATTAGTTGTTAAAAATGTGTTGTATATAACCATAATTTCTAGCAGACAGGGTGGCTGTCACACCACTTGTTGGACATAAATCACATTCTGCAGAACTGTCCGGTATTATTCTGTTAAAGTTACTGTGGATGATGATCATTCCCAGATGATGAATCCTAATTATTTTAGCAATCCTCTAACTCTCCATGAAAACAGGACAGATTTCTAAATCTGTCAAACAAATTGCCATTAAATGTGTTCAGCACATTCTCGCTGCTGAGTGGATAAATCCTATTACTCCGGACATTTTTGGCTCAACTAGCCTCTAAAAAGACCTGAATCATTACATTCTTATTTATTGCTTCACATATTATGCTTTTCCCCACATTTTACATCAGGGACAGTTTAGTTGCTTCTTTGCAGGACCCCTGTGCTCAGATTCTGAGTCTACGTCCAGCTCAGTGAGTGAGCTTCTGCACACACAGTACAGCTAATAAGTCTTTCCAGCCACCAGGGTATCATGATTCAAAGGCCACAGAGCTACTGAGCAGGGGAGGATCAATGTCCTGGTTAGACTCTGTCCCACTCAGAAGGGGGCTACAGTCTTGGTCAGTGCATGCCCACAGTAATTATAAGTCAAGCTGTGAGAGGGAAATTTAATAAGACATTGTCTGCAACAGGGAAAAGGCCTTTAACAAAAAAAAAAAACTTGCAGAAGTAAGAAGAAGCATCAAGTGCAAGAGACACCACAGCACTGAGCCGAGGATAGACCTGAAGGTAATTCTTAAAATGACGGTTTGTCAGATTATCTTTGCAAGAAAAACATTATGGTTATTTAGATCAAACTAACAAAACACTTTTAGAAAAAACCCTTTTTGCACCATCAGGAGCCTCACAGCAATTTCACAAAGTTAATATTCAGTGTCACATTCAATGCCACCATTTCTGAGAAGTTTCACATTAATTTATGCAGAGCTACTGGAGTTAAAAAGACTACAAAAAGTTGAATCTAGTGTATCAAAATTATTGTTTTACAGATAAGAAAAGGGCAAAGATGTTTTCCAGGCCTGTGTAGCAGACTGATTCAATGGGATGGGATCTTGTGCAGTTGGTCACCCACATACCAGGATGTGCAGATAGAAAACAAGTGGGTCAGATCAGGGACAAACCTCTATCTTTAGCAGGGGAGGAACAGTATTGTCCTTGTCACCTTTTCCTCTTTTTATGTCTTGCTGAGAGGCTTTTAAAAAGCCTTGGGGCCTTTTTTAATGGGCACCTTATTCTTTCACTCTCTGTATGTGAGGATTTGATCCAGCAACCTCTTTTACATGCCACAAACTTAATATTACAGCTCAGTTTCTGTAATGAAACTAATGCTAAAGATGACAAGTTTTATACAGTGTATTTTGCAGTCTTTCATTTACTGTCTTTTGTTGTTGTTGTTCTTCTTCTGGTCTAGAAAGGTGCTTTATAGCGATGAACCACTCTGATCTCCACTGTCAACACTGCTAATTTGGTGCAACAAACAAACTGTGATGTATACAGCTACTTTTGATGCTAATTCATCACTTCACATTTTTTTATTGTAGAGGCAGTGTTTGGCCAAAAACATTGACAGCAGCTTTTTTTAGCAACAACAACCAAAGACTGACTCAATTTAACTTAACTTAACTCTAAAATAAAAAAAATAATTAAAAAAAACTAGGTGTAGACATTTCTTCACTTTTTGATTTTGACTGATCACATCTGGAGTTACACAGAACAACAGATGAGCTGAGCTACTAATAAGTTTTAAGTTTTAAATGAATCTATAAATGTTTCTCTTATTTCTACCAAAGTGCTTTTGTTGTCTAAATCTGGGCACAGATGGGACTGAAGATACAAACTCTGTGGTGTCAGTGTTGTGCAGTCCTCCCCACACCTCCTGTGCAGCTCTTCATTCACTAAAGAGAAAATGTTGCATTTGCACATAATCCAGGCAGTGATTATGATAGGTCACCACAGTGTAATTGGTTAAAAGCAGTGGTACGTAGGCAAAGTGTAATTTCCTGCAGGCGTCTGAGAAAAGAAAAAGATGAAGCGATGTGCAGATGAACAGGTGAAGGAGATGTCGAGGATTGTAATTACACTGAGTGCAGAGCGCAGCATCGGCCCTGATCTCTGTTTATCATAGCACCTCTGTGTGATCCCAGTGTTAGACTGGATGAATGTGATGGTGTATGTACAAGGTTGATGCACTCTAACAACACAATTATTATTATTAATATTATTTCTAGAACAATTTAATGGAAATTTTCACAATCCTAAAAAGGATGTTAGTGTATGAACGTCTGCTCTTGTAGTTAAAGCTTCACATGAACTCATATGAAGACGGATCTGAAAGTTCAGGGAGTGCTTTACATGTGAAAGGTTCATCCTCTTGAGAGCATGAAAAAAATATACTTTACTGCATGAATTTTGACTGAATGACAAAGTCAGTGTGTGAGCAGAGAAATGTAACTTTACAAATTAGATTTGGACTGAATGACATGGGGGTGAAGCTCTCATTAGCAGTGCTTCCACCTTGATTAGATGTCACAGCCTCTCTGATCCAAAAGAAAACTGTCCACAAACTAAATCGATCTCTTTTTGCCACCAGAGCAGCCTGGAAAACATTAAAATGCATCTTTTCATCCCAGCAAATAGCGCTATCATGTTGTCATGTCACGAGAATCATTCATTCATGTCATGTCACCCAGGATGTGAGTCTCACACGAATGTCCTCTGTTAGTTTGTATGTGTCCTGCCCGGGCATGAGAGGGACGGTACCAGGAGGAGGAATGTGAGTATGATGCCTCTATCAGGTCCAGTGATTCATCGTTAAAAGCTCCCTGCTGAATGCAGAAGCTGTCGATGCTCCTCAGGCCAGAGGGCTGCGAGTCTGAACCTCGCCTGCTCCAACAGATGTGGCTTTATAGGATTTTCTTCAAGAGCCATAACAGCTGTTTAAAGTTGCAAAAGAACAATGCTGCATAATTTATAGTGTGGATACAAAGAGCAGTATGTGACATGATAATGTAAGTGCCGCCTGATGTCCTGATTCTTCAGGTCTGCTGTATGGGGACGCCATCACACCTCGGGAGGTGTTCACACGCAGCCGGTCAGCATCAGAACTACAGTGATTTTTATTCAGCTGCAGCCCTGCTGTTACATAACAGATCAGTCCTCATGTAAAGCAAAGAGGAGCCTGTTCAACATGGTCTGCAGCTGTGGACTCTGAGCCCTGCTGGGTTTTAATCATGGGCTGATTCACACCTGGGACACCAGGTGAATGATACACACTGCTTAGACAGACAGAAAGGTGTGTTGCATTCAGGTCGTTCCTCAAGTTAAGGGGGGGGGGGGGGGGTTCTCAAACAGAAGGTTTCCATCCAAATGTGACACAGAAAATCAAAGCGAAAACATTTCCATTGTTTGTGTGAATATCCGGAGGTGGGGGCATCAAGACAAACAAAAGACTTTGAAAACAAGAAGATAGGAACACACTGATGAACCGTTCTGTCTGACTTAACTCAGCCTGACATCACATTCATGTGAGCCCATCTGTGTTTGGGAAGGAGGGGGAGGGGCTCATTTGTTTTGCAACAAAAGGGTTTGTTAATCCTGGGTGTTGGATGCTTGGACAGTATTTGGGCGCCTGATAAGCCTTGAGCCTGACCTGTTGCTCAAGCTGGACGTCATGCCTCATATTTCATCATCTCATCATCTCATCTGTACCTGCATTCACACGCCCCTAACCCTGGCCCAAACACCTGGCTTTACTTGTGCTGATTTGTTTGATGTTGCAGTTGATTATCTTCTGTATCATCTAATTGAATCACTTAGGGCCTGCAGCTCCGAGATGGTGTGTGTGTGTGTGTGTGTGTGTGTGTGTGTGTGTGGGGTCAACCACATGAACACACACTGACATTCACAGGCGTCAGACTGTGTATGAAACTTCCTGTTTCATAATAAAAATGTCTTGATACATATGTGTCTGAAATCAAAGCACACAACAGCTCCTCCATTCACCTGCCACGTCACATCTGGATTAAACGCACTGAGCCCAGCAGCTGTCGGCTTTCTCAGTTTTGAATTTCTTGCTGGGTAAATTGCCTCGTCTAATCATTCCTGCAAAATACAGATTCAAGTGTAAATATGCATTAGACTGAGGAGAGAATTAAAAGAAAGCATCACTGGGGGTTTTTAAGCCATCATATTACTGAATAGTAATGACCTCTCTGACTGTGGGTCTGTTAATATGCAGGTGCAGCTAATGATGGTTGCTATTAGGTCCCTCTCTATTATTGCCCTTCTTAGAAAATCATTGACTTCCGCAGTTAAAGACATGTTTTTGTGCTGGCTCTAGGCTGGTGTACAACAATGTGCGACCCCCCCCCCCCCCCCCCCCCCCCCCCCCCCCCCCCCCCCCAAAAGTGTGAGGCAGTTGAGGCTGAAAAGCATCTGGCAGGAGAAAGAAAACCTGTCCCCTCAGAAAGCCTTTCAGTGCAGCCACATTTATGAAAATAAAAACAGATACATAATACAATCTGCAATTAACATTTTCCTTTTTATTCAACATAGTGTTTATACTCTTGTTTATACTCTTTTCCTTCTTCCCATGTTACTGTTTTGCACCAAACACCAGCACAAAGTCCTTGTATGTGAAAACATACTTGGCAATAAAACTGATTCTGATTCTGATTCTGTTTGAGAGTGAATATTTGACTTTCAGGTGGCAGGAAACACGACTTTAAAGTGGCTGTTTGTAGTGTTTCTGCCAAGCTCTTGGTGACAAGAGCTTCGGCCTTCTTTGAGTTTACAAGACAAGAGGAACTTGAGTGGAAGAAAAGATGCGATAGAGACAGAGTTGACATTGGCGTTGCTTTCCACCGCTGGAGACAGATGTTGGAGAGTAAAGGAAAGAAGACTGATGCTGAACTCGCAGTGTTTCCTCTCGACTGGTAAGTAAACAGCTGCTAATGCTAATGTTTGCTGTCCCGAAGTCGCCAAAAACAAATTACTGCTGTTCACATTTTCACTAAATAAACTGACAATGGCTACAATAACCAGAGGTTCAATCAGTCGACCATACACATTGTCACTAAGTCTACAGCTGTGTTAGCATTTTTATTAGGCTGCACTTTGACACAATGGTGGTTTGAGCTAAAAGCTAAAATCAACATGCTCACAAGTTTATGTCAAAAGAGATTTATAGATGTGACTTCAAATAACTGGTGATTTTGTGCTATATTTATTAAATTTACTTGACTTTATGTTTAACAGGTATAATGTTTACGATATGCACCATCTTGCTTTAGAATGTAGCATGCTAACATTTGCTAATTAGCACTGAAGGCTCATGGGAATGTAATCAGTTTTGCAGATATTTGGTCAGAAACCAAAGTATTGGACAAATTAAAAATGTGACCAGAGGGAGGTGCTAGGGGAACAGTGAGAGATCACAAAGTCAGTAGGATTCATCCTCTGGGGATCATGAATTTCTGCACAGAAATTAATGGCAATCTATCTATTAGTTGTGTAGATATTTCAGTCTGGATGCCAGTGTTTACTGCAGTATACCAAAAACATACATGCATTCATCATTAAGGAGGAAAATGTATGAAGATATAGATTTATGAGCTCTTTCCTCACAGGTGTTTTCTCCTAGTTTTACACCAGTGAGCCAACATCAGATTAAATATCGAGCAGGGACCCAGTTGGACAGGATCTGGATAATCTGGAATGATGTGCAGCAGAAATTCATGACTCTCTTCAGTCCCACAGAGGCACAGAGGGAAAAGACAGTCCAACACATCATATCATTCTGCAGACAATTTCCCAGTTAATGAGAAAATACTGACATGAAATCTCTCTCCACATTATGTAGCGGACCCTGCAGAACCCTATCACAGCTCCCTGGGGGGCCCAAGACGCCGCTTTGGGAGCCACTTCTTCTTCTTAAAGCCACTGCTTCAATAAAAAGAGATAAAAGAAACTTCTGAAGCAGCTTCTGTCTTTGAAAGAAAGTCTGTTTTTAAGTCGGTGCAGTTTTGAACTGGGTCACACTGTCATTGGCAGCTCTGTCTCTGGGTTTGGTCCTCTGTGTGGCTGAAAGCCCTCCTCTGTCCACACATGACTGATGCCACTGCAAACTGGGTTAGCTTAATATATAGTACACATACTGCACACCTTTATAGTTCGTATGATATATTCTGAGCTCATAGGTAGGGGTCCTTTGGAAAATCTGGAGGTGTTCTTACAGAGTGTGGCTGTATTTTAGAGGCTGCAGTTCACGGAGTTCAGAGGTTTGTACACTTGAATTCTCTTCTTTAAGACTTTCTACTTGTTTCTCATTTACATTTATCTGAGAGCAGATTTGTAAACAGAGCAAGATGTCAGGATTTTCTCACGCTCCAACAGGCCCTCTTAATCGAACTCCCCTAACGACTGTAGCTGCCATTACACACAAACTGTGGAGAAACTCTGGCACTGGACGTAATCCAGGGTTTGCAGAATTGTCTAATAGTGATGTTGTCTTGCAACAGGCTTGGTACCATCCACGTTCGAGGTCTCCTCCCAGTCTGACAGGCCCAGAACATCAAGAGGCACCAAAACCACATGAGTACACACAGGAGCAAAAGAGATGCGTTTTAAAACTAAAGCCTAGTCCTGAAGGAGGGAGCACTACCTCTAAGGATCCATTATTTTGACCATGTCTTCTTTCTGCTCTGTCTGAGGTTTAACACACTGTAACTCCATCCCTGTATAATGATGTGAAAAAAGATAATATGGAACCATCCATTTTATATATAATGATGCATTTCAAACATGATGACTCTATCTCCTTTTTTATTTTAACTTACCAGAAAAAGATGTTGAGTAAAGAACTTTATGGGATACTATTAATATCACTGGTGACAGCTGTGTGAGCAGCACTAAGACAACTCCGCTCTTTAAGGGTTTAAATGAATCTCTTCCTCCCAATCTTTGGGGAAAAGCTGAGTTTTCTGCAATCCATCTCTTACACTTTGGACCTGTCAAAGAAACAAATTGCAGCTGCTCGGGGTGAGAAGCAGGAGGTAAATGTAGAAATAACCTCTGACCCTGCTTCAGCCCACTTTCCCATCCCAAAAGTTTAGCGAAGTTTTCCTGCTGCATCAGGGAAGCCTGCAGGCGAACTCCTGGTGGAGGGAATTTAATGAGTGGGTTACACCATCAGTGGTTTATTGGAGAACCTACCCCCATAATGAGCCGCTGAATAGGCTGTTTTTATGTCCATATATGGCAGTGTGCCCTAAAATGGAGAAGATAATGACCAGAAGGTGAGTCTCAAAGCAGCCATCATTCTCACCTCCATCAACAAATAAAATTTAATAACTCTTTAGTGCCACAGGCACAGCAGGAAAATCCCGTCTGAAATTCACCCCCATCAGCACACACTTCCCCAGGCCACACCGTTCTGGGCCAGTCTCTGAGCTACCTCAGGGGAGTTTGCATGGTTCTCCTTGGGCACCTTCAGGGTCTGGACCATCCTGGAGATGGCGTCTGCCAGACCAGTTGGGTGGATTTGATCTGATGATGTGGCCAAACAGATGCAATCTTCTTGTCTTGGTTGCATCCAGATGAATTTCCAGAGATGAGCTTCCAGATCTCACCAGCATGAAGGAGGGTAGTCCGGACCTGGCTGGTGGCTCTGCTGTTATTAGTTTGATAATGACGCCTGTGCTATTTATAAATGTGAAATAGAATAGATGAGTAAATAAATAAGGTAAATATATCATAGTTAAAGAGCAAGCATGTAAAAGAAGTCTGCATTTAAAAATAAAGATGAGGTACAGCCTGGATGTTCGCAGGCGGCTCTACAGGCAGCTTCACAGCTGCTCGTAATGTCGCCCCTTCAGATCCTGCTCCTGACCTTTGTTATCTGTCCTTTGCTGTAATTTCCTCTCTCTCCACCACCTGCTCCACCATCAGATGATAAAACTGCTTTAAAAATAGATTTGGGCAACATCCCCAAAGCCTGGGAAAACATCTTTTGTCTCCTGTTGGTTTTTGTTTTTTATATTGAATTTTTAAAGTGTTTAAAAACTCAGAAATGCTTCCCAAAATGTTCCCCTAGCTATCGTTGGCAATTTGAATAAATCCTATCATGAGATAACTGAGGAGTCTCTGTGGCATCATCAGTGAGCAGGAGCTGTAGTGCCCATTAACACCTCTACTCTATGGCCAATCACACACACTTGTGCACCCACACATACACACACACACACACAGACATTTCACATTGTGGCAGAACGGGAACTTTAAAAACACTGAGTCCAGGCTCCCCCCAGTGTGATCCCACCCTGCTTTAAATTTCACCTCATTTCAGCTTTTCATTAAAGCTCCATCCAGTCTAAAGGTAGATGTCCATGTGTTTGTGATTATAAAGCAGGTCTAGGTTCTATATTAATACTGTGAAAGTATCAAAGCCTCAATCCACAGAGAAATGCACACAGCCTGTATTCAGACACTGAGCCTTAAAACCAGCCGTCAGGACTTCTGGAACTTTGTGATGTCACAAAAAAGCAGCCACTGCTCTCAGCCATGCCCCAAGCCCCGCCCACCTGAACCCAACATCCAAGCTTGCGGGATTTGGTTTCTCTGAGTGTTTACCTGAAATCTGCTATATTTTTATTGGATCACTCAGAAAACAGTCAGCCAATCAGAAGAGAGGCTCAGATCCTCTCTTCTGATTGGCTGATTGACCTGTTGTTACTAGAGCTCCAGAGAGAAGCCTGAGAGAGGAGATGTAAAACTACACTGAGATGGTTTTTGGTTCTTAAAACCACAAATATATCTTCTGATGGAGATCAACACTTCAGTTAAAACACAGGAAACATGTAAAATATGGAGCTTTAAAGGTTCAGTGCATCTAAATGCTGCTTCAAATTTCAGTTTCAAATTTTTCATAATTCTGATGGAGAAACACTGAATCATTTTATCATTTTTAATTTAATTTCACTTGAAAATGTTTGTATCCTCCTCCTGACTTTGATTTAAACTGCTGAGTGTTTTTGAGTTTCCACTTTTCTTGTGGAAATGCACCCTGGGAGTTGCAGTTAACGCCTCTCTCCATTCTTCAAAGCACAGAGGCCTGTACCTTTGACTTTCTGTTAAAGCGCCTGATATTTGTGCTGAGGACCGAACCAGGACAGTTTCATGTCTGTCCAAGTATTAAAGTGCTCCAGCTGTCAATCACCTCACATGCCTGAATGACTCCTGCCACTGAAACAATGACCTTGGCGTATTCAGTGGGCGCTGCAGCTCTGTATTGTGGCGAGAGGTATGACTGATGAGCGTTAATGTGTTCTTGACATTGTTTTTCAAGGTTTTCATTCAAATCTCAGGAGGAAAATCCTTCAGTGGCTAGGAGGCAGCTCAGACGTCTATCTGATGAATTTATCAGCCGGGCAGAGAGCGCTGATCCTCCCTGGGAGCGACTGTATCTGCCGAGAGGTTTGACATCAGGCTGCGGGGTGTGACTTGGATTGAGGAGCGCTGTGTGGCTGTGTGGCATGCATTGGTGCAGAGTGTTTCATCTTCAGGTGAATAATGCATCAGAGGAAAAGGTTTCCATGAAAGTTTTGCATCTCAAGACGAGCTGTGAGGAGCCTGCAGGTGTCCGGAGGAGACGCTCCAAAATGCGAGAAGATCAGTTATGTTCATACGAAAAGATGAAAATGTTTTAATGACTGGATTCTGATTCACATAGATTGTGAAAATTCGAGATGAAAGGCAAGACAGCAGATGTGGAAAAATAGGCTTTTCTCTGATTCATATATGCAGTATATCCCCTAGGCAACGGGTGGTCAGGAGAGCAACGTGTTGCATGACAATGACGCTTTCGAAATTCAAGGAGGCACAGCAGTGCTTTTTCTCATACGTTTAGCTTTAATCTCAGCAGGTCAGTGCAGGGTCACTTTACACCAAATATCTGATATGTTTAACGGGATCGTGTGTTAAAGAAAAGAGTCAGATGTGATTTCACAGTCAGCTCTGAGAGAAGATTTCATCAGCACGACAGTCGTCTGGAATTTCTGTTTAAATTCGTCTTGGTGACTCTGCAGCAGCAAAACGCTGATATTAGCGCTGATGATTCAAATGATGCGCTCGGACGTGGAACAGACCGAAGCACTCAGCGTTTGCATGATGAAATGTCAAAGTGTGAAGGAGGGAAAATGGCCACACTCTGATGTGAGGTCTCTTGAATCACACATGCAGGAGACAGCAGGAGACGGTCTCTCTCCACTTCAAAGTTATCAATCGGTGCCAGTCTGCTGACAAAGGCGACAGGCAATTATGTGAAAGTTAGTGTGACTAACACCATAGCAGCCTAACAGGAAAGAATGAAACAGAGGCTCCGGATTGGACAGAAATCTGATAACTGCCTCCTCGCCTCTTTTTTTAAACTTGGCCGTGTGTTGATGTATGTGCAGTAAATATCATCTGAACTCTGCAGAATCTCTTTGTTTGGTGATGAAAAACATGAACTCGATGCTGAGTGTATGTGAATTACAACCGATGACTGTTTATAAAGATGGACGACATGACAGCCCCCGACAAGTGAAGCCAAAACATCTGGCTCGCCCCCTGGTGGCTGGCTGCAGTACAGGTTCACGTCAAGTAAATGTTTTCCAGAGATGGTTTCTGTCACTTTAAGTAGTTCTCATCATGCTGATGTTCAAGTGTTAATTTTCTGGCACAAGTTTAGTTTTAATTAGTTCTTGTAATTATTACAATATATACAATATATTTTCATCCATTATTTTAATTTAATTATCCTT
Source organism: Trachinotus anak (assembly GCF_046630095.1). Lineage (NCBI taxonomy): Eukaryota > Metazoa > Chordata > Actinopteri > Carangiformes > Carangidae > Trachinotus > Trachinotus anak. The sequence continues at coordinate 7,272,120 of NW_027273882.1, read as the reverse complement.
AAAAATAATAATCTGAAAATAGTTGGTGATGCTGCTTCATAGTGAGAGACACGGGGCCCCTTTAGGGAGGTTTCCTACTGAGATGTCATTGCAAATAGTCCCGTGGTTGTTTCAGGGGGAGGCAGCTGCATTTTGAGACACTGCTGTGGAATAAAGTTTGTCAGGCCTCGGGGGCCCCCTAATCGCCTGAGGCCCCAAGCAGTCCTGCCTCACCTGTTCACCTGTTCTCTGTATTTCTACTCTGTGGTGTTGGATCTCAGTAGTTCTTCCACTCCCTCCACATCGTTAGGTCAACATGATGAAACACTTGTGAAACGAATGCGACTCCCATCAGCCTCAGATGTTTCATGTTTAATGCTAATTGGCTCCATCATGTGGGAGGTCTGCAGCCAAAAGCAGGGAGGGTGGTGGCGGATGAATTGATACCACGATCGATAGTTAGATAAATAATGAACATAATCATTATCTGCAGCCCGACAGATTTGGCATCAATTTCTGCACCACCAGTAAAGACATGAAAGTGAGAGACTGTATGATTCTGCCAAATAATGCAATTTACAAAACTACAAAACCACAAAGTTTCTTGATTGACTGGATGGAAAATGAGTGGAGGAAGTTTTATGATCCGTTCAGTCACAGGCCTTTTGTTTGATCTGTTTTCAGGCAGGACTATATTTATTGTGTGATTCACGTGTGTGGGACAAACTCGTCTCCCTCGTCCCTTCCCTTCCCTGCTGACCGCCCACAGCAGCTCAGGCAGGAGCTTCCCTTCTCTCTGCAGAGAAGTGGCCAAACAATTAGCGCACACACATTATCAACTGACACATTAATTATTCGTGCTGCTGTTTCCACAGTCGATATTTTAACAGGCAGAACATTAAGCTGTGCCTGATGTGCAATTACCAAACCGACTGCTAATGAAGCCAGAAAATACTGTTAAACACTGTAAAGCGCGTGTCAAGTGTGGCTGTTTATTTATAGGCCTGCGGTGGCTCTCAGCACATACGGGACCATTTATATTCACGTCACACACTCTACTCAGTCCTCACATCTGATCTGTGGTGTGCTGCTACTGTTTGCTACAGATGCACCAAACATGAAGCTTCGTGAGGATAAAAACATTTTAATGCCTGTTTCAGAACAAGTTGTTTCTTCAGTTCCACATCCTGATCTGACACAGATACACTGTCAGCAGAATAATTACAAATTATAAAGATACAACAATAAACTGAAACACAACTGTATGAAATACAGAAACAGTGTGTCCAGTTTTATATTTATAGCTGTTACACTGATTTCAGTCTCTGTGTTGTGTGTGTGTGTGTGTCTGTGTGTGTGTGTGGGTGTGTGTGTGTGTGTGGTGTTGTGTGTGCTTCCCTCTGTCAGAATCGTACAGTTGAGTGACAGACACACACCCTCCTCCTGGTGTGAACATGTTCACCAGACAGAGACCACCTGCTGGTCCAGGTCCTGGTCCTGGTCCTGGTCCTGGTCCTGGTCCTGGTCCCAGTCCAGCAGCCGGGCTGTGGGGCATCAAACGAGTGTGATATGTGTGTGAGTCTGGGAGCAACAGGAGTTGTGTTGTGTTGTGTAGTGTTGTATAGTGTTGTGTGGTGTTGTATTGTGTTGTATCGTGTAGTGTTGTGTGTCTGTGCCCTCACGGTGACTCTAACCTGCTGACGGAGGAGCTGACGGAGGAGCTGACGGAGGAGCTCACCTCGCCGCGGCTCAGAGCCGCTGAGTGATGACTTTTCACTGACGCCTCCGGCTTCTGTTGGAGGGAAACTAGGAGTCTGCAGAAAAGCCTGTTTTTGTTTTTCAGGAAGGAAGATGTGACTATTTCCTGTCTGCAGGTGAAGCTCCTCCTGTTTTAAATGACACAGTCTTTTTCAGACCTGTATTTCTGATTTGTCCTGACAGCTGCTTCACTTCATTTCACACAGAGATTAAGAAAAGTCAGAGGAGGAAACACACGACACACACGTTATAACCTGCTGTGAACTGGACTTTCATTCACCTCATCTGCAAAGAGAAGCAGACTTCATTGAAACAGGCTCATATAATGAATTATAATTTCATATTTGATCATGTTTTAGTGAGAAGTGTTTTCCTCCATGTTCACCTGTTGTCTGGATAAATTCAGCGTGTGAAACATAAAACAGGAAGTACTGTAAAATATGAAAACACGACCTCGGAAGTTGATCAGGACGTTGAAGTCACCACTCTGCCGCTCTGACTCTTTTCAACCATGAAATATTTTCAGCTGCTTCCATTTTTGGATCGCTGTTAAAAAGCCCTGCAGCAGCCTTCATTCCCGGAAGGCTTTTAATTTGAAACACCTGCAGAAACATGATGGTGACTATGGTGCGACCTTCAGCTAAAGAATATTTAACAACATTTTTAACTGACGAGTATTAAGAAGAATTACCTGCCGATCTGTAATCCTCATAACAACCCCTCAGATCTGAATCAATAATATCTACATCACTGAGAAGATTCAGTGGGCGTGGCCTGATGATGTGTCACCTGCTGTCTGTTTTCATTGGCTCGTCTAGTTGCTCTGAGCAGGAAAGATGTTGTGTTTTTATTCTTGTAGCAGATAAATTGTTCAGTAATTTGTGTGGTGCAATAATCTTTGGAGGAAATTAAAATGAATTTTAATTTTAGTTTAATTTGAATTACAGCTCATTTTAATTACAGTTTAATTAAACAATACTCTGTAATTGTAGTTTTTATCAAACAAACAGGAGGAAATGGAGCATTTGTTGGGAACTATTTTCAGAGGCTGATTAATCCACATTTGGTGTGTGTTTGTTTGTATGGTACTGATACACATCTGTATATTTTTCTACCTTTGTTTCACTCAGTTTTTCAGTTTTGTGATTTGAGGCTCAGTTTTTGTTGAAAGTCTGTCACCCCAAACAAACCTCATCTGTCTCCGAGGACCTCGAGCAGCTGGAAACATCCAAACCACATCCAGTGGCTGTGTGTAGAGAAGGCATCAAGTCAAATCGAAGGTTTTAAAGAGGAGCAGAAAAAAATTTAAGCTTTAACTTTGTAGCTGTAAAAAGAGGAGAAGTCGAAGAGGCTCTGGAGGCAAAAATAACCAAACCTGAGCAGCTCTGTTTAGGAACAACAGGTCTGTGGAGCTTCAGAGGTTCAGAGGTCGGACGTGTATGGAGTATAGACTGTAAATAAAGATGGAGGAAGCCTCAGGTCTACGCCAGTGACATCTTGTCTATATTCTATATTGTAGTCTCTCCATCAGGCGGCAGAACATCATGAAGCAGAGAAAATGACCTGAGTCACTCTGAGGCTCAAATTATGAAGGATGTTAATAACTGAGACTGATGTGAACTATCTAAATATTCTGCCAATGAAACTGATTTATAATTTGAGCTCCAACAGAGGAGCCTTAATTTATTCTCTTAATTTCTCTGTCAGACTGAATCACTTGAGACTTTACGAGAGCTGTGGGAGAAAATTCAATCAAACTGATGGAGGTGATTTTTTTTTTATAGATGAAGATCATGAGCTCCAGGTTGACAGAGACAGTCACTGGGAATTTATTTTCAAATGACTTCATGAGGCTCAGGATTCCTCCACATGTCTGATATTTACATGTTTTAGCCAAACACTGTTTAAATTTTGACCATTTTTAGCGACTGACACAGCCTGTGATGTTCAATAATCAACTGTGCAGCCGCTCTGGCTGATTTTAACTTGTACTAGTTTCTCTGTATGTAGAAGAAACCAAAATAAAAAACGTCCAATTTCAGTTTAAGGTGAATTTAGAGACCATAGTAAGACTCTAACTAATGAATACAAATGAAACTGTCAAACAGTATGTTGAACTTTTAAAGAGGAATAATTTGCCAACTTACAATATAGATTTCTCTAATACTTTTTCTGAAGTGTATAGTTAATTATCCCAATTTGTCATTTTTGCTTCCACTTATTTTAATTTTTTTTTTTTTCATTTATTGTTGTTGTCATTGTTACTCTTCACTCTGTGCACAACTGTATTGAGCACACGTCTGTATTGATTTTGAATGTTTTGAAAAGACTCATGAAAAAAGTGAAGGTAAATGGATGACAAGTGGACGACATATGTGACATAGACAAACAGGTCAAAAGATAATAAATAAATTAAATATCAAATAATAAATTAGGATTTTTATTAAGCACCAAAACTGAGCATGTAACGTTAAAGTTGAACATATGGTCATAACTAAAATAATAATAATAAAAAACACTTTAGAGACGGTTGTAAACTGACGTCAGTTTATTGACCCCAGTTTTATGAACCACTGAATCGACACTTACTCAGCAGCAAAGAGCTCTAACTGTTGCTTATTTAAATAGATCTGGAGGGAATACTTCACTGGAATAAGTCCACTGCAAAGTCCAGGGTCGTCACCATCAGATTCAACCTGCTGCTCCTCACAGATAAATCACCGCGATAACGTGACACAGCTGCTTATCACGACATCAGGTGATGAGTGGGTTTGTTAACATCACAGATCTGTAATGTGGATAAGAGGGAAGCCGGTCGTGTAGATATCTGTCGAGCTGAGAGATACAATTAATTTCTGCCTGTATTTGTGCAGAGAGAGGGTCTGCTGGGGACACTCCATGCAGATGCAATTTACGTGAATCAATTTGCTCTGCTGTGACTGACAGATGCACAACTTAAAGTGTGTGAAGAGGGTCTCACACTGACAGGACCACACACACACTGACACACACAGACAGACACACACACACACTGACAGGACCACACACACACTGACACACACAGACAGACACACACACACACTGACAGGACCACACACACACTGACACACACAGACAGACAGACACATACACAGACACACACAGACAGACACACAGACACACACACACACACACACACACAGACAGACAGACACACACACAGACACACACACACAGACACACACACACACAGACACACAGACAGACACACACACACACACACACAGACAGACAGACACACACACACACAGACACACACACAGACACACACACACACTGACAGGACCACACACACACTGACACACACAGACAGACAGACACATACACAGACACACACAGACAGACACACAGACACACACACACACACAGACAGACAGACACACACACAGACAGACACACACAGACACACACACACACAGACACACAGACAGACACACACACACACACACAGACAGACAGACACACACACACACACAGACACACACACAGACACACACACAGACAGACACACACACAGACACACACACAGACACAGACACACACACAGACACACACACAGACACAGACACACACACAGACAGGACAGGCTCTTTATTAATAGCAGAGCTCTCCTGTGTTATTTGGAAGAAATTGCTCCGGACAGCAAATCCCTCTGGAGCGCTGAGACAGAGGAAACATAATAATGTGCCAAACTGGCAAAGACCAAAAAACAGCCCAATTAAAAAATGATTTAAAAAACAATTTAAGTGTGCATCAGGGGCTTGTAAACACCATTAGTCTGGAGACAAACAGCGTCTGCAGTGGTGGCACCGAGCGTATTATTACAGCGGTAAAACTGGAGACGTGGCTGGGCAGCAAACACCCACCTTCTTATTTCATCTGAACCTTCACGTGACGGAGACAGTGTGCTCCACCTGCATAATTATCTCCTTAAGGGTTTATTTAAAATCTTATAAACTCAGAGAGGAGCTCCTTCTGTTTACGCTTCATTTATTTTAATGCTTTCGAAGATGTCAGCGGGTCACTATGACCCATCGTTAGGTTCTGTTGCTAGGCGACATCTAGTGGTCGTAGTGATGATGACAGGAGCAAAGGGAAAAGTGCGGTGACGTAGTTTATAGAGCAACAAAGTCCACGTCAGGAGGAGGTTGGGGTGGATGGATGAATATGACACAGGAGAGCGGTGTTCGATTCCCATGTGGCAGGAGCAGTTTATGTTGTTTCTATTGTTATTATTGTTACCATGACAACAAAGATCATCTGATGTTGAGGAAGTACTTATTTTAACCCAAATCACCATCTTTTCCTGAACCTAATCAAACCTTGACTGTTGTTATAGTAACCATGGTGATGAAGGTAAGTACACCATTCTCAGTACAGTCGGTGTGTTTATTATTGTAACCATGACAACCAAGATCTGGTACACCTTCTGCCATGAGTCGCATCAGAGGGCTGAAGGAACCCTGTGGTTGTTCAGGAGAGAAAACAGAGGAAACAACATGAACTTTATATATCTGAAGAGGTGGATGAAATCAAACATAATAACTGATCATGAACTGATCACTCACCTACAGCTCAATACAACTTACATTTTCTACTGCGGCTGCTTGACATTAAATGCATTCAGTTGATGGGGACTTTTATTGTGGAGCAGCCACATGAAATTAGCAATTAGCTTTTTACAGACAGAATAATGACAGAGAATTAGTGACAAACTTTTAACTTTTAATATTTTTTCTAAATACTGAAAACGTCGCTGTACTGGGACTCTTCATGCACACGTTGCTGTTGTATTAGAGAGACGCCTACAAAGCAGGCAGAGCCTGGGGAAATTAAATTGTATGAGCTCCCTTCTCCTCCTCTCTGCTCACTTTCCAGATGCAGTTCAGAAGAAAACTTTATTTTAGGATTTCTCTTAACCTCATTAGACACCAGATGGATGAATTCATGAAGCAGGAAAGTGGAGCTCATACCCGGAACGTACTTTTCTGTTCTTAAACACTTTCTGATATCCTCTTTTTGCAGACTTCAGTCGACTCTGGTCTTCACTCTGTCCAACAGATGAGAGCAGCCACAGTCACTGATGTATTTTGTTTGCCTGTCACCTCAAGATCAAGACCTGATTATCTCCGTACTTCTAGATCACAAACCATTTCCTGTTATGACTTCATTATCCAATTTTCTCAATAACTGTTTCAAATTTCATGATGAAACTGACTCTGATCCGTGACACAAGTGGTGTCATTAATAAAGAGACAAAAAACACAAAGGTTTGATAGTTGAAAAGCATTGGAATCAAATAATTTTAGAAAGACAATGGAAAATGTATCTGAGCCTCATTTGTTATCTGGAGATGTGAGCGAATTAAGTGGTGACCACAGTATCACACGTTTTCTCTGTGGATGTAATGAAATAATGAAGCTCCTCCTGGTATATTATCCTCACTGCTGCACACAAATTCATTCAATAAAGAATTATTGAAGAGGGTTAGCACGCTCTTTAGCTCAGTCGCTAACACAACAATAAGGTTACACAATTTATTCAAGAGACGTATTTGATTTCACTTTAAGTTCCACTATTTTTCAGTCATTTAATAGATGGTTTCTAATGCACTATAATGTAGTTATAAGCAGATTATTTTAAGTGTCTATTAATACCAGTGTTTGTAAACAATTCCAATTTGTCCCATGAAGACATATTTTATATTATTACAACTGTGTTTTACTGTATTTCCATTAATCATGTGTCTATAAAGCTGCTTCTACTTCTGGGTGTCGACAGGAGGAGTTATAGTTCTTAACAAATACATAAATAAGCACTTAAAGCTACTTACGATTACATTGTAGTGCATTATAAACCATTTATTACATGTTTATATTCTGACTTTAAATGCTAAATACAGGGACTTAAAGAAAATTTTGAGCCATATTTGTAACACCGACATCAACAGAGCTAATGAGCTACAACAGCTTCCTCACTCAAAGGGTCAAAGGTCAGTGGCACAAAGTTGAGCTTAACATGAAAAAAAATGTAGATAACTTGCAGTGTTTCTACTGAAATGGACTGATACTGTCAAGAAATGTTGTCATTTGAAATCCATCTGTGAACTGGCCTTTAAACTGCTGTCTTAATGCACATACACTGTCAGAGTCCTGTAATCACTGAACTGTCCAGAGTGGCAGCAGAATCCAACCCAGTCAGTCGCAAAACCCAAAAAGTCAAAAATGTATTCGAGAAAATCAAATGTATATAAATGTTTTCCTCTGTGCTCTTAAATATCCGTTAAGCTTGATTAACTACTTTACAGTTTTGTCTTCACTAAACTTCTATAGCCAACACTGCACCGTACATCTACTCTAACCAACGTTACCAGTGGCATTTTTAAGAGGTTGGGGACACATCTACTTTGGACTGATGCAAGATCAGAAAATTACACAATTTTACATAATGCAGCGTTTCAGATTTTCCACACAGTTTGATCCAGGTGAGGATCTGACCGAGCACATACAGAACCTGTTCTCCTTAACTCACTGATTGTATCTGCTCACAGTTCTGGTTCCTCTGAGTCCAGTTGTACCAGGTTTTCTGCAGATGACTCCTGCTGCTTTCATGTTCTGTAACTGTCTCATGAAGCCTGTTCTTGACCAGGTGTCAGCAGGTGTGCCCTCTAACCTTGGCATTAAATGCCTTAGATGTAATGTGCTAACTCATTTAAAGTAGTTGAAGACTTGAAGTGACCTTATGCAGCCCATTAAGATTTTGGCTGTTAAATCTGATTAAACATTACAACCACCTTAATCTAAAAAAGTCTTTATTTCTTATTTTAAGTCTCTGTGAAGTTTGACTAAAGGTCGTCATCACAGGAGAACGGGGCCGGGGCCGGGGCCGCTCCCTGGTTTGGTAATTTTGAGATAAAACCTTGCAATTTACTTTTTCGTACTCATTTTCTCAGCATGTCTCATCTGCCTTACTGATTTCCTCTCTCCCAGAATGCCTTCTCCTTCAAACTGTCTTGCAGCTGAATTGCATTTTGCCCTGTTTCCTGCTCCTGTAGGTGTAGAACTTGGCTCCTGTTTCATCTCCCTGTGTGACTGCTGAACTCTGGGACCAAACCGAGCCTCCACAGGTCAACTTTGATCCCGAAGTGTTGACGCCAAACGGACGTTTCGAGATCGCTGAAGCGCTTTCTGAGATCAGACTTCAACGCTGCTGCTAAAAGTGCCGGTTACACGATCAGGTCAGGTCATCAACATTTGGCTGGTTATCGATGGAAAGAAACAAAAACACATCAAGCAACAAAGTGGAAGCAGGAAGGCAAAGTAAATCATCACAGCAGCTGCCTCCAGCCACACAGGACTGAAAAGGTTGAACTGTACGAAGCTGCTCTCTCTATTTTTGTGTGATCCTCCAAAGCAGAGCAGCCTGAGGCGTCGTGGTGCTGTGAACACTCTCAGAAGCAGGTGAATATCTGTTATCAGTCCCTCTAATGAGTGAGCCAGTGTAGCCACAGTAAAAGCAGTGATAGATGAAACTGTCCTGTAAGAAATGAGGTCACAGGTCGTCTGTCAGCAGGTTACTATGACCCACAGTTAGGTTTTGTTGCTAGGCGACATCTAGTGGTCGTAGTAATGATGACAGGAGCAAAGGGAAAAGTGCGGTGACGTAGTTTATAGAGCGACAAAGTCCACGTCAGGAGGAGGTTGGGGTGGATGGATGAATATGACCCAGGAGAGCGGTGTTCGATTCCCATGTGACAGGAGCAGCTTATGTTGTTTCTATTATCCATGACCAGGGACTGGGGGCCCAGCAGCTCATTTTTGCCCCACAGCTGACAAGTGTTTTTATCCGTCCATGTTGGCAGATTAAAGTTCAATTTCTTAAACTTATTTATGCTCCCCAGGGGATGAACCCTTTCCATTCTGGACACCAAACTCAAAGAGAGGCCAGCTCTGCTCATAATGTCTCATAAAGTGTAAACACGAAAACAGCTTGAAAAACATTTCGACAAGCTTTTCAAAAAAAAAAAGAAAACATCTCACTGCGAAATCTCACTGAAACAACGCATCAGAGGATCAATATCATGATGTGTATGAGTTTCCACTCATCAAAATGTAACAGGCAGTTTGTTGTATACATTCATTCATTCATTCATTCACTCTCCCCTGACAACAATCTGGACACATTTGATATTTTGAAACATTACTGATAAGAGTAAAGAAAAAATAGTAAATTCATCAGTGTTTTGTTTTCTCTGTTCAGTCCTTTATCGTCAGGTGCAACAAACACTGAGGCGTCTGGGGGGAAGTTAAATCTTCTGTGGTTCTTTCTCTTTAGACCGCTGTTATTTTGAAGTTGTTAAAGGCGTCCCTCAGGGCTCCATGCTTGATCCTCTCCTGTTCATTCTCTACATGCTCCCTTTAAACTGGGACAAATCTGTTCATTGGTCCATCATTGGTTCCAAATCTGTCATCCAGTCCACTAACAACTTAGTTCCACTCAGTTTCCTCCTCACACATCCACAACCATGGAGTGAACTTTGACACCGACCTTTCATTTAAACACATTGAATTTCATGAAAATAACTTCTCTTTTTTCATCCCCCTCCTTGTCTGCAGCTGAAACTCTGACCCTGCTTTCATCACATTCAGACTCATTATTATTATCTGAGGAGAGTTGTTGGGTTGTTGACTGATGTTGCCAGACATTACTAATCCATTCTGATCAAACCACTTTCACACAGTCCTGATGAAGCTGATTCATCCAGTTTTTCAGTGTTCAACCCTTTAATAAATAAGTGTTCTGTACTGTGCTGTTAGCCATACCTGTTCGATGCTATACCAAAATAAGCTATAATGCAATAGATTTCACTAGTCCTGAGTCCATTGATAAAGCAGTTGGCAGAAAAATGTATCTCCAATAATTTCAAAAGTCATTTCAATTATTTATCAAAGCAAAATGTCAAATGTTTCTATGATGTAGAGATGGAAGTTGGAAGGAAGCTAAAGTCTTTAAATTTTAATACTTGTGATGAGCAGTTTGTGACATTTAACTGCAGTTATCTGAAAAAAAAATCAAATCCATAAATCAAAGTAATCATTGGCTACAGTCGAAGTGTTTTCTCATCTACTTAATATAGGTCAGTAAATGACAGCACTTCTGCTTGAGAGAGGTTTTCTAACATCAGTCTCCACCCAGCTGTCACATCCCTGTCTTTAAAGAAACGCACCCACTCCCATTTCTCCCCTAAACAGCTGCGAAACTCACAGGCAGCGTCTGTTTTATGAATTTATGCAGCTGTATTGATGGTGCTGCTGAGAAAATGTGAAAGTATCTCTGAGTATGTGCGTGCTCAGTCGCTCCCCGGATAAATTCTGGTTGAATTCATCACAGGTTGGCGTCAGAAAGCCAATCTCTCAACCTGCTGGATGTCCTGGATCTGTTCTCAGAGGCTGCAGAACCCCCCAGCCGGCACACTCTGATCCAAACGCACTTCCTCCCTCACAATTACGCGGGCCGCTTTAAAGCATGGTATTGATGTGAAGGTGGGCTGCGGAGCCGTCGAAGAGACTTTACAAAGTGTAAAGGCTTGATTTTGTCTGTGAAGCTTCGACAACAGACGGAGGAACAAAATCAAACTGATGGAAAGGAGACAGATTGATTTGTTTAATGTTGTTTAATGTTTAATGTCTCATTGAAGAATATTTGATGATTATTAAAAGATGAAAATCTGCACAAAATCAGTCATTTTATCCACCAAGAGCGAGAAATATTTCTGTGGATGCTACCACTTTATCTTTCCTGCATCCATTATTTATTCACTATTCATTCATTATTTACAGATTCTCTTAAAGCCATTAGGGCTTTTATTTTTCCCTGCTGTCTAAATCAGTTCATAGAGAGTGATTCTCGTGTGACAATCAGTGAGTCGCCACCAAACTTCACTGGAATCTGGGAACGAGCTTTTGAGCCGACGCCCTCTGAGGAGCTAATGATTAAAGCTGCAGTTTGACATTATTTAATTTCCTCTTGAAATAAAACATCATGCCTGTACAAGATATGTGGGATTTTCAGCTGATGAGTAACTTCATGCTCTGTTGAACTATTGACTTCCTGTCTGCTCTGATCATTTCATACTGAGTGTCCTGGTTATTGATCGTATTGTAATTTGTGCTTTTCCCGCTCTGAGACGGACAGACCCTGTGTGCTCAGTGTTTCCCCTCTTTAACCTCAGTGACCTCTGGGACGGACGTCTTCTTCTGCTGCTCTGGACAGGCAGGTCCAGGTCTGCTCCACACAAAACAACATTTAAATGACTTCATTTGTCAGTGCCTCTAACTGTGAGGCCTGAGAAGCTGTGGGCTGAAGAACTGCAGCTGCAGCAGTGAAATGATCATGTTTAAAATGAAAATCACCAAATTGGTTTTGACATTTCTCCTACAGAGCTCATTACACCAGAATATTTGTTATCATAGTGTTAGAATATTATTTTTTCTTTTATTTGTCCTGTGAAAGAAGCTGAAATGAAACAGGAACATACAGGATACTGTCTGTATTTAGAGATGTTTGTTGGTGTCACACAGGCTGGTTTCTCTCCTGAGGTTGTGACAAAAACAAGGCTCAAGAGTTTTTTACTCAGAATGGAGCCAATAACAAAAAGCATCCAGTGAGCAGCAGCTCATGTTGAGGAGAGAGGTCAGAGGAGGCTGGTCAGAGCTGACAGAGGTTACGGTCACTCAGATAACCACTCTTTAAAGCTCTGAGCCTCCTCTTCTGATTGGCTGACTGTGTTCATAGTGATCTAACAAAAATATAGCAGATTTCAGTAAAACACCCAGAGAAACCAAATCCTGCGAGGTAGGATGGTGGGTCCAGGTGGGCGGGACTTGGGTGGTGACTGCTTTGTTGTGACATCACAAAGTTCCAGAAGTCCTGACGGCTGGTTTTAAGGCTCAGTTTCTGAATACAGGCTGTGAGCATTTCTCTGTGGACTGAGGCTTTGATACTTTCACAGTATTAATATAGAACCTAGACCTGCTTTATAATCACAAACACATGGACATCCACCTTTAGACTGGGTGGGATCTAGATTAGCCAAAAGCAAAACTTGCTGAATTGCGTGATAATTACATATACAGTAATATGATCGTATCCGTATCACCCACACCCAGATCAGAACGCTCTGCTTGATAAAATGCACTCAAACATCATCACACCGCCTGAAGTAAAACGCACACACAGCTCCACCTCTGCTCTCCACATCTGATTGGAGGTTTGCCAACATGCTGTGTTGCTGCACCTCTCTGGACTGTGTTTACTCTGCGCTATTTCTGAGATGAGAAAACATTTGCTGTGGACCGGTGAGTCCTCAGCGGTGCCACATATCCATGATTGTGATTGTGAGCGTTTTAGCCTCACTCATCCACCCTGAACCTTCATTTCTGTCATCGCATGGAGGAGGAGCAGGGAAGCAAAAAAATCAATTGCATATTGGCTCTTTACGACCATCAGTCTTTGAAAATGTGCATTTTAAAAAAAAACAGCTTCAGAGAACAATTTCCTGAGCCATCTGAGGTTCAGTTATCTCATGGGTGATTCAGCATGGCTCCACAATGGCAGCAGCCTAGTCCTTCACAGCTCTTGGCTGGGGATAAAGACGCTCAGCCGCCTTATCTGTGCGGCTCCACTCAGGAGCAGGGCGGCTGCGTGATCGCAGCACGCCTCAGATTCTGGACAGTAAATGTCAAGATGGTGCAGGGAGCCTCTGTCCGAGAACAGGCCTCGTCTGAGCAACTTTCATCTGGGGGTGGTCGTATTTGATGTGCTAAGTGGGTGCTCTCACGTTGAGTTAGGGCTGAGCAGAAATAGATAAAGAGATGAAGCAAGGGAGGGAAAAAAACCACACACACATACTAACACAGAGAGAGAAAACACATTTTTTAAAGCTGACTTTATTTGTTTGTTTCTACCTTGGTTTATAAATCAATCCCACATCAGTGACAGAACAAAAGTGGCTCCGGAGACAGGAAACAGTAACAGCTGGAATATTTCAATTTCTTTTTTAGCCGCGAAGTAATGTACTGTCAGTCAGAGGGTTCGCTACCACAGACAAACACAACACAATCACACAAAGAGGGAAACATTAAAAAAACATTAGACACTAATGAAAATGTTCAGTGACATTCAACACTGACAACACAACATGTGTATTTTGTATTTCTATACAACAAATCAATGAAGTATTCTTCTTGTCCTTTATACGCTGTGAAAAAGTGATGACTGTGTTGTCAAGGTGAGAGAGGACAGGTGGTGATTGTACCAATCAGAGATTTCATGGACCATGTGACACTGTGTGGTCAACAGTCAGTCAGCACATCTGACTTTTCACATTTAATTTAATTAGACTCTTCCTGTAAGTTAATTAGTCGATACTTGTTCTCAGTGGACATGTTGTCTATACTGCTGAGATGGTTCTGGTGGAAGATCTTGTCAACATCCGTCTCCCCTCTTTCTTCCCTTCACATCATTAACCCCACGCTGTATCATACAGGTATTACAGGTGTTACATGTCCTGTATGTGCTGTAGGACTGTGACCCGGCTGTTTTAACGCCACCATCTGCCTTATGCAGAACCTAAAACACTTTTTTTTTTTTGAGGATCACCTCTACAATTTAAAATAAAGTTTTGCAGGTTTGAACAGCGTTTGGCTGCACAGCATCAGTTTCTAATGACTGAAAGAAAAACACTTTTGAAGCTTGATCCAAACAATCCAACAGTACCTCATATCTGAAATATCCTGCATTTGATTTTATGATACATGCGTGAATGTTCCCACAACTTTGACCTATTGGTGGTGCTAGAACACTTGACGCACAGACATGAAACTTGGTGAAAAGCATCATGGGAGTGCCCCCTATCAGTGCGCCAGAAGAAATTTAAAACAGATGATGACAAAAAAAGTACCAAACCAGATGCAGAGACGTAACCTAAAAAACTATATGTGAGCATTTACTGTAAGAACCAAGTATAAAATATATGCACCATAAACGTGGGCTCGTAGCTGCAGTTACAGTTCATGTCTCCATGAGAATAGATAGTGACAGTTTAAAGGGCCTCTTGTAGGACCGGTACTCCTGTAACTTCCTGTGGACAAGTGCAGGCTTTTATCTGAGACAGAGCTGAAGAGCCACAGATGAGACTGATACCACTTAAAGAAAATGTCTCAGACAGTCAGAGTGACCTGGAGCTTAGTGCGTCCATCTCTTTGAAGGAGGACGGATACCAAAACTTGATAACACGTGTGGATGTTTCAAAGGTCTGACCGAGGGGCAGCTCTGTCGGTACTTCTCTTAAAACTCAACACTCAAAAAAATAGTTCCTATCAGAAGAAGACAGCATCCACTTTCCTGTAACTGAAAGGAAATGGGAAACCTGAGAGCAAAAAAATAAACTGACTCACTAAACTGGAGTTTTTCAAACACATGTAACTTATTCTTTACATTTTTTTTTAATCTCTATGTCATGACACTTGAATATTATGGGATATTTAAGGTGATCAGATTTTTCTTTCATACAAACAGGAACAAACTCAGAGCCAGAGGATGAGACGGAGCTGCTGCCATTACTGACAGGAAACAGAAAAGGTTTTGACAGCTGCCGTGGGAAGGAGGCAGAAAATGGGATTTTTTTGCTTTGGTATTATTAGACCTGGTGCCTGCTTTGACTTTTGTTTTAAGAACCACAGGATCAAACTCAATCTGTTCATGTGTGAAAGAATATTTGTTGTTTAATGTGTGTATTTTATTCCATTCTTCCATTTATTCCCCACATCTCTTTCATAGAGATTCTCTTCCTCTTCCTGCTGATTGATCAGGATTAGTCTGCGTGATGTGTTCTTATATATTATGAGCAACATGTTCAGTGTTAATATCTGAATGTATTTATCTTTTGCTCCTTCATGCAAGTTGTATATGACACTATTTGTCCTCTGATGTATGATATGGATGGATTTAAACAGGAGTGCTTCTTTGTTATGTCTCTATTTATTCATGTTTTCCCGCAGGACTCAACAAGGCTATCATTTCAGCTCGGAGGTCGTCTGGCACTGATTTCCCCCCTGAGTGTCGGACTTGTCAGGATTCAGCTCGGACTCGTGCACCACGGCCTCTCATCACACGCAGTTTGCTGGGATAATGTAAGTGTGATTATCGTCTGACAGCAGATGAAGTCGCATGAATACTTTAAGAGAAAATGTCACATCTGCATCTTCAGCTGCTCTTTAATGTGTGACAGTGGAGACATCTGTAATTTACCAGCCAATCGTTTACATCCCCGTCTCGTCTCTGGGAGGACTCAATGTGTGTGTTGAGGCTTTTCATTGTGGGAGCTGAAGTCACAGACCACTACAG
This sequence comes from Trachinotus anak, assembly GCF_046630095.1. Lineage (NCBI taxonomy): Eukaryota > Metazoa > Chordata > Actinopteri > Carangiformes > Carangidae > Trachinotus > Trachinotus anak. Next base: position 7,255,938 of record NW_027273882.1, on the reverse strand, counting down.
AGTGATGTCGAAGTACAAGAGCACATTAAAACTGACCTTTTAGGCAGTTAACTGACTCACTTATCCAGAGCGAGGAAGCTTCAGACTCCCAGTCAAGGATATTAAAAATAACAATTTGAAGAAAGTCAGGGGTCAGAGGTCAAAAACTAGTGTCTTTTAAAGATATTGTAGAAATGTAAACAAGAGAGACAGAAGTTCACTTTATCATCCTTAAATTCCCAATAAATATTTATACCAAGTCTGTTTCCAGTCTGTGCTTCAGGGTGATGATGCGTTCAGGATCTGTGGTGTTAATCATCCTCCTGCCTCTGTATGATTTCTCTGTACTGTATCATGGTCCGTGTTATTGAGTAACAGCAGCCCGACAGACCAAAACACAAAACCTTCCTGGGACTCTAGGAAAAAAGCTCAGCGGGGTGAAGCCAGTGTTTCTCAGTGTGATGCTTATCATTGCCTCTGTCCATCTGCAGTCATGTTTTTCATGGAGTCATCCTTGACTCATTGTGTTGTGTTCACTGTGATGCTTCTGGTTAACTGTTATTAAACCAGTGCTGAGTGATGTGCAGGTATAAAGTGATTATAGGAAACCACTGCATTAATTTGCAAAGGTCAGATAGTAAAGCAGTTTGCATCATCACCCCCCTATAATATGCAGCGTCAGGTTACATACAGCTGATGACTTGTGAAATCAAGTTATGCGTATGTGATGTGTTTTTACTGAAATTACTGTGATATTTGTGTTGATGCTACATGTGTAATTTTACAAACAAAAGTCCACCAACTCAACAACAAAACCTTTTGATTCAAAATGCAAAATAACTATTAACATTATCAGCTACTAAAAGTGCCACAGAGCAGTATCTCTCAGGGATCAGGAGTAGTATACACAGGCTAACAGGCCAACGAGCCCTGAGTCTGTCTCTGGTGCATGAATGAATCCTGCCCTTAAGTTTCCAGGATTCTTCAGCTTATGTGAATCATTGAGGAAGAGCGAGGGTGTGTGAGAGCTGGTGGCAGCCGAGCGGAGTCAAGTCAAGTACACAGGTCATACAGGTTTGTACAAGTTTGCACAAACAGCCTGGCTTCGTTTAGAGTGAGAAATAAAACACTGCCAACACTTCCACAGCTAAATAACACTGACTTACTTGTTTGTTTAATACAAATAGAAATTTAGAAGTGGAGACTGGTGTTTTTCCTGCTAAATTTACCTGCTAAAAGGATGAGCTCAACTGAGATAGTCTCAGGTGTCTTTAGAGTTGACCCTGTTTCTTCAATTCTCCGCCTAGATCTTTCCCCTGCTGGTCCTAAATTTGATCTGGCAACTTCTCACTCAGTCCTCTGAGAGCAGCTTCAGCTTTGTTTGTCAGGAGGACTGACATGTTTCCCTGAGAGGAGGACGAGGGTATCATGACGCCCACCCTGCAGCCTGGCTTCGAACAAGCAGGTCTGGCTCCTCATCAGGAAACAATACAGCAGAGACTGAAACACAAACAGGTTCGGTGCTTGTTTGTCTCTGAATCATCCTCTGCTGAAGGCCAGATGGTCCCTAGTTTCCAAGGACCTGGAATAGGACCTGGAATAATAAAAGAGCAATAAAACAGCAGCTTCACAACAGGGAAGTTTTAGTAGCAAGAGTTGCAATATCTGAAATGGTGGTTGCTGCATGTAAATCTTGTAGATATGGCAGTAGACTCCCGTGGCATTACTACAGGTCCAGAAGTTATTCTTCACCTGGGAGCAAGAAAAATGGGCGACTGTAAACATCTGAGGGATTTTGACAAGGGTCAATGATTAATAGACCACTGGGTCAAGTGACATTCTCAGTATCAGTACCTGCTAATGGTGTAAGGAAGGACAACCAGGGGACCAATGACAGGGCTCACTGATGCAGCTGAGTCTGGCCATGTTTGTCTGATGATGCCACAGAACAGCTACTGTGGCTCAAATCAGCGTGATCAGCGTAAATTTGTGGTTTGATTCCACACTCGATTCAGGTGGGGACCAGTTTGACTGGACAGTTATTCAGATCCACACTGTTTGTGACATGACGCTGGTCATGTCACAAACAGTGTGGTGTTTGGCCTGTGATCTCCTGTTTGGTCGGCGCCGTGCTTCAGTCGGGAACAGGTGCAGATATGTACACTGTAAAGAATTTATCACAGTGATGCATTTATCATGTTTTCTCTGAGCTTTCTGAGGCTAAAAGACAAAACTCATATTAAATATGTATGTGTGGTGTTTCCTCAGGCATCACTGTCCTTTTTTTCTTCTTTTGTGCTTTCAGGAGGTTTTAATTCTCATTTATGTTCCAAATACATGTTTATCAGATGTTTAAGATGTTAATCTGAATATTTCATTTTTATAAAACTGCACCAGGCAGCTGCTGTAATCAATAACATATCTATTCAATCGTTTAACGTTTGGAAGATGATGCTTTTCCTGCTCGTGTTCATGTTTAATTTGAAGTGACCTCACAGGGAGACCAGACTTCCTGCCTTGGCCAGAATCTGAATTATTATTTTAATCACAGCTGTGTTTGCCTTTATAATGTGTCTGCTGTCTTGTGAAGTAATGACCGACAATGGGAGGAACTATTAGAGCCATTCATTGTGCTGGCACAGCTACAGTAAGCTCCTCTTGATTTAGCCAATAATTTACCTCTTTGCAACTGATACATCTGTGAAGCTGTCCGATAAATATTCACTACCTGAGGAAGAGGAGTGGAGGTTTGGGGACGTTCTGACCTTGAAGTCTTAAAAATTGATATTTTACTGCTTTTACAAAGGCGGTTCTAGACTGATATGAGATGAGTTGTTGTGTAGTTCAGACGTTCATGACCCTCTTTTTTGGTTTTGAGTAAAAAGCCTTGGCAACTATCGCGTGGATTGTGATGAAAATTGGTTCAGACATTCATGTTCCCTTCTGAGTGAATTGTAATCACTTCGGTGATCCTCTGAGTTTTTGTCCGATGACCAAAATCCTTCATTCTATTAAAATACATAGTTAAAAACGGCCAAGATGTAAAAAGTGTATTGTAAAAATGTGGCTTAAAACTTGGTAGCTTCTGGTAGACGAACTGTTACCATGATTAAAGTCACAGATTTCTCTTCAGGACAATTGAAGTACACAATTTAACAGATTAAATAACAGTTTTGGTCGATTTTAGACCTTTTAATATGGAAAAGTAAAATATTACACCTTTAAAATCTTAGTCTTAAAAGGAACCAATAATTATAGATGTTAAGTGCAGTAAAAGTCATTATATTTCCCTCTGAAATGTAGTAGATTATACATATAAACTCAAGTGCTTAAGTAATGTAACATTATGCTGAAGTACAGCACATGAGTGACTGTACATTTTACTGCTGACATCAACTTTTACTCAAGTAAAAAAGTGAACCCAGGACTTTGCTGCTGGATGTTTCTTCTGCTGTTTCCACGCTCACACTTTTCCTTCAGTTAATGATGTGAATACTTGGTCCACCTCCGCCTGGGTTCATCACAGGCACGTCGGAATCGCCCGCATCCTTTCAGCCGTGCAGAGGAGAACTCACACTTGCAGCAGCTCATCAGGACTCTTGTGTCAATGGGACTGATGCTCATCGTGCTGCAGGAGGCAGATACTGTAGGTTCCTGGTAAATTATTCATCACGGCAGCGTTTCCACCACCAGTTCATCACATTACAACGCTCATGCAAAATTCAAGGAACGGGGCATGTGTTAGCTGCGATGAGGTGATGCTAACTGATGTACAGGCAGTTTGGAGGAGCTTAAGTGTGTTTCCAACTGAACACACACACACATGCACACACCCGCCCACTCACTAACACACACACACACACACACACACACACACACACACACACACACACACACACACACACACACTCCTCTCCTGTCTTCACCTTTTGTGTGTGGATTCATTTCTTTGTCTTTTTTTTTTGTTGTTGTTGTTTCCTGTGCGTCGACCTTGTGGCAAAAAAAGATTCTGTAGAGATTTGTTTTGTGTTTTTGTATGTTTCCACTGAGCTTTACCTCGCCTGCATGTATAATCACATATTTTTCTTTCCTCTGCTCCCTGAGCTTTGTCATCCTACTTTTATCCATCTATCACCATCAAATATATGTTTATTTCTTAAGGCTTATTCGAACTGTAGTTGCTGGATTTTTTTCTGCAGGTATGAGCAAACTTTTTGTTTGATTATTTTTCTTTTAGCAGTTTGTCTTGAACTTTTAGCTTGACAGTGTGGAGCAACAGGAATCAGGGCTGAGGATTGGATTGAATTGAACTGAACAGGAAAAGAGAAACAACAGCATCAGCTGTTTCTGCAAAAATCTTCATCTGTTCAAGTGACAAAGATGCTGAGATTCTGGCCTAACATGCTCCTGCGTCCTCGGCTTGAGTCTGCCCAATACACCTCCTCATCGGGGCAGATTCTGGCTGATATCCTCCAGTACTGGCTGAGATTTTGTGTGGAAGATGATGTGGAAGCAGCATCTGACAATCATGCTGTATATGGGCCAGATTCGTGCTGTGGAACTGGGCATGTACTGAGCCAGACGTCTACAAGCATGTGGGCCAAGTATGGGCCGGATAATTATGTGGGATTGCAGCAAAAGCAATATATTTATATCTTCTTCTCAGGTTCAAAAATTCTTTATTGTATATGTTCCTCTTTTTATCATTGGACCATCTGTAACTCCCACGCACTTCAACATAGAAACTCTATTTAAACTTAAAGGTTCAGCCCAATTTGAATATTATTCAGTCGGATCTCGGAGCCAGTCCCTGGCTCTGTGCACAGTCTGCAATTAGTAAGTAAAATACTTGTATCTCCTCCTCTTCACTCATCACACTGGTCTCCAAACAAACCCAGACTTCGGCAGAGCAGGAAATTTCCCCCAGGTCGTTATATCCTGGTTGCATGAAGAATTTTTACTTTCTCATCAGATATCCTATTTGATGGGAAGATGGGTCACTGGCATGTAGTGATGGTGAGATGAAGCTTCATGAGGTACTGAACCAGTCCAGCAAAGTGGTTTGAGAAAAACTCCCTGATGCGTGAATACAAACGTTTTTACACAACAAATTAATTCTATATATATATGTAATATATTATAATCACACCTCTATAGTATTAAAAGCAATGTATCAAATGTGTCAGACCAGTTAGGCTCAATATCTGTGTTTTGATTTAGGTGTGAAAAGTATTAATAAAATGTAAACAGTTGAGTTATATAGAAATCCACCCCTGTACAGGTGTCATGAAGGAGGAAATGATCTCTAGAGAGCAGAACAGTTTCTGTCCCAGGCTGTAAACATGTTTCTTTCTGCTGTAAAGTTGCACATTTGAACATGGGAGTCTGTGGGGACTGACTCACTGTTGGAGCCAGACTCTAGTGGTCATTAGAGGAACTGCAGTTTTCAGTGTTTAGTGGATCTTGTCATTTGGTTAAAACAAGCAAAACCACCACAAAAGATGGTAAAGCTGAGAGACGGAGGCTGTTTCTAAATAAGAGGAGATTTTCTGCTTCAGGATTGACATTTTCACTGTGAAATAAAGCTCATCTACACGTGGAAACCCAAATAGGCGTTCCGTTTTGCCCTTTTCTACAGAGCAAACTGGAAAATTAGTAAAATATATTGAATGAAATATCACAAATGTGACTTGCACCTTTGTTTTTCATCAACAGCAGGAGAAATAATCACAATCAGTCTGTGTTTCCTTTAAAAATCACATATTTTCTGGACGACGACAAATGTGGTTTCTTGTTTTAGAATAAATCCCCTGTTAATTCTAGAAACAGGTACAGTGACGTTACATCACCTCTACTTTCATCTATATTCCAGTCAATGGGTTTATTTGGCTTCTGAAGCATGACACATTTCCAGCAGAGCCTGTGTTGCCATGGTTCAGCTGGGAATCAAACCATGGAAACGGTAATCAGGGCCACAATGGTCTGATCGATTTCAAGGGGAGCCAAAAATATTAATTTCTGAACAAAGGAAAGAATGAGCTTGGCTCAGGGTCTGTCAGTGATGACTCTGAAAGAGCTTTTTTCTAATGTTGTCTTTTTTTGTGCAACAATGAAGATGAAGGAGGCTGTTCTATGCTAGACAGTTCAGACCTACTGGCAGATTTAAAGACTTTGGTGGAAAATGAAAATATCTAGCATTTGTGAAAAGTCAAAATTGTTTAAATTATAAACCAGTGGCAACATATTTTGGTGTAAGACAGCAGGTAATGTATCTGAACTAGAGAGCAATAACACAACGTTTACCTCTGCTGAGGCTTCACAGTCCTATAAATCTGTTATTTTAAAGAGTAACTCTGGTCATATTCTACATTTTTCTCATTGTCATAAAATCCCATAAAATGACAAAAACCAGTTGGGATCTACTAATAAATATTCTGTGTATCAAAGCCTGATATATCTTAGTGCTCTGTGCTCCACTGTTCTACAAACTACACCATCCTACTGCCTCAAACACTCACTAGAGCATCAAATGTAGATTAATCCGCCACTGAAAATAGTCCCCAACAAAGACACTATTTCCTCCTGTTTGAGTAAGAGACCAGGTTCACATCCAGAGCCTAGAGTCCGTGGTTTAGGCAACAAAAGCTCTTTGGTCACTGTGAACTTTTTCCGTGTTAAACCAGACCAGGATCTTTCTCTGACCTTAACTCAGTGCTGTGAGAGTCTGAACAAAAAACTGTTTAATAAAGCTGGAGTCACAGCAAATGGAGATTGTCCTACAAAAAATCAGATGTTTTGGTGGTAAACAAACATGTTGTCTGTGAACATTGTAGAAAAAGTATATAAAACATATTTGTGTATTTATTGTTGCAGTTTAGTTGTCTATAAATGTCATTTTTAGGAGAAAGGGTTGTCTGGTGCTACAAGTGGTCAAAACCTCCTCAGGACACTTTCAAACGTGCGGTGGCTGATCTATAACCATGAGCACATCTTTCCCAAATTGACATCTGACCTCAGTGTGAGCACATTCTGCCGGAGGAGAAGTCCCAATGAAAACTGTCAGGTCTGTTCATCATTCACAGTAAAGCAAACGTAGTTTCTGCAGAGAGATGTTGCTGTTAAAGTTTGTCTTGAGGTGGAGGAGAAATCTCATAAAACTGAAATGATCTGCAGGGGTGGATACCACGAGAAGAACGTGGGCTGAAATCAACCCTCTGGTTCCTCAGCTCATCAACTTTTCTCCAGATTTCATTAAAGGGTTTCAAATATCCTGCAAACAAACACGACCTGAAAACACAACTGACTTATTTCTTCTAATTATAATATTCATCCATTCTCTTAACCACTGGGAGGTCATTCTCCCAGCATGCACTGGGTGGTCAGGACACCGGCCTGTTACATTCACTGGCTCCCACACAGCTGCAGTAGTGGTGTTTCCCTGCTCCATGCAACATTAGCATACAAAAGAAATCTCCATTCTTTATAATGATACCATATTTTTCAGTCAAATTGATTTAAATTATTATTTTTCCAAATATTGTTTAATTCTTGTTTTTTATGTATTTCAGAGGAAAATAAACTTCAGGTGATGATTTTTTAAAGTTTAAGTGTTTGTTAATGTAACTGTTTAAAACACTTTGCATCACATGAAGATATCAAATGCAAAAACTGCAATAAATCCACACTGTAACATAACATACTGAAGAAACCCCATTATACTGCATGCACATCAGCTGTGCACATCAGTATACAGCATGATCCCCCTCATGGAGAAGAATGTATAGATTCAGAGATGCAGCAGAGAAATGCTGTGGGAAGCAGGCGTGCTTTTCATTACACATTCATAACTTACATTTTCCTCATAGTTGGATTTTTTTTTTTCTTTCTCAGCCCGTTAATGAAGTTACAAAGCGTTAACACTGTCACGCGGCACATCCATCGGCTCACATCTGTGAAATGTTTTATCATCACCAAGCAAATTACCACAGCAGATTCTGACAGCGATAAAAGAAATGTCAGCTTGTTCTTTGTCCCGGTGTTTCACAGAGCCACATTCAAGCAGATGTTTAATTAGAAAATTGAGGAGATGAGGGCAAACTTTCATAACCTCGTGATGCCATTGGCCTTTTTTATTGATATTTTTTCAGTTTTCACAACAGCAGCAGTGTTTTTTTGTTTTTTTTTGTGCTCCAAGTGTGTTGGATTTTGTCCTCCAGAGCAGGGCAGTTACACGTGTGCATCGCCTGTGTTGTGCAGAAGCGTTGTACAGCAGAAGCTAACCTGGATGAGATGCAACGTCCATTGGATTGACAGAGCCACCAGATGAGTTTCACACTGAGCTGATCAATACTGTACACAAAGAGACTATTCATCACAGAGCTGCAGTGGAGCAGGAGGGCTGCAGAGTAACTTGGCTGAAACACCCAACATGGCGGCCGAGAAAGACTCATTTACACGACAAGATGAGAACCAGAATCTCTGGCAGTATTTTTCTTTTCTTTTTTTTACATTTCATGAAAGCCTTTAAAAGGAACTGTTTGTTATTTTCAGCTTTTTGCTGAGAGTTAGATGAAAAGACTGACACCACTCTCATGTACGAATGTCAAGTATGAACCTGGACTCAGCTAGCCTCGCTAGCTAGCTGTTTAAAAACTACAGTTACCACCGCCTCCGAAGCTCACTCATTAACACGAATCATATTTGTATAATTCATACACAAAATAAAATGTAAAAACAATTGAACTGTGTAACTATTTGCTGTTGTTCGCCAAGAAATAGCTTGATGCAACAAACTCCCTGCAAACCCACATTTTACATTTCAGAGTAAATAAACCAGATGAAAATTAAATACACACTATGGTTACATTGTGAAGTAGCGTAGGATCATGGGAGTTGTTGTCTTCACCACCATTGCCATTATGGCAGTCAGCTTCTCCAGGTTTGGATTCCTTCAGTATCAGTCATTCAGGAGGATTTTACCAGGAGCTGAATTATCCACAGAGGTCTCCTCCCATCCAAAATAGATGGACTACGTGACTAAATCTGGCAAAAACACTGAATAAAGCTGTTTCATGTTAAAAATCTGAGTTTCTCTGATGTAATTTGGTAGACACAGGACGTCTCGGAGCAGCTGGGCGCTGTTTGCTCAGCTTGTTTCTCTGATAGCTCAAGATCTGATGACTAAAATCCTTCATTAGGATAAAATATATAGTTAAAAACAATCAAGATGTAAAAATGGAGAAAAAGTCTATTTTGATGCTTCTGGCAGACAAACACAGCACTGACTGCAAAGGCAATGTGATGCTGTCGACTGGAGACCAAATGAAATGGACCATTTCTATTTCTAACAATTGAAAATTATTGGAAACATTTGGGATAAAGTAACTCAACAAAATATGTAACAGATTAAGTCTTTTAACACATTTTAATGTGGAAAAGTTACATATTATACCTTTAAATATTGAGCTTTAGAGGCGTTAGTAGGTGTTAGAGCTTTGAAAGAAGCCAGGTTAGACCCTCCCCCGCTTCCAGTCTGACTGCGTCCTGACTCGAGCTCCGTACTTAGTGAGGAATTGCACCAATGTGTTGGGGAGTTGTTACGTAAGAATATGTGAAACAGCTGTATGAGGCCTTCAGTGCCTTGAGTCAGCCTACAAGCTTGAAAAGTAAAAAAATCTCATCTCTGCTGCAGGCCTCAGGTTACATTAGCTGCTACTAGCATAACACACCTGAATCTCCATCCAGACTGGTGACAACTGAGATGCATTATGGGTAATGCAGGTGCCAGGTTTTGACAAGCAGTGAGTGGTTCTGTTGCATCAGTTTTGTTCCTTTTTTTAAAGAGGGTCTATATAGAGTCCGACAGCGCTAAAGTGCTAACTGGTGCTAACTGTGGTTTTCACACACACGAGACATGAGAGTGGCATCGATTGTTGCTTCTGACTCTCAACAAGAGAACAAAAGCCTGCGTATCAGTCAAAATCCTTCCTTTAAAATGATAAGACAGGGTTCCTACACACTCTGGAGGTCCCACTCTGAATTATTGCCTGACATGTGCAGGGCTGTGGCTCAGGCTTTAGTTAGAGGTCAGATTTACTCAAACACAACCCTGACTTCTTACTCACCACCAACAACAAAAGAAATCTGATCTGAGTCTGAGTTTCCTTTGCATTTTATACATTTATTTATATTTTAAATTTTATATTCTGTATTTTTTTATCTCCTTGATTCAAAAACAGACAAATGCTTCTAAAAATCCCTTTAATTTGACTCTAAACCTTAAAATGACTCACCGTCATGAGAACGTGACCTCAGGTTGTCAAATCCCCGAAAATTCCCAGGAACAAGACCAAGGTCATGACCTCAGAGTCCTCAACCGTAGCTACAGCCCCGCACGTGTCTAACATGATTTCCACTTGGGTCCAGCACTTTGTTGTTGTTGTTGCAGTTTTCATATCTTCTCCTCTCAAGCTGTTGGCAATCAGTCTCTTTCAGGTCCCACAAATGTTCTTCTGAGGGCTCAGCAGCTGCAGCTAACGCTTGACATTTAACATGTGAGAGTTTGGCGGAGGAAAGCGGGTGATTGTGATCAGAATACTGTGACATTTTAGAGCGTTTTTTTCTTTTCTTTTTAAAAAAAAAAAAAATCTTCCTCTACAACTTTTTCCGAGTGTGGAAGACACAAATGTCAAATTCCAGCAGACGACTGTAGGAACCCTGTTTTATCAGCCCCTGTTCAACTGGATCTGGAGATGATTCTGAATTTGCATGGCACATCAAAGCTAATATTAACAATTAAGAATGCAGATAGATAGACCACTGGCTCTTCATCCATTCAGAGTTGATTTTTACAGTATGATTCCCATCCCACTGAGCTGAATCCAGACTCCTTTAAGCAAATGAAGGTAAAAACTACACTGATGCATAAAGATTCGTACATTTACACTCACTTCAGAGCCTTGTTTAAAGTGAACGTCAGCCACAGCGAGAAGAGGAAAGAAAACACATACTCTGGCCACGAGAATGAACCAAATTTTGATCTTTTTCTCAAACTGAAATCATGCTTTTTATCTCCATCTGGGCCAGGCACGTCTGAGGAACTAAACTAAAACATGTTGTAGGCACCAGTATTTCCCCTTATTGAGTCAGGAAACAGAACACAAATCTTATTTTTTGCCCTTGGGGCTCACGGTAGCTTAGTGCTAAGCTGTTTGTGCTTACAAGCCAACTGAGGTTGACTGTCAAACTCATATGGCAAAGTGAGTCTGTAGGCTACAGTCCAGTGCAGCACGTACAGGCGGGGTGGGGGTGGAGGGAGGCCCCTGCATCTGGGGCTATGGGCTTTCTCCAAGTCATTATAATAACACTATCAACTGCAAACCAGTCACAGCAGCTTCCACATCACAACATCCACTGCTATCGCTCCTCTGCACCGGCCGGAACAGAAATTCCACCAGTCAGGAAATGACAGCCATTTACCACCACTCAGGGCCATCAGATAGCACAATGCAGACTGGGTGGCAGGTCGATGCACCCCCACAGTCCTCTGCACCGTGGAAGCTCAGTCTGCAGCCACATTATCATAAACAATCTGGATGTTGGGGATGGGGCCCTCAGGGGAGTGACATATTTGTGGGTGATGGTGGGTTTGATTCAATTTCTGGCATTACACAGATGATTGGAGAAGGGATTTTTTTTTTTTTTGGGGGGGGGGGGGGGGGGGGGGGGGTAATGGCTGGTAATCATCGCTCATGCCCTGCAGCATCTAAACCGTATTAGTTTGTGGAAAGCCTGCTTAAAGTCCTCGTTGGACATGGTGTAAATGATGGGGTTGATTAAGGAGTTGAGGTAACCCAGCCAGGTGAAAATGTCAAATAGCTCCGGGTGGAAGCAGGACTCACACACAGGCACTAGAAGAGTGTAAATGAAAAACGGGAGCCAGCATATGATGTAGGCTCCGAGGATTATTCCCAAAGTTTTGGTGGCCTTCTTCTCCCTGGCGGCCGAGATCCGCTTCTTCTCCAGCAGCGCGTCGGACACCGTCACTTTGACTTGGCTCACGTTTGCGGACGAGGTAGTGTCACAGGAGGAGGCGTCGTTCGTCCCGTAGTTCAGGGAGGTGGTGGACGCCACCGAGCCGGGGGAGTTGGTGATCAGGTGCGCCGAGGTGAGCCTCTTCCCCGGCTTGTTGTGCGACTGCTTCAGGATGCGCTTCCGGGCTTCCACGTAAATCCTCCCGTACAGGGCGATGAGCAGCAGCGTGGGGATGTAGAAAGCGCCGAAGGTGGAGTAGATGGTGTAGAAAATGTGGTCGGTGTTCACGTTGCAGCTCGTCACCTCCTCTGCTTTCACCTGGCGCCAGAAGAAAGGCGGCAGGGAGATGGAGATGGCGATCACCCAGGCGGTGGCGATCATCCCGGCTGCGCGCCCCGGCGTGCGCTTCTTGGAGTACTCCACCGCGTCCGTGATGGCCCAGTAGCGGTCCAGCGCAATTACGCACAGGTGGAGGATGGAGGCGGTGCAGCACGTTATATCCGAGGAGAGCCAGATGTCGCACACGACCTGGCCCAGGGTCCAGGTCTGGCTGACTGTGTACAGCGCGCTGATGGGCATCACCAAAATGGACACCAGGAGGTCCGTGACCGCCAGGGAGGCGATCAGAAAGTTTGCCGGGGTGTGTAGTTTTCGGGACTGGTAAATAGTGGCGATGACGAACGCGTTTGAAAGCGTCGTGGCGAAAGTTATGAGGGCTAAGGTCACCGCTAGACCCGCCTGGAAAGCCAGGTTAGTGTCCTTCTCCTCCGCTTTCGACGTGAAATTGGCATGGGTGTCGTTGGTGGAGATGTTCAGCAGCTCTCCGTAGATGGCAGGCGTCGGTTTGAGCTGAGTGGCATCCATCTCCATGCCTCCACCTTGCCTCGTCAGATCCCCCTGTCATTGGAAAGCCTGGAGATCACTCTGAAATCCCTCAGATATTCACCCACCGCCGGCGTTCCTCGTCTTCCGTCAGCGCAGAGTGAAAGCGGCTCCATCTGCGGCAGAGGCGCAGCAGCAGGTATCCAACCATCAGACGACAGGTGCTGGCATGAAGACGCGTTTCTGCCTCCTCTTCTTCATCTTTTTCACTTCACCCCAGCATTTTATTCATTTTTTGATTTTTTGATTTTTTACCGTTTGATCAACTTAAACATGAAATAAAAATGAAACGGCGCGTAAAGCAGCTTTTCATCATCCACACGTCTGTGCGTGTGACATTAGAGTCATTGTCCAGACACCACGGTCCAGTGCTGGAGCAGAAATGAAATCATTTCAATCACCTACATTAGCAGGTTATTAATCCGCTCAGTGTCTCCTCACAAGTTCAGAGCTGCTGAACTGACTCCTGGTTTTATACTGCCTCTCTCTCTCTCTCTCTCTCTCTCTCTCTCTCTCTCTCTCTCTCTCTCTCACCGTCCCACCCATACTCCCCCATCCTCCCTTCCCTCTCCCTCTCTCTCTCAAATGCTAAAATGCTAAAGGGCCTCTTGATTTGTATTTTTTTCATTTTGCTCTCTGATAAAGTCTACCCCTATACTGGATTTCTTAAGGCCAATACTAATATTGATTATTGACAAAATACTGGGCCCGTTTTTTTTCAGGATGGTGTCATTATACACTGGTATTGATGATAACCTTGATATTTAGAAATGAAATATGTATAAGGTGTTAATAATAAACAGGCTGTTCAGCCTCGTGGATCTTTTGTTTATCACCTTTTTGCATTTTCATCATCCATGAAGTGCAATTGTTCTTTTTGTTGTTATGGTTACAGACTCTCTCTCCACCTCCCAGTGAACAGGGCATTTCACAGTGAACTCATCAGTAAAATATAAAAATAATAATAAAAAGGTTCAAAGTTCATTTTCAACCTTGAACGCAGCATTTGACAGAACATCCCCTCCACTGGGTCTATTTAGTAGCTGCTCTGGAGCTTTCAGTCATAACACATGATCATGATTTCCTCAGCTGTCATGTCCAACTCTACAAATGAAAATCAAGTAACAAAGCTGAAAGCTCCAGAACAGCCACAAAATGCACCATTGAGTGGGATTTTATTCTCAGATACCTCAGTCATATCTGTGGCTTTTCAATACTGCTGCAACTTTTTTGCCACTGAGCAGCAGCAAAGGACAGTAACTATACACTAACCACAAAGTGCAGTTGAAAGCCATAAAAAAGCCGGTAAGTGAACCTTGAGTTAAGATTTCCTTTCGTCAAATGAAGGTAAAAAAAAAAAAAATCTTTGCTGGGCTAAAAGTAGCGAAATGTAAAAGTGTTGGAATAAGCATTTAAAACAAAAACCATTTGTATTTTAATTGAGATTATAAAATACCCCCCAGGCTGATAATGTCCCTGAACTCACAGAAAAAACCCGCAGAGGACGTGACCTCACGTGTCTTGAATCATATCTGTGACCAGATCCAATCAGCTGATGAAATCAGTCAAGCCTCTGAACCAGTCCGCTTCTCTGGTGGATCGTACTCTGTGTCCTTCAAAGGAGTCCAACAACGAGCTCCTCAAAATGACATCTGTCTGTTTCAGTAAAGATAATAATAATAACAAATAACTGTGATCAATTGTTATTTATATTTTCTTTATCATCAGGTGTTCTGCTGATCAGGTTTCCAGTTAATCACTGTCAGAAAATAATCATTTCCTACAGCCCAGGGTGAGATCCTCAGACTGCAACAATCAACACCCCAAAACACAAAGAAAGGATTTCTATCATCATTTCATCATTCACATCATATTTTTATTATTATACAGAACAAAGAAGCAGCAGATATTCACATTTGAGGAGGTGGAACCACAGACTTTTCCTTGAAAAATGACTGATACTGTCAAAATTATAGTAAATGAACTCCCCATTTAGCAATATTGATTTAATAGTAAGAGGTTATTAAAACATCATCATAGAAAAATCAGTGCTTCACAAAAAATAAACTTAAAATAGAAAAAAATCAAGTGAACAGTGCAAATTTAGATCAAAAGGACAAAAAAAGGTGAAAATATTCACACACACAAACACATGTATATGTAATTATGTATTATCAATCATCTCCACACACAGCATCTGTATAAATATCTAAATAAATACTGCAAATCTCTCTCTCCACCCCTCTCTTCCTCCTCTGCTCCGTTCTCCTCCTGGACATCTTCCTCCTCTCAGTTTTCAATTATTCCGACACCACATGAATGCAGCGTGTGAGCAGACACATACAGGGTCAAGAGGTCACTCATGTAAGATGGAGAAAGATCATGAATGAGCTGTAAAAGTCATTAGGAGACAGGAGTGATGTGTTCATATTTTTCTTTCAAGTTAGTCCAACTTGAAAACTGTATTAGTTTTTTTTTGAGGAGTCAGTCGGGGATTTCATCCCTTTCGGCAAACAATATTCATTTTCAAGTACAATGAAAGTCAGATTTTACACATTAATCATTTATCGTGGCTCATTTCACTCTCACAGCGTGTCCAGATCAGGTAGCTCTATTGTGGCCATTGTATTAACCCTGTAATGCCTGACCCCAGAAATAATGGACAGAAAATTCAGATTTCTTGAATCTGGAACCTTTATTTGACCCTTTCATAAAATTTGAAAAAAAAAATTACAAAAAATTATTTGCATATAGGTTTTTCCAAATTTTATACACGATTTTACTACATACTAAAATGCAAAAAAATATGTAATTATAACTTGCTTCAACAGATTAAGTGTTCATGTTAGAATATTACTAAAAATTTCAAAGAAAATGTCGCTGGAAAATCGTAAAAATCGCAATTTTCTTGACCTTGACCCAGTGAGTTGGGAGCTATCTGAAGGTGGCCAACTTGGATTGTCCCATGTGCTGTGTTTGAGTTGTTGTAGTGATAAAGGATCCACCAGGGGCTGGAAGACAAGCATCAGATTGGATACGAGAGGGTTTTGAGTGAAGTTTTGACCATAAGGTGATGCAGTAGGTCTCAGAAATGCTTGTATCAAATTTGATGCATTTGGTATTATAGGGTTAATCGTATTGGTGTGAATATAGCGAAGCCCCCCTCCATCCTGACCCTCACCTGCGAGTCTCTTGCTGAACCAGTTGCATCATGGACATGACTGGCCTTGGTCTCTGCGAGAGATGAGGAGAGCGTGAGGGGGCTCGGTGATCCAGCAGGACCTCTGTATCGAGCCACTGCTTCTACAAATGGAGACGAGCAGGTCGGGTTGTTTCAGCAGACACCTTGAAACACTCCAAATGTGCTCGGCAAAGATATCTCTCCAGACAGAAGCTTTGCTGCAGGTCCAACTTCACCCAGTGTGAACTTACTGGTCGTTCGAGGAACTTGAGAAATGGCTAATTTGCTAAAGAAAATATAGTTTGCAAATGAAGGATTCATTACATAGAATGTAGTAGAAGCACTGGACGCTGCAGGTGGGCAGATAACAGTGAGGAGAGTTCAATTACTGACTTCATATTATTAATGTCAGGCTTTTACTGACCTCAGCCCCTTGAAAACAAGAAGTGGATTGGGGTCATCTACATAAGTAAAAGTACAGAAATGTTTTACCTCTGTGTGTGTACAGGTACGTGTGGTCCACCCTCTTTCCAGGACCTATGGTACCTGTTTTAGTAACATCTTCCCAAAACATAATCTGTCTACCTTATATTTTATACACGAAAACCTCACAGCTCTAAAGGGCTATTCCACCAATTTAATGTTGCACGTCTATGAAGTTGGTGAAAAAACGTTGGATCGAGCTTTAAAACACTGGACACGATATTTCTTATAATGCACCTGAGCAGTGTGTGTCATTATGCTGCATTCATACGCTGTCAGCAGGATTCATGTATTATTCTGAGTTGGTTCCTGCTGATGTTAGACTTGTATTCATGTTCATGAAAAAGCCTAAATTAGTCACTTGTGTGGTGTTATGCATTTGGAGCAAACCATTAACATGTGAAACCAGATATAAACAGTGTGTAGCTTTTTTTAAAATTTTAAATAAATTGACATTATTGTGTTGGATTTAATATTAGACTGAATTGTAATCTGTGAAATATTGATTTTGGAAAATACTGAACGAAGGTTGATTTGCACTGAAAACTGGTGAACATACAACATTTGACTTTAATGTCTCAGTTACAGACAGAAATTAATGACATGATAAGAAGAAGCTTTTTGCACAAAAACAATGACTCATCTTCAGGAGCAGGTTGTAGATTTATTGTGAAACGTGAACTAGTTTTGTGCTTTGAAAACATTAATTGTTCCAAGGCTCAATATACTGAATAAACGGAATAAAAAAGACTAAAGTGATTTCAAACACATGACACAGGCCACAGTTTGCATGAGGTCGCTCTCACGGCTGCTCCCGGTTGGCACATTTCTCACAGTGGCAGAATTTCCCGGGTCACGTGTTCCGGGTTAACACCTGTGCAGCGGCTAAAGCTAAACTAGCATCGGAAGCGCTGGTCTGTCAACTTTAAATGGGAGGAACCGAGGAGGACAGACGGCGGGACATCGAGAACGGGGAAGACCTTTTAAAAGGTAAACGATTAGTTTCACAGTCACCGTTAATGATACGAAGTGGCGGGGTTGTTTAAACCCGTTCACACAGGAGCATCGGTTGTGTTGTTACGTGTTTTAGCTAGCGATGCCAGGTTAGCTTAGAGGCTAACACGGTAAATATAAGTTAAATGAAAAGCTGAGTGTTGTTTTCTACAGTTGTTTGCACCTTGAAGAGAAAGATGAATATAGGAATCCAGGTTAGGCCAAGTTAAAAAAGTGGTTAAAAACAAACCAACAGACAAACAGCAGATTCGTTTTAGATAACGGTGCCAGTTTAGCTTAATGCCTCACAGCTAATTAGCAACAAACATTAGCACACGTATTGTTCTAAAAGTGAACATTGCAGATACATATTGAGGATAAGAATGAGTTTAAGATTCGGGGACAATAATGAACCATGTTAAACAGTATTTATCTGCGTTTATTCCCTGTCCGATAATGGACGCATGTAAAATGAACGCTAGCTGTTGATGAACACGTAAATAATTTCAATCAATTTTTAAGATTTCAAATTATGCCTTTTCCCACCTGTGAGGCTTTGTAGAGGAGTTCATGTTCTGGTTACAGGTTTGAAAGCTTATTAAGGTCTAACATTGATTTTTGAGTTTTATTATAGTTATGAGAATACATTTTCATTAATTTACAGAACTTTATTAAAAATATAGTTTTTTGGGGGGACAGTTTGACTGTGATTAGAAGCTTTTAAAGAAATAGGAAATGCCAAATCTTACACAAACTACACATCCTTTTTTATTTTGGGGTGCAATTGATGATTATTTAAATCATTGATTATTCTGCCATTTATTTTCATGATTCAATTATCTGTTTGGTTTATATATTGTCAGAAATGACTGAAGAATTGGTGTCTACAGAAAGTTTTTGTCGGCACAACAGTCCATGACTTTATGTAGGATGAAGAAAAACTTCAAATCCTAAAAACTGAGACGATCAGACTAGTGATTGTTTGGTGTTTTTGCTGAAGACGTGACTTAAACATTTAAGTGATCATCAAAATAGTTGCTAATCTCATTCATTGATTCAGCGACTAAATATTTCAGAAGTGTTGTGAATTTAATATAATTTACTGAGATTGGAGTCAGACTCCAATCTCAGAGGAAGACTCCACTAGAGCTGCAACAACGGGTAGGTTTATCGAATAGTTGATCAAATTGATTGAGAATTAATAGGTCACTATATTGATATTTGGTTTTATTCTTTTTTATAGCGCCAGCACCAAACATTTGATGGTTCCAGGTTCTGAAATGTGAGGATTTTTTTTTTTTTTTTTTGTCACGCATGAAAGTGAAATGAATAACTTTGTGTTTTTAACTGTTGTTTGGCTAAAACAAGAAATTGTAGGACAGGGAAGTTACAACAAGTGTTTTTCACAATTCTCTGAAAATTTACAGAAACAACAATTAAAAAAACAATCAGCAGATAAATCAGTAATTAAAATAATTGTTAGTTGGAGCCCTTTTGTAAACTTATATTTATTATATTTAATGATGAGGCTTGGTGGAGATTGCATTTTGCTGCAGTTAACCTGAATGTACCCACCTGAAATCTTTACTTTGTGCTGGTTGCCATCCTCAGAATCCGTCCCCTCGGCAGGAGCGAGTCAGGAGGTGTGGTTTTTCACGAAAGCCAAACTCGCCCTGGCAGTGACCATAATAAAGAACAAGCCTATGGGTACGAGTGGCCGAGAGATTGCTGAGGCCCTGGCCTGCAAGCTGAGGAGCCAGGATGAAAACTGGAGGAAAAAAGCCCAGGGGCTGCAGCAGGAGCTGCTGAAGCTGCGACAGGAGCTGCTGATCGCCAGGGTGACGT
Organism: Trachinotus anak; assembly: GCF_046630095.1. Lineage (NCBI taxonomy): Eukaryota > Metazoa > Chordata > Actinopteri > Carangiformes > Carangidae > Trachinotus > Trachinotus anak. The sequence continues at coordinate 7,236,542 of NW_027273882.1, read as the reverse complement.
CAGATACAAAGAGCACCACGGAAACGGCAGGTGGGCCTTCCTCCATGTACGTAGGTTACTAAAAATAAGATGAATATTAGTCCTTTACCCTGGTAGCAGACTTGTTGGGTGGTAAGTGTTGCATTCATGAGAAAATGTTTTAGTTTACCAAAATCTTTATCCTTGAAAAGTCGCATGATTTATTCAGTGGCCTGCAGAGGAGCCAGTGAAAGGTGAGCTCGTGTCCAGAAAGTGCAGGCAGTTTATAAAGATATACGAGCAGAGAGGGTATCTGTGCTGATGCCTTTAGTCTGAGGAGAGGATATCTCAGGGACAGACACAGTCTGACATGAGTCCTCACAGGAACTCAGACACTGTCCTCAGGTTATCACACCAGGCTGCTAATGGTTCCTCACACTAAGCTCCTGAATGTTGATTTGTCAGGTTTAGAGCTCACTGTGCTTGTTCCTCCTTTTGATGAGGTCAGTGTGTGTTTTACAGACTGGAAAGTCTGTTTCTTTTATCCATTCATACATTTTCTGCTGCTTATCCAGGTCCAGGTCGTGTTTAATGATTTATTAGTTATATTTTTATGAATTATTGTTATACACTGCTGGTGAAAATCACATCGTCTCCCAGCTAGTTTTCATTAATGTCTTTCATACTTGGCCAGAATGACCATGAAAAGGTTTTAATTGAATTCTGTCTGGTGTAAAAATGTCTTAACTTGTTGAACTCTGCAGAAACTGTGTTCACTTCCAAACTGAACAATACACACTTTGTATTTATACTTGCATCATTCCATATTGCTAGTATTTAAAGCTGAGTGTTCATTTCTCCCGTTGCCAGTGAAGCACTTGAAGTGACTTCACACTTCACTTCACTTGCAAAATATCATGACTGATTTAAATGATCTTATCATTCATGTCTTAGGAATAGTTGGCACTGCAGGCAGAGGTTATGTTATCTTGAAACAACACTCCACTCCATATGAACACACACACAGACACACACACAGTTGTAAATATTGCTGCCTTTATGACAGCATTTGTTCCAAGGAAAACACTTGTCCTCCTAAATCTAAAACCCCCAGGGCTGAGGGGAGACATTTAGGAGTACAGCCTGTGGAAATGATAACCAAGGTCCACCTGTTCTCAGAATTATGAGCTGCGACACCTATAATTTAGAGAATCCCACTAATGGGATTTTACAAACTGAAAATATAACAAAGGGTCAAAGTACATCTTTACTTCTTGCATGCTTGTCTGAAAAGCATTTGTACTGACGTAGTAAAATGCATATTTTTGTGTGGATATGCTGCAAACGAGTGTCAGTTTGACAAACCTTGTTTGTGCACTTCTATTCTTGGTTTCGCATTAGTGTTTTCCCTCGATGTGTCTTCAGCAGGAATGTGTCACTGCAGCAAAAACAATACATATACATTTACAGAGAAGGTGAAAGTATAATCTCACACTGTTTCTGGCTAAAATAAGAAGTGTGGTCCTAATGTTTTGATGTTTATGTAACTATGTGAAAAGAGAAATCTCTTTTTTTTTCCAGAATAGAGCCATAACAGGGCTGAATAAGAGACTAAATATAAACTCTGTGGTTTATGGGAAACAGTTTGCCCTTGTGATTACAGGGATAATATTGGAAATAATTGACTGTAATTATGATATAATTATATGATGATCAGCATGAATGATAATTTATATGACAATCTAATTGTATCTCCTCTGCTAATATTGGATGTATTGCCACCCACAGGCTGGTGCCCTCTTGTCCCACAGCTCCTTTATGAGTGGGGTCTTCTTTAATGTTTTTCACTGACCTCCTGAGCTTCACTTAGTGTTTGAGAGATGGCAGCTGCTGTGGCACTCTGTATGCTCCAGTGTGTACAGCCCTGTGCAGCATCACTGAAATGTTAAATGATTATCTGATGATGATGATGATGATGATGATGATGATGATCTCAGGTTAATTGTAGGGTATTTGATTTTATGTGTAATGAAAAACAAACAGGTTACATAGACTACATTAAAAATAGAGGCCCCAAAGTACAACCTCAGTGCAACAAAACTGAGTCCACCTCTGACCGCTGCAACAAATTGGATTACATCTGTGATTTCCAATTAAGTCTTTACCTCTGAACACCACAGCTTTCCCATCATTGTCTTGGGTTGTGTCCAGTGCCACATGGTGAGAAACTGCCTGAAAAAGACACCAGGTCATCGACGCCCAGGAGGATAATGAAGGGTGTGCTGTTTTAATTACGGTTTGTGCTTAAATATGGGCTTTCACTTCGTTTCATTAGTCAAATTAATTGGCTTCATCCTTCTTGTGTTTTTTCTAAAACAAACTGGACGTTTGTATTGACTTTATATTGTAGTGATATTGACTGTGGGTCTACACTGTATGACAGTGTATCCTCATGAATCTGGTCTGTGTGTGTGGTTGTAGACTAATGATGGACATGTAAAATCCCCCAGGTCATGACAGTGCAGTGGAAGACATTTCACAGGATCTGTTTGGTCCAGGCTGTGACTCAGAGACTCCTGAGCTCCTACAACTAGACCCCCAGCCCGCCATCTCTGTCCCTCAGCCCCCAGTTCCCCCGGGTCACCACGGAGGTCCTCAGGACAGAGCGCTGCATCCCCACGTGCAGTTCCTCCAGTCACTGTGTGCCCTACACCGAGTCGAAGGGAACAGCAGAGGCCTGGAGGCTCTGTGGTTCAGCCCTGATGGGGATGTGGGGTCGGTGTTGACGGACTCTGTGTGCCAGCTCCTCGACTCAGTGGTGGCGGCGTGCAGGGATCCCCCTCAGCTGGGACCTCCTGACCTCATCCTGCAGGCCTGCCAGGTCGCGGCCCGGGCGATGGACCTCTTCTGCTCTCAGAGGCTGCCGTCGGCGGAGTTCATGAGACGAGTGGAGAAGTCACTGAGGGAGCTGACCGGGATGCTGCTTCACCACAGTCATCAGCCCAGCAGGGTGAGTAACGGGGTCCTCAGGGACGGGATGTTTGCATGGGCACAATATTTCCTTATTAATTTGACCACGGTGGCCGCCCACAGCTGGAAAATTACTCCCATAATTAGAGCAGCTCAATTAAAGGGAAAAAATCATCAGGTCTCTTTGATCGTCTACATAAACAAACATGTTGCATCAGAATCATCAGACCAGAGCGAAATCAGACGGATGTGTTTATGTGATCAAATAGAAATCTGGATATTGTGTTCGTGTTTATTATGACCATACTAATTAACACAACTGCTCTAAAACTATATTTGCATGTGTGAATGTACTGTGAAAAAGCCATTTGTAAGTTAAGATTTTTAGTGCCTTTAGAGTTGATAAAAATTATGCTTTTAACCCTTAATGATATTTTATGTTTAACAAGACGTAAAAACAAAAGCTGAAAGAAAAAAGTAAGTGTTTTTACTGTTTTTGTGTCGGCTGCACAAACTCCTGGAGTGCTTGTCCTTCCTGCTTTTTCTCATCTTTACTTATTTTTTGTTTTCTATAAATACTCAACCTGATTACTACAAAGTCCATATTTGTTGCTGTTAAACTTTACTTGCTTGAACGCTGTCTCTTATATTACAAGAATCCAGTTTCACAGTGAAAGAGTTCAGATATCAGTGGTTATATATTTTGACAGTGTCTTCATTATTTTCCTGAACAGGTGAAAATAAATGTATAAAATATCATGTATACAAAATGTAATAGAAAAACTGAAGAGTATTCAAGGAAAAAGCTGCAAGAAACTGCATTAAGAAAAAAGAGAGTGATGCTCCTGACCATAATAAACCTGACATCAGTAGAAACAGAGAAACATCAGTCAGAATCTGCACATCCAGATCTGGCTCCAGCTGCTGAGTTTGATTCAGATGGGAACAGTTTTATCAGGGAACCCTCACCAGCTTTTACTGTACAAGTTAAAGAAGCAGCAGATTTCTACAGGATTAAAAAAAACACATGTTGGTCACAATGTTTCTAGACACCACTGGACATCCTCTGGGTAACACTGGGAATGCCAGATTAACTTTACCCGAAACAAGTGTCAGTACAACCTAATTTCCCTTGAGCATCATTAAAGTTTCATAAAAGTTTGTTTTAGACAGGATTATTGGTGTTTCTGTAACAATATGTGTTGAATCAGCTTAATGTATTCAGCAGCAGCTGAGAGCTTGTGGGCTAATGTAAAAGTTGATCATTAGTCTGCTGAAAACCAAGCACAGTTTGATTAGAATGAAATGAGCCAAGAACAAGACATTGTCCTGATAGAGTTGAAGCAGCTGCAAAGTGGACACCAGCATGTTGGAGCTGCAACTAATGATAATGTTCAAGCTTTAACATTAAGGGACATGAGTGTAGTGGCTGAGTTTAAAAAAACCTTTCCACCTACCTACCAAACTACTTCCTTATGGTCGTAATACTTTATCACTACATAACAGAGGGCTTTTGAAACATTATAATACAGTGTGCAATTATACAAAATGAAATTAAAAAGTCTTGCTTGACTTTCCATTTTTCTTCTTTAAGGTTAACTTCAACAGTAAACCAGCAGTTTCATCCTTTTTCATAATAAACGGTCTCAAAGTGTCCTTTCCTCTGTCTTTCCCTCCTCTATCCCACTCTCGCCTTTTATTCCTCCAACGTCACCTCTCACCTACTCACCTGACTCGAGTCACAGTGATTGGCTGAGTAGGGTCACATGACCAGTGCTGTGCTGGTTAAAACAGAAACGCTCTGTCACGATTTGATAATTCTCAATCGTTTAAGTCCCAATGATTAGTCGATTAATCGATTACTTGATCAGTAGGAAATTAATTGGGAACTGTTTTGGTAACTGATCGTTTGTCATGCAGAACAAAAACGTTGAACAGTCTCTGATCCCAGTTTCTCAAATGTGAGAAATTGCTGCATTTGTTTGTTAAGAGACATTAGAGATGATTGTTGTGTCATTTTTTTTTTCTCTGGCATTTTAAGGACCAAACTATGTAATATAATAATCAATAGAAAGTGATCATAAGTTTCAGCCATAGTCTACATGGCTCTTGTGAACGAAATACTAAAACAGATTTGCTCTGAAGCAGCATGTAAGTTATCAAATAGAATATAATACTCTTCTCAGTTTCCTTGAACTGAAATAAAGTTCATGTTGTACAATAAACTAAAGCAAAAAAATAGAAATACAGCTTTATAAAACATTTTTACTTTATTCATCTTGTCACTGTGACGTGTCATAACTTTTTCCGAGATGTTTACCAACAGACTCTTTTTCTATTTAGTTTTTTAAGATTGTGTTGTCATGTTTTGACATGAACATCAACAGTTTGGTTGTTAGGAAGGTGCTGTCACTCCAGCTGCTGCCTCAGGGTGTTAATGCAGGTCTTCATCAGGAGGAAGGTCCTCTGCAGCACCAGGCAGTGTCCCATCATCACCTTGAAACGTTTCCATCCTGTCATCCATCTTTGTGACTGTCACATCCCCTTGACCACCTCCTATTTTGGTCACAGGCTGCTTTTCTTTAGAAAGATGTATTTTACCATCTAAGCTCCTGCGACATGAGACAGTACAACTCTGCACTGACAGTTTTTCTCAGTCCCCTCATTGATGACACTTGATTGATTACCTCTGCTGCTTCTTAGGCTTTATTCTTCAAGTTAAAACAGGTGATGTATGTGAAGTAGGTCTGTAACGAACAGTTGTCTTAATTGATTGATTTTTGATTAAGTGTTTAGTCTAAAAAAAAAAAAAAAAAACAAACTCCCAGAGCCAAATGTGAAGTCTTCAAATGTCGACAAGAACTTTAAATACCCGAAAATCTTTAGTTTACAATGATATATAACATAAAAGCAGGAAGTCTTCTCTTCTGAGAGGCTGGAATTATTTTTTTTTTATGTTTTTGGTTGGAAAAAAAAGAAATGTTGAAATGTTTTTCTTTTGATAACAAATGACTAATCAATCTATCGACTTATTGTTTAAGCTATAACATAAACTTTGTGCAGTTTAGTGAGTTGACTGAATGGGATTTGGAACGAGGAGGATTAAGGATGAGAATATTTGTGACTGAGGCCCAATGTTTCATACGTTTGAGAGGTAAATCTGCCACCTTCATCACTGTAAACTGCAGACAGACATAGAAAACTTTATCAATAGCTGATGGTGAATTTTTTATTTTGAAAGAAACAGCAGCTTGTCATTATGTCGGAGTGTCATTTAACAGCACACTTTCAGCTTTGATCCTTTAAAACCCTTGAAGTGATATTGGGAATATTTTCATCACAGTAAGGTGCAGTATCCTCGATCACCAGCTTTAACCTTCAGTCAGAGCTCACTGACTCCATAAAGGGTAAAATTGCCTTCACAGTCGATCATGAAAGTCACCGCCTCACACACGTTACTCTCATGACAGGGCCTGGCAGCTGGGAAATTTAGATGAAAGTGAGCCTGAGTTGACGAGGATGAAGTTATCCCATGTGGCTCTTACTAAATGCTCAGAGATCTCGTCCAGCTGAAATTTTTCTCTCGGGCCATAGTCCCTCTGTCTCTGTTTATCATGACTAATAGTGAAGAAACTGAAGTTTTCTTCTGAAGCAGTGCGGAGATGTTTAGCAGTTGTCAGTGAAACTGATGATGGTGGTGAGGAGGGTTTGAAATAATTTAGATTTAATGAGGACTTTCATTAACGCAGCACTGCTTCGTCCCACAGAGAAACTCTAATGCTCCCACAGAGACAAGTTTCTCTCAGTCTTCATAGGACAGGTTATTTAGAGTGAGACCAATCACAGTAATGTAGAGTCACTTAGAAAAACAGGAATACCATTAGTTGGACTTAATTTGAAAAGACAGACCTTAATTCTGAAGGCGGAGTCAGTGCTTTATCGTTATCAAAGGGAGCAAGTGATAGTCAGAGATTCAGAGATGATGAATAAAACATGTGAGCTGTTGCAGCTAAACTTCAAGCTGACATGTTGTGATAAAGCCAACCGATCTATTAGTGATGTGGGGCTGCTTCAGGGATTCTGGTGTCTGTTATTTAGACTAGAAAACAGGGAATGGCCAGTAAAGTCTACAATGCAGTCCATCCATCAAAAATAAATACTTTCATATCGTATTAGTACAACATGTACAAGGCTTCAGCGTCTGTTACAGGATGATATCGCACATTGAAGTCAACAGGAAAAAAATGAAATGAAGAATACAAGAGTGGGTCCTCCTACGCTCCTGCTGAGAAGGGGCCCTCTGCAATGCTGAGGGTCACTCATATCAAAAATCATCAGGGAAAGCCAAACAGGTTTACCCCCTCATGATCCGCACACCAAGCTCCGCTGGATGATGATGCCACCAGTAACTATTCATGGATGACAGCTTGGTGACAAAGTGAGAGTCCCATGAGATTTGGCACTAAATATAATGCAGACTGTTGCCTCTCCATCATGGCACCTCATAGAGGGAGCTGTGTTTGGAGAGAGATTACACTGTTTAAAGTAAAATCCCCCCTTTGATACTACGACTGTTTTACATCGCCAGTCCACGAGGCTCAGTGCATGTGAAATTAAAGCTTTTGATGTGCTCTTTTGATTCACTCTCCTTCAGCTTGCCTCATCTTTTTGTTTTAGCGAGATTCATTTTATTTTCTCCCAGAATGTATGAGGACGAGGCCTCGGTGAAGGGGCGTGAACGTGATACTCTGAGCCAAATGTGGGCGTGTACGGGCAGAGGACCAGCTTCTGAAATGTGATCAGCTGCGGGTGATGCGGGTCACTGATCTCAGCTGTGCCTGTCGCTCCAAAAGCAGCACCTTGTGGCTGCATCGCATTCTGGTTTATAGAGGCTGCCGTGCCTGGAGAAATTGGTTTCTCTGCCTTTTCTATTATGGATGCCTCATTGTATGATGGGTGAGCGACAATCAAAAAAGGCAGCCTTTAGAAATGAGCCTGTGCACCTTGATTCTGAGGAGTTGGCAGTGAAAGCTGATGTTGATTAGCTACGCTGCTGTGGTATAACTTTTCAGTTCATCATTTTTACAAAAAATACATGTGTATACAGACCAGACAACAAAATGAGCCAAATAATTCAAGGTACTGAACAGCTTGTTGTTTGTGGCCACCATCAGGTTTTGGCAAGAACATTATTGCAAACAATTTATTTTCTGTCTACTGACTAATGAATGTGTCAACAAATCAGCTCAGCACCGTGTATTTCCACCTCTACAGCCATCTGGTAGCTAAGTCTCCTCTCTTTTATGTGGAGAACCTATAGATGAACCAATCCTCCAACCTAAACCATTATTAACCATTATGGTGATGGTTTGGTTGAGTTTAGCAGGAAAATATTTCATGGTTGTCAAAGCAGACTGTTCTTAGGAAATGGGAAACAAACACCAGTCTCCTGTGTCAAAGTCACACATGGTGCTGGTTGCCGTTCAAAAATCCTCGACACCAGAACTAATACTGATAGATTGACTTTGATAACGATTCATAGTGATACTTTTTTCAGTACCAATTTTAGCAAATCCATTTTAACAAAAAGAAAATCAATACAATTTGTAATCAACAATACAAATTTTTAGTTTCACTCAACTTTTATTTTTAACCTCAGTCTCTCTACACACTCAAACTTGCTTGTGTGAATAAACAGCCAATCATCTGCATTATTAGATCTTGGTCCAAGCGTGCTGCGTGCTCATTGGCTCACTGACGCTGATGATATTCACTCATTTAGTCCTTTGGTATCGAATGATGATCTTTGATCCTCAGTATCAAACCCATTTGGTTTGGTTCCAGCTCCAGTTTGTTGACCCAGCCATCCACCCACATGTTGTTCTGTAGAGGTTTGGCAACGTCATGCTCCCTCTGTTTTTGTCTTGATAAACATGAGTCATTGTTTACACGGCAACTACAGGTCCTTGTCACCAAAACATAAACATGGGTTATGGGTCGAGCAAGCAATTGATGCTTTCATACTTGAGAGGAGAGTCTCTCTGGAAAAGCACAGACTGAGATAATAGTAAAATGATAAAATGGGCTTTTGAGGTACCTGGAGGTCTGGTGTCCCAGGGTTGTTCCTTTTTTTTTTTTTTTTTTTTTTTTTTTTGCAGTCTAAATTGAGTAACTATACTCCAACATTTCAGAGTCTCTGTCATTATCCACCAAATGACTTTTCACCTATTTACAGTGAACTTCAGCTGTTTCTTTGACACTTTACTTTGTTCATTGACATCTCAACTGCTTTCGTAAGTCAACTGACAGTTCAACTGCTAACAGGATTTGATCTTGAAATGAAGATTTTAAAGACCTTCAGTAGTTACACTTCAAACCCCCTCAGGAGTTCAGCTTCAGCTTAGACTTAAACTGCTTTACGTGCTTCAACCTCTCCCATTTAACATCTCATGTGCAAATAATTAATATTTTAAGACATTTTAACCCATTTTCAATGAAAGACATCTGCAATTTTCAGTGAGTGCACTTTCCTTTGCTACAGAAAGTTTGTGCTTGCCTGATTTTGTATTTAACTGAACGAGTGCTAAGCCAAGCAACATGTGTTTGTTCACACGTCAAAGCTCTGACTTTGACCACAGAGCTTGATGTTATCTACCACACTAAGCATTTTAATTTGTCCAGTAGATAACCTTCCTATGATTTACATAAAAATTCTTTTTAACTTGCTCAGTGAGGGCGTTGCTGACGACTTTGAGGATACGCGTTAATGAACTCTTTATATTTCTGACATTCAGAGAACACACCATCGCTCTGCCAGTCAAACTGATTGTTTGAGACTATTCAGACATGGAGGGGGAGGTCACAGATGAAGGGCAGGGGTAATTATAATACTGGAAAGACTCCTGACAAGATCAACGAGTGCCTGCAAAGGAAAACCCCACCACTGGGATACGATGTTAAAACATTCTGACACCAGCTTAATCCATTAAACACGCTGTTCAAAAACAGTTTTATATTTTGAGTGGGACAAGATTGTCTGGGATACAGTGTCTTCAATCCACTGAATGAATTTCCATTGTATTTCACTGCATCTGACAATATGAAGGGATGAGAAAACATAATTTACTCTTACTTTACTGTTCTGTAAGGTGAAGTAAAACTATTACCAACATCATTCAAAAGATAAGATAGGTTGTAATATTATTATTATTATTATTATTATTGATCTAAAAGATGTATACAATTGTATTTTACTTATTGACAGTGGTGAGAAGCAGAAATTGTAATAAGGAGTAATTTGTAGTCTGTATTGGATGTAGCGCTGAGAGATTAAAATGAAAATACATTGTGATATTTGAGTTATTAAAACAAGTTCACATAAGTTTATTTTCACTCAGAAAGAAACCTGGAGGATGGCTGCTACAGTAGCTGCGCTGAGTCTGTAGCAGACAGTCCCGGCCTGGCATCAGTTGCAAGCCATGGTAAGGACATGTAGAGTTACAGAAATATCACCTTCCTTACTCTTCCCACCATAAAACTATCAAATCAATGGGAAATAAAGACAAACGATCCTTCTTTCACAAACAGACCAACTACATGTCAGACAGATGTAGAACCACACCATGGGTCAAAGAGTCATCTCCAGAGGATCAAGTATTGGTATTTGATTGTTACATATAGGAAAATAACAACACAAGCAATGTCAAAATCTAATAATATTTAATCATCAAGTTTTACTCATAATTCTAGTTAATTATAAAATTATGGGCTTGGAATGATACAAGCCCCATTACTTAAATATGAATTAAATAGCTACATTATATAATCAACCATTTTAGTGCTGTTCATTGTAAGGTTTTTTTGTCTCAAATTTAAGATTTAAATGTGCTAATGGACCCAAACATTGCTTATAGCTTTGATAAAGCATGATGGGAAACCACCTGGTGGTTAGGTAAAGATGGAGATATGCTCTATTAGTTTGTTCTTTCAGACATTTTGTTACTGTAGCAATTCACCATTATTTTCAACCCTTTTCTAAAACCCCAGCTCTGTAGTCAAACAATGAAAAAACGGCAGAATAAGAGTCCTCTGGAAGTGTCAGCTTACATTCTGAGTTGGTTCCTTCTTGAGGAGTTATGCTGTAAGCAGCTGCAATTTACCCAGCGGCAGGCCCTGCCTCCACAGCTGCTCACGTCCACGAGGAGAGGTCTTATTTCTGGCTCGTTTTCTCCGACACACCTGGAGGAGTTGTTATGGTCTAGGAGGAAGGAGATTGGACAAGACGAAGAGCCCAGGCAATGAAATTGCAGATGCTGAATCCCGAGTGGCGTCATTCAAATGTCACTCTCCTGCTGTGTTCAGACATATTTCATGTAATAACCTTTCAGAGAGGAGAACAGTTACTGGCTTCATATAGTTCGACACCCTCCTCATTTTATCATGTCATCCTTTTTGTCTTCTGGAAAAACTTTTATTACCTTCCTCTATATTGGATCCATCTCACCTCATGTTTTCAACCCCAAACAGAACGCTCAAGTTACAGCTTTTATCGCTCTATTACGTTTTCAGACAATGCAGGCTGTCGGTGTTGTGGCTGCAGTATTTGCCTATAAATATGAAGAATGGGATTGTATGTTTTTTAAGCTTTAACCATGAAGCTTAGCGAGACTTATTTTTGTGAGATAGTCTGGACATTACCTGCTCAGTGAGGAGGGATATTAGTCATTTTCTCTTTCAGTGTGCTCCAGGTTACAGCACTGGAAAATGGGGTTGTATACTGACAGCCCTTGGTCATTTTTAGTCACATTTTGACTTTAAAGGGCACGAAAAAGAATATAAGAAATAAAGTACAAGAAAATGCAGCAATCACCAGTCTGAAAGTTAGACACATGTGTGACTGACATCAGCTGAAAGCTTCCTCACCAGATGTGGAATAACAGGGAGAGCCTTGTCTTGATGACATGTAGAGGTCTGTGAGGTGAATTAATGACTAGATTACTAAGGACTGTGGCTGCTGTGTTTAACACTGAGACAGTTGGGCTATGTCCACGTTGATCCAGTTAAAGGTTCCACACAGTCTAAAGGTAGATGTCCATGTGTTTGTGATTATAAAGCAGGTCTAGGTTCTATATTAATACTGTGAAAGTATCAAAGCCTCAGTCCACAGAGAAATGCACACAGCCTGTATTCAGAAACTGAGCCTTAAAACCAGCTGTCAGGACTTCTGGAACTTTGTGATGTCACAACAAAGCAGTCACCGCCTTCAGCCATGCCCCAAGCCCCGCCCACCTGGACCCACCATCCAACCTTGCAGGATTTGGTTTTTCTGAGTGTTAACTTGAAATCTGCTATATTTTTATTGGATCACTCAGAAAATAGGCTCAGATCCTCTCTTCTTATTGGCTCACTGACCTGTTGTTACTAGAGCTCCAGAGAGAAGCCTGAGAGAGGAGATGTAAAACTACACTTAGATATTTTTGGTTCTTAAAACCACAAATATATCTTCTGATGGAGATCAACACTTCAGTTAAAACACAGAAGAAGAGTTAAATATGAGACCTTTAAATTGTATTTTTTTTCTCCAGCCCTCTGTCCAGACAAAAATCCCTCCCTCCAAACCGAGCTTTACCAGAGTGTGTCTAAACTTAGCTTTTACAAAAGTCAGCTCAGTGGGTCGGGGCTGTGTGGCAGAAAAGTTAAGAGGACGACCTTTAGTCATATCAAACTTTCACTGCGACCATTTATTTTAAATGTCAGTAAAGCAGAATACACTGCGGAGCTGTTGTCATTAACCTGTATTTATGCTGACTTTATGAAATGTCCTGACACTGTGGTAATAGTTTCATCAGACTGTAGACTTTCTCTCTCTCTTCACCAAGTGTTGTCTGTGTTTGTGTTGCAGTTTTGTTGTTTTCCAGCTGAAAAGAGTTTGTACAGCCATTTTCATTTTGTTTTGAAATAACCTAGAAATGCTAAAGTGGATGCAAACAGTTTTCACACACAAATGGTGCTTTCAAATTTAGATGGCTTAATATGGACATGGTCTATAGACACCTTACACAACATTATTTGTCAACAGTTTTGGTGCATGATGAGTCATGAATTGAGGAAAAATACCAAACACTTCCTGGTTCCTTATGATGGACATTTTCATTTAGAGCTTGGTGATGCAGCCAAAAAATAAAGCCACAATTCATTTATTTTGTTTCAAGCTTGGAAGATTGACAATTTGAGAAGCTTTTTTGCTGAATAAATGATTGGTTTTTATCATGGAAAAAAAAACTACTTGAAATAATTTGATAAATGCCCCTCCCTAGTTTCTAGACTGAAACAATAAATCAATAAATCATAGAAATAATCAACACGTTTTCCTTTGTGCCTTATTATTGCCGTGTCATTGGAAGAAGGGCATAACTGAGTCACAAATCAGAAGAGCTGTTGATCTTACTTTCTGTAGCTGCTGCCACCACGATGACATAAAACAGGTCAAAGGATATGCAAAGTGTTGACTGGAAGAGAGTCCTGCAGACGGACTTAAATAGAACAGGGCCATGGTGTAGCTGGAAAGTTGTGAATCTGCAGCTGAACACAGGTAGAAAGCTGAAATCAAAACCAACACTTTAGAGACAGCATCACTTGAGATGCTTTCCTTTTCTTTTCCTTTGTATCTCTCTCAAGGTAAACAACAAGATTAGTCTGCTCAAGCCTGTGCATCAAAAGGTCAAACAGGGTAATATGGAGACAGGGAGAGCATCGTCTGTCTACAGCCTGAGCAAATGTGCTCCGGAAAACTGAATAACAATCTCCTCCCTTCAGTTGTTTCGAATTATGAATTAATATCTTGATAGGATAATCATTCCAGACAATTTCACATTATGTCCTCGTATCACTCAGCACTCAGGGGTGATCAGCAGCACAGGCAATGCAAAGCAAATTGAATCACAGGTTTGTCTTTCTCAGTCTGCTTGAAGAACAGTTTAAACTCAGGCTATTAAAGTTGTGCAAGGTTACTAGTTGAATTCCCCACATCAAACTGAAAAGGCAACAATGGTCACGATGCCCTTGAGCCAAACAATTTATCCCCAGCTGGATCTGCCCACTGGCACATCAGCAGGATGGTTTGGCTGCTCCAAGTTAAATATATGAAAAATTGAGTGATTGCGAATTAGGCTGTTATTGAGTGTGAGCATGCATGCTAAACATAACCCCCCTCCAGGGGTAGAAAATATTAAAACCTGTAGTAGGAGCTAACTATGTGCCTCATGTAGCAGCTACACTAAAAAGGTCTGGTGATATTCTCTGTTGTTAACATTTGGAGAGAGGCTCATTTTTTAACATTTACATTACATTTACTCATTCTGCAGACACTGTTTGCTGCAGGGGTTGTCTTTACTTTGTGTTGGGTCAAAATTTACAAAATTCAAATACTATTTCTAGCCTGCCATAGGGGGTAACATTGGTCATAAAATATTTCTGTGTGTCATTTTTATCAAAAATTGGCAGGGAAATCTCCAGTACTCTTGTTCCAGACCCCTGACATTATGGAAAATTGATATGCTAATCCATCCCTGCTGCTTATCCATGATGTTGGAAATTCTATTTTTCTCACATATTGTGGGGAAGTACTGACAAAAATGTGATATTCATGGATGTGGTAAATAATGCTAGGCCTTATCATCCCTGCTGGTTTTCATTGATATTCATCTTTAGGTTGGTATGACTGTGAAAAGGGTATTACATTTCACTCTATGTGGTATGACAAATATCTTTAAAAGTCTTAAATATAACTTTCACAAACCCTGGTTTGAGTTTTGTTGATTTCAGGGGGCCATGCCTCCTCTAAAATCAAGGGGGCGCTTTCATTTGTCTTGCCCTAAACAATCAGTAGTGAGAGGTGCATCTATCCTGCCAATGTGATTTTGAATCGACGTGGAAGCTGTGGTATCAATCGCTGGGAGCAGCTAACTTAAAGGTCCCATATATTACACTTTTCAGTTGTTTTAGTTTTTGGTTTTGATATTCATAAGAAGATAAATTTGTGGTTTTAAACACCAAAAACCATGACAATCTCCTCTATCAACAACAGGTCAGACCGGACAGGCCAGACAGGTAACGTGGTTATTGCAGCCTGCTACTGCAGCTTGGTTAAACTCACCAGTAAATGCAGATGGTGATTGTCAGTCGGGGCTGAAATGAGCTGAACAGATGGTGAAATTCAGACTGAAATGCTCTGACATTTCAGGAAAAAACTTGGTCATAGCCACTGGTCTTTAATTTTGCTATCCTCATGAAGACTTTGCAATGATATACTGGTTTCCTGACATCCCATGATTGCACATATTTTCCTCTACATTTTTGGCGTGTAGCTTGCTAAGTCAGTGATGGGGTGCTTCGTGTTGTATTATTAATAAAGTTAAAACAACAAAAAAATACAAAAACATTAGATCGTGTGTCCAGGTGGGCCTTGTTGGGGGCGTTGCTGAGGGCGGTGACTGCTTTGTTGTGACATCACAAAGTTCCAGAAGTCCTGACGGCTGGTTTTAAGGCTCAGTTTCTGAATACAGGCTGTGTGCATTTCTCTGTGGACTGAGGCTTTGACACTTTGACAGTATTGATATAGAACCTGGCACTGCTTTATAATCAAAAAACAGATAGACATCTACCTTTAGACTGGATGGGACCTTAAATGTTCATGACCATATTTACCTGAATCTTTCCTGAAAAAACTCCGCCAGACCTGTTTGAATCAGTGAACAAGTCAGGGATGTGGGCAGTGAGTCAGGCCTGGAAGCAGGTTTATCTTGTTGGTAGGTGCTTTGGGAATATTCTGTTCCAGGGCTGTTGATATGAGCTGTCTGGTTCTTGTGTTACTGGACTGAAAGTTGTCATCGTGGCAAATTGAGTGTCTTCTCAATGGGTGTTGAACTTTGCCAAGGCTCTCCCTTCAGCCTGAACAGCCTGAGTTTTACAAGACTGCCTGGTTTTCTACAGTCATTTCATGTTTGTGAGAGATATTGAGAATTCCACTATTCATCAAAGTTTCAATGATTTTGAAGACAAAACATATTTTGCTGCTTGTTTTTCATATTGTGTCAACATCTAAGACCCTTTCATTGTGTACGAGCATTGTGTATGAAATTAGATTTTCCCTTGTGATGTGTGTTGTTGTGACAGACTAATCAGCAGGAATAATTGCAGAGTTTCTTAATAATGAGCTTTAGATGACATTTCTTCATTTCGCCTGAATGTGAGGCATCTGAAAATCATAACATTTTAAAGACTGTTTGAGCTGAATCTGAATATTTTATGTATTAAAATTCATCCACAAAGCTGCCCTGCATATAGAAAACTAAAACCAAAACAAGCCATATAACAGAAAGCATAATGTAAACATCAGTCATCTTTTACATAGATATAGCACAGACACAAGAAAAATGACTTACAAGACTAAAAAAAGAAAACAAAGACAGTAACTTACTACATAATACACAATACACAGTGATAAACAGACATTAAGCACCTGTGAGGAGCATAGTAGGTGAAGGCCGTTTTTCCCAGATTTGTATTCATAAATGAGACATCCAGGGTAATACATTGTTGTCAGTGAACGGGATCCCGTGTTCCTGAGTCTGAAAAGAAATAAGAAATAAAGCAGGAGCTTATTTAGGATGGCTTTATAAATTAAAACAAGACAGTGCTGTTCCTTTTGCGTAGTAAGCGATGTTCACCTTCTAGAAGAGGAGACAGTGATGGGCTCTAAAACTGTCACCTATGATAAATCTGAGAGCTGTGATACACAGCATCAAGGGGCTAGAGAGTGTGGGCAGCAACATGCATGGAAATTACATCTGCACAGACAAGTACTGATAAAATGTTGTAAAATTAAAAGATAATTTTTCATCTAACCAGATACCCAGGTACTTTTTTTAATGTGCTTTTTTTCATTTGAGCCTCCAGCATTGTTCTAATAGAAAAATTTAAACGTCCCATATTTTACTCTTCTGTGTTTTATCTGAAGTGTTGATCTCCATCAGAAAATATATTTGTGGTTTTAAAAACCAAAAACCATCTCAGTGTAGTTTTTCATCTCCTCTCTCAGGCTTCTCTCTGGAGCTCGAGTAACAACAGGTCAGAAACAGTCAGCCAATCAGAGGAGAGGATCTGAGCCTCTCTTCTGATTGGCTGACTGTTTCTGAGTGATCCAATAAAAATACAGCAGATTTCAGGTAAACACTCAGAGAAACCAAATCTTGCAAGGTTGGATGGTGGGTCCAGGTGGGCGGGGCTTGGGGCATGGCTGAGAGCAGTGACTGCTTTGTTGTGACATCACAAAGTTCCAGAAGTCCTGACGGCTGGTTTTATGGCTGAATAGCTGGAAACTCAGATTTTAAATTTGACAAAGCTCTGTCAATAGGTGTCAGTGTATATTTATAGTAACCAGTTCATGGTTGGTAGATTTAGAATCAGTCGATAAACTCAGTCAGATTTTATATTCTTGAGCTTTAGGGAAACAGATCAGTAAAATCTTTGTTTTGTCCAACCCTCAGCTCCAGGCTGCAGAGATGCTGATGGAGTACCTGATCACACTGGGTAGCAGCAGCATGTCAAAGTCCTTTCTCATTCGTCACATCCTCTCTCAGCTCAGCGCTGTGGCCGATCAGCTCTGGCAGGCCTTCCAGGTAAACACCCTCGCTGCTTCACCACACCTGCTCCTGAATTCCCACCCTTCTTCTTCTTGTTCTTTTTTTCTGCTTCTTTCTCTGTTGGCTCAGCGGCAGCGTCGATGCCTTTCTGTTTCTCTACTTCATGTTGAGCTGCAGTTGTATCCTCCCTGTATGTGTCTGTGTCTTGTATACACTTCTTAAAAGCAGCAGTTCAAGTATTCAAACCATGCTGGGATCAAGAGTCTCTCTTTGTTTATTTCTCCCCCACAGACTCTCTTTCTCTGTCTCATACACTGTTTTATTTAACATTTTCCTCTGAGTGTTGGCCTTTGTGCGAGGCTTCAGGTTCAAACATTTTACTCTATTGACCCGGTGCCACGGTCACTGCTGAACCACCATAATCAATACTGCGTCCCACCAGTTTCCTGTCTGCCACGTATTCAAACGTCTCTTGGCAGACCTCAGTCACCGCCTGAGTCACAGGCCAGGCAAGAGCTGCATTTGGCCAGCCTGGTTCCTGTGAAAGGCAGAGCTGAGTGTTGAGCCACAGGGGGTCCTTCGAAATGGAAATATGGAAAAAAAGGAAACGGATACAGATGATTTCCGCCCTACAGCCCTCGCGCTGAGCTTCCCTCCCACTCAGCAGGGTCAGTCATGCTCACTTGTGCCTGGTTTTCTGCTTCTCCTCCAGAGACCCTCTTGACTCGGGGTGATGCCAAAGCAAGGGGTTTTATCAACACTGCATTTTTGAGAGCCAAGATAAAAAAAAAGAAATAGCTGAACTCATTGTTCACTGGAGATACTGACAACAAACAACAGTCTTGTGCTGCTGTGGAGCTCTTGTCTTCAACAAAGCAGCAGTAATTTGTGTTTGTAAGCGAGACTCTAAAGTGTCACATACTTCTTCCCCTGTGCATTTAGGAGGCCTGTAATTGAAAACTTCAATTAACCTACATGTTAGCATAGACCACTGTTAATGTGGTGGTTTGACATTTCAGAGCATCAGTTTGGAAATGTCTGAGTCCCGCCTCCACCGCCTCCACCACTTGTCTTTATTCTTCCGAGGCTGGTGAAGGGACAAGGAGGTTGCTTTTGAAGACTGAGCCGCCGCTGGACAGACTTATTTGCTTGTAGCTCCACGCCTGCAGTGGCTCGTTCTCTCAGAGGGAAGTGAGGTCTCGGGGGAAGAGCTCCATCCCATTATGTAAAAGCTGTAGAGGAGACTACATCTATTTCCATTAACATTAGTTCATGCTGTTACACAGAGTGAATCATGATCAGCGCAGCTGTTGAACCTTCAATCCCTGAATCCACACTGTCACTAGCAAACTGTTAGGTTTGTCAGAGGTTGGTATTAACAGAGGCCAGAGGTTCTGTGAAGCAAAATATTTTAACCCGAGACGATAGGCTAATGGGTTAGAGAGAAACAGTCAATCTGGCAACTATAGTGAGGGAGAGAAACATCAAAGGTTGGTTTAAACAGTAATTACAAAAAACCCTAAAACGTCTTCTTACTTTAATCAGCTAGCATTTATATTTTTATGACAAGAGTGTGTACAATGTGGAAAGAGTCACCTGAATCTTCAGAGCTTTATAGTGAGTTTCAGCTCATTGTGCCGAAAACAACTTCAGGTTTAGTTTCAGAGCTCTCAGAGCATCGTGTTCGGCTCCAGCGGGCAGCTGTTTTAAAAAAACATCTGTAAAAAGAGAGTCAAAGAGTCAGATGTGTCCCTCAGGAGGTGGCGGAGTCCAAACACAGAGCTAAAAGAGAGGGAAACTGCACCAGGTGATTAAATATGACTCCAGATAAATGATTATGCTGCTGTTGGAGGTGGAAATAAGCAACAGTTGAAAGATTAATGTCAGTGTTTCATTCACAACTTCTTGAAGTCTAAAGAAAAAGAGAGATCAGTTATTGCAGGTTTAACGTTTGTTTTTATTTATCCATCAGGATAGTTTTGCTTTTATTAGCACAGATTTTCAAATGTACATGGACATTTTTTTTAAAGTTTTAAGTAAAGTTTTTTTAAGCTTAGATGTGAATAAAAATGATTTGCGGTGAAAAAGCCTGGTACTCGTGTAAGAACACTGTATTTGCACATCAGTGAGCCAGTAGCTGTGTTTCCACCAATGAAGGTAGCAAACATTTAATTCATACGACTGCTCAGCTGTCACACTGCTTTTCGTTTTATCTGTATGAGCGTGAGTCTGATGTCCTTGGTGTACCAGCAACATTACATCAGAATCAGAATCAGAATCAGAATCAGAATCAGTTTTATTGCCAAGTATGTTTTCACATACAAGGAATTTTTCCTGGTGATTGGTGCAATTGATCAGCAACAGTGGGGCTCTCTAGCCTTGTTGATGAGGCTAATAGCAGATGGGAAGAAGCTATTTTTGTGGCGAGAGGTTTTGGTCCTGAAGGACCGCAGCCTCCTGCCAGAGGGGAGTGTCTCAAAGAGTTTGTGTCCAGGGTGGGAGGAGTCAGCTACAATCTTCCCTGCACGCCTCAGAGTCCTTGAGGCGTACAGGTCCTGGAGGGACGGAAGATTGCAGCCAATCACCTTCTCAGCAGAGTGGATGATACGCTGCAGTCTGTTATTGTCCCTCTCCGTGGCAGCAGCGTACCAGATGGTGATGGAGGAGGTGAGGATGGACTCGATGATGGAGGTGTAGAAGTTCACCATCATAGTCCTTGGCAGGTTGAACTTCTTCAATTGCCTCAGGAAATACATCCTCTGCTGAGCTTTTTTGATGAGGGAGCTGATGTTTAGCTCCCATTTGAGATCCTGTGTGATGGTGGTTCCCAAGAAGCGAAAATGCTCCACGGTAGCCACGGGGGAGTCGCACAGGGAGATGGGGGTGGGTGGGGCTGGGCTCTTCCTGAAGTCCACTATCATTTCCACTGTCTTCAGAGCGTTTAGCTCTAGGTTGTTCTGCCTGCACCAGGTCACCAGACGCTCAGTCTCCCACCTGTAGGCAGACTCATCGCCATCAGAGATGAGTCCAATGAGAGTGGTGTCGTCTGCAAACTTCAGGAGCTTGACAGACTGATGGCTGGAGGTGCAGGTGTTGGTGTACAGGGAGAAGAGCAGAGGAGAAAGAACGCAGCCTTGCGGGGATCCAGTGCTGATGGTCTGGAAGTCAGACACGTGCTTTCCTAGCTTCACGTGCTGCCTCCTGTCAGACAGGAAGTCAGTGATCCACCTGCAGGTGGAGTCAGGCACGCTCAGCTGGGAGAGCTTGTCCTGCAGCAGAGCCGGGATGATGGTGTTGAAGGCAGAGCTGAAGTCCACAAACAGGATCCTGGCATAGGTCCCTGAGGAGTCCAGGTGCTGGAGGATGAAGTGGAGAGCCATGTTGACGGCGTCGTCTACAGACCTGTTGGCTCTGTAGGCGAACTGCAGGGGGTCCAGGAGTGGGTCAGTGATGGATTTGAGGTGGGACAGGACAAGACGCTCAAATGATTTCATGACCACAGAGGTCAGGGCAATGGGTCTATAGTCATTTAGTCCTGTGGGCCTTGGTTTTTTGGGGACAGGGATGATGGTGGAGGATTTGAAGCAGGCTGGCACGTGGCAGATCTCCAGTGAGGTGTTGAAGATGTCTGTGAACACTGGAGACAGCTGATCAGCACAGTGCTTCAGGGATGATGGAGAGACAGAGTCAGGACCGGCTGCTTTGCGGGGGTTCTGCTTCTTAAAAAGCCTGTTGACATCTCTCTCCAGGATAGAGAGAGACGTTCCTTTGGTAGAGGAGGAGGAGGGGGGTTCTGATGTGGCTCTGATGTGGAGGTTAGTGTCAGGCTTGTCCCACTGTCTTTCAAAGCGGCAGTAGAACTCATTCAGATCGTTGGCCAGACGGAAGTCATTAATGGAGTGGGGGGGTTTAGGTTTGTAGTTAGTGATCTGTCTGAGCCCTTTCCAGACAGAAGCAGAGTCATTGACTGAGAACTGGAGCTGAAGTTTCTCAGAGTACAGTCGTTTAGCTTCTCTCACCGCCTTGCTAAACCTGTACTTGGACTCTTTAAACTTGTCCCTGTCCCCACTCCTGAAAGCTTCCTCCTTTTGCCTCCTGAGCTGACTGAGCTTAGCTGTGAACCAGGGTTTGTCATTGTTATAACTCACCCTGGTGCGTGATGGGATACAGCAGTCCTCACAGAAGCTGATGTATGACGTCACAGCCTCTGTGAACTCATCCAGACTGTTGGAAGCAGTCCTGAACACCTCCCAGTCAGTGCAGTCCAAACATGCCCGCAGATCCTCTATGGCTTCACTGCTCCACTGCTTCGATGTCCTCGCAACAGGTTTACACAGTTTTAGTTTCTGCCTGTATGTGGGAATCAGGTGGACCATGACATGGTCAGAGTGGCCCAGTGCAGCCCGGGGGACGGCGTGATAAGCACCACTGATTGTGGTGTAACAGTGGTCCAGAGTGTTCCCCTCTCTGGTCGGGCAATTAACAAACTGTCTGTATTTGGGCAGTTCATGACTGAGGTTCCCTTTGTTAAAGTCACCAAGGACAATAACTACGGAGTCCGGGTTGGTCCGCTCCACACACAGTATCTGGTCGGCGAGCGCCCGCTGTGCCTCCTGCACGTTGGCCTGTGGTGGGATGTAAACACCGACCAGGATGATTGAGGTGAACTCACGGGGGGAGTAGAAGGGCCTGCAGTTTATGATGAAAGTCTCCAGGTCAGGAGAACAGTGCTGCAGGATCACTGTCACGTCTTTGCACCAGCCACTGTTAGCATAAAAGCAGATTCCTCCACCTTTGGTTTTGCCGGACAGCTCTGTGTCGCGATCCGCTCTGAAGAGTTGGAAGCCGGCCAGCTCCAGCGCAGAGTTCGGAATCGATCCACACAGCCACGTCTCCGTGAAGCACAGGACGGCAGATGAGGAAAAGTCTCTGTTCTTCTGCACCAGTAGCTGAAGTTCATCCAGTTTGTTGGGCAGTGAACGCACGTTGGAGAGAAAGATACCTGGGAGAGGTGTGCGGAGTGCGCGCCGGCGGAGACGCGCAAGCGCACCGGCACGTTTTCCTCTCCTCCGGCGTTTCACTGCGAGAGCAACGGTCAGTGCACCTCTGACCAAAATGTCCAATAATCCCACAGATGAGTCGAGAAAAGTAGGAAAAAAATCCACTGGAGTTGTTTCTCTGATATTAATGAGCTCTTCTCTGGTGAAAGAGCTCCGGAAACCAAAGCAGAAAACTGGATTTATAAAGAAAATAAGGCAAAAAAATGCGCACCAAAACACCGAGGCAGCCATCCGCGGCGCCATGGCAACAGAATGATCAGTGAAATCATTTCATTTTCTTCCTTGATCCATACCAAATGAACCAAACTGCAGGTGTGAGAATCTTTTTTTCTGCAATAGCAAAGGCAGGTCCAGCCTCTTATCAATGCAAACTGCATGAACAGACATGCCTGCAGCCTCCCTACAAGCACAACCTCATAACTTCATTCTGAACAGGTCTTTTTTTATTGCCATTTTTCCTAGTGAAAAACATTGATTAAAGCCACCAGCACAGGGCAGTAGTCACACTAAAAAGTCCACGAATCCTTCAGGAGCTGGATTTTTGGTTTAAGCACTCACTCATGGCTGTTCACCAAATCTTTTGAGAAAATTGCACTCTGTTGGTTTTCAGTGACTGAAATCGACATGGTGTGTTTGAATAAGGCTTTGTCATTTAAAACTGTAAGGAGGTGTTTTTCTTGAACTTTTAAACTTTAATTTTAGCCTGTGGAAGTGCCAGACCTGGATCTTCACTGACTTTTCTTTGTTGGCTGATTACCTGACACTTGTGTTAATAATCTGACCTGATTTAAAAACTCCACCCACTGCTAAATGACCTCAGGAAACATGCAGTTATAGTCCATGAAGCACACTCCCAGCTCATATTTTGGTCTATTATTAAACAAGATGAGGGTGTATCCAGCGTAATCATTAGTTTATGTCATATCTTGGGGTCTTTGGGCTGATTAGTATGTAAAGATGATGATGTGCTGTCAGAAATGTTCCTGTAGCTTTTTAGATCTGAAATATCCAATTAACTGGCAAGACAGAAAAATTAAACAGGTAATCAACTCATTGATTCAGTGATTTATTTTGAGCTAAAATGAGAAATATTTGATGGTGATTAATTTATCACTTGATCAACAACAGTAATCAATTAATAATGAAAATAATTGCTGCCCTATAATGTTCATACCAGGATAACTCTCTCTTGAGTGTCTCTGGGTGTTTTATGGGAATACTGGATTCTTACATCATGTCTCCATCAGTGTGATTCAAAAATAGACATTTCAATGGGCTTATTTTATCTATCAACAAATTCTCAATAGATTTTCCATAAATTTACTATTTCATGATGTAATGTGATTGATACTTTGATACAATGACATACATTATGATAGTGGATTACATCCATAAGGCCCAGTGGGGGTTACAGGTGTGTTCCCTCACTGCTAGCTTGTTGTGGTGAGCAGCTTCTGAGCTACCTGCTCGTTTCTGATAATGGTGCTTCTGTAGATCGTTTATCTGAAAGAGGACTCACCCCACCAGACATTAATAATGTGAGTCACAGCCTCAGCTCTGCACCCACCTACCTCCTCCTCTGGGGTTAAAGCAAACAATAAGACTCATATTAACTGTCATTTGTATTTGAATTATTAAATATTGATTCTTAAAAAGATTCAATCTTGAGATCAGTGCCTGAAGACTGACATCCTGAACTCTGAATGTTTGAGTTGCACATACGTTCTGTGCCCCCCCCCCCCCCCCCGTATCAGTCTCTCTGTACCAATGTCAGCTCTACCAGGTGCTGTGCTGTATATTTTTAGTGTCTGTCAGTGATTTGTGTGGGCGTTTACACTCAGTTAACCCTTCCCTCCTGCTGGAAACAGAACCATATGGTTTCCTGGTTTGACTCTCTGGCCTCTTGTATGCCCCGCACTGCAGGGGTTTGCCCCTCCCCCGCTCACAGCAACTGATGAAATGGAGATTGAAGAAAATGCCAGCACTCACAGTTAGATAGTTTTATTATTTAATATAGGGCAATACACAAATGTGTTTCAGCCATAAGCCATCATCAGCCCTATGAGCCCTATGATGATTTCTCTTTACTTTAACTTGTTAAGGTACATTAAGGCCTAATAAAAACTCACACAGAAACTTTTTGTTGCATATTTTATATCTAATGAAGAATAAATAATTATTCCTTTACAGTTAAAGCTTACAAATCATATCCTGAACAGTGTACAGCTGCAAACATGAACTGTAATTCACAGATTAGTTGATCAAACCAAAATAAAATCAGAAAAAAATAAATTTTGTTAATCAAATTATTTAAATAATTTTTCAAGCAATAATCCCAAACATCTGACGGTCCATTGTTCTCACATGATAGAATCAGCTGCTTTTCTTTCTTATCTTATAGTAAATTTTTGGGACTTTTGGTTGGACTGAATAAGACTTTTGTTGAGGTCCTTGTGCTGGACTGGACTGTGATGGGCATAATTCAGAGCGGATGATTAAGTGATTAATAATTGTCAGATTAATCAATAACTGTTACTTGTGGCCCAAGGACAGTGAACTGCGTGTCTCATATTGTTTCAGACCATGAATATTCAGTTCCCAAGTAGTAGTTAAACATAAAACTGTGAGGTCATCAGCAGACCACCTATCACAACTGTGAACGCCACTTATGCCTTTTCCAGTTGGCGCTTAAGAGAGCAGATCGTTCCCATCTGTCAGGACTCCTCGCTGACTCAGGCCTTTATCCTCCAGAGGTTGAGAGGACAGGCGATGATGGCTGAAGGGCGTAGTGTCATGCTCACACATCATCAACATAATTTCCTTGTTATCATTGGCATTATTAGTGGGAGAGACCTTAACAGCCCCTCTGGGCGTTTGCCTGGAAACACACGATGAAGAAAACGAGCTGACGTAGGAATGGTGGTGAGCAGGTCTGTGGGTCTGAACCTGAATTTCATCACGTTATAATGTAAAACTTGGAGAAATGTCTCACATACTGAAGATGACCAAAATACATGTTGTACCATCTGTACAAACACAGGTAGATGTACAGAGGCCAGAGTCTGATCTTCGTGTCAACCTCCAGTCTGAAGGTCAGTCCAGTTTGAAACTGACACAGTTGTTATGTTGAAGTTTGACCCAGTAAATATCAGCACACAGTGAAAAATACTCATCTCTGTTTCCTGAATATATAAACCAACAAATATTTCCTTTGCATAATCTGTCATGTTTTTATTGTACTTATTAAGTACTAATAATTAAAACTATTACAAAAGAAATATGTACACAATGACATTCACATACGTACTCTACCCATTCACTTGAATAGGAAAAGTGTGTCCAAACTTTTGACTGGTGCTGTATATAAAGATACACTTAGACCTACATATACATGAATTTAAAATAAACAAAAGCCTGCTCAAACACAAAGACTTCACAGAGAAACTCAAGATAAACAGGATTAGATTGAAGGTACATATAAATAAAAATTTTGAGAGATGGAAAGAAAAAGAAAGAAAGAGATAAAAGATGTATATAACAATTACTTCTCATTCCAGTTGTTCAACACTAAACACTTAAATTGGGAAGTTTATCGGACTACAGCTAACGATAATTTATCTTATCGATTGAGCTGCCAATTATTCTATAAAATGTCAGAAAAATGATCAAATTTCCCACAGCTCAGGCTGATGTGACCAACAGTCCAAAATCCAAATATATTCAGTTTTTTATTTTGGTATCATATACAACAAAGAAATGCATCAAATCCTGACATTTGAGAAGCTGAAAAATGATTTAAAAAAGACTGATTATCATTTGCAGATTAATTTTATGTCCTGATTAATCATTGCAGCTCTGGAAGACACCAGTCTTTGTTAAGATGTGTATTTAAGATTAAACAAATATGATAAATGGACAATATTTATAATATAATACAACGATAATGCTATATGATAATAATAGAGTAATTTAAACAATGAACCAACAATTTTCTTGATTAATAAAGTAATTGTTTGTCAATATTTAAATGTAAATTGCTAAATGATGTAACACTGCACGCTACATCATAAGCCATGGATTAATTTAGGCTGTTGAGTATTACAGTTGTTGAAGGCATCAACTAAAGAATGAGTGTTTTGGCTGCACTGTTTCAAGGGTGTTGGTGGTAGTGAGTGGAGTATTCATGAATATTCTGTCAGGAGCAGGGAGGTGGAGGCCAGTATTCCTGCCTGACGTGCAGCCTCAGAGATGCTGCAGCCTGGTGCTTCTGTCCTTGGAGCGCCGCAGCATACAGATAAGCTGTGCCATCTGGGCGCCGTGTTCTGTCAGAGGGCGTGACAGTCAGTGGCCGTACACCAAACGGCCTCAGCCCCTCAGGACAAAACTACAGTGAAACCCAGCAATAGCACTAAACCTCTGGGCAGCAGAAATGCTGCTGTGATGTTACAGCTATGCACCCTCAGTTGTCATGGTCCCAGTGTGGTTTATTCAAACTGTGGGTGGTCTGTGGCCTTCTGTCTCCAACTTTGCTGATTATTATTATTCTTTTTTTTTAATTTTTACTAATTTACTTTAAAAGATTGTAGGTGGGTTCATCACAGGAAAAGCAGTTTTCCATTTTCTAGCAAGTTAGCGCAACAAAAGAGATGTTTCTTACCCTTTTGGTCATTTGTGGGGAGGACACATTTCTGCTGCTGCTACCACTGAACCTGGACTGTTTCCAATCTTTTATGAAAACCCGTCATGGAGAAAAAATCCAAAAACTTTCTGACTGTAAAGTGCTGATTTAATTTTCTGTGGATATACTTCCAGCTCTACTTCTTATCTATCACTATTGTTCAGAGATGATATTTTGAGCTCTGGGGATCTACATCAGTGCTTATTTTATAATAATGTTAAATTAAAGATCTGGCCAAACAACCCTACATTGTCTGTGTGGAGAGTCTGGCAGAGACGACCTCTGTGGTTAACTTTCCCCTTTAGCCTCATTTGGCGTTGGATCCTATGAAACCTGTGTTTGTTATTGTCTCATTAGAATGATCCAATGGGTTTCGGAGGCAGCCAGCGTCTGGGATGATTGCCCTTAATGATATTAAGTTTGGCTCTGGGATATTAGATTTGGCTTGGGGGTGATGAATTACTCTTCAGACGTGCAGGGTTCAGTGGTGGTGGCAAAGCCAGAGGTAATGAGCATCGCAGCTGATGCCTCTAAAGGCCAGCGCCAGCTCAATTTGCACTTTTTGGCTCCGCAGCCTTCAGTGAACGCTCAGGGAATATTTTTGCTCGGTGCATCACCTTTCATCTTAAATATCAGGAAGGGGCTGATTCCTGGGTTTCATGT
Organism: Trachinotus anak; assembly: GCF_046630095.1. Taxonomy (NCBI): domain Eukaryota; kingdom Metazoa; phylum Chordata; class Actinopteri; order Carangiformes; family Carangidae; genus Trachinotus; species Trachinotus anak. The sequence goes on along the minus strand of NW_027273882.1, from coordinate 7,208,571 downwards.
AGTCCTACGCTTAGATTTATCTTGAATCCTTTTTCAAAAACTGTGAGTTTAATGGAGCTGCTTTTGTCCGTGTGAGTGGCAGTGGTATTTGGAAGGAGAAAGCCTTAAGGAGATGTGAGATGAGCTCCCTTGCACATGGATGACATTTCCAAGAAACTGGCTTCATGTGGCTTAAAGCTCATTTGTTCTCGTTCTCGTGACAGCGTGAAGGTTCGCCGACTGTCGGCACGGAGAGAAAGAACCTGAGAGAAACTGAAAACCCTCAATCCTGGCAGATACTGCAAAGTTAAATACTTTAATTACATAACAGTTGAGGAAAACGAGGTGTGATAGATCGCATTAAGAAATATCAGGGGGTTTCTTCCACAGAACGTCAGTCCTTGCTGTTTGTGGTGCGGGGCGTTAATGTTGTAGTCAGGGGAAACAGCAATAGAGAAACTTACAAACAGCTCCTTTAGCATTGTGAGATAGGACATTTTTGTCAACTTGTTAGGAAATAAGTCAGAAATAGTGACTGTCAGAGCAAGTGATGGAAAGACACACATGGAGAAACCACAGAGAAGTACATCACACTGTCATTCTGTCTCATTACAAAACTGACTTCATACCTTTTCATGAGTGTGTGTGTGTGTGTGTGTGTGTGTGTGTGTGTCTGTATCTCATTTTCTATCGCACCTGTGGCATTTCACTTGATGTGGTGACCTCTGCAGAGGAACATGGAAGATGAACTGAGCTTATTCTCGCAAATCAAGATGCCCTTTGAAACGATGACTGTTGTTTCTCATCAGCCCTCAGCCTTAAGCAGCAGGTGGATTATTTGCTTTAAAATCTGTGCAGTAGAAAACCGAAGGATGTAAAAGCTAAAGAAAAGGTGCTTTGCTATTATCTCTGTACTTCATATTTTTCAGGCATTTTTGGAGGACAGCGTGTTTCACATCTTTTGTGTGGAAGCTCTGGTGGCATCTGTGATGATGACTTAATTAATTAGCATTCTTTGGCTCTTCAGTTGCCCGTTGTCTTCATCTCTATCTGTCATCTTCCTCCCACAGAGCTCGTCTGTCTCAGCTTTCATTAAAAATAATCCACTGCATCCTCGACTCTACTACATACTTAATATGTGGTGTCACATGCATCCTTGTGGATTTGGGTAGATAACGAGATAAATATGTGGTGGAGCAGTGCTGATTACAATGCAGCTTTGGGTGGGAAATGTATGGTTTCATCATCATCATCATCATCATGCCCCTCTTCTTATATGATGAATTAGTTTCTGCAGACAAGACATCAGGCAGTGGAAATATAATCTTTTATTCTCTCTCCTCACCAGCATTTTAATGTACTCAATCATTATTTGATGTCATCCTTTATCAGTTAATCGTGCTCATGAATGCAGGCTATGGTGTTACAGGCAACTTGAGTAATGGCCAGTGGCACTTTGCAGCCATAGTCCTAATGGCTTTGGCATTTTAGGTTGAGCTACAATCTGTTTGACCTACAAATCAGTTAAGAATGAACATATCATTCTGAGCACTGTGTAGAGACATGTACACGCGGTGGTTTGTCAGAAGTATTAAGTTCACAAAGTGGCTAAACTTTGGCTGTCATTGCTGGATAAAATGAGAAACTGATTGAGCCAATATTTGGACCAATGTGCATCATTGCCAAGTACGTTAAAAGAGCAGGAATTCAGCCCAGAACAAAATTAATTGAGGCAGAATTGCCAAAACCTCCTGCACTAGAATCCAAAACTGTGACTAAGCAGAGATGGGGATGTCGATCAGTTCACTCCTAAAGTCAGACACGCTGATGTGTCTGACTTTCCCAACTTCAGCGAAGGAGAATTACAACAGTATCGCCATATTTCCTGATGTGCATTGAAGTCCTGTCCCAGTTCTTCTCACAGTTTATGTTATTTCAGAAATATATATTTCATACTGAAAAATTCTGCTTAAGCAGAAACATTAAAGCAGAATTTTTTGTCTTTTGGTCACCGGAGCACAATCTGAAAATCTCAGACCTCTGACATATATGATTATTTCCTTTTACAGTTATTTTGGCTGATTTCTCAGCAAACACTTGCCTCCTTCCACATCCAACAGTTACCGGAGTAGTGTTTATGTCCACCTGAAGAATCTAAGTCCAGTGTTCCCTCTCTTTTAGCTCTGTGTTTGGTCTCCACCAGCTCCTGAGGGAAATATCTGGCTCTTAAGCTGCTGAATGCTCCACTTTGTTCACCAGCTGTTCTCTGACTGTATCTGTCTGCCTATTGCTACTGGACATGGTGTTGATGAGAGCACTGTGACTGCATTTAGGTAGTAATCTAAGAATCGTCTTTTTGTTACCCTAGAATGAGCCCTTTGGATCTACATAGGGTGCAGGTCCTCTTTCACAGAGCAGAGGAACAGAAGAACTAAACACTATACCTTAAGTGCTATGATGTTACCGAAAGGCCACGACAGATTCTGCTATACCAGGAGTCTCCAACAGGTGGCCCAGGAGCTGCCAGCAGCTCACCCCCAGTTTTAGAGAAGCTCCTCATTGTCAGTTGTCAGTCAGGTTTGTTTACATCAGTTATGCCATAGGCGACATGTAGTGATAGAAACTCTTCTGAGTAACAGAACAGATACAAACCAAACTTTTCCTAGAAATGGGATGTATGTTGCCATGGTTACAGTGAGTTAAGATGTGCCCATGTTTGTTCACATTTTGGAAAATGACGTGTACTGAATTAGCTATTTTAACTTCCTGTTTATGAACGTTTATTTGACTCAGATTTTTGACACAAACATTGACAACAATGTGAGTTTGGTACGAAACGAGTTTTGGACATTGATATTTGACGACTTGTTAAATGGTCTTGTTCATCTGATCTGTTTTGGATCAGTTTGAGTGATTTGATACAATATGTGAATAAATGTCCCCTGTCCTACGCCTGGTGAGGTGAGGGCTGTTCATATTTGCTGTCAGCTCTGGATTGAACGATGCAGTAAATGTGACAAAATATGAGCACAAAGTGGCTAAAATGCTTCATAAAGTGGCTGAGTTGGTTATAATTCTCTGTGGGTTCATTATTATGGGTGGCACTTGATTGTGTGTTAATACAGCAAAGCTTTAAAAGTTAAAAAAATCTATGCTTTCCTGCTTAGGTAAGTAATTAATAGGGGACTATTTTGCAGAACCCACTGACCGTTACAAGTATGTGGTTTTCAAACCCCCGGTGTCCCAATTTGTAGCTGCACGGTCACAGTCGGTTACCTTCTTGAACAAATGGCTTGATGACAGACATCGTCTCAGTGAGGCGACCCGCTCTCGGTGTGGTGAGCCATCCCCCGTCCACCGGCACCATGCATCTGACAGATTTGACGAACGATCAGAGGAGGGAGAGAAAAAGACGGACAATTAGCTGAGGATCAAAGCCGTCCTCTGTCCTCAAAGTGTACCGCTCTCATTAGCAGCCAAACCAGGAAGAAAAATGAGACTGGTTGATCAAAGTGACTTTATAAAACTAAACCTTGAAGCCTTTCTGGAGTTACTGTCTCTCACTTGCCTGGATAAATGCACAAACAAACCACAGACGTACAAAATTGTTTTTTTTTTATTTGTTTTTTTTTTTAACATTCTCTATTCATTTAGATGGATGAATGTAGGATTTAGTATCTCTCAAAAAATGTATCATTTTATTCATCAAGACCTCAGTCCTCAGAAAAACTACACATAGATATAGAGATAATGTTAGAAATATTTGCTCTCCCTCCATTTTTATTTCTGCGCCATGACCACCAGTGAGTTCATGTGATTTTGTTTGAGGCTCTGAGCCTCTCTTCTGATTGGCTCACCGACCCATTGTTAGTCTAGCCGCAGAGACAGGCCTGAGAGAGGAGATGTAAAACTACATTGAGATGGTTTAAAATCACAAATATATCCTGTATATCAACACACATGTAAAATACGGAACCTGTAAAGGCCTCAAGTTGGGGCTGAAAAAGCTGCTTCTTTAATTTACACTTACTTTACTAACACTTACTAACCACTGCTGCTGTTGCTATTCCTGCAAAGCTTTCTGGTCTTGAAGGGCACTTATGTAGTTTACAGTGATAACAGTGGCAGATTGACCACTTTAATCTTAAATTCTTAGTGTTTGTTTCCCACCTCTCTGATTGTCTGATGGCTCATTTCTTGACCTGTTCAACTTTTTTTTTAGTTTGTTCCCAGATATTAACTTGGTGAGGATAGTGTTACCGCTGAGAGGAATGATAACCAAAACTATTAGAAGACCCAAGTTGTATGAAATGCAGTGTAGTAAAACAGCTTAAGAAGAAAGTCATGAGTGTAAGTGATCCACACACCTTCAGTGACTATAGAGGAGCTGTGATCTTAGGTAGAACTAAGGACAGCTAGTTGAGAGATAAGGACTTTGAGTTGTCATGTCAGAGCTGAAGCCCTTTTGTCAGATCTGGCATTTCTATTCTATCAAGTCTCCCCAAGAGGCTGAACACTGTAAATAGTTTGGTTTGGTCTTCGGGGAAACTGCCGCCGTCATATCAGCTGTCTCCAGCCAACAGATGTGACAGAACAGACGTCCAGTCGGCAACTGTCACAACCTCATGAGACCATTTAACATAAAAAAAAAAAAAGAATATAATCATCCACCCAGGTGGAGCTTTCCTGGGCTGCTGATGGTGAGATAAGAAAACAAGAGGACACAGTACTTCTTTGTGTGCGTGCGTGAAGCAGACAAACCAGTGTTCATCCACTTCCCCAGGCAGTGGAGATGTCAAGATATTAGCTCAGAGAACGCCAACTTAGATGAGATTTGGATCGATTTTCTGTCGGTTGAATCAGAGGATTGCCGGCGGACTGCTTTGAAGGAGATGGTCAGGGGAAAAAATAAAACACTGCAAGAGGATGCATCGTCTGCAAGACTGAGGCGAAAGAAAAAGAGAGATGGAAAAAAATCAATTCCTGGGAGGTGTAGTGTTGTGTGCTGACGGGTGGGGAAGGGTGTGTGTGATCATGTTGCATGTACACCTGAAGCCTTCACCTCAGTGGAGGAACATCAGGAATCATTTACAACAGCAACCAGGCAATTCTCAAAAATTTCAATAACCTGACAACAGAAAATGAAAATTGATTAATTTGAGGGTGAATTATGGATTATTTTTCTTCACTCTTACTCAGAATTGTGAAACCAAATTGAAACAAATTCTATTAAATGATCACAATTCATCCTCAGGAGGTAATGATCATGTGACCCCCGACGACCACTCTGATAGTTGTAGAGATATTTCTCTTGTTGACCTCAGGGTGGCACTAGAGGAGAAGTTGAGCTCACCAGATTAAAGTCATCAGTTGTTGACATTATCAGTGACAAAAAAGGAAAATCATTTCCTGTATCTGTGTCACATGGGTTTCTCTACTGCCCCGCCCCTTTAGGAGACTAGTGGCAGATCTGAGTGGACGGACGTTGGTGAAGTTGCAGCACATGTCTGCAGAGGTTTGAGTCTGTTTATAGATTATGACTGATTCTTTCTCACCACAGTCACCTAATTAAATATTGAATCAATTTTTCATAAGCCACAGATCTTCTGAATATTCTGACACTAAAAAGGCAGTTTTCAGACAGACACATCAGGACAAAGTTAACTTTTTTATAATATGTTATGGCGCTTTACAAAGAAAATGACCTTGAATTGAATATTGTCATAATTGGCTTTATTATTTGGAGAAACAGTGACAAGAAAATGAGAAAAAAAGAAAAAGTGTAAATGGTTTTGCAGCAGATGAGGCTGCACAGAATTTAGAGATTCAAAAAGAAACTTGAAATAAATCAGGAAAAAAGTGCACTTTGAGCAACTGAATGGGGTCACGACATCACAGTGGTGGTGAAAGAATACATTCTCCTCTGAACCCTGATGGACCGAAAAAAAATAGTCCTTTGTTGACAACAAACTGGACTTGGCTGTTGTTGTGGACAGACCTTGGTGGAGTCGCGGTCTGTGTCAGAACAGGCCGAGCTTCTGTGCATTCAGATGGTAATGCAGCTCCGGCTCGCTCGACAGTATTGTTGTGGAGAGGAGGCTGAAGCTTCTCGCTCACGCTGTGGGTCTTTCTTTTCCACTCTGCTGACAAATCAATCTCTGCCCTTGATCAGTAAATTACTGCCCTTCACACTTCCAGCCGAGCACAGCTTCATTATGTCCTTGTTGTCAGCTTCTCCTTCACTCTTCCCACTTTCACCACATCACTCTTACTGTGTCGCTCGCTCCTGTCTTCTCTTTTCTGATTCATTTTCTCCTTCATTTTCTACCTCTTTTGTTCTTTTCTTTCATAATTTTTTTCCCTCCTATTACCTCGTTTTTCCTTTTCTCTATTCTTTCTATCTGTGTCTTACTCCCTTGCCATTTTCCTCTTTATGTACCTTTTTTTGTAGCTATGTACAAAAACAGTGTAAATAAAATAAAGCAGGCCTCATGGAAAAAGGTATTGATGTAAACACTGAAGTAATTTCATCAGAATTACAAACAGCTGTAAAAGCTGTGAGCCATAGACAGTGGAAAGCTAATTAGCAGCATTTATCAGCTATGAAAGACTGAAAATTAGCACTTTGATATGTGAGTTTTCAAAGCCACACAAAGCGTCTCCCAGAGTTGCGGAGGTCAAATCGTGTCCAAAAATTATTGACAAATTGATAAATTGAATTTTTTACAATTGTCTGACCTTTAAAAGACCAATTAAGAAAATAATCAGCAGATGAATTGATGATGAAAATGATCTTTCACTGCAGCCCTAGTTGCGTGGTTGTTTTTTTGTCAAGTCCTGATGAAGATTGTTCAAGTATTAAACTCTTAATAAATAATAACTAAAGATTTTTTTCATTTTTACTTATTTAGTTGTGAATATTTCATTTTATTGATAAATACTTAAAGCATTTGAGCCTCTTTTAGCTCATAGTTTTGGTTTCCTTGTTTTGTGCAGCTGAAGAGTCAGAGATTTGTCTCAGCTAAAAAAGAGGGACTTTTACACTTAGATTGAGCAGGTGGACACAGACACAACTCTAGATGAACGGTCACGTCTGCTGGATGTGTAAATAAGCTAAACACATTTCCCAGCCAAATAAACTTAATTAGGTAATAAAATGTGAACTTGGTGTCTACAGCTTGCTGCACTGCGCCCTGCGCTGTTCAACTGCCCCCAAGTGGGCCAGAAACTAATGGAGCAATCTGTTCATGCGGTTGTAAGACTCGAAGCAAAGTTTTCATTAATGTTGATGGACATTTTGAGGTTCCAGCTTCTCCAGTGTGAGGATTTCTCACTTTTCTCTCTTATATCATTGCAAATGGTTTTGGGCCATTGGTCCAACAAAACGAGACTTTTGAAGACATCACCTTCATCTCTGGGATGGACATTTGTTTTCTGATATCTTATGGACTAAACCATTAATAAATTAATTGGAGAATAATCAGCAATAAAAATTAAAATTTTTAGTTGCATTTTTCAGTGTAGTTGCTTTACTGTTAACATTTTTCTCAACCTCTGGTATCTGTTGCTTTATCTGTCTTCATTCTTGTGTTTTCTTCCACTTGAGAAACTTTCAGTCTCACCTTTAAGTCAACGGTTGCAGGCTGTCGACTCGCCTGCGGCCCAGTCAGAACAGTAACGAGCTTCAGGTCTAATCAAATGGACAATTAAACCCCATTGAGGGCAAAGCTTTATAATCTCGGGGCAGCGGATGCTATCAGGGTGAGGCTGCTTCATCTCTAATAGCCCCCCAAACTATGTTAGATCATCAAACTCTGGGTCAAACATTTATTCTGTCTCTTTAATTCAACCTCATTTATCCTCATGTTAAGGTATCGTCTTTAATAATGCATATGTGTACAAGTTCTCTGACTTGTTTCACAGAATTCAGAGCAAACTGGTTTAAGTGTCAAACTGAATTTGTCCTCTTACTAATTTGTCTGGACTTTCAGTGCATCACATGGTTTTCATCAGTTTGCTCAGTTGACAGACGGATCTGTTGACATCCATGGCCTAGTAGCTGTTGTGATGCACCGCACTCCTAGGTTTGATTAAACTCTCTTGTAGGCCTGCAGTTGTTATTTTCATTGTTGATTAATCTTCTGGTTATTTTTCAACTGTTTTGTCTGTAAAATGATGGGAAATGGTGAAAAATGCCAGATATAATTTCCCACACACTGAGGTTTTCAGTTCACTACGTATGACAAAGAGAAGCAGGAAATCCTGCTGATATTCAAAGATGCTGTCTGGGTTGAAGATTGATGTAATTTTATAGAAGAAATTATTGTGTTCTGTGAATTGATTGAACTGACGCTCAGGGCAGCTAATTATTGCCTTTTCAGACCCTCTGTGTTATAGTGCAACCTCCTGCTGATATTCAAAGACGCTCTACAGTATCCTGTTGCCTAGCTTCAAAGCTACAACTCATTATCATGTTTACCTGGAAAGTCGATCATGAAATGACCTTCCGCTTAACCTCAGCTTTGTCTGCGCCCTCACGTCCAACATTTAGCTTGGGTCACTCAGTGGGATCAGAGACGTTAAAGATAAAATGAAAGATAAAGTCATTTTGTTTTTGTGGTTGTGGCCTGGAAGTGAGAAGTGGCCCTGTAACTGGTGTGGAGGGAGAGGGTAGTTTATCTGGATTATCAAAAGGTAGCAACATATTCTGTCCTGTTGATCCCTGAGGAGTGCTAACGAGCCAACAAACAACTCAATCAGTCCGCCCTGCTGTTTTCATCCTCTCACTTAGAGCAGGACTCTGGGGATACACACAGTTTGACGTTCTGCCACTTCATCTAATGTTCTTCAAACCTTTGTCCTTTTTATTATGGCCCCACACAAACGATAGCCGGCGCCATTATGTTTGCAGGTTGTCTGTCCATCCGTCCGTATGTCTGAGGGAATTTCTTCAAATTTGCATCCATGTGTCCCATTCTCATGAATGTCATATCTTCATTTTATTACATCTGGCACAAAAACTTTGGACTCAAGCACAAACTGATTTGGTGTTGAAAGATCAAAGGTCAGCGTCAGTGTGACCTCACAAAACGTCCTTTTGGCCATAACTCAAGAATTCATATGCTAATGATGATAAAATACACTTAATACCTTTGTATTAAATTCTGTCAAAGTGTTCACTACATAAATTATATCAGTCCGGACAAACATGTTTGTAAACCACAACCTGACTGGTTGATGGAGGAATACAACTGTGAGGTGGTAATTCTGATTTCTCTTAAAAGTACAACAGCAGTAAGTATTTTCACTTATTTATTTTATTGAATAAACATAGAAGGGAAACTGCGATTAGAGTTTTGTTTCTACTAAACATAATTATTTCAGATTTTACTCTTGCTGTTACAGGTACTCACTGCTCCTATAGTACTATGCAAGGATTCTTTGCTCTTATATAATTTCCTTGGGGATTGTGAAAGAGGGAGACGACGTCAGGGGATTTTATCTTGAACCCACAGTCGGGAGAAAAGCCACCCACTGATTAGTCGGTTGTCTCTCTGACGTCTCTTTTACCAGGAAGCAGTCTGAGATCTGGTGATTTTTGTTCTGCTCGTGCTGATGAATCTGTCAGTCAGTGTTGTGCGTCTTATTTCCTTCATGCCAGGAACCTTGATTTCCAGTGGCACGGAAATGGAAAAGAGTAGACGCAGATGAAATAAGAATACAGCAGATATTATACCACTTGTCAAAGCCTCCCATCAACCCCATTTTTGGATGCAAAAGTGTAACAGCTGATCTCAAATTTACATTAAACATAACAATCACTACAAACTTGTTAAAGCATTGGTTCAGGGGGCTTGGACCTGACTGTAACACAGGTTATACTGATGTTAAAGGTGTAGTTAGACATTCTGGAAAAATATGCTGAGAGTTAAATGAGATGATTGATACAACTGTCATGTCTGCACATTAAAATGATATAATCTCCATTAATCAGAGGTCTGCACAGGTTGACGTCAGCTTGACCTTATGTGAAAATGACTCAATGAGCTCCGAGGTTTAAAGATTTTAAAGAAAACATTAGCATAGGACTGGTCCTTGATACTTAACATTTTAGAATCAGGAAAGGAAAAAGTGCTTCCCTTTTTCTGAGTGATGCATTTTATTTGTAATTTGCATTAGCTGTGGGCCTGAAAACCGAAACAGAGAGCTGAAATGAGCTGCTGATAATTCTTTGTGGGTTCATCACCTTTCAAATTGTCACATAGTTTTCAGGGTCATTTGATTTTAATTTTAGTTATTAAAACACATGATATTTTTGCCATATTGTCCAACCCTTGGTTCTTGGTAGGGTTTTGATTCACTAGTGCATTTTGAGGCCGTCACTGGTAGAATTGTCTTCAGCTGTTGTCTGGACTTGGCTTCATTCTCAAACTGAAGCTGTAAGACCCGGTCCCAGGTCCTCTGTGGTTTCAAGATCTTAAATTCAGACGGCCGTTTCTGTCACTTCCCCCTGTGGACTAGAAGATGTAGTTTTTGTGTATGTTCTTCACAGATGCTCCATAACAGCTCCTACTAGATTTTAATTCCAGTTACTGATTTTTGCTGCCCATTGAATCCCGCTCGATGGCATCATAAATTCTTTAGCCATGTGAGTTCTTGACAGGTTTCAGATTAAAGTAGATTATCTCTTGCTCCCTCTTACCAACCATAAACCACCTCTACTTCTTGAATGTGTTGTTTGTCAAATAAAACTGATGGTATAGCTTTGTTTAGGAAGGTGATGACTGGCGGCCAGATAGATCCATAGAACTGGCACCTAAAAGTAAATAATCGGGCCACGTCATTGTATCATTGCACCAGATATTGTTATATACAGAACAAATAAGCAGAATTAAAAATGCCTGTTGTTTCAGAGACATGTTTGATCTGGAAAAGCATCAAACAATTTTAAGATAAAATGAGATCTTTACTTCTTCTACTGCAGTAAAAGGTGGTGAAAACTTGCCCACATGTGCTTTTATCTTTGAGTTTATCCAGCTCAGTGGGTTGACGTGATGAGTGAACGAACTTGTTTCCTCCTGATTACTGTCTGTAGTGTTTAATTTAAGTCTAATGTTGATGTTTTCAGAAATGACAGGATACTTTGACAGATTTTTGATAGACTCTCAACATTTGGGCGTCCTGGTGACACACACAGAAAAACAGTGTGTTGCTGTTGGAGCTTAGCTTCACGTCATTCATGTCCACGTTTACTGTCTTTCCGCACAATAGTCTGTCCAATAAACAGACAGGGTTGATATATCAGCTGATAATAGCTTATCATGGAGTGTATTGGTTTTGGCATATATGGAATATCTTGGTCACAACCTTTTAATAAACAAATTTAAAGATATATCAATTAACTTTGTATTTTCATCAGGCCTGCAACCAACAAATCCTTTCATCATGGATTATTTTAATGGTTATGTTTCTGGTGAATAGTTTAGTCAAAAAAATCTGTGAAAAATCTCCCAGATATGTTCCCAAAGCCCAAGATGACTTATTTTGTCTGACCAACAGTCCAGGACCCAAATTATAAAAGTTTATTATACATTTCTCACACACAAATATGAAACATTTCCCAGCTTCTCAGAAGTGACCTTTTGCTCCTCTTCTGTGTTTGGTGTGATTGTAAACTGAATCTGAATCTTCTGGTCAGAAAAAACAAGACATTTCGGGACTTTTTAGGCTGTGGAAAAATGTGATGAGCATTTCTGTTTATTTTCTTAAATTTGTAAAGGAAACAATTAGTCGATTTATCGAGACAACAATTAATGAATAAATTAAAAATCTTTAGAAGCATCCTTATACTCTATACAGCTATAAGCAGCAGACAGACTGCAGGAAATGTGTGTGTTGGTGTGCGTGTATGTGTGTGTGTGTGTGTGTGCCTGCTTCAGTTGTTTTTCTGGTGTACAACAGAGAATATTAATTAACACCTTTGCTGTAAATAGGATATGCACTGTTTAGTCGGTTAAGCTGAAGCCATGTTGAAAATAAACGGTGACATTCTTGACGCACTGAATCCTGATTAAATGGTTTCAGTGAGCTTTCAGTCCTGCTCTCACAGCCTCATTTCATTTCATGTTTTCATCAGTTCACTAGATTTTAAATGGATCATGGGGCAGCACTGGAGGATGCCAGGAAACCACTCGGACTACGTGTCTGAATGATGCTGTGGATCCAGAATCCAGACTCTGCATGGACAGAGCTCAGATAATCATCTCAGTAACGATGATATGCAGAGTCACATCACTGAAGGCTTCTCTCCCCCGTTTTCACCCAAAACCAAACATGTCCTTTCCATCTTGTTGACAGTTGCTGCAGCAGACAGTGTGAATATCCGAGACCTCTGTGTCAAGCTGTCTGGCACAGTTTCTTAACGGCAACATTTCACCAAGTATGCATACATGCAGCATATACAGCCGCTAAATTCACAGTTCAAAATGACTGGAGCCTGTTATCACCCTCAAACTGATTGACAGGTCTTTGAATAAATGTGCCAACACTCATGCAAGTCTGAGTTATACATATTTGTATAAATTATCTTTGCGAAAACAACAGTAAATTAGGCCCAGGTTTTGAATCCTAATCACTTCAGAAACATAAAATGCTAATTTTCCATCTGTAACTTGCTTTTTAATTATGGTGAGTACAGTTTGTCAGTTTGGCCTATATTAGGTCCTGAGAAGTCTCAGAATCAATATACTAATGTTTAAAGATGAATTAGAGAGCAGAGATTTCATCCTAAGGCAAGTTTCTGTTCTGTTTTCATAAAGATACTAAATTAACATTGCCAATTATGAATATACTCACTGAGGTGTTGGCACACGCCTCTCACTGGAAGTAAAAGATAAAGTTGGTGTAAAGTTTCATCGATACATTTCATTCAAATGTGTTTAGCAACATGGTCGTCCCACTGGAGTCGAGCTTGTGTCGTCTTGATGAATGTGAGCTCAATACTTCCTTTTGTGTTAGCAGGTAGAGGACAGTAGCTTTATTAGAGCCTGGTTGATGAAAAGATGAAAGTAGCTGCTGCTTTCCCAGATTGCATGTAAACACTGACTTTCAGACAAGTTTGGTCTTAGAGGGATTTCAAACGTGTGTGTGTGTGTGTGTGTGTGTGTGTGTGTGTGTGAGAGAGTGAGAGAGTGAGAGAGAGAGAGAGACACGCTGGGCTGGAATGAAACAAATGCAAATAAATTACTCTAGGTAAATAAAAACAGATAAAAGATTGTCTTGCTCAAATTTGTTGCTGTTTTAATTTTGTTGGTTTTGTGAGTGGGCATGGCGTCACATTGGGGAGGGCGGGGTCATAGGGGGACACACTGCTTTTAGCCATTAGCTAAGAGTTGCTTTAGTGGTGTGATGCTGCACCAGAGTCAAGTGCTGAGTGACCCATTTGTGATGGGGGTCTGAGTGTTGTGTGTGTGTTTGTGTGTATGTTTGTGTGTTTGTTTGTGAGGGGTTAAGGGGTATTGTTGTCACATCCTGTCAGCTTTCTGAGGGTTTTAGCCTGGAGGAATACCTGACAGCCATCTGGCTGTTGTTTTTCTTTGTGACATCTCACAGCCACACACACACACACACACACACACACACACACACACACACACACACACACACACACACAGATATAGCCTGGAAGAAATCCAGGAGCTTCCCTCTATTTGAATAATTAAAATTAGGTTTGCAGTGTTCTGTGTTTTGTGTGCTTTGACTTAGTGTGTGCAGTGAAAACAATCACACTTGTTCCTCATGTTTCTGTGCTGCCATAGTTTGTGTGGTAAATATTAACTTGCAGCATATGCAGCAATAATGATTTACCTTTTTATCTGGTGTCTTACCACTGCCTCTCTTAAATGACATCCCTCCAGCGCTCTTTGTTCATCAGCAGTAGCATTAGCAAGGCAGTCATTTAGTTAAAGCACTTACTTGGCTGCATCTTAGCTGTGGCATTTCCCCACAAGTAGAAAAGTAACTGACCATCTATTTAGAGCAGCTATTGATAGATTACCATGAAATTTTTTTCAATTATTCATCTTCCCCAGATGATAAAGCACTCATCTGACTGACAGATGAGAATATGTCCAGGCTTAGATTTCACCCTGAAAAGTTGTCAAGTTGTAGTTGTCATGATTTAACACTGATTCACATCATACAACAGAAATAACAGTGTTGTCTTGAAGGTGGTTATCAGTGAGCCACGCTCTAATGTAGATGTTACTTTCCAGGGGCAGGAGAACTCAGGGCTCGACAAGTTTCCTGTCGACCAGTACCGGAACTCGTGCCACCTGTTCTGGATTGTGGAGGAGCTCCTGCAGAAATCAAAGGTACCGTGCAGGGTGGAGGTGGGGTCGAAGCAGACCGGCTTCCTGAGTCACTTGGAGCGGCGCGTCTTCCTCTTGTCAGATGAGTTTCCCTTGTTTTCTATCTGCATGTGGAGGATAGGAGGTCTCCTCACCTCCTTGGACAGATAAGATCTCTCTCAAGTGTTGGAAACAGGCAGGTCACATTCAAAGGTTTGGTTTCCACTTCCCTACATGAACAAAGTGGTTTGAACAACAGACTTCACCATGAATCTGCATCAGTGGAAACCTACGCTCTGGTGAGGTGCACTAAAAAGGAAAACGTTATATTGACAGGAAACTATCATCTTCAAATCCAGATGAAAAATGCATCTGGTCATATTGTATTTTCTTCTTCTTGTCAACAAATCCCTTTAAAAATATCAAAACCAGCAATGAATTTTCCTTCTAACACGTATTGTGTGTATCAGTGTCTGGTGTATCTTATTCCTCTGAGCCACAGAGCTCCACTGGTGCTCACAAACTATTAAAAACACACAGAGTGACATGAGCCCTCATCACCATGAATACACACACTTTACTTTGGTTCAGTTCAGACACCTTCCTGCTGCCTCAAATACTCATTTCAGCCCAAATATAGATTAATCCACTGCTGAAAAAAGTCCCCAACAGATGCACCATTTCCTTTCTGTTCTGCAAATAGAGGGACCATCTGTTTCAGGGAAGGAGATAAAGCAGGGAAGTAAGAAAGTGTTGGTTTTAGTCTTTTCATGGGATTTGCTGACAGTAGCAAAAATAAAGAATATTGCCTGTCATTTCCTTTAAAAAAAAAAAAAAAAAAAAAAAAAAAGTGATTATTCTGATCAATAATAGTTCAGATACTGCGCACGCAAACTCTGCAAAAACATACTTCAAGCCAGTTCCCACAAACCAACAAACTGTCCAGAAAATATCACATGTACAGCAGAGGTCGGTTCATAACAACTCAGAACAAAATGTATTTAATGAGGATGTTAATCTTTCCTGGGCTCAGTGGATTTTATGTTTCCAGTTGTGGACACGTGAAAATGTTACCATCAGTAAATGTGTAGCACGCCTATACTGGTGCATAACTGCACAACTGAGTGGAAAAAATAAATCCTGACACTTACTTATTTGTTCCAACATTAAATGTAATGGAGTAATAACAGATCCTTTTAATAGTCAAGAGAATCGTTTCACAGTTGACAAAAGAAGAATCTACAAAGTTTAATGTGTCGGTGCTGGGTTAGGGTTAGGTCCAGGGATTAGTTTGACACTGTGCTGTTTTTAATTGAGCAATGACACTGAAACCATCACTGAAAGCCACAAAATGACTAATAATTCTTGTTAAGTACTAATTGTTGCCATTTCTCCATGAGTTGCTTTCTTTAATGGGTCCACATAGAGCGCTGAAAAAGGCTTGTTTTATTTATGTGAGTATTAACTAAGGTTCTTAACATTATTCCTCACCCTGGATGTCGGAGCTACTGGTGGTGAGAGGATGGTAGATGTCTGTTTTTTTTTTTTTTTAATGCAGGCCCTTAAAGGCTACAGAAGATAATTTCCAGCTCATTCACAGTTGGAGGGACAGTGAAGTGCTAAAACTTAATGGTGCAATGTGATAAAAGTCACCTTCATCCTGAAATTGTAATATGACTCTTGAGTCAACATATGGATATTATTATTATTATTATTATTATTGTAGGTATTTATTTTTCATTTTACACATGATTTGCACCATTTTTCAGTAAAACCTACCAAGTGTCTGTGGAATTTTATAGCCTTCAATGTAATAAACAGAGGATCAGTGGGTTGTTGTTGCGTAGCCTTGTGTACAGTTCTTATCTTCTCTCATTTGATGCACAAAATTAGATTTGTATCCTCTCATTCTTCAACACAGCATGTGGTCTGATATGTCCAATAATAACAAGTCCAATTTCCATCAACAACATGAAGAAATAAAAATAGAAGACAAAGAATGGCATTTCCTAGCAACCACCACATTATTGTGAAATTGGTCATCATGCTTTTTAGATTAAGGGTCTAACAAAAACATAAGGTATGCTATGATGTTTGAATAATACACAAACACTACTTAAAACCCTCTATACTAAAGCTTTTTACTGCCTCATATTTTATTGATGTTCAGTTCAGGATCTTTTTTGGAAAATGTTCACTGTAGATAAAAATAAAAGTAAATTTTTTTTTCTAATTTTTATTTTTTTCTTTTTCTTTATTTTCTTTTTTTCTGGAAAACAACTCCCAGGCTCCAACAACCTTCACCAGTCAGAGGGTGTAGTGTTAGTATGTATGTAGCCTGAGAGACAAAACCCAGGACCTAAAAATCCTGTAAACCACTGGCTGCCGTTCAGCTTATTGCTGTGAGCACACGTTTTTTATCGACTCATTTCTCTGATCTGGATGTTGGCAGCTGGACGTTGTTTTGTGAGATTTTAGGAAGCAGAAAGTTGGGGGCCACAGTGGAAGTTAGACTCTGGCTTGCACAAGTATTGAAATGGAAACTACAGTAGACCTCTTGTAATGGATTTTATTTGCAGCTATTTACTGTTTCTTACTCACTCCTTACAAAAAACCGAGTGCCACCATCAGCAGGGATGTTCCTCTCCCTGCTGCTTATTTGCTGTCTGCAATAATGGCTCAGGCATGAGAGCAGCTAAATAAGTTTCCTGCTACGTCACGAATGACCGAAGGCCCCTGGGTCCCGGCTGCGCTGATATCACTCCTATTGTGTCTGCTCTGGGTTTCTGCCCCTCTCTGTCTGTGATCTCCTCATCTTTCATATCCTGTCGAGAGCAAAGCAGGGATAGGCGCTCCTTTAAAAAATAAAAATGGACTGCTCATATGTGTGCTGATGGTTAATGTGCCTCAGTGGAGAAGTGAATCTGTGTGATGATGCGAGCGATTGACAAGATGAGTTGTGCCATCAGCAGAGGAACCCCAGCGAGAGAATCAGCCCACAGTATGTGTAAAAGTTGGTTCATCAGTGGAGGAGATTAACTTTTGGAGAATGAAACATATTGTAGGCTTATACAAACTGATGCAGTATTAACAAGAGAAAGCCTGCTTAAAGAATAAATAAATATCAATCAATATCAATAAATGTATCCAACTAACAGGTTTTATTGGTGTATCAGAAATCTGATGTATCTTATTCCTCTGTGTTATTGTTGTTATTAATTATTTCAGGTCCCATATAAAGCAGGTCTAGGTTCTATATTAATACTGTGAAAGTATCAAAGCCTCAGTCCACAGAGAAATGCACACAGCCTGTATTCAGAAACTGATCCTTAAAACCAGCTGTCAGGACTTCTGGAACTTTGTGATGTCACAACAAAGCAGTCACTGCTCTCAGCCACGCCCCAAGTCCCGCCCACCTGGACCCACCATCCAACCTTGCAGGATTTGGTTTCTCTGAGTGTTTACCTGAAATCTGCTATAATTTTATTATATCACTCAGAAAACAATCAGCCAATCAGAAGAGAGGCTCAGATCCTCTCTTCTGATTGGCTGACTGTCCCTTCTCCAGAGAGAAGCCTGAGAGAGGAGATGTAGAACTACACTGAGATGGTTTTTGGTTCTTAAAACCACAAAGAAACAAAACAAACAAAACAAAGCAGGAAAGACTGCAGGCATTTCAGTGGGACACGAGAGTTCACCGTGATGTCCACAGTGTCTTGATATTGGTAGAGATTTCAGACTCCACCTCAGGCAAGTCTTATTTTTGTTTTTGTTTTTTACATACACCAGGGATGACAACTCCATCTTACACAGATACAATGCTGGAAACAGCAGGACCACAATGACCACACAATCAGGCAGTGATTGAAGAGCAGCCAAAACCTGTTTGTAAAGCCGCGAGCTGAGTCGCCATCACTGTACAGTCTGATTGTAGTTATTTTGTTCTTCTCAGGTTTGGTCGTCTCCATCTGTGTTGAGGGTTGAGCTGTAGCAGCATTTTGTTTGAGCTTTGTTTACAAGGACAAATCATTTCATCACTAACAGTTGGTATTTTTCAACACCTTGTCTCTGGAAAACTCACAAGGAATTACTTTTATCAACAACTAATTTGCCATTTGTTTTGTAGGAAACATAATTGTGGCCTGATTCTATTTTCCTGGTCTGGTTTAATATAGACAAAGTTCACAGTGACTTCAAACACCTGTTTATTTACATTTAACTAAAACCACCATCTTTCACTGACGTTAAAGAAAACTCTGTAAAAATCCTCTGCTGTGGTTAATATTTAGTTCAAAATGGTTTTCCCACATGAAAAGTGAAAAAAATAGAAAACTGGTGCTGGAGACACATCTGCTCTTACCTCCTTATAGAGAAATACAACTTGACCTTTTGACCAAGGGCTTTTGTTGCTTAAAGCACAGACAGGATTCTGGCTGTGAGCCTGGTCTCTGTTGTCACAGTTTGCCACCTGCAACACCTCCTTGTGACTCTGGTGGTATCATTTATTATCTTTCATTAAAGAAAGAAATTCTCTCAGATCATAATCCAACTGTTCAGTGATGTGTAAGCATCATTTCTAATCGACAGAGTTGTGGTATTTATTGGGATTTTTAATATGGTGATTTTGATATTTAGTGCTTATTTATGCTTGTTTTGATAGGTTTTTTAAAAAAATGTTACAAAAAGTAATTGTAAATGTCACCATGATTGTTTATTTTTATTTATTTATTTTTTGTGGTGAAGCCTTATTAGAACATGCGGTAAATAAAAGGAACCAAACACTCTTTGCAGCTTGTCCATAAGGCACCCCAGGGTGCTGCGACATCCACTGTTGGAGCAGCTGCACTGGAGTTACCCATAGTTGAAACTAGTCGTCAAGAAATGCACAGTTTCTGTCTGCTGGAGTAACATTTGATAAAAACTACAGTGAGCAAAAAGTGAGGTGTTTTTAAAGATTTATGTCTCCTGTAGGAACCAATGGGGCTTGAAGCTGAGAGCCACATAGGAGGGAAGTCGGACTGTTTATGGAGACAGATTAATACATTGTTGGTTTTATTATTTTCATGGGACAGTAAGAGAAATGGAAAATATCACCGGCACATTTAACAATCACAGGCGAAACTTAAAGAAGAACCTGAAAAAAAAATTGAACTATAAAATTATACGATTCAAAAAGTATTTTTGAAGGAGAGGACATAAAATGTCCAGCAGTCCTGTCAACCATGAAATACTGTAGCCATAAGGAAATAAAAGCATGAAAAAGCTTGAAATATGGTAAAGGATATAAATCAGTGAGGTTGTGAAGTGACTAGCTGTGAAAAACCTGCAGAAACCGTGAGCAGATTGTGTATATAATACTTCACTAAGGCATTTTCACAATCTCCAATCAGAAGTAGATGATTTATGAGCTCTCTGTCTCCTTAAATCTGCACAACCTTGATTGAAATGAAAATTAATTTTACATACACTCAGTCGCAGCTCTTATAGATCAAAGAGATGGTGGTGGCTGATGCAGAAAGTGGTCCAGTGTTATTGAGATTGTGGTCTATAAAAATTCAGAGTTTGATCCTTTTGTGGTTATACAGGTTTTTGGAATAGGAATAGAAAAAGACTGCTTAATGAATTCAGCATGCACTTCATCCCAACTGTATTATAATAGATGATAAAAAAAAAGAGCTGTGCAGGGAAACAATGTGAAAAAGTAAAGATTTTGCTGGAGTATATGCAGCTTTGTGAATTATTTGTCTGCCAGGTTTAACAAGAATCTAAAAGTAAGACAACAAAAGGGACTGCATGGAGGTTGATATGATATATTCACCAAAAAATGGATGGAAAGTCTAATGAACTTGTGGGAGAATTGATTTAAAGGAACAAGCGTCACAATCCTCTGAGCAAGAGAAGAGGATTAAACCTCTCTGTGTCTGTGTGTGTGTTGGATTCAAAAGAGGTTTAAAGAGTTGAATTGTTGGATGAGAAGAGTTTTCT
This sequence comes from Trachinotus anak, assembly GCF_046630095.1. NCBI lineage: Eukaryota > Metazoa > Chordata > Actinopteri > Carangiformes > Carangidae > Trachinotus > Trachinotus anak. The sequence continues at coordinate 7,188,259 of NW_027273882.1, read as the reverse complement.
TTTTATCTGTAAGGACTGGGTGATTTTTGAGCCATTTGAGCTGTTAAAGATGACTTCTCGAGGCTTTTTGACCTTGATTGATGTGGGAACGAACTGAACTTTGATGCTACTCCAGATGCTCAGCTGTGATGTTCCAGATCACTGGCCTTATGTGACAGATGTTTCAGAAATCAACTGTAACAGCAGCTAATGGTTTTATTACTGGAGAGTGTTTAGCGCACCAAATTAAATATTCAGACCGGTCTGACAAGTGCTTGTTGAAATGAGAGGATGTCAGATAAAACTTTTTCTGGTTGGATAAAAGCCAGATAAATATATTTTGTACAATAAAAAACAGAATGCTTGTTTCCTTACTGACATTATGGATATTAAAGAATTGGACTCTCTTCTCAGATTTCACAGGTTATGATGACATTCATGCCACATATAACACTTTCACTACAAACAGGACGAGTGCCGAACCTGCAAATGGAAAAACAGAAATAAAAGTTTAAATGCAAACTAATTACATTCAAAGTAAACTATTGTAGAGTTTCTGTCTATAACATTAAGCCTTGGATATAGATGAATCATAAAGTTTAGAGAAATGGGATTCGTCACTGTGAGAGTGCAGCTCAGGCCCAGAAACCAACCTGAACCAGACAGACATACTTTTTTTGTGTGTCTGAACTTTACCTGAGTCTGATCCAGTTAATCTAAGCTGAAGTATTGAGTTTATGTTACCCTGTCACGGAGTTGTTGTTTCCAGTGTCACAGCTTGTCTGTTTATCCTGATTACACACGTGTGGTTACCTTGTAAATGACCATTAAAAGGCTGAAGTACCGAACCTGACCTGAACCTAAATTACTGTCTGAACCCATCGGACTAGATACCCGACCTGCACACGTCCTGTTCAGGTCGGGTATCTACCCTTTACTCTGTAGTTCCTTATGATGCAAGTGGACTGTGTGTTTTTGTAGATAAACTTGACTAATCCGCTCTGATCTACCCTAAAGCCTTACATTATTTTTTCCTGGTTAATTTTATTAAATAATATCAACATTTTACATTCATGAAGTAGTTCAGGGTCAGATACATTTAATCGTCCTCTTCAGCTCAGGTCGTAACCACAGGTTGGCTACATTAATAGGCTGTTACTCAGAAGCATTTATGCCTTTGTAACCAACAAAAGGTGATGACAGGCTTTTGAGTTATAGTTATTTATGAATGCAGTTACTTACTAATTTTTAAAAGTAAACCCAAGTGAGTGGGTTCTATTCTGGATTTGGATTAGATAAAAATGGTATTGATCCCCAACCATAGACAGAGTGGGAGTGCTACTGCAGTGAAAATATTGTTCTGATTCCGCATCATGTAATAAAGTTATTTGGTATCTGTGAAGATCATAGATGATAGACCAAACTGAGTGGTGCTTCAAACATACACACTCTTCTTCCTCAAATAACCTGTGGTCATATGTTTGAGTATAAACAGCCAGTCGCTGCTCCGTCTCTATGAGCACGCAGTCAGGCTGGTGAAGTGAATGTAATCGGATTTAGCAAACTGTAAATTGAGAACGACTTCTGCTCATTCATCTTAATTTTACAGGTTCTTGCGTCACGGGGAGATGACAGCGTTGTTTTCGCTCCAGCAGCGTTTGGTTGACCCATTAATTCTCTGCGACTCGCTGGAAACACACAGACAAGGAAAAGACTGTGTCTATTAATCTCTATCTACAAAATGAGAGCTTCTCTCAGTAACACACGCTCTACTGAGCACTACCAGGCTGGGGTCAGGATTTATGTTGAGAATCAGTGAAACTGGTTCATCATCATGTGACCTAGTCACAGTAGAAGTTGTGTTGAATTGAAAACTCAATTTTCAAGGGCAAACCACAGCGTTGTTGTCATCCTAATAAGCTCTGCTCACCTCAGCTCACCTGGACTAAACATCAACACTAACTGAAGTCGGGTTATTATTGAAAACATGTTTTCCATTTTAAACCTTTGTGTCAAAATAGGAAAAAAGCAACATAATGACTAAAGCTTTGTGCCACTGAGTGTGATTTGCATGTGTGAATCCATCCAGGTCAGACAGTCCAGTAGATGAGTGATTTCATCTTTAATTCAGGCTCATTTGAAAGCTGGTGTCTGTCCTCCAGGGCCTCCCGCCGGCTGCCTGGTTGGGTTAGGCTTTCCAGCAGCTGATTGTGACCATCGCTTCCAGGTGCTGTTCATTAATGACAGTCATTTGTGAGGAACACGAGCAGTAATGGATGCACCTTGTCAATAACACAGCCAGCGGGGAGCAGTGCTTTGGATGCCAGTGCCACAGCAACTGAGATTCATGTTTGTTAAAAAGCATCCCCACCCATCGACCTCATCACTAATCCGGACATTTTCAAGTGAGACTTGAAAGCAAATGATCGATTTGTGTCTTTCATTCTGCACCTGAACCTAATTTAGACTCTGAACAGGCCTGAGCTTCACTTCTGCTCTTCATTCAGCTCATTTTGGAATAAGTGGATGAATTTCATGACATATCCAAGGCTACAACTGCTGTATTTACCCTATTAATTTATTAATATGCTGATTAATCTGTTGTTAATTTTATTGCTCAGTTGGCCTATGTTTCCATCCATAATCACGGTGCAGCAGATGTTTGCTTACTTTTTGTTGCATTTATCTAGTTAATGTTACCAGTAACTTTAATTTTCACTTTGCTTGAAAAACTAACTTCCCTCAAAAAAAGTTGAGAGGAGAGACGGTCATTCTTTGTGTAGTTCTACTCTGAACAAATATTATTTACACTTCCAGCCACAATATTTAAAACACCAACAACAATAATATCCCAGTATTATTAAAACCAGAGCAAAACAAGCTGGGATAACTTGTGGCGTTCCTCAGGGCTCAAGCTCGGGTCCTTTTTAAAACTGCTAATACGCATGAATGCATCTTTACTATTGTTTCCTTTCCTTTGGCCTGAAGCAAATGCTGGAAGAGAAAATATTTTGAAATGGTTCAAAGTACAAAATTGAAAGTGACAACATCCAGTCTCTGTGTCATCAGTTGGATTCCTTAGTATGACAATGCACAAAATATGAAACTGGAAATGGTGGGGGTTCAGTAAAATTAGAATGTAAATCCTAGCAATTCTTGTTGATTGATTTTGATATATATTGTAATTAACTTGTGCACAGTAGAAAAGTAACTCTAAATGAGCTTTCAATTGCACTGAAGGAACTCTGTTTTCTATTTTCACTTTATTCAGCTCCAGATCTGTCAATAAACATAATCAACTCAGAATCGCAATGATTAGCTTTTTTTCCCCAATTTAGCCAAGCAAGTCAGGTGATGCTGAAGTTCTGATTGAATTTATCAAGGGCAATTTTGGCGTTTGCTTTGCATGTCGACCCCTGTGGGGATTTCTTAATTAGCTGTGGGAGCAGCGAGTACAGTGAACACTCTCATTTTCTTGTGTTACTGGTTGGTTTGATCTAACTTCTGTCAGACTCTTCTTAATTCACTCAAGAGTAAAATTTTCATTACTTCCCTCTTGCCAGGCAGCCCTCTGAAATATTCAACAGATGGTAGGCTTAACTCTATCAGCAACAGAAGGCTCTTTGGATTGCCTCTGATCATCATTGTCATCATCAAGAGTGCAGTTGAGCGTTTTTGCCTCCAAACAATCACTGAGTTGACCCCCTTTATATCCTTTTTTCATTATTTATTGATTGCATTTCTTCTGGCAGGAAGGGCAGAACAGAGCAGCACCTCACTGACATGTTGAGGAAAGTGCAACAATGTGGGGTTGAGTTGTTCTTGAAAAGAAAGGAGGATGATTGAAACCTTGACCATCAACAGCGAGCAGTGTATCAACCTCTCAGCAACACTGAACCTTTGCTGCTTTATCATTCTTAGTAAGAGAATTGTCTTACTGCACAAAAAGAACTTATTACTGCAACATCACTTACAGCCTCAATTATAAAAGTTTGTTTTACAGCAGGGTTGTTTGGTTGGAGACACAGTCTGAAATCATCCAAACTAAGTTCTCAGGTACAGGTGAGGTGACCAGTGGATCAGTTGGGCTGTGGTCAGTATGTGGAAGACAAAGTGCTTGTTGGATGGTCAAACTAACGGTGGTTTAGATACGGTACCACACTTGTACATCACTTTGGTCAGAAGTGTCTACCAGTTGAATGAATGTAAATGTTTCCATCCTCATTCAGGTCTGTCAGGCAGCAGCCTCTCTGGTCCCTGGTCTCTCATTATTCATTCTCCACTTGGTTTGCTTTTTAGCAAAAAAGTAGTTTCAAGTTTTTTCTCCTATAACACTGCAGAAATACAGGGTTTTAACAGACGGATAACGGGTAGGAAGTGGGAAGGAACACTGTCAACAGGTATCATGAAATGACTGAATATATGTATGTGAAATATGAATCCCAGTAAAAATGGTTATTTGCTTTCAGCCTCTGTCATCTGACCGCACATGGCTCATAAATACAGGAAGCTGAAAGCAGCAGAGCAGAATTTAAATGTTGTTCAAGTAGTCATGGTGACATTTGGAAAGATCGTGTGTCAACCTGTCAGACAGCCTTAAAGGATGCTAGAGGGGCTTTTGCTAATGTCAGATGTCAGTTAAGTAGTCTCGTTTGAGTTATTGACCATCATGAGGCATTTCCCTTGTTGTGATATTGAGCCAGAGGAGTCTCTCAAACGTTTGGAAAACTTCTACCAGGTTTTATTATTTAAGACCATTTGTAAGTGACCGAAGCCGGTTTAACACCGTTCTGCTTCATTTCTGTATCTCAGATTAAATCAACCATATGCCTTTTCCAGTTTGGAACCGAAAAGTGTTGGTGTTAAAGATGGAAAATACAACCTGTAAAATGGTAGAATCAAAGATCTTTGACGCTGGAGGTTCATGAACTCAAGAGAGTTCAGGCTCCAGTGTGGTGCACAATGTGTGTGAGATTCACTTTCTGAGTCAGACAGTTCCCAAGGAAGTAGATGAAAACTCCTTTTTATTTAATTAATTTAATTAGCAATCTGCACAAGACATTAACACACAGCATCCACAGACACACAAGGGACACAATATCCCTCCCTACTCCCTCCCCTGGTTAGTAGATTAACGCTTCAACACACTGCCCACATATATGTGGTCACACAGACACGCGCACAAACAAATGTATGTACACATCCTCTTTACATAATAACACAATTTATAAAACGTATATGATTAACAAAGCTTTTCGCTTTTCCTGCCACTTCAGACTAAATTTCAACATTCTCTGCTTTCGCCCCTTTGTTCTGAAAAAATTATATTCAACCATGAAATTATCCTGTGTCCGAAGTTTTTTTTTAATTATTATTATTTTGAGATGACCTTGCTGCTCTTTGATCCATGCCGCTAGTGAGCAACTTAGAGTAGTCCATGAAAACCTTTGCTGTGTTATTGTACACAGAGCATTGAAAGATACAAACTTGTCTCTAGGTGTGTTTCCATTAACCTGCTTAATGCACAATTTGAAATTGCAAACTTAAAAACCAAGTAATGGAAACGCCTGAATTCAAAGAAAAAACACTGGCATGAGATGGTTTGTCAGACCATTCAACAAAGCAATATTTTTGCACTTTTTTTGCAGTCGAGGCCTGGGGCCAAGTCCTGGGAGCTGGGGCCAAGCCCTGGGAGCCAGGGCCAAGCCCTGGGAGCCAGATCCACCCGAGAGGCTGGAGAGACTGATGGAAATCTATCATCACATTAAATTGGAATGATATCATGCATGGAAAAGAAACCCCCCCAAAAACAAAACCCAGCTTTTTTCACATAACATCACTCAATTTTGTTTTGTCCACTTTGCAAAACTGCGATGGAAACCTGGCTGTTCTGCTGTTCTTGGATCAGTTCAGTTTGATGGTGAGCCAGCGTAGTCCTCATTAACTGGCTGCCATCATAATATAAAGTGAAAGTTCATTATCATATCATTCCAGCCAGACCGCAGCCTGCTGATAAAATAAATGAGTCTCCAAATGAAGAGCGGACTCATGCTTTTGTATGGGTTTCTCTTTGATTGGCAATAATTGCAAAATTTGATCCTGTATAAATTGATTTCCTACACTTCTGCACATGAAGATCCTTCAGCTCCCGCACTTCTCTAAAAACTGAAACAAGCAGAGACCTTCTGTAAAGGCCAGTTAATCACATGATAATCACTCTGATGCATTAGGAAATCCCTTCAAACTGAATCTGATTTTCAGATTTGGGTTTTACTTTTAGCTTCACTAGGAAACTGTTTGCTTTTCCTTGTAAACTATTTTAGTTAATTTGTGAGCTTTCTGCTCAGTATGCAGCGAGAGAGGATTATTGATTTGGGACTTGGAGCTCATACCTGCCCTGTGAACAGTGTTGGCTGCTTTGTCAATAGCAGCACTGTTAGCATTCAGTTTTTATGGTTTTCAGTAGAGACAATGGCCTTGAGAATGAAAATGGCATAAATTAAGTGTGGCTGTTTTTATTATGTTTATTGTGTGATTAGAATTTTCTGATTAATTGCTTAGTCTGTACTAAAGTTGTTCCAGACCTAAAGGTGATGTTTTCCTTATCTGAATTTAGTGTCAGATATTAATGGTTCTTTTACTATGTTGAGGAGTTGTTTGCTGCTTTTCTCTGTTATTTTGCTGCTGGTAGATAATGATTAGGAGTGTTAGCAACTTAATGTGGTCTTGTCAGGTGAGATATAGGAACTGGTCTTTTCCCCTGCACTGTCCAAGGTCAGCAGTAACACAGATGGTCTGAGTCAGCAGAGGATGGATGCACGGTCTCAGGTTGCTTGTTTAACCTTTATTTTCATGGAGAGAATTTGCTGAGCAAGCTCGTTATTCCTCTGAGGCTCACAACTGCAAACACAGTCGCAGTCCCTCCAGCGGGCACAGAGATTGGTATTATTTTGGTCACTTCATCTCAATGGATGACAGTTTTAGACCAATGGTGACTTTAATATTAATGTTTTTGTCTTAACAGGACTGATCGTGGTTTCAGACCAAATTGAGACTGTCCTCCTGTAAAAAAAAAAAAAAAAAAAAAGAACAGGTTGCTTGTGCAGCAGATCTTTATGACCCATAGTTAGGTTTTGTTGCTTGGCGACATCTAGTAGTCGTAGTAATGACGACAGGAGCAAAGGGAAAAGTGCAGTGACGTAGTTTATAGAGCGACAAAGTCCACGTCAGGAGGAGGTTGGGGTGGATGGATGAATATAATAACATCACACAGGAGAGCGGTGTTCGATTCCCATGTGACAGTAGCAGTTTATGTTGTTTCTGTTATCCATGACCGTTTGTTGTTGTTATTGTAACCATGACAACAAAGCCTTTTTTGGATGTTTTTCCTGTGTCTGATGTAACCAAGTATTTCTTGTTCTTCATTTTTCACAAGAGACGTCCCCTTTTTCTGCACATTAGAAAAAGAGCACAGGCATCTTCTCCTGCCTGCTTTCAAATCTCATGTTTTACCCATGAGACCCATGTTTTTAAATCTTTTGTGCCCTTTCATGGCCATGAAATTAAAATCTCAAAGGTCGTTACACTGTCAGTTTTCTCTGCAGCTCAGCTGTTAAATGCCTGTCTGGTGTGGACTGGCTTTTGGCTGCTGTCAGAGTGCACCTGGCCATGGTGTCCGCTGATGTGTACCAGGAAAACAGCCATGCTATTTTCAAAGTAACTGCCTAATTTAGCATTTCCTAATCCACACCTGGTAGACAAGTGTGAATGAACTGATGCAAAGGAGAGTTCAACTCGCCCACACCTTCAGCCAGCAAACACATAAGGCTCCTGTCAGGGGTCTTCATCAGGAAACCTGACACTGGCAAAGGTTCTTATAAACCCAGTGCCAGTGTGAAGGAAGTCCACTGCTTTTCCATGCCAGTGTTAATCCCATCAACAAAAACCATAAAAATAAAAAAATATATATTTTTCCTAACAAAAATGACACTAAAACAAACTAAGAAATAATAATAATAATGTGAAAAACTTAAACTAACAAAAATCAAATTACAAAAATTTGACTAATACACATTTTCATTAAAAGATAGAAACTAAATCAAATTCAGGCGTCCACATTAACAGTGTTTTAATATTTGAAAATAAGCACGGTGTTAAAACCCTGAGCTCAAAGCCATTGTGTGAAACTGTGAAGAGATAATTGGGCTTTTTTGTGGGAAACAAAAATCAACAGTCCCATTGAAAATTGTTGGTCTGTAGCTGTGTCCCAGTTAAGGGGCTGCATCCTTTGGAGGCTGCGCTGAAGACTGATTGCGATGCAACGGTAATGACGCGTAGACGCTACGGCGCTATGAAAGCCACGTCCTCTGAAGGACGCGGCCCCTGAACTGGGACACAGCCTGTGTGTCTCTTTCAGCCCTTTGTTCTCTGTGTGTCTGGCTCAGACTCACTGGGATTTCTTTGTCATGCTCCCACTTCAGGGTGAAAGTAGGAACGTTTTTCCCTGACTTTGGCAGGTAAAGATTTCTGCCCACTTCATGTCAATCTCTCTTTAAATCCTCCTCATAATCAGCTGTTTTTGGTGAAGCAGCCTTTTAATATATGAACCATGACAGGCATATAATTTTGACTACAGTGGAACTGACAAGTTTTTGGTGATATAATTTATGATATTTGTTGAGCATTAGGTGAAAAAAAACATGTAGAGTTTACTTTTTCTTTAACAGTTTTCATCTAATGATCCTGAAATTCACTTAACTGACCGATCATAGCAGGAATTATAGGAGCAGGAAATCTTTTGTCAGCCTGTTTTCCTCATATGAGCAGTGCTGTATATTAACCTCCGTGCAGGAATGAACATAACGTCATAGTGGCCCCATCTGACCAGACCAAGGCTTCGCTGTATCTCTGAGGCCGCTCCTCAGCCGACTAAAGGAGGACATGGACTCTGCAATCAAACTATAGCTTTAGGAAAAGACGAATAAACAATGTATAATTAAAAGGATTTGCATGCTATTAGTATTCCCTGACATTGTCTGCAGTGACCCTGGAGGCTGAAGGAGCCACAACAGTGTTGGCAGATACATAAATTAGACTTTGAGAAAAAAAACATCTGCTTGGGGGAGTAGCACAAGAGTATGTGTGAGAGAACGGTGACATTAAGTGGGACTGTTCCTCCTGGAGGGGGTCAGAGATCATGAAATCACTAAACAAGGTTGGCAACTGCACCAAAGCACATTTGTTTAGTTTTGAAATACTGAAGTGGGGACAACAGCGCATGTTTGTTCCACTCGTTTTCTTTTTCAGATCTTAAGAAACGATGACTACAGGGGTTATAATTGTATTATAACCACACCAGGTTTATTGGTTGTAAAGACTTTTTTAATCAAGGGAAGTTTTCAGTGCTGCTCTGCTAACTGGGTCTGATTCTGTTTTAGTTTTTATAAAGAGAAACTATCCTCACAGTGATCTTATGTTGAGCTTTTCCTTGGTCTTTTTATGGGAAAAGCAAAATATAGAATTGCTTTTAAATCTCAGCTCATTACTTACTGCTCCTCAGCTGTATTTCAGTCTTGAAGCAGTACTCACCTGCCATATATTCACTGAAAGCCTTATTGGTTCACCAGGTTGTGGAAGAAGAGATCTCTCTCTAATAAATAAATAGTGGTCATAGTGGTGGCAGTCGAGGCAAATCTATGGAGTCCCACTGGAAGTCGGTGCTGCACTCTTATCTATTACAGCCACCTTTGTCATTCAGGATGATATAGTACTTGTGTTTCTCTATAGAATTCTAGTCTTGTCTACTCTCTAAGTGCAGAGCTTGTAAAAATCTTTGGCGTGAAATCAAAGTGTCAGGCCGGACCTGTTCACTGATAAACATAAGAAATAAATGCAGCCTCTGTTGTTGGTTTTCAAAGCGTAGCCTGAGGCACTTTCTTCTTTCTACAGTTGTCTTCTTTCAGCTGTTCTGTTCTGCTCCATCGGTTTGGTTCCTCCAACAGCTTGTACTTACCTCCACCTATTAGATTAAGCAACACCCTGCAGCTGCCAAAATAAATACAACTCCCCAACCTGCCCAGACACTTCACGTATGAATTTGCTTGTTCCATATTGAATGTTTTTGGAAATCTGTCCTCTCACTTCAGGTTTTTGAGCTTTTACAAGCTCATTACACAATCCATCATACTTTGACATTTGCCTCCTCACAAGCTGTCGGCTAATTGAGACGTTTGTACAACACGGCTTCTCTGAGAATTGGTCAACACATCCTTCGGTGAAGGCCCATTAACACACAAATGTTGTCTGTCAGCGTTTGTTTGAACCACACAAATTGTCTCTGGTTTGTTTCCGCAACCCATTTTTTTTCCCCCTCATACACATAAACATGAATTATTTGACGAGCAAATCATCTGTCAAACCCTGCTGGTGTTCAGGGGCAAGTCTGAGATCAACTCCTTTCCTTCAATGGTAACTACGGTCATTTTGTAAAATCAGCTGATATCTGCCATAAAATATGTAGGTTTATCTCTTGGGTTTGGGAATCTGAAACAACGACCACTCTTGGTCAGTCTACAGCGTCTGCATACACATATGAGAACACATCAATGGGCCACATCCCAAATCCTTTTTACTAGTATCACATTAGAGGAAAAATCCCATGCTGTAATTGCAGTTTTGATATTTTAAAGTCTGACAGAGGTTTCTATCTCTGGCTGTACTGATTCACATGTCAGTCAAACTCAGCCTGACACAAAGTGAAAGTAAAGTTCACACTGTCATTTGTGTTTATCAGTTAAAACCACATCTTTAAATACTGCCTTTATAACACAAGACTTAAGCCAAGTTACCCAAATTTATAGTGTTGTAACAATACATCATGGGGTTACCGTGGTTACCAAGGGATGCCTGAAAGTGTAAAAAAAAAAAAGGTAAACAGCTGCCTTAAAAAAAAAAGGTTAACAAACAAGCATTAAAGGAATAAACCTAAATGTTAACATTACAAGAAAAAATAAGTTAACAGTATGATCAGTATGGTCACCAGCGAGCTGTATGATCACACAGCTCGCTGGTGATTCTCTGCTCTACAATCATCAGGAACACTCGTCTCTTCAGGAGGCGACAGGAAAGTCTGTGTTGAATCTGACTTGTTGAAACTTCATCATTCAGTTTCATCAGTCTGTTTGGTTCCCTCTTCAATCCAAACAGCAGAGGCGAGAGACAAAAAGAGTCTCTTCATATCCAAGGCAACCAGCAGTTTGAGTTGTACGTGTGCGTCTGTGCACAGTTTACTGTATGAGTGGGAGATGCATTAAAAAAAAAAAACTCAAAGGAAAATCTCTTCTTTCAATTAGAGATTTGGATAAGAAGCTCCGTGAAGCTTCATCATGTTGTTTTTCTTTTATTTTTAATCATGCTCTTTGATTAATTTGTAATTGGAACAAATGATCCAAATTGAGATTTTTTTGGGGGGGGGGGGGGGGGGGCAAGCCCACTGCAAGAAAATTAGCACAAAATTAGATGTGTCACATCAATCTGAGTTGGTGTTTTCTGTTTCATCTGGTGCTGCAGGGACCGAGTGTTAGGAACTCAGTGTCTTGCTCAGGGACTCTTCAGCAGAGTGGAAGCTTGATCATTTAAATACAGAGTTCAAGGATTTTCTTTCCAACATAATTAGTCCTTCTGCACACTTGTCTCCATTTTTTATCCCTCTGTAAATAGCGGTTCAGCTTCACTGTCCTGCTAGTGTAGCTGTTGACTTTCAGTCTCATCGTGACTCCCACCACACTCTTCAGGATTAGACAGTTAGTGTGGATGTCACTCAGCAAACTGACTCTTTTTTTATATTAACAATGGATGAAATGACAGTGATGTGAAAGTTGTCACTCATAGTGACAAACCCACAGAGATTCATCCTCAATTCTGCAGCTCGTTGGTTTGGTTTTACAGCAGAACCACAGCATCAGAAAAATACGTCTCCAGCCAAGTGACAGAGGCCTCCAGCCGCCACAGTAGTTATGATGGGAGCAGAAGAGTGAGGTCATTATAAAACTACCAACTCTGGTGAGGGAGGATGTTGGAGTGGATGGATGGGTCAATAAAACAATGACCGCGATCATCCCCTAACCTTAACGGAGCACTTAACTGAGCCCAGACTTTTCTGAAACCTAGATGTTGTGTTTTCAGTTTGTTGCAGCTGTTTGTGGTCTAAAAAATAATCTACGGACACATGTCAACGATTGTTTGGTTGATTATGGTTCTGACTTGTCAGGACTGATTTGTCCCAGTTGGACTGAGTCATTTCCAGTCTTGTTTAGTTCAGAAGATAAAATCATTGTGTGGTGTTTAATGATCCAGTCGCTGCCTGTCGTACTAAACATGATAAAAAAATTAAATGATATAATTGATCACCCAAATATTTTCCAGAACATATCCAGATTGATTTTCTCTCAATATTAATCACATTTAATTGCTACCTGCCAATTTATTGGCACGTTCAATGTTTTTGACTTGTTAATAAATAAATGTCAGCTGTAGCTCATCTCTGACTCTCCAGAGTAAGGAAATCAGGTCGTTCAGGTGGAGAGCAGTTGTTATGTGTTGTGTGTTTAGTTTCAGTAATCTCAAGGTTCCTTCAGTTTTTGTTTCAGCTTTTACTCTTCATGTTGGTGAAGAGTCAACATATTTTTTCTAAAAGTGCAGCATCTGTTAATGTCGCTGTCATCCTCTTGTTCCGTGGATGTAACTGACAGCGGCTTGTTTACCTGTAGTGCCTCCATCTGGACCGCCGTGTGCCGCGGACCCTTATTGAGCCCGTTACAGCTCGCTGGTCCGGACAGGAGTGATCTCAGTGGGCGCTGAGTTGCTGCAGAGAGAGAAGACCCGCGAGCAGAGCAGTTATTGGGCGGGAGATTGCAGCCAATCAGAGCATAGCTGCGATGTCAGTCCTAATGAGTGCAGGACTGTCATGTCTCCACCGAGTCCACTGCTGTCAGCGCCCAGTGAAACAAACAGGAAGCATCTGAGCTGCAGGCTGAGCCACACTGAACCTCCTGAGACCGTGTTTCATTAGAAGTTGTACTTTGCTCCTCATTATTTTGCCTGATTTGTTATAAAAGCTTGATTGTCCTCATTGTGTTGATGAAGGTTTGCAGTTCGTTTAAAATAATTACATTGGTTGAACTTGAGGCTGTAAAATTACTTCAGTACAGTGTAGAAGAACTTTTAATTAAATTTGCATTGTCACACTAACTGTAGTTAAATTACAACTCTGTCTTGCAGCAGACCCTGAAACTACTGTAATGAATGAATGTTAGCACAGAGAACAACTGTCCAGTGCTGGGTTGGTTTATAGAGGTAACTTTCTGATGTGGTGACATTATGAAAAAAGGATTTTCACGATTTAACTTTTTTGCTTTGGGGGCAGAGTTATATTTGTAAACTTCTCGTATGTCTTTAAATATAGTTTTGTGTCAGGAGAGTGTGTGTGGACGAAAACCAACACACAGTGCATCACATCACTATCAATGTTATGTTTATATTAATTAATATCAATAGCCTGTTTCAGCAGAGGTTGATGTGAGGCTGTGGAAACTAAATGACTTTTAGGAAGATCAGTATCATATCTGTTAAATACAAAGCAATAGGCAACAGCTGATTAGCTTAGCTTAGCATTAAGACTGGAACGGGGGAAAGCAGACCTGCAAGTCTGTGGGAGTCCTGAGTCGTCCTCAGGGGGGCACACAGTCAACTGCTTTTAACCTCAGACTCACTCTGCAGTGGGAATATCTGGCTTTCATGCACACATTGTATTTATGTTCATATTCTCTAGAATGAAGTCCATTTAAAGGATTCATGAAGCTGCAGTTTGTTTCGAACCCAAAACCAAAGTTATGCTGCTCTTACTCTAAAATATCTGCAGCAGAGAGCGGAAAATCACATTTATAACTATAATGTGTAATATTTATATTTATTTTTTATTATAGACAACATTACATTACACAAGTATTTTATTGTGTATTGTGATTCTGCAAAGCTTTTGCCACCATGCCCAACTCCATAGCCAGAGAAGAACGTCAATAATTCTGCAAAACCTTGGAGTGCATTCAAGGACGACACTTTTTTAGGTTCAGTACCAACGTTTTTAATATTCTGTGCATGGCAGTTACAATTTGGTTCAGGTTAGTGAAAGATCCTGGTTTAGTTTACTATAAAGTCACATGTTAAACAGTTGGTAACAGCTTCTCAGATTTGTTTGCTTTTCTCCTTTTCATGTCCCTGTATTTTAGAAATTTTGTCTCATTGGGCAGAGAAGCTCGAGCCCAGATGATATATCAGCCAATATCCTCTTATCACAGATATTGTATGTTACTGTTGGTGTATACGTTGGCCAACAAATAAGATGTTTGAGATGATTTAGAAACAGTGTCTCTGTTAGAGGTTGTCCACTAGAGAGCGCTGTTCACAGATACATCCACAAGTAAGAAACCTTGGTTTCACTTTAGAGTCTGATCTCAATTCTACAGCCGCTTTTAGTCCTTTGGCCAAAACCATCTTTCATCATTTGCACAACATTGCAAAGAGAAGACCTCTGCTCAGCCAATAAGATGGTGAAACGCTTGTTGACGGTTTTATTTCTAGTCGTCTTGACTACTGTAAAGCCCTGTGTACTGACCTACCAGGATCCAGAAAGCTGCTGCCGTCCTTTTGTATGTGTATAGTTTTAAACCTTTTTTTTCTACGTATGGTTTTAAACCCAAAGTTTCTGTGTTTAAAATCACATAAAACTGAGAAAAGCAGCAAATCCTCAGATGAGAGGCTGAAACCAGAGACAGTTTCTGCTGATTATCCATGATCAAAGTTGTCTCTTGATCATCTAATGGATTAATGGACTAATTGACTTTCAGCTCTACATGCAGCTGTGTGTTTATTTGTATGGGCGATACTGTGTGTGTGTGTGTGTGTGTGTGTGTGTGTGTGTGTGTGAGAGACTGTGCAACAGTGTGTATCTAATAGACTGGTTTTGTGTGTGTGTATGTGTCGTGCTGCATGTTAATGTTGCATGAATATGTATGACGCTGACATTTATTACAGTGACTGGAGTTTATGTGTAACACCACTGACATGGTGTCACTTTCATACAGTGTGTGTGTGTGTGTGTGTGTGTGTGTGTGTGTGTGTGTGTGTAGATGAGTGTGTGCTGCGTAGTTAGAACTGGGCAATAAACCAGATTCATAAAAAATGACTGACGTTATAATTTTCCTGAACTGAAGATAACTACAATAATCACTCACATGATCAGATGTGAGTGAATTCAGATTCAAATTTTAATGGTTTCTGTTTTATTCCTGAGAATTTTTTTTTTCTGCCAGTGTGGCATGATGGATGGCTCTAAATACTGGAATACCTATGAGCCTCAAGTGTCTTTACTACAGAGAAGCAGCCAGAGTCAGAAATCTCTGTCATTGCAGTTGGGAACAAAACTCCACAGCTGCTGAAATTACACAATATTGATTCATAATCTGACTTCTATCCCCAGTAACCGTCACATTCTGCAAGATCCCATCTTTCTTTCACCTTTGTGAGAGTTTGTGAACCTGTGTTGCAGCTTTTCTAACATCTCTAAAAAAGGAGAAGGTTGTATGTTTTTAGGGACCAGTACATCGTCATATCCCTGCTGTTTAGAGAGGTTAAATTATCATCACTGGTCATCAGCCGTAAATGTTCCGAAAAGCTCAGGGTTTATCAGCTAACGGCTCATGTGTTGTATTTACTGCCCTAGGAACTAAATCTTATGCGCTCACATGGCTTCTCATATCACTCTATGCTGACGACACCCAACTATACCTGTCGTTCCCACCAGACCACCCCACTGTCTCTGCGTGGATCTCTGCCTCTCTCTGACATATCCACATGGATGAAGGAACATTTTCTCTGACCGTTTTGCAACCATCTCCTGGTCGAGCTGCTTTGCTCTATACAACATCAGACAAATCAGGCCTTACCTCAGAACTCAGAACACCAGGCCATGGTTATCTCTCGCCTCGATTACTGCAATGCTCTTGAGCTTGAACTTGAAAAGCTCCAACTATCCATCACCTAACAAATGTCTATGCGTACAATAAACGGAAAAGAAATCCACCCTGTTATAACTCTATTAACCAAGACAAACAAGTCAGAATGAGAACATATTAAGTCATACGTTTTGATCTTTTTGTCAAGCCTTACACTCATGGATGACTGAGAGTCTCAACATGGAGTAAAATAATTTCTGTTGAGATATTATTTTGTCACTCTGACCATATTTTATGTCTCTAACCAGGAAGTGTTTTGAGATACATTATCTGTTTTACATCAGTTAATCTTTTAAATAAATGAATCAATAAAATCAATCACAGATAACACAACAATACAAGACCTTAGAGATGTGAGAGAGATAAAACCATTCCTCATGAAACGTTCTGAGAACGTGTGAATGTCTGATATGAAGCCATTGTGGAAAATGCATTTAACCAAGATCTCTGCAGACCAGAATATCTGGGCTATTTAAGTTCTTCACACACAACAAAGGACACATACATGAAAAACATGAGATGGTAAAACAGAATAAAGACAAAGATCCAAACACACAAACGTCTCTATTTCATTGCAAGTTTGGTTTGCGAACAGCGAAACAGCCTGTGTGACAGCCAGTGAGTCCATGGGTGCCCCTGTGTGTTTGGCTCCTAATTACACCTCGAACCCAGCAGTCAGACTGCTGCACAGCTCTGTGAGCCTTACAGCGCTCCGTACAAAATGCTTATGAATCATTGTTGAGCTAGCGAGGGGTAACCAGGGAGCTAATTAACCTTCTGTGTAGCATCCTTTTTTAAATTCTCTGCATGTCGAAGAAAAGTTTTCAGAGAATAATTAGAAATTGCTGGAAAACAGCAGCACATTTTTGAAATACTGAGTAAAAGGGTTAGATACCCTGCTCAGTTCTAGGAGACCGTGATCGTCTCCTGACGCCTCATGTATCTCTGAGATGGTTCAATCAGCCCCGACTCTCTGCGTTCGAGTGATAAGTGGAAAGCGGGGCCTCTTTAGAGGTGACGACATCTTGGTGGAGAATAAATGCATGAAGAGTTTCAGATGTGGAGAGAAGTCACAGCTCTGACCTCGAGTAACGACACACACACAGACTGAGACTCAGAAATCTCATTTTCCTCTTTCAGGAAATGAGAAGCGTCTGTATCTGATTCTGAAGTTTATAGGACCAAGAAACAAGTGATTAGTTTTGGGTGTCGATCTGGATCCAGTGACAAACAGCTTGTTTCCATTAATAAATCAGGATTCGTAATAATGGTTCTGCACTGATTAGTGGATTAAATGAACAACTAAATTAGCAGCAACTATCCTGGTAATTGGTTAATCGTTTTCATGCAGTTATACATGAATCTTCAGCTCTTCTTTGTTTTACTTCAGGGACTTCCAACCATTTTTGCACTCAAACTGTTCATACCCACAATGCTCTCATGATATCATTCCAATTAAACGTGATGATGGATTTGCAGAAGTCTGCCTCTCGGTTGGAACTGGCTCCCTGGAGTAGAATACGACAGACCCCAGGACTTGAATGTAATGCAAGTGTTTCCAATTCATTTTTGCGAAACATTATTTTGCCAAATAGTCCGAAATGCAGTTTACCAGTTAATCGAAACGCACCTATTTGCATGTCACTGCCACACAAGCACCAGATGTTTGTCTGTTCACTCCGGCGACAGTCATTAGGTTTTCTGTTTTCGGGCTGGATCTTCATCTGTCCCATTTCCATGAACATGTCTCAGTAATACCTTCAGGGAATTTCTTTAAATTTGGCCCATTAGGACTCAAGAATGAACTGATTTTTGTGATCAAAGGTCAAAGGTCAGTGTGACCTCTCAAAACATATTTAAGGCCATAACTCACAAATTCATACACTAATTATGACACAGTTTAATTCAATTGTCTGTAAGGATTAAATGAAGGGATGACATTTTATATCCGAAAGGTCAAAGGTCGACTTCACTGTGACATCATAATGTTCTGCAGAAATGCTTCTGGTTGTTATTCAGAGCTGTAACTCAGGATGGTTGGCGGAGGGATACAACCATGAGGCGGTAAATCTAGTTCAGAAGTCAAACATGTTTGGAGCACATGTTACTGTCTGAGCTCATGTAACTTTACATCTCACCGCCGTCTTAGTGCAGCACTGTCACACCAGAGAAAAGTGTGTGTGAGACTAAAATTTGCTAGACAAACATAACAATGACTCCCAGGTGCAGCTGCAAGTCGGCGTTTTCTTTACTCCCCGAGCCAACAACCAATCAATAGCGAGGTGAGCTACTGCACCCGAAATGCCGTTTAATTTGTGCTCACAATGCAATCCAGGCTTTCATCAATACTCTCCGCTGAAGCTCCCACAATTCCTCACTCAGGAAGAAGGATAACAGAAGCCTCGGTGAGGAAAAAGTACGACAATATCACAGAATTAGAGTCTGATTCACATGGGGCTGATATCTGTGTTTGGAAGAACAGTGCAGGTCATTTAAGGGAATATTCAGTTTAATTACAGACGAGGCAGATTCAACCAGATATATAAAAGATTTTCATTTCTGAATCAATGAGTATTAAAGTCCCATTCAGGGAGAGGAGAAGTCAGCCCGCCCTGTGAAGTCACGATATTTTCCACTTTTTGTTTCATCTACATTGAGAAGGTCAGTCTGTCTCTGCGAGGAGGAACCTTGACCTAGTTCTCAACCAGCCGGTTGCTCTGAGCAGTGAGTGGTTGTACATGAATACAGAATTACAGCTGCTTTGGTTAGTTCACTCAAGATGTTTTTAGCTCCTGCATTTTAACCTCATCTCACAGCCCTGTTCTACAGAGATACAGTTCTAGTTTATTACCATTCATACTCACTGACATATAACTAACTTCAGAAAACCTGGCACAGGTATATATGTAAGTGTAACTGAACTGGTTTTCTGATCCTCCAAAGTCTTCTATTGAAAGTTGATAATATCAGTTCTTATATTTTCCTTCAGTGATTTCAGTTTTCGGTTGTATTTTCAGGACATTTACATTTTATGTAAATAATTGTCGTGTCAGGTGTTTTAGTCTTTAACTCAGCTGGTGTTTGCAGCCTGTGGCTCCTGTATGAAAATATTGTTTAATACTTCATGATGGTCTGTGACAACAGTGTAGCTGTTTTTTTAATCAGCAGGATTTCACAGCCACATTGCAAAGGAACATATAAAATCAATGTATCTTTAGTAATTAGTGTAATTTGAACTCGTTTTAGTTTGTTTCTCTTTGGTTGTAAATTAGCTCTTGACCTGACAAACCTGCTTTCAGCGTCTTTCAGCCAAACTCAGCTCTTCATTTGTCGAGGTTTGACTCAAAAAGTTCCCAAAAAGATCAAGTTTATAAAAAAGAAAACACTTGTGCTTCCTGTGGCGGGATGTGAGGCGTCTGCACAGATGGAACCTGCTTTCTTAGAGCAGCAGCCCTCAGATACGACTCTGCATACGTTTGGTCACTGAGTCACTTCTCCCCGGTGAGACCTGGTTGTATCAGAACCGACTCCCAGCAGCACTTTGTCTTTATTGTTGCTGTGTCTCTGCACTGATCCCACCAGCACAAATCCATCCATGTTCTTCCTGCTCTGTAATTAAAGTGATTCTGATTCAGAAACTGCACTTCCCACATCCAACCCCTATGATTATTTTTGAAGCCTATTTTAAGTGCAGGTTATTAATCATGTCATATTGAGTCGTCTCCAAACCATCTGGCTTTTGTCCTCTTGACTTATGGGAGATTAAAATCTTCACAACAAACTTTTGTAAAACATTTACATGAAAAGAAATTTGCAAATCAAAAAGGATCTCGATGATCCGGATGGCTGTGTCCATGTTTTTACCTCTTTTGAGAAAACTTTATTTTCTCACCTCCAGCATCATCAGCTCTCTCTGCAGCCCCTCCACTGCTTCTCTCTGTACGGAGAGAAATCATTTCTCTTCCTCCTCCTGCTGCTGTAGCTTTCTGCTGTGATTTGGAGACCGGCCTCAAGGTTAGAAAAGTGGGCGTGCGAGAAGCAAATCACTGTTCGAACTTCCAGACCATCTGGGAAAAAATATGGGAGGAGGATGAGTGAGTAATGTTCTCTCCTCCTCGTCAAACAGTTCACCAAAGACATTTGCTTGATGTCTGAATGGACTCCTAATGCTTCTTAGAGAACAGCTTTCCATTCAAGCAACAAACTACACAAATATCAAGTTGGAGGCAACATGAATTTCTTTATTGTGATTTGATTTTAATGTGTCATGGAAAATATGTCACGTTAAAAACAATTCATTTAGATATTAAAGACAAAAAAGTAATTCAGTGTTTTCAGCCACATCTACATTCGAACCTTTAAGACCAAATGCGACGTGTACATGCTTCTCCCTTTAAGACCAGATGAGATGTACACACGTAGTATATGATTACAATGTTTTTAAAACACGTGACTGATGAAATACATTGTGATTGACTGAAACTTGGGTCAAGAAGATGAAATCCATTATGGGAAATATATTTGTTATAAAAGTTTTTAAGTTGTGGTTCTGACAGTGTCTAATGACCTGAGCAAGGGGAGTGATGCTGAGGCAGATTACAGATTACCTGGATTAAAACAACCAAATCAACGACTCCGCACCTTATATAGTATATGTAAACATAACCCTGGAAAAAAAGACCAATCAGAGGGCGCCAGCAGCACCTCCCAGCTTCCTTACAAGTTAAAGTCAGTGGCCTTTTTTAATTGTTAACAAATCTGAGGCTCAGGTCAGTCACAGCAGCTCCTGGAGCCTCTCTCCTCTTCCTCTCTGCTGATCTGCTGAAGAGGGAAAAAGAAGCTTTGCCGAGCTAACGAGCTGCCTGCAAACCGCTGCTTTTACTCTGACGGAGGAGGTTAGAGAAAAGTGAAAAAGCTAATAAGCTATGATAGCTTTCTCCAAAGAAGTTCACCAAAGTTAAACTCGAAGCAGAAAGTTCAAGTGGCTTTACTTAACCCCCTGTGGGTGAATCCCCTGATATCAGCGATTCCATTGGAATAAATTGAATTTGCTGCATAATGTAGAAGTTTTAAAATCCTGGTGTGACCAGGTCTTTACTCTGTCAGCCTGAGGAAGAGTCTGGCACACAATCCAGTGGTTCACCAGCTGTAGAGGTGCTGAATGTCATGTTTGGACAGAACCAGGCTGTCTCCAGTTTTAATGCTACGCTGAGATAAACGACTGCTGACAGTGGCTTCAGATTCACTGTGTAGGCATAGAAATAGTATCAGTCCTCTCATCTCACCCTCTGCAAAAAAGCAAATGAGTGTATTTCTGGAAACTGTTGATCTGTAGAAACACACCTTTAAATTGTGTCAGTGCAGCACTGGAGGCCGGTGAAGAGAGAGCAGCACAGCAGTGACGTGGTCTCTCTCCTTGGTGCCAGTGAGAGGTCGAGCTGCTGCTGAGCAGAGGAGGACTGACTTCCTGTAGTGGACAGCAAATCCAAGTGTGGATAACTTTCTCCACGTTATGGGAGAGAGGGCAGACTTGATTTTGATTGTGGATATTCCACCTTTGAAACCAAGAGTTTTACTGCTTCTTTGTCTCACAGTGCGTGATAGTGAACTAAATATGAGAAAAGAAGCAGTTTAAATGTCATTAACCTTGGTCTTTAAGGTGGTCTGATCTCTATAGCTTCGTATCTAACATACAGATATGACAGTAGCATCGAACTTCACATCTAACTATTGCAAGAAAGTATCTTAAACTTCTTTAAAAACTGTTCAGTAACTGTTGTACAATATTGAACTTTGCTGGTTTTCTGTTGGACATGAAGTAACAAACTTTACCCAGAGTGTTTGCAATGTGTCATTTGCAGCTGGAGCAGGTAAATAATTCATAACAACAGAAAAGCTCTAGTTCTCCCCTCGTACTCTCAGGGAGAGCCCTGAGTGTTTCCAGTTCATGTTGTTCATTTTCCTCTCACACTCGTCTCTGTGTTTCCCTTCAGAGCGAGAAAAGCTTCCTCGTCAAAGGGCAAAGGTCAGACTGATTAAGGCACAGTGATCATTACAACATGTGACCGGCAGTTTGATTCGCCTCATGATTGGTGCTTCAGAGTCATGATGTCAGAGTAAATGATGGATGAATACGTAAGGAAAACTGAGACACAGACAGGTGAATGTAATGACAAAATAAATCAACTTCATGTTGATTTCTGACTATTTTAGTGGTATTTCACAGCTGCTTATAAGAATTATTGTTTTTTTATTGTTTTCAGGCATTTTGAAAAAGCATCAGTCATATGTGAAAAAAACAATACACATCATAATAATATAATGTCCAAAGATTCATGGAAAATCAGGTTGCATGAGAAAAGGAGTCAGGAGGTTTATATACATATTCATATTCATACGTCTCCAGAACTGTCTGGAGCTGGATAAGAACACCCTCAGGTGGATGTTAGAAAACGGGGCATATTGTAAAAAAACAGTTACAGAAAATATTGAGTGTCAGGAGTCACAGCAACACGGTCTAGCACCAAAACGTTGTGGGATCGTCTCATCCTGCTCCTACACACCTGTCTCAACAAATAGATGTGCGAAGTGGTCGTCTTCTTTGAGCCCTCACTAATTCCCAGAGCCTGTGGTGATGTCTTTATAACTGTCTTGTTTAGACAACCCCAAAAACATTCAGATTATTATGATATAAAAGAGAAAAAGAGCAATCTGTCACACTTGAGAAGCTGGAACCAGATAATTTTTTTGCATTTTTACTGGAAGTTACCAAAACTTTATTTTGAGAAATAAACTGATTCACTGTTTTTGATTTCACCTTCAGACTATTTTGCAGATGGAAGTGTCTCTGTCCTCAGTTTGATCTCAGTCCCTTTTCTTTCTCTTCCTGTTACTGCACTTTGTGTCCCCTCTGAGCTCCTGTTAAACGTCTGATTTATGCGTCGAAGCCCCTGTTCTTCACACAATCTTTCTGTCTTCCTCTTCTTCCTCTCTGATCTGTAAAGTGAGATATAAAACCTCCTTCTCTCTCTGCGCTGCTCGGACGCAGGGCACCTGGGGCTGGAACTTGTGAGGAGAAGGATACGCACTCCATCATTTGTGACATCTTGTTTTGGAGAGACACCCCCCCCCCGGTGTTTCCTCTCAGTCTTCTTTCCCTTCGACGAGGCCTTTCTGTGACGTGGTGTCCGTCAGTCTGGGAGGATCTTGGATGAGGCTGAGGTTCTGACACTCTGACAGACCACGCTGCCCTTCAGACAGATTGCGCCTCCTCGTCAGACCTCTTCCACCGCGGGTCGATTGTGGGAGGCTCGTCGCTGGCAGCTGACGTGCACTGACGGCCAGAAAAGGGGATCATGACGCAGATCACAGTTCGTGGGCGGCGGTGCAGCGGCGGGTGGAGAGCCTGCTTGAACCCGCAGTCTCAAAGTTTGAGTCTCTCCTGGGCTCAATCAGGTCATGGAGTCAGTGGAAAGCTACTTTAAAAAGAGGGATTTTTTCTACCGTATGTCCACAAATCACATCTGATGTTTTTTTACCCCTCGGGTGGAGCGGAACAGAAACAGAAGAGGCTGCTCCACCAAACACAAAACCTGAGAACTGGCTGCTAAATATTATTATTGCTGCTGTTTAGTGACAAAAGATGATGAGAAGCCTCAAGAAATCAAAACAGGATTTTAAGGCAGGAGAGGACACAGGGTGGGAACTTCTGTAAACCACTGCTGGAGCAGACAGTTTGATTTAATGTGGACCTCAAAGCAATATTTCAACATTTTTGGAAGATATTTTTATTCTGAGAGTTGGATTAGAAGGTTGAGCAAATACTTTCTTGATTTGGGTTTTTTTTTTTTGTTTTGCTTGAAGTAGATGGATAAATAAAAAGTGTTCATGTTCATTTTAGTGCCTGAAATGTTTGCACAGCTCTGTACACTTGTCAAAACAACCAATTAGTCTTCATCCTTCAGGGTTTTTCTCTCGTAAAACTATAAAACTAGTTTGAAAACACTTTACACCAGTAAAGCATAAATCTGCCAAACTGTAATGTGCTCCTTACTGGCCTTTGAGGTTGGCAGGCAGAAAACACCCACTGATATTTGTTGGTTGGTGAGAGTCATGGTTGTAGTGGGTGTTTTTTTCCCCCCAGAGACCACAAGGAGCAGCACTGAGCCCCTCCCACACCTGAAAACAAACAAACAGGCGACAACTAATTCACAATTCAGTTTCTCTGAGTTTCTACCACAGAGGTGGGGGCTGCAGGTTGATCGAGCCACGTTGCATGACAGAGCGATACAGGAGGTTGTTCATTCTCCTCCACCTTGAGCAGGTCCGAGCTCACAGAAGTGAATCTAACCTGACCTTTGTATGTTTTAATCATATGTTCTCAACATGCTGCTTTCTGAACCTGCTTTTAGTTTTTACTGGATTTTTATGAGTTTAATATTTGCACTGGTTGACACTTTATTTATATTTGTTGCGTATTGTCTTGATTTGTTTTGTATTTATGTGAAGTGATGTGTATTTATTGGGATTGAAATTCATCAGGTTAAAAAATCCCAGGATTTGATTTAGACACAAAGAAGTGTTCTGTATCGATCACTCTACTTCCGTCCCTATGATTTCTTCAGTGTAATCGGCCGCAAAATTAGTTACAAATCTCATTCTGCCTCCTTTTGCTGAAAGGTAAATTTTTCTAAATAACTGATGGAGTCATTGATCGTGAAAGACATTATACACTGCAGTTTTCTGCAGCAGGTTGGCTGTGGAGTTAAAGAAAGTAGACGTGCTCTAGCCTCTGTATGGAAGGACACATTAAAGTCATGGGAAACATCAGCGCCGCTGTGGGATTCAGCCCTGCAGGAGCATCCTTGAGGACCACGCTGAATCCCCGTTAGCTCCTGGGAATGCTGCCATGTAGGCGAACATGACCTCTGACCTCTCCAGCAAGGAGATGAGTGTCCTCCTCAGAGACCAGAGGAGCTGCTCAGACATGAATCGAGCGGACGCCAGACTGTGATCAGCAGGTTCAACATAAGAGCTCAGGTCTGCTGCTCCGGCTGTGACTGATCATCTCATTACCATCACGGTCATTGGAAGGTCGTCCACTGAGGAGGACGCAAAGAAGTGTCCGTCCACTGAGGAGGACGTCTTCAGTCTATTCTCCAGCTCTTCAGGTTTGCAGTTCTCGAGCAGAGAACCTCTTCACCTCATTTAAACGTTAAATCTCAGCGTAAACACCCAGGCTTTACCTGCACCTGCCCCACGGTTCTGTCTCTAAAAAGAAACTCTGATATTTTCACTGTGATATATTGTTCTGCAAAAGCATGTGATTTAATTCCAAGTCAATATTTGTGTGAAACCTTTAGAGCGTCCTGAAACAGCAAGTTGTAAATCTGTCTTCTTCTTAAATGAAATAAAATATTCTAAAAACCAAACACACACAAAACAGATGCTGACAAGTGAAAGTGCATCTCTGCCGTGCCCCCAGCTCAACTATGCAGAAAATGTCATTTCTGATATTTGAAGAGGAATAGTTTGAGGAATACTAAGGAGCTGAGAGCTTAATTGGAATTTAATGAAGTAGACAGGATGTAATGTAGTCCCAGCTCTCTAAAGACCTGAGGTATGTATTTAATGAATGTTAAACGTAGTGTGAACAGAGCAGCTTCAGAGCTCCTTGTGCTGCAGTTGTGTGCAAAAGTTTGGCCTCGTTCCCTCCTCAGCTAAATACCACAGCTCGCACACACATTTGTTTAGCAGCTGTGAGTCTGTCTTTAGAAGGACTGGAGGGATGAACACAGTTTCCTGAGGGTTTGGATTCAGTGAGCCCTCGTTTTCTGTGCGGCAGCATCTGTATTCGCTGTTTCTCTACTCATTGTATTTCAGATTTGTCCACTAATTTGTCACCTATCTGCAAACAAAAAGGTGAAACCAGTTCTCCGTCCCCTTCGCTGCTGTGTGAATGTCACAGATTTCAGCTTCAGCACAGTAGTAGATGGAGAATGAACCCATCAGGGCGCTCTGTCTGTGGAGTAGGAATGTGGGGTGAAGAGGATGAATGCATGCAGGAGGAGTGTGTTATTGCACACTGCACGCTCCCCGCTACAACCTCCTTCTCCAGATACTCTGGATCTCTGGAGGATTGTTGTTATCCATCAGCTGGAATAGGAAAGGCTGAGAAAAGGCTGCGTCACTGTGCTCTTCTTCACACCCTCATCCACTGCTTTTATTCCCCCAGAGCTCCGGGCAAAACAACCACACACCCTTCGTGATAACACACCAGTTCTGCCTTTTTATTTTTCACATCAAAACATACACAGCAATTTAACATATAGAAAAAACCTGCCTGTAATATCCTGCCCTGACAGGTTGCTGTAGTGAGGGAGACAGCAGTGAGCGGGACTCCTCTCCTTTGCTGCACTCTACTGCCCTCTACTGTGAAAACGACTACTTTTCTAATAGAATCTGGTTGGAAATCGGCAGAAGCTGCCAGCACAGTCATGCCGGGTCTGGCCTGAGGCTGATGAAAGGCTTTTGTCTGCCAGCAGCTGAAGCAGGTGTGGTTGAAGATTTGAGGCAGATGAATACGTTGCCTGACCTGTTGAGACAGTGAACACCTGCACAGAACACAGTGGCTTCAGCAGCAGCCGCTGTGTTTGTATGAGCCTGTTGTGTTCAGCATAGTGTTGTAGTAGTTCAGTGTCATTTTCCACAGTGGATCTTCTGTTAGTTGTGTCTCTGCTGCTGCTGGATTAGATGATGATCAGGAAATTTATCATGATAACGACTCATAAATGATGTCAGTGCAATAATGTCAACACTGTAAAACATGAAACCTACAATAACTGATGTTCTTGTCCTGGTGAGGGCAGTGGAAAGCAGTTATGAAGACAGCATTAACATTTCATCACCTTTTTAAGCTGAACTGGTGAACAGACGGTTGCTTTTGCTACATCCAGCAGGTACAGAGCAACACGATCAGTTATGGGTTTAGCTGTGTTTGGTCTCCACCAGCTCCTGAGGGAAAGATCTGACTTTTCTGCTGCTAAACGCTCCACTCTGTCCTGCTGTTTGCTGCTTAGCAGGGAGTGGACAGTGGCTTTTGTTTTTTTGTTGTTTTTTTTTTTTTTTTTTACAGCTTTTCTTTTGAAAGCACCTGCTTGCTGCAGCTGGAAGCAATGCAGTGAGAGCTCTCACATTCAGTGGGTTTCCATTCACCTGTTTTTGTGAGCGTTTTCAGTTCACGGGTAAAACATCCTGAGGGGAAATGGTGAAAATGAAAAAGATTTAACGCTTGGCTGAGGTCTGAACGTTGGTCTAAAGCAAAATGTGACTAAATATGACGAATATGCCATGATGTACTTAACTGTACTTAAACGTCACTGATAAGATTTGAAATAGTGGCAGATCCTTGCAGAGTGATGAGGAGACTGTAACTGTCCTCACATTAATACACAAAGCAAACAGAAATGTCAGAATCCATCATGTTTTCTACAGTTATTTTCCACTCGACTGGCACTGATCTCTTTATTTATAGGTACAGTGAGACAGAGAGAGGGAGGATGACATGCAGCAAAGGGCTGTGGGTCGGACTCGAACCCCTGGCACTGATATCTGATTATACTGACAACATCTCATCATCTTGAGGATTGAAACGTGTACTAATACACATTTTCTTTTTCTGGTTTTCTTGAAATTCTGATGAATGTTTCACCACGTTGCTGTACAGTAAATATGTCCATTATATACAACATGTACAGCGCTGTTCACGTTTAATTCCAGACATTACTCACTGTATGGAGAGAGCCACAAGAAAAGAAAATCTGTTGGTTCACCTCTTTGGTCCAGACTGAAACTTCTCAACATCTACTGGATGGATCGGCACAAAACATTCC
This sequence comes from Trachinotus anak, assembly GCF_046630095.1. NCBI lineage: Eukaryota > Metazoa > Chordata > Actinopteri > Carangiformes > Carangidae > Trachinotus > Trachinotus anak. The sequence goes on along the minus strand of NW_027273882.1, from coordinate 7,160,319 downwards.
TGGTTCCCAGAGGACGAATCCTCCTTTATCCAGAACTTTGGTTTTTGACCAAAAACCTGCAAAAATGACATTCCCATCATCTTCACTCATACTTTGTGCTAATTAGCTCATGTTAGCATCAGAAATTAATTAATGGTTGTAATATATACCAGAACATATGTAGGTGATTTGATGAACTCACATTATCTTCAGATGAACAGTGAGTATGAACCGGAGGAGAATTTATAACAAACACAAACAGAGACCTTGAACCTACAGGAGTCGTGTTATTGACTGAACTCCACACAGCCCCAGCTCTTACTGTGAGTGGATCATTGTGTCTGACTCGATTTGAGTTAGTGATTAGTCATGCATCAGCCGCTAAACTAAGTCCTGTGGTGATTAGTGTGTCTTGATGAATATTCCCTCCAGATCCGTGTTGCTGACCGTCAGCTGACCTCTGATCTCCCTGTGGAGGAGGAGGGTAGTTAAAAAGGCAGGTTTCCCCACAGGGATCAGCTCCACCATCAAGCCTTCACATCGTGTACACAGTGACGAGCTGAGCGAGGTAGAGACGTTAACTCTGGTGGTTAAACAGACTTGTTTCATCAGAGTTGGGTGTGAATCACCCAGTTTCCTCAATCATGATGAAACTGAAAAACCACAGACATTTCACAATTTCTGAAATACATGAAGATTTTTCAGTTTGTACTTTTGTCTGATTTTAAGTTTTTAATACATTTTGCAGACATTTTAAAAAATGATTTCATTGTGTCATGTCACTGGGACTAATTGTCGACTGCAGTTTGATCAATTTGAAATTAAAGTGCAGGGATCGAAGGGGTCTGAATACTTTCTGAAGCCTCTGCACTCAATCTTTGGTCGGTAGAAAATAATTTTCCACACATACACCAGGCTACACGTCCCGCTTTGATGTTCAATTATTCATAACACATCAGCTAAACCTCACATTGAGTGTAATGAGTCTTTTATTTGACCCTGCTCTGTTTAGTGTGAGACTTTCTGCTCATTACTTCTCCAGGGTTGATTCATTTCTCGCAGCTTGCTGCCCTCTATTGAGACACGATCCTTTTCAGAACTTCCTCTTGTGATTTGCGTTTTGATGAGAAGGAGCAGGAAAGGAAATGACCAGATGCCAGCAGCCACACGCTGCTCAACCTTCGCTGAGGCTGATTAATCTGTCAGGTCTGCAGACAGTGCTGTAGCACTGTAGCAGGCATGATGGGAGATTAGAGACGTGTTTTTATGTGTTTTGTGTGAATTTGCATCATGGTTGCGACACCTCGGACACTCAAACTTATGATTTACTGTTCTCAGAATAACTGGTGTGTTGTTCTTCATGTTGATGTCCATACACACACAACATTAATTCCTCTTCACTCAGTGTGAGAGTGAAATAAAACCTCACTGTTGCTGGAAGGAATTAAAAATCAAAACTGAAATGTCAAACATATACAGTGTGTTTAACCCTGCCTCCCACTAAAGTTAAAACCTCCAAACAAACCATTAACACACTCTTCAAGAATGTCACAGGATTTTTTGACTGTTGGTTAAAAGTGTCACAGTTTTTTTTTAATGTTTAAACTAATGATATTGAACCAAAACAATGTTAGAAGCAAGAAGTGTGAACAGGCCTGATCCAAACTGTGGTGGAGCCAACCGGACTCATCTGTGTACCTGCTTGTTTGTACATGAGCTGTGATGGTTGACTTTCAGTTTGTTTTGGAGATTTTATCTGTGTGTTTTGCTGCTGCTACTAAGCCAGTGATGGCATAAACAGCTGTTACCAGGCGAGAACAGAAAGATTGTGAGTTGACATCAAACTTCTTCCCTTTGTCTCCAGCAGTCTGACGCAACTCTCTTCTTTTGTTTCTGATGAAACTAAAATAATAATAAAATTGTTGTTTAGACAAAAAACGATTTTTAAATACGTCAACTTGACAGCAGCAGTTTCCTGCCTTGAATTCAACGACTCCAGTTGGACTGAAGCCACCACCAGTGTGATTTCTTGTTTCATAGAAATCTGATAAGAAAAAAAAATGTTGACCTTACATAAGGAAATAGTTGATCAAATGTCATTCACTAGAGGACAAGATAGAAAACAACAGTTGCTGCTGGCTGACCTGCTCTGCTGGAGCAAGTTTCAGCTGGTGAGTTTCACCATGTGTTAAAGACTCAAGTCTGCAGACGGTTAAACACACAGACTCCCTAAAGAAACCAAAAACTAAAACTAATACAAAGTAAAACTGATAATAAACAGAGGCTCATACAGTAAAACCCCAGTGCTTCAATTATAAACAGCAGGTATAAAAAAAACCTGTGTTGTAACATAACTTGAAGCCTGAGGCTGAGCAAGTGAATTGATGAGTTTATTTGGCAAACCAGTAACTGCACCTGCACAGCTGCCGCGAGCAGTTCATGACAGTCAGACAGTAAGCAGAGTTCAAAGTCTTGTTTCCACTGTGAAGTCTGCAGTACTGGGGCCGAGGCTGCGGTGGGGGCTGTACAGGTGTTAGCAGCATGTTCCTGCTCCTCCGTGTGTTTGGCCAGCTGAAGCCACGGGGCGGCCCACAGTCGCTGTCCTCGATGGCGTACAGTTGGGTGTGGTTTTAAAGTCAGAGCTGTGTGGGAGGGCACTCTGCTGCTCCGTGGGTCAGTTAGATTTCAGGGTGGAGTGAGACGCTAAAATCTTGACATCCAGTCTGATGTCACCGTGATCCAAACTCCCACTCAACACAAACACCAACCACACAGAAGTCCTGACTCTATCTGATGACTGGATGTCTTCACTTGCAGAAGCTTGTATAAAATGTCACTGTCACAGCAGTTTGACAACACTTTGACACATTTGAGCTGGATTTAGAAAGTTAGGCTATGGGTGATGGGCCATACCTACTTTTATTTTTTGGCGTCCCAAGTAATTACAGGTGTCAGATCTCCAGTGTTCCTGCATCAGCTGAGTTAATGACAGAGGCCGGGGACTGAATCCTGATGAGGTGGCTGTGTGGGTTGTAAGTTCAGTTCCACTGAGCTGCAGCACCTGCTGGAGCTACTTTTAGCCTCAGGATGTTTTTGTTTTAAACTTTGAACAGTTTCGACAAACTGGCTGTCAGATACAACAAGCTCTGTTATGAAATGTGTTCAGTATTATACATTCCCAGAATGCTTTGCTCATCTCCAGAGAATATCCCTGGGCTTGCTGGATCCTGCTGCTGGTTTTGAGCGAAGGAGAGAGTGTCTGCTTCCCTGGCCTCTTCCTGAAAACCTAAAAACTGTAGATAATTGTCATGTAAAATATTTTAGATGGTTTAAAAACTGTCGTTATAATTCATACATGAAACAAAGTAATAGGTCCTCGTTCTGTTGCAGGGTCACTTTACCTGAAGCACCTGGAAACCCAGCAATGACCAGTCCTCCAACCTGAACATCCACAGACCAACAGTAAAAAATAATAAACACACGGACTGTACCCAGATCAGCATACCTATCTGTGTCGCCATGGTTACCATCACAACAGTCATGGCTTGGTTAGGTTTAGGAAAAGATGGTGATTTGGGGTAAAATAAGAACTTCCTCAACATTAGACGATCTTTGTTGTCATGGTTACAACAGCTTTATTTATTTACTAATAAATAAAGAGGAAAATTACGTTTAATACTTCTGTTAAAATCGATGCTGATCTCAGTAGTGCAGGGTTGTTGTACAGATCAGTCACGGTTTTGACTTGTTGGTGAGCTCCTTACTAACTTCTCATCATCAAAATATGCTTTTAAAAGTCATTTATTGGTGTTTTTCTCCAAAACACTGGTGCAACAGGCTGACTGACTGCGGGCAGGTCGTACTGATTTAGGAGTCCTCTGCACTGCCTGTCTCATCTCTCACACTGAGGACCCCCCTACCTTTAGGATTTGTGAAAAATACTCTTAGAGAACAGATTTAGGAGTTAGGCCTGACACTTATTATCTTTGAGTGATGCTCCAAGCTCGGCCCCTGGACTGGATGTGAACAGATGTTTATGCAGCAGCTGTGGATTGAAACGTTGTAGGTCGACCACGTGACTTACTGTCTATCAGGTGTTCGAAGTGCGTTGTGATACACGTGAGCTATAAATACAGGCGACGTGTCAGATAGCAGAGCTGGCTGGGGATACAGACCACAGATGAAGGGACACACTGGTGTGGTTTGTTTGTGGTTTACAGTAAAACCTGTCCCTGCAGCCCAAACTCTGAGAGATTTATCCCCAACACACGTTTCCACACACACTTTAGGGGATTCTGGGAGACGTTGTTCAGGGACAGTCCTGCAGAATATGTACGTCTGATAGTAGCTGATATATTTCTGGTTTCCTCAGAGTGGTTCTTGACCACAGTGGCATCCCTAAGCCAGCCACGAGCATGGATTACACACTGAAGACGCCCCGCGCTGAGCAACAAAACAGAGGAGACTAGAGAGATTGCAATAAGAAAAGCAGAGGTGCTGTTAGCTGTGAAGAGTTCCCTCATTCAACCTAATTTGAATTTTTTTAACAGACACTTGACTCCTGATTTACATGTATTACAGTAAAATGAATGTAAATTAGGAGCCACTGGAAAATTCCACAGCAGTCTGCAGATGATGTAAGTGATGCATTAACAATATTTACGATTGAAGGGAGAGTTTATCTGGAAGAGCGTCGAGGAGGCAGGAGGTGGGTTTAGAAGCCAACACCAACTCAGACAGTGACTCCAGAGATCTCCTCTCAAATGTGTCGAAGCAGAAACTATCCTGGACTCAACATATTGCTCAACTGGTTCTGCAAAAAAAAAAGAAAAAAAGCTGCAGATGAGGAACAGATTTTGTTTCTTATCTCAAAAAAAGGCAAAAAGCAGCTGGTTTATTGTTAATTTAGAGAAATATTCTGCTCTAGCAGCAGACAGAGAAATTATATGTCAGTAAAAACACGTGTCAGGGGGGGTAGACTGTTTCAGAGCACGTGTTTCCTCAGTAAACCAGGGTGTAGACCTGTTTGACTGTCTGGGTTTGGAGGCGAGAGGAGCAACTGAATCCACAAGACTAGACAGAGCTGTGTTTAACTCTGTCGCTGCAGTGAAAGGAGCCAGGACCAGCAGCACCAACGCTACAAGGACAAGCTGGTGTCTCTTCAAATCCGGTAAAGTAATCTGACATAATCAGAAACCACAATCCCACCAGACGGAATCAGGTCAAGGATGAACTGGAAAAGTATAATTAAAGCTCCACAGAGTCTAAAGGTTGATGTCCATGTGTTTGTGATTATAAAGCAGGTCTAGGTTCTATATTAATACTGTGAAAGTATCAAAGCCTCAGTCCAGAGAGAAATGCACACAGCCTGTATTCAGACACTGAGCCTTAAAACCAGCCGTCAGGACTTCTGCAACTTTGTGATGTCACAACAAAGCAGCCACTGCTCTCAGCCCCGCCCACCTGGACCCACCATCCAACCTTGCAGGATTTGGTTTCTTTGAGTGTTTACCTGAAATCTGCTGTATTTGTATTCAATCACTCAGAAAACAGTCAGCCAATCAGAGGAGAGGCTCAGATCCTCTCTTCTGATTGGCTGACTGACCTGTTGTTACTAGAGCTCCAGAGAGAAGCCTGAGAGAGGAGATGTAAAACTACACTGAGATGGTTTTTGGTTCTTAAAACCACAAATATATCTTCTGATGGAGATCAACACTTCAGATCAAACACAGGAAACATGTAAAATATGGAGCTTTAAGTGTTTTTAGACTCATCAGAGTTAAATTCTCCATATTTATGTAGATCTGAGAGTGAGGCTCAGCTGTGGACAGGTCGGGTCTGACGCTCTGGACAGACTGATGGAGATGGTTTTAGCAGCACTTTAGTTAAAAACAGCATCAAGTTTGGAGAGTAAACAGAAAATAGACATAAAAGATCCGTTTAGTGCTGTGTGAATAAATGTAAAAGACTCAAAGGTGGAGGAGAAGAGGAGGCGTATCATCACAAACGAGCCTCCTCCTCCTCCAGATCACTTACCTTCCTCCCTGCTCTCTGACGGTCTCTCTCAGTCTGCACAGATGTAGTATCGGCGGCTCACACTTCACTTACAGGAGGACATATATGGAGCATTAGGAGCAGAGACGAGGGGAAGAAGACCCCGGCCGGTCATGTAAGAGGAAACAAGCCGTCTCTCAGCCACCGCCTCCGGTTTCCTGCTCCACTGTTTCTGCGCGCAGCGGACCGCGGGGAGATGGACGCGCTGCGCCCGGAGCGGAGCGCTCTGCGGCGGCTCTGCCTCTGCCGCCTCCTCCTCCTCCTGTTGGGCTTCTCCGTGTCCAGCTCGGCCGCTTGGGACCTGGTTCTCCTCCACACCAACGACGTGCACGCCCGGGTGGAGGAGACCACCAAACACTCCGGGAAATGCGTCGGCAGCAGCAGCCAGTGCTTCGCCGGCGTGGCCCGGAGAGCCACGGTGATCCAGAGGACCCGCAGCGCCGAGAGCAACGTGCTGCTGCTGGACGCCGGGGACCAGTTCCAGGGGACCGTGTGGTTCAACTACTACAAGGGCGCCGAGGCTGCGCACTTCATGAACCGGCTGCGCTATGATGCCATGGTGAGAGCGCTCCAGAGCCGCGCTGCGCTCAGCTGCATGGTTACTGCCAGACTGCAAGAGGCTGGAAACACGTCTACAAATAAGGGAAAAGTGCCAAGATTTACATTGTGTGACATGTTATTGTTTGTGGATAGATAGATAGATAGAAGCTGCTTTATTAATTTTATCCAGTCAGTTGTGTTTTGGTGCCAGAAGTATTCAGATGCTTCAGTAACGTTTTTCTGATGTAGTTGGTCCAGATTAAGTTCATTTTAACAGCTCAGGTGCTGTTGGGTGGATCCTGGTCGGGGTCGGAGCTGAGGCCAAAATCTCCTGTCACAGTTTGTGTTTTACATCATGGTAATGGTGAATATCTGGATACATGATTGTTCTGTAAATTCAGTGAAGGAGTGGTTAAAGTAGCCTCACAGCACTGTCCTTATCTTGGGTCATTGAGATGCCGCCTCCTGCTCTGTATCTACAGTTTCTTTCTCCATTTTTCTTACCACTCACCACCTTCTCACCACGCTTACCACTTCTTCTGTGGTGGTTGGTAAACCAGCCTAGAGGTGTGTTACCACCACCGACTGGCAGCCCTGAATATACAGCAGAGACACCAAGGGAGAGGTACGGGGGGGGGGGGGTCAGACTCTTCATCAGTGTATGGCTGTGTAGAAACAGTGATGATGATTTAACAAACCATCAGATAAAGAGCAGACAGGAACCTTTACAGCCGAGGAATCAGGCTGAAGTTGACTTATTGGTTCGGGTCCAGAGGTCTCAGCCGGTTTTAATTAGCTTAAAAGCAACGACTCAAAAACAAGTGTTTTAGTGGATCAGCTGTGGCCTTTAATCTTCCAGCCAGAACTACAGTGATTAGTGGGACTGTTGTTAATGGAGATTGGGAACAGACTCTGTGCTGTTAATACACCCACTGAGGAGTTACCCAAAGGTGGTTGTTACAAAGAGAAAATAGAAAACGACAAATGAAAGGTTCCCTGTGTGGTTTTTGAGTGAGTCCCTGTTTCAGTAACCAACTGTTTCTCATGGAGGGAGACTTTAAAACTGATCCACAGACCAAACAGTGCAGCATGTGTCTTTAACATGTTGTGTAGACCAGTTTTCACTGGAGTAGCTAATTTTTTCTTTAGCTAATTCTGTGATAAAAACATTCGGTACTTTACTGGTTTTACATTTTGTTTGATTCAGATCAGCAGTAACTTAACACAGCTGGCAGTAACCATTAAAACGAGACTGATAACTGAAGCAAGAACAGAAATGCAGGTTTGAAACTAGACCTCAAACCACAGAGTCGCTCAGTTATAACTGCACTGAGCTGAACACGCAGTCAGCCCGTCGCTGTACGCGGCAGTTTCCTGACTTTAGCTGTGCAGCCTGGTGACCTTCAGAGACTGAGGCTCCTCATTTGTTTGTGCTGCTGTCTCTTGAAAAACTTAAACAAAGAGCTCTGTTGTTCTAGAAGGAGTAACTGGACTATTTTGCCTTTACACTGTTGTTTATTAAACAGCGATGATGTGATGATGATGAAGAAAACTCCGCTGACACCGTCTTGCTCGTATATAAAAAGGTTTATTACAAAGAAGCCCAAGACCTAAGACCAAAAAAGGCCACATTTTCCTAAACAGAGAAGCACCCATCTCCCAGGGCATCCTCTGACCTGGGGCCCCTATCTAAACATACCAAACCCATAAAGTCACATGTCCTGTAGAACTTCAGATACTACAACACAAATTAGCTTCAGTTTTCCACCATCTGTTGCCTGCTGCTTGAGTGCAACTTATCTTCATTCGTTCACTGGGCGGCACTGGTCCATCTGTCCCTCCACATGTGATTCTCAGCTTAATGCAGCACGATGTGATTTATGTGAACTCGTCTGGGTCCAAAGAAAAACTTTTTTTTATCTGCTCTTGGAGGATGTGTCGTCAGGTCTAAAGATTTGATCACGTCGCTCTCACAATCGCCAACTTTTATCTGGGACAGGACAAAGCTGCACAGTGTTTATGGCCCCAACATTTCTCCTATCTGAAATTCATTTAAATTCTTTTATGAGTCCAGATAAAACCATCTGAGGATGAAAGTCACTGTTGAACTGTTTATAGCTCATCATTCACTGAGAGCAAACTCTAGAGGAACCAGTTTGAGTCCGTGTGTTATTTTGCCAAACAGGGACCTTTAAAGCTCCAGCTGTTTGAACGCCGCTTCCTTCTGCAGCCGAGTTCATTTCTTCGTGTTTTTCAGGCTTTTGGGAATCACGAGTTTGACAACGGAGTGGAAGGACTCATGAAGCCGTTCATGGAGGAGATCAGGTGTCCTGTTGTCAGTGCTAACATCAAAACAGACACAACTCTGGCCCAGACGTTTGGAACCGCTTACCAACCTTTTAAGATACTGACGGTCGGAGGTCAGAAGGTGGGCGTGGTGGGATACACGTCACGGGAAACGCCTGCTCTGTCCAGACCCGGTGAGTGGAAGTGGCTGTTTTATGTCTTCCTGTTTCTGTCTGTTTGCCTCTAACTCTGTCTCACATCGTTTACATCCTCATCCGAAGGCCTCCACACTGTAAACATCACCATGCACTCTCTCCCCTACATCTGCGTCACATCTGTAAACCACTGTCCTCTCTAAATCTTATGAAGAGTTAAATGAGTTAATGGTATGCTGCAGAAAAAAATTAAATATAGAAATGTCTCACTGTAATAAAATGTTTGCATTACAAAAACAGCCACTTCTAGCTGCACACAATTAGCTTTAGCTTTAGCCTACAGCCTGGAGAAAAGCCTCTTGCTGTTTTAGGTTTTCAATTACATTGTGTTTGTTTGTTTGTTTGTTTTTCTTTTCTTTTGATACAAATTATTTGTGTAAATACTGAAATTTCAATGTTTGTGCAGTTTTAAAAGAAGTATTCTTGTACGAACAGTGTTTCTGCCCCTGCTGCTCCACAGGGCCACACCTGCGTTTCGAGGACGAGGTGAACACCCTGCAGCTGCATGTCGACAAGCTGCAGACGCTGGGAGTCAACAAGATCATCGCTCTGGGTCACTCCGGTTTCACCGTGGACAAGGAGATCGCTAAGAAGGTCCGCGGGGTCGACGTGGTCATCGGCGGACACTCCAACACTTTCCTCTATACAGGTAGGCAGGCGAATACAGCTGTGAATACCACATCTGTCCTGTCTTGTATTGATTTTTACCTCGAATACAAAGACAAAGTCTTGATGTCATTTCCTGTCTATTTGCACCAAACTTGCTGGAGGGATGGGCCAGGGGAGAACAGATTAGATTTTGGTGCAGAGTATTTACTGTAAAATAAATAATTTTTTCCTCTGGAGTCTGGTGTATGTTGTTTGACACTGGCCAAGTTTTCCAAGTGCAGACATGTGAACTACAGACTCAAGACTTGATCATGGACTCTTCTGTGGAGCTGTGACGTTAAGCCTGTGAATGTCTCGGGTTTATTGGAAATGTTCATTAAAAGCCAATAAAAACATAAATATTGAACAAACAACAATATTGCTTTTTTCAAAAAACTACTGTCTTTATTTAAATATATGACGTGCAGTTGACAAGCCTCTGGTCCAAGCTATTCTACTTAGAATAGTTAAAAAAGTCAATGAGCTTTTGAATGAGGTTTTCTTACATCTGGAACAGAAGTTCTGTTTTCAGGTTGGCTCTCTATTGTGAGCACGCTACTGGGCTAATATGCTAAATGCTACATGCTAAACATGCGTGATTGTTAGCATGAAGTCGATCTGAGCCTAACATTGGCCGAACACAGTGAAGGCCCCCACTTCTAACCCTGTCGCCGCACCATGTAACTGGCCTCAATAAGCTACTTTTGTTTTGTTGCATGTTTGTAGCAGTTTGTTAACAAGTGAAACTAGATCCAAACAAACCAAGTACAGCTACAATTCTATTGGCTGAACTGATTGTATTCATGTTGACACTGGATTTTGTTCAGCTGTAACTGTCGGCGACGTTGTTTTGCCGCCATTTTGTCACCAGTTTGTTGACACTTAAGTGGGAGACTCTGCATTACAGCTCTGACACTGAGCAGAACTCGACGTGGACTCGACATAAGTCCAGTTTACAGTGATGACACTGACACTGTAGAGCTGGACATGATTGGCTGAGTGTGAGGTGTCCTAAAATAGCTTCCATACAGAGCAGGCTTTTCAATCTAGGTATCAAGTTGCCCTTTGCTCTTGCACCACATTCAGGATAAACCATTTTAGCCCCATTAGTGGTAAAGATTTATCTCCTGATTTTCCTTCCATGGTTTTTTAATGAGCATCACATCCTGGCGGGGCTGCTGCTGTGGCTGTCTGGGTGGGGGGAAACTTTGTGTCTTTTTACTTCGGAGTGGCTTACAGAGTAAACACGCTGTCGACAGGAGTCTGGCCTCCATAAATAACTCTGTAGTGTTGTATGTTAACAGCAGTGAACAGTCACTGGTGCCAGAGGAAGAAAGCTGGTGGTTTTGACCTCAGGCCACAGAAATGGAAGGAAAACAAAATGTTTTTCTGCAGCCAAGATCAGGCACTGTGTAAGTCAGAGAGACGGGGATGTGGCCCCCCTTCAGTGAGTCAGGCCAATACTTCTTTGGACTGTTGAGGGCAAGAGTCCCTGAAGCTGACAGTGATGCTTTAAAGACCTCCTCTGAAGGGTAAATTTGTGCTGAGTTATGACTCAGTCTGTCCACTCCAGGCTCACTGCCTGGTTCTCACACAAGATTTTACAAACTTAAGTCTTGTGCCTGGTGTGTGGAACATTTCTAAAAAAAAATTCTCCCATCATTTTCAGCATCTCAGCTCAGTTTTTTGTGCAAGTTGAAAATGTGCATAAAAACCCACATTTCCTGCTCCCTGGTCCACGTTGGTGACAGAAACCTGCACCTTCTGAGGCCTGCCAGGTGTGGTCTCTGCACATGAGATGGAATGAGACTGTTTAATTTACTGCAGACCTGCACTCCCTCACAAATGATTCACCAGATTTCAGGTGTTAGCAATCACCACACCTGATGCTAACGCCAACAGCATGACCACAGGGTGGAGGCTGAGTCACTGTTGTGAAGCAGACAATGATGTGTTCAAAGACTGTCTTAATGTTCTGTGATGGCAACAAACTTCCCTTTGATGATTCAGTTCAGTTCAGTCATCACGTCTCTGGTAACTCTGCACAACCAGAAGTAAACAACAAAATAAATAGTCTGTTCTAAACTTTCTCCAAAGTATAAGCTTCTGTACAACTTGTGTCTCGCTTCAGTCAGGAGAGTTTTAGAGTTGAGCTCCATGAAAAAGAGGAAAAGGGCTGTTGGTCACACACGTTTTGAAGACTTCAGCTCGAGCTGTGGGAAATGGTGATGAGCAGATTTTACAGTTATTGAACAAACCTGTGGCTGAATTGAGAGTCTCACTCCTTTGTGTCCACACTTCACTTTTCAGGAACACCTCCGTCTTCTGAGGCCCCCGCAGGTCCGTATCCCTTCATGGTGAAATCGGAGGATGGACGGCAGGTTCCTGTTGTGCAGGCCTACGCCTTCGGAAAATATCTGGGTTATCTGAAGGTGACCTTTGATAATGCTGGAAATGTGGTGACTTCCACTGGAAACCCCATCCTGCTGGACAGCAGCATCCCACAGGGTAAAGGGAAATGTTTCTCTAAAACTGTTTTCAGAGGGAAATTAAAGTAAATTGTCATTTAGGTGTAAATATTCCATAACTGCTTCAGATTCAGGCCCTCTGCAGGTCCTGAGAAGTCTTAAAAATACACATTTTCTTGAAAGATAGTGGAAAACCAGACATTTACTGCATTTCCATGAAAACATGGTGAATTATTACCTCCATCCCTCTAAAACCAGATCCAGAGATTCTTGCTGATGTGGAGGAGTGGAAGAAGAATCTGGCCAACTACTCGGCTCAGGTGGTGGGAAAAACCCTGGTCTTCCTGAACGGGGAAACCAGTGAGTGCCGTTTCCGGGAATGCAACTTGGGAAACCTGATCTGTGACGCCATGGTAGGTGTTCAGCTCTTAAGACTTTTCATGGATCATTAAATGGGTTTATTAAACATTGATCCTCTGTGAAGCAGAAAGATGTGAAGTTTGTGACCTGGTGGAAACTGCAGACTGCGTTCAACTCAGTGAAGTATCACAACACTTCAAACAAATACTGAAAACTACATCACAAACACAAACTTCAGCCTTGTGCTTGTTTAAAACTAAGGTTTAATGCTTGTGTTGATGAGCTGAGTCAGACAGACCCTGAAACTTTCTGTTTCGTGATTAGTTTAGTTACTAGTCGTCTCACTAGATTCTCTCGTCTTTTTTTAACAGTTAAAGGTTCTGTAAACTAAATTTTCTTAAAAAGAAAGAGATAAAAGATCAAATTTTCTGGCTCAGTCCCAGTCAGCCATAACGTTTTTTAAGTTTTTATCAGCTCCATCAGTGTCATTCCTGCGACCGTGGTCCCAGCTGAGTCCTTTCCCCGCGGAGCCAGCGCTGGTCTGGTTTCACCTGGATGGAGAAACTTACGAGCTGCTAAAGGCTCCAGCTCGACTCAGGACTGGCTTCTCCACTCCTCACTGTATAAGTAAATTACTACATAATGTTACACGTCTGTTGGCGTGATAATGTTACCCAGACTATAAATGTGTTCAACAAATGTTGCTAATGCTAGCTGGCTAACTGTCAGCATTGCCATTGAGCCTATCACAGATATATCACGGAGGTGGGGGGTGTGGCTGACGAAGCCTTGGTTTCGGTCTGAGATGCTGGTGGTGTAGTGCGACATCTAGTGGCAGTGATGATCACTTACGGGATTTTTGAAGGGGAGCTCTGCTTCCTGTCTACATCCAAGTCTGTTTCCTGGTGTCGGAGTATTGTGTGAGAGTCGTATAAAACTCGTATAAAGCTGTGTGAAGTCTGATAAATGATCTCAACTGATGTCACTTGAGTCAGTGTCATTTAGGTCTGAAGACTACAGGTTAAAAAAAACAATACTGGTGTGGAGTTCAGATGTGATTCTCCCAAACCTCATGTGATTAGCCCGTCACTCATTCCTGCTGCAGAAATACTGGAAACAGGAAGGAAAACACCAGCCTCCCTGCAAAGATCCACTGTCACTGTAATTAACAAGCTGGGTCTTGTTTTTAATCAAACAGCAGCGTCTCTAGCTCCAAGCAGATCTGTGCACAGGCGCGATGCTGCAGAGCCTGGAGACCTCTCTGTGACGCCAGGAAGCAGCACAGTCATGTTATCAGCTGCAGCGTGTAGCCTCCTCTGAAGCCACCAGTTGTTCTCATCTTGTTTTCGTACAGATTAACTGAACAAGACACAGCAAGTCCTTCTGATGTTGGTGGAAGCAGAGTTTCTTTCCCTCCCCCGCTACCCCAGGGTGGTCAACATGAAGCAAATAAATACTTTAATAAGTTCTCCTTCTGCAGAAGGTAGAACATAGAACATATAAAACAGTCCTGTCTCCGTTCTTTAGGTCGCCAACAATATCAGATCCTCTGACGGGGTCCAGTGGAACCACGTCAGCGCCTGTATCTTCAACGGAGGAGGGGTCCGGGCGTCGATCGACGAACGCACCAGGAACGGTTTGTCACTGACTGTCCAATGAAAACACAGCAGCACTTTACTGTTAGAACCAGAACATGTCGGGAAAGAGATTCAGTGACTTTAGTTGGAGATTTAAAATCTCTCATTGTGTCCTTTCTCACACACACACACACACACACACACACACACACACACACACACACACACACACACACACAGTAGAAATGTCCCAATTCAGGGGCCTCATCCTTCAGAGCACACGGTCTACGCCTTTGTAGACCACGTCCATGAGGTGAGGGGATCTGGTCTACAGAGGGTTTTCTCTTTGCGTCACCAGCTGCCCGTCTGGTTTTAACAGTTGTGCCATTAGCTGTTGAAGTGAGCTGAAGGAAGACGACCACATTTAGCAGCTGCATCTGAGGGACCCTCCGAAGTGGGACAGTGTAGTCGCACCGCTGTGGGTCTCCAGATGCAGCGTCTGAAGGATGTGGCCCCTGAACTGGGACACAGCTATTGTTTGAGGACTGTTAGGGCTGTTTTTGTCAGGAAGACTTTATAAAGCAGTGCTGGTTTGTCATCTGCAGGCTCGATCACCATGGAGGACCTGATCTCCGTCCTACCCTTCGGAGGAACCTTCGACCTGGTGGAGCTGAAAGGCTCCACCCTGAGGAAAGCTTTCGAACACTCCGTGAGACGATACGGCGAGAGCACCGGAGAATTCCTACAAGTGTCCGGTACCTGGATTCTGATATGTTCCATCCGTTCATGCACTTTATTAGGAACACCCAGCTGAAACTAATGCAGTCTAATACCACAGTCCTGCAGTGAATCCTCCTTCATTAAGGTTTAATGTTACTTTTGTGTCTGTGACCCCCCCCCCCCACAGGACTTCATGTAGAGTTTGACCTCTCCAAACCACCGGGGCATCGCGTGAAGAGCCTCAGCATCCTCTGCACAAAATGTCGTGTCCCCCTCTACGAACCGGTTCAGGATGAGCAGGTTTATAAAGTGGGGCTGCCGTCCTACCTGGTGACCGGTGGAGACGGATTCTCCATGATCAAAAACGAGACGCTCAAACACAACAGCGGTGAGGCTTCGGGATATTCCGGATTTTGTTTGAGAGATCTCGTTGGGGTAGCATTTGTTTCAACCATCATTTTAACATTTCTTTTTCCCTCCAGGGGATCTGGACATTTCAGTTGTGTCCAACTACATCGAACAAAGGAAGACAGTTTATCCGTCTGTCGAAGGACGCATCAAGATCTACAACTCAGCTCCTGGACTGCAGGGACCAGCTGCTTCGCTGGTTTTACTTTCACTGCTCTGGACTCTGTGTGGGCCCATGTAAGACTGAACACCCAGTTTTTAGCCAGAACTGTATATGAACATGAAGAAGCACCAGCTCCAAAACAATCTGACCTTTCATCATTATTTAAAACAAAGGGAAGCTCTAGTGGCCTCTTGAACGTCCATCTGGACCAAGTCAGGACAAAACTGTAAAAAGCGACTAGAGCTACAGTTTCACTAATGACCTGTTCTGAGCTGAACCGATTCTTCTTTCTCATTTTCATTTTTTCAACTTTTAATGTTTTTCTTGTTGGTGATTTTGGAAAACCTTTGTTCATTTGTGAAGGTTTATGGCTTAAAAAGACAAATGTTTTGAAGCATATTGGCTTGATTGACCAGTTTCTCAGTAAGTGTTGCAAGACTCGAGTCCAGGACTTGGACTCGATTACTAGCACACTGACTGAGACTCAGGTCTCCAGACTCAGACTTGAGTGCGACTTGAGTCCTGATTTTCTCGTGTCCAACTCGAGACTTCAGGACTCATGTCTCACCTTGGACTCGGAAGTTGGAGACGAAGACTCAGACTTTGTTAGTTTTTTGTAGTGAACTCCATTTGAAACGGTGACAGCTGTATCATATTTTAATGTCGACCTTTTTTATTCGTATGTCAGTTTGGACTGAGCGCTGGAGCCCATCGTGGAACTCAACCTTGATAACTTGGGCTCAGACTCAGGAACTGGGGACTCCTCAGACTCAGCTCGGACTCATCTTTGGTGACTCAGACTTGACTCCGGGTTTCACCGGTTTGCAGTTTTAGCAGGATACTGAACGTTTAATGTCGGAATCCGTAGCTGCAGACCAGGTGATCCCTGAGACCTCAGTCCTGATCCCTGCAGAAATAGTTTTCTGATTCTTCTGTGCGATCGGCCAGTAAAAAGTAATTCTCACATCAAAGCTGACAGGAACGACTCAGATATATGTCTGAGGTTGTATTAATATCATCTTGTTGGATTTTTAGTCAATGAAGAATTTTTCTGAAAAAATAACAAAGACAACAGGAGATGGAAGAAATAAATCTGCTCTTTCAAAGATAACATGTATTATTAGGTGCCACATGTACTAGCACCACTGTAGGATTTTACTGACAAAACTATGATGTCAAATAATAAACTTTGGTTTTTGATTGATATTTCCTGCTACAATGGTCAGACTGTGTTTGCAGCGTTACTTCTTGATTTATGAGTCACAGCAGTTTCAAACTCTAAATGTTCGAGTGTCAGCAGCCTGCTCGAAGCTTAGAAGCCTTTATTAAAAAGCAGAAGTCAAAGTGTTTTTAAAAAAGCGCAGAAGTTTCCACTCAGCTGTTAATGAATCGTGACAGTGTCATTTCAGTTCCTTAACACTGTGTCTAGATGCAAAAAGTGAAATAGAAACACCTGGGTTTGGAAACATCATCATACTGTCGTTTGTGTAAGTAATGATCGAAAATAAGTATTTTTAATGAGAAAATGATCCTTATTCTTTTATACTGTGCTGACAAAGAATTCAGCTTCAGGAGGTTTTACTTTAAAGTGCCATAAATGTTAAATGAGTTACTGTCAGTGAAGATGCATGAACGATGTCTCAGCTGCTGCTGGCTAAAATTCAGTTCGTCTCCACCCAGTCGTAGATTGTGTTCTTGTGTTTGTCTGATTCTTTGTTGTATTTTTACTTGTTTTAGTAAAAGCTGATAACATTTTGGTAAGATCTTATACAAAAACGGAAACTCTGGGTTTTTAATCGCAGAGTTTGACATTTTGGAAAATGTTCTTGCTTTTTTTTTTTGAGTGGGAAGTTAGAAGATCAACACCACTGACGAGTTCTGTCGCTTTCTCCTAACCTCCATGATAAGGATATTATCACGATATTTATAGAAAAATTGACTAAAAAACTAAAGCCATCAGTCACATTTATCTTAAAGGTCCCATATTTTAGTGTTGATCTCCATCAGAAGATAGATTCATGGTTTTAAGAGTTAAAAACCATCTCAGTGTAGTTGCACATCTCCTCTCTCAGGCTTCTCTCTGGAGCTCTGAGAGTCTCTCATCAGCCTGTTTGTTGTTTTTGGACGAGGCCTCGTTTCTGACTGTGAAAAACAACAGAACTATGACAGTTTTTCTTTGCGGGAAATTTCATGAAACGCTTAATGTGTCAGGACCAGATTAAGAGTTGGTGACCACTCGTCTTAAAACTGCAGCCCAACTTGTCCAGGAACTGAAACATGACCTCACTCCGGCAGCGTTCAGCGGACTCTTTCCTCCGTCTGGCATCCCGAGACTTTAACCAGAGCTCCTCACTGAAACTCTCCAAGTCGAGTGAACAAGGCCTCCTCTGTGTGAGGGATCTCCCCAACAACGTCCGCTGCGTGTTAATGCTTAGGAACTCCTTATTAGTCGCTTCAGTAATCCCCAACACAGCTGGCAGCAGCCTGCACCACGATGAGCTGCCAACTGCATGAAAACAGCCCCATTAGCTCTTACTGGAAACTGTTCCGTCTCCGAAGAGATGAGGACACAGAGTTGGCAGCTGTCACATATAGAAATCAGGCTGAGTCACAGTCAGACACAGATTCTTTTAGCGTTTTCAGTTTTGTTTTTATTAAGTTACTGGTTTAATCATAATATGTGTGGTAATACATCTCTGACAGTGATTTTCCTTTTCTGTGATAATCTTAAAGGGTCTCTCTTACCTCTCCTGGGGTCTTTTGGATTGTATTCATCTTTCTATGCTCCAATACAACAGAGGGGCTTGGACTTGAGTGTGTGGTGTTTAAACTGTTGAAAAAGTAGCATTAAGGAATTTAACACATCTTCCAAGAAACTGCTGCTCTGGATCGTCCTCAGACATCACTCTGAGTAGCTCTCCTAGGAAATCTTGTTGTGCTGTGACCACTGCTGGCAGTTTGCTCTGGACGGCCGCAACACACTGTTTGAATCAGATAACATGGAGCTCACATCAGACCTGCAGAATCCAGTAAAGTCGATTCAAACACAATGACCACATCTTTAGTAAAGTTGGAAATAATTTGATTTGAATCAGTTCCTTCAGTTTAAAGAGTCGGCGTCAATGTGTTGCTGGTTTACTTTTTTCCAAAGTTAAGCGAAAACGTCACTGTGCAGATACTCTTCAGTAAATATGTAGGTAAGTTCATGTTGTTTTATTAATCAGTTTTAGTGTTTCCACTGTGTAAAAAACATATTTGAAATCAGGAGTGACGACATGTTTTTGTGGCTTAAGTTTGTTCCTTCACATATTAAAGTCAGTTTTTCTGGAGCAGATGTTTGTGAATCATAAGGGAAAAAAAGATATTTTTGTGTTGATGACAATTGTTTTGTTTTGTTTTACAGTTTTTGAATCACTGATACAGTTTCTAACAGCTCGAAGCTTCAGGTAAGATGTTAACGGTGGTGGAGGAAGTAAAAAGCACCAACACTAGTTTCAAAATACTCAGCAAAATGTGTAGAAGTACTTGTTCCGCAGTAAAATGTCCCTGTGACTGATGTGTTGTTAGAGTGTTAATGTTGCAACAATTTGTTGTAAATGTTGGAGGTGGAGCCTGTTTTATTTATAGTAGTTAAGTCTGGTAAATAATTTGTTATCTCAGTAGATCTGAGATTAGTGAGGAAGTTATTCTTCAGTGGAAATACTAACAGCTCACACTATATTTTTCTGGTTTCCTGGAAACATTTTAATCTTATCACAAGAAAAACACTCAAAGTTCTGGGGCTGTGGCTTTACTTTGCTCATTAGTTGTGTTGAGTTTATTCTTGACCTCCAGATGAATTTCCATGACAGAAATTTGTGTTGGTTTGTGGACACGTTTCACATTTTGCTTGTGTATCGCACCTTCTGTTGTGCTGTAGTTTAACATCTAGAAACTGAACCAGCTGATTTCTCTCTGCTTCACCTGTAGTTAGAACCAGACAGGATCAAGGTTATTCCAAGAAAACTTCATAGATTATTTGGAAATAAATTTGAATTTATGGACGCTTAAAATAAAGAGCAAATGTGAAACTTTCTCTATGAAACAGTCAGATGAAACCTGCTGAGGATGTGTGAAGTCATCATGACCACATCTGTCCAACATCTGCTCTTTCTAAACAACGCCTGGCTGAGAAGTTCAGTGCCACTGTGAGACAGGTAGAAAAAGTTATGTAAGCTGAGAAGCTTTTGTCTTTGTGTAACACTGATGGAGTTTAATTTAGTTTAAGTAAAATGTTTTCAGCAGTAGTGTGATTTAAAAACTGTTCAGCTGAGGAAATGAAAAAAAAAACACTTTCAACATTGTTCTATGTAATATGTAAATATTGTGATTGGCACTGAAAGAAAACTCAACAGACAGTGTTCACTGCAGTGACATCAATAAATATATATCTTTATTTGTGCATTAATAAACATTGGAATGTAGAGATGTTCCCAGAGGTGTTGGAAATCGTTGAGTATTGCACTTCCATGGTCCAGGACGTGGATTCAGTGTTGAGTTCACATGAAGGTCGCCTCCTTCGATCCCTGCTGAGGAGGAGACATCAACGTGAAGCAGCTCAGTTAAACCCGACGCTCACGTTCAGCTGGTTTTCACTTCAGTGTGTTGATCTGATGATGAGCAGCTGAGAGCTGAGGTTGGATTACCCAACATCAAAATCCAGATTTAGAAAACCTAACCGCCTTAATCAGACTAACAAACCTCCTCCAACCTTTTATCTGTGGTTTGGTTCTTACAATGATCAGGCCCTAATTATTAAAAAGAACAATTCATCCAGCACTCAACTTCCCATGACATCCCAAACTGATGTTAAAATAGAACATCAGTCAGTGAGCTCCAGAGGTGTCAGGCCTCCAGTCTCTATGCTAAGCTAAGCTAAACTAAG
Source organism: Trachinotus anak (assembly GCF_046630095.1). Lineage (NCBI taxonomy): Eukaryota > Metazoa > Chordata > Actinopteri > Carangiformes > Carangidae > Trachinotus > Trachinotus anak. The sequence continues at coordinate 7,139,977 of NW_027273882.1, read as the reverse complement.
CTAACCTCTGATTTATATTATCTTCAATCATGTTGTCAGAAGAATTTTATACAGACAAATCTATTTATTCTGTTTCACATTAAAAGCCTTTCAGAGGACATGACGTCTCCCCTTGCGATGAACTGATGCTGACATTATGAAGAATGTCCTACCTCACATCCTGTATTAGTCTCCAGCCTTTTTCCATCCCACTGTCTAAGGATTCATGGTACACTCTCAAACATAACACTTCCTGTATTGTGTCTTTACATTCTCCACTGTCCCGTTTACCTTGCTGAGTTCAGGAAACAGCTCCTGCATGGCGATGTCCAGCAGGACGTACGTCATCTGAGGAGACAACACAGAAAAATCAAACTGCTGCTGTTGGAGAGGAAGCTGCTTCACACGGTCTGAGAGCTTCACTACTGTTAATCAGTAGTTATTATTCATAATCAGTGTAAATCTGTTCGTCTTGCCTCAACAAGTTGGTTTATTGTTACAGTTACTGTAATGAGTCATTTTTAGGGCTCAAGTGTTATAAAATCAGGGTTTGACCATCGGCGGTCGAGACATGTCCTCGGTTTGGACCCGGTCTTGTTTAATAAGTGTGACATCATTGACAAAATCACCATAAACACAAGTTAAAGACAGACTGAGCTGTGATTTCAGCTGGATTCACTGTGAAATGATCAGAGAAAGTATCTTTGTTAATGTGTCTCACACACACAGCTCAGCCTCCATCTTTATTTACTTCAACTCCAGAAGGTCACAGAGTTTAATTAGAGACAGGTCTTTATGTCTGACTCCCTCTGTTTGATATGTAGAATTAATCACAGCTGTATTTTAGTGCGAAGCCCTGATTTGCTTTGTCTTATTCTGTAACTGTTTCATATTAAAAGCCCTCTTCAGTAGACAGAAATCCATTATTTCTTCACTTGGCTTTTATTGCTGTGCTGCAGTAAGATTATTGTCTCATTTCCAGTTGCTGTTGTTTCTGTTGTTTCCATGCTGTTCAGATCCGCTAGTTTCTTTAGCAGTTAGCGATTCTCTCTCTCTCTCTCATATGGTGGAAAATGATCAGTCAGATATCAGATTATAGGGCTGCCCCAGCTGATCTGGTCCAGCCAGTAAATGTATCTGTGTCAACAACACCTGAAACAGGTACGCACATGTAGTGTGACCTACATGAGCATGTACTGTATAAACCACTGGATACCTGAATTACAGGACTGAAATGTCTGTCAACTTAAATGGCAAAGTTAACATGTGAGTAAACCACTGACCTCAGAGATCATCATCAGGTTGATATTATAATATTTCCTGCTTGTTTGTTATTTTGCTTTCTGTTTACCTGCTTGTTGAGGAGCGGCTGCTGGAAACTGTCAAAGAGGAGTCGGATTCCTTCATATTTCGCCTCCTCGCCGATGCACTTTCCCACAAAATCTGAAACAAACAAATACACACATCTTCGGTTTAATGAAGTTTTGCAACACGTTCATCTTTTGTTGGGTTCGACCTCTCATGGCAGAGCTTGTGTGTCAAATTCCTGACTGTAAAAACAAGGAGTGGTCTCAGTAATACAAGGTGGCATCTCAGCCTCGTCCAGTGTTTTCAAGTATGATGCACCTAAAGAATTCAGTCTGTGCTTTTCATTGGTGCATTGATACTTATCATTGATGGCTTCATCATTTTTTGTCAATGCATTGATGCTTTTGATTGAGGCATTGATAATTATAATTGATGCACTGATGCTTTTCATCAATGCTTATCAATGATAAATTGATAGTTTTCTTCAACACATTAATGCTTTTGATGAATGTTTATTGGGGATGTAATCACTTCCTGTCTCCTCTGGTCACCTGGATGATTATACTTGATTGTCTGTCTGTTCCAAACTACTTGGAGGGAACTTGTTCACCACAACAGAAACAAGAAGTGGTTGCTGACAGAATGTAGTGAAACTAGGGCCTCACATTTTCTGATGAACACGAGGTCTCTAGCTGGAACCAGCTGAGGTGTTTAAGCTGAAGTGAAAGGACCTTTTTCTCTTTTCACACATATTTACTGTATAGTTAAGCCTCAGTGCCCTCATCAGCAAACGAGCTCTGATAAACCCTCTGTCCTCCACCTGCCCAGCAGCAAACAGCAGACAGACACAGTTAGAGACCAGCTGGTGATAGTGGAGCATTCAGCAGCCAGATAATGTTCTCAGGGGTTGGTAGAGACCAAAAACAGCCAAAAGAGAGGGAATAATAGATCACAACACCACGTAATAATGTTGCTTTGTGTCCTCTGCCTGTGTAAATAGGACACTATTTACCATAACTAATATGACAGTATAATATGTAGTATTGCTAGTTTTAAACTGCATTAGGACAGAAAAATCAAGCTGACAGACGCACAACTCTTAAAGCTGCAATAACAATCTCTGGTCACTGTGGGGCAGTGGAACCGACGTCATGATGATATGCTGAACTTGTCGGCAAAGAATTATCTACACACCCAGTAGTTACAGAGGAGCTGTGTCTGTACTGATAAATGTAAGTCACCTCTCTTTTAGCTCTGTGTTTGGTCTCCACCAGCTCCTGTGGGAAATATCTGGCACTTTAGCTGCTAAATGCTCTACTGTGTTCACCAGCTGCTCTGTAACGGTGTCTGTCTGCTGTTTGCTGCTGATCAGATTGTGGACAGTGGCTTCATGAGGAAAACTGCTGCTGCTGCAAACACTGAGACTGAATCAGACCGTAAACGTCCCACAAAAACAAAAAGAGCTAACAGAGACTAATGTGCTTTAGTTAAAGTTCGAGTTTTTACTCGAGAAAATAAAAGTCCCCATTTCCTCCACATTATTACAACAATAACAAACTGACCTGGTAAATACTTCATCATCTCCTCAAACGTCTGCTTGGCTCTGATTTGTTTGTCCTCGATGGTTCGCTCCTCGCTGTCCTCACAGAACACAGCGTCTGCAGAGGAAACAACATGAGGAGAACAATTAAACTTTAATATGTCGGAGCTTCTTCGGTTTCTCCTGTCCGTGACCTGGGCGTCTGTCCTTCTGTCTGTCCAGCCTCAGTGACAGAGGAGAAAACTGTTACATGTCATCAAATTTAAATATGTCTGGAGACTCTTGTGCTGAGCTGTCCTTCAGATCTGTTTCATTAGAGCTGATTTAGACCAATGAATGTAAAATATACTCCAACACAAGTGGATGACTCATATTCAAACACATGTATATATTTATAACAAGTAAAATACAGTGTTTTGTTGGTGCTGATTCTTTACATCTTAGCAGCATTAACATGTTGCTCTAATCTAAAAAAAAATGCATTAAATCTTAAAAACTGATCATATGCTTCATGCATCAAATCTGAATCTGAAAACTGCAGCTGTTAAATAAAAGTGGTTGAGTTACATTTACCTCTGAAATGGAGTGAAGGAGTAATAAAATAAAGTACAAGTACCTTAGTTATTACACTACTTTTGTAGAAAAACAGACAACAAAGGGCAGTTAACCCAGCCCCTGGGGCCACTGATAAAGAAACATGTTTTAGCTGCAGTCTGTTCTCCCCACTGTGGTGTGGAAATTAGAAATACTGAGAAAGAACAGGCAGTGTCTCACCTCTGAGCTGTGTGATGAGAGACACCATGCGATGCTCCTGGAGGATCTGCTGCAGTTTGGACTGCATGTACTGGTCCATGTAGGCTTCAAATGTGTTCTTGAACAGGATTCTCCCGGCGGCCAGGAGGTGATGCAGCCAGTCCGGCATGTGGAACACCACACGACCTGCCAATCAAAACATCTGCATCTGAAGATGAAACAGCTTCACAGGAACACCAAGTTCCTAGGAATTTATTTTTAGAATAAATGTAATTCCTCTCGTATAGCTCTTCTATTATCCTGCGATGCTGTATTTTTTCATAAAGAAAAAACAAAGGATGAAGGAAGAAATGTTCCCAGTGAAGTTCAGTGATTTGCAGACATGATGTGATGACTGATGCAGTCATTCACACATCTAACTTCTTTCAGTTTGTTCATCAGCAGGAACGACAGCACTGACTTCTGGGATGTGGAAACAGCATCTCCACAACACACACCAGTGTTTCCCATACATAGACCATTCTGTGGCGCACCACCACAGAATGGAGACCAACCGCCACAGAATGATTCTGTTTTTTTTTTTTGTTTTTTTTCCCTGTTGTTGTTGTTTTCCCTCTCGTCTATGCTCTCAACATAATATCATTCCGTTAATTCATCTCCGCATAGCGCTCTTTCTCTGTCATTCTCGGACACACACAGACACACGCACGCACACGCACGCACACGCACACACACAGACAAGCGCGCATATGCCAGCGGTGCACGGGAAAATCAACCAGATACAGTTTTTTTCATATGGCAGCTTCAGAAAGTGTTGAACACCGCCTGCTGCATACACTCTGCATACAATGACTGACTCCACTGACTGCCACGACACTGTGACACTCGATTCCCCCAACGGTGTCAGTGGAGCACCACAAATTGCTACCTGGTCTGTGGGAAACACTGCACACTATGTTTTGCTCCTCCCAGGTGAAGCTATGTCAGTAAACAGTCTGTGGATTGCTGCTCATAAGGTCATAGGGTCTGTCTCCTGTGAAAACTGCAGCTGTTACAAATGATCTTCTACAGCACAGTAGGAAGACAGTGGTGTGTGTATGACAAACAGAATAGATGGTGAACTGAGCTGTTTCAGCTTTATCTGATCTGTGATCAGTGAAACCACTGAGTGTTCTCTGTAGGTGAATTACCCTGGAGGTGCTGACAGGACCATCGTGTTACATATGAGAAGAGTTGTATTAGATACAGAACTCGACTCCGCTCTGAGACAGTTGTTCAGCTGCCGACCATAACTTACCGACGTACATCATGTAGTCGTACATGCCATGAACGGTGACCAGCTCCATGAAGTAGTTGGGGTTGGGTCTCCTATCTAAACAATCTGACAGGTTTGCGTTGTTCTTGAACAGGTTGTTGAAGAGCTGCAGGTGAAAGTGAATGATTAGACATAATGTCAAGAAATGAAGAATCAAACGATACCAGAGGTGAATTATACATCTGACCATGCCCAACGACTGAAGCTGTAGCAAGAATACACCTGATGATTCTGTTTTAAAGGGTAAAGATGGAGTTCTTCACTTTATTACTGTAAACAAGTCCCATGAAAAAACATCCCTACTGTCTGTGACTCTAAGCTCCAAGCTCACTGGTTCCTACTGAAGATGTAAATCTTTAAAAACACATCATAAATATAAAGTTTCATTTTTTTAAAAATAGCTGCTAATGGTAGATTTTAATCAAACAGAGAAATAGGAAGTTCCCTCCCTCTCGCAGATGATAAAATGGAACTGTTCACTCTCTGAAGACAAACAGCAGAGCTCCTCCTCCATCAGCTCAGAATAAATAGAGTGTATTTTATTTTACCTTCTTGTTGTTCTCTGCTGTGGGGCTGAGGATGGTCAGCTCGGGTCGGCTGGGTTTGGGTTTGGGCGAATCGCAGGAGTTGAAGAAAGACTGGATGAAAGGCTCCAGGTTCTGTCCTCTCTGGAAAACACACAGTCAGTTTCAGTGTTTGATACCGTCATCATCATCACAACTAGCTGGTGTGTGTTGGTGTAATGACAACTGAAACAGAGATGCCTACAAACCCCATTACTGCCACCACTTAGCTATCGTGACTTTGTTCCAGCCTTAATGATGAGCCTCTAACTTGCAGATTAATGTCTCAGTCTCAGATTATTGTCACCCACATGTCACTGAAGGAAATACTGATGTTCTGTTTGTTGCCTACAACTCCAAACTCAGAGATGCTGAAATTGGGGAGACACAGGAATATGCTTGTTGGCTTTCTTGCAGAGTACAGTAAACATGAAGCTGCAGCAGGAAGCCTGTTAGCTTAGCATGAGGACTGGAAACAGGAGAATAGACCTTAGACAGAGACATGTACATGGATGTAACTACATTATGAAGCTCTAGACAGACTCACCTCCTTTATCAGTTTCCCTGGAACAGACTTGAAAATTTTCCCTGAAAAACAAAGACTCAAATTAATAAACAGCCAAATCTGGAAGTGTGAGGGAAATGTGAAAGTACTGATTACTAAAGAAGAGGCAGAAGGAGCAGGCTCTTAATCAGCAGCTGCATTTTAGATTTAAAAAAGACCAGATTTATGGAGATTTAGAATGGACTGTTGTTTTGCACAGACTCACAACTAGCTGAGTTTGCTGAGATGTGTATTTAGGAGTATTTGAGATGTAATTCTATACTGTAGTTATGAAGAGGTGCACTTTGTGCGCAGGAGCTTTGAGGGATGTGTTCACAATCGGCCTCAGCCGGATAAGTGGGAACACTTTGGTTAATTTTTCTCCAACACAGATGGACGTGTGAGTTTTTTAAAGGAAGAGGTTAGAGGTCAGAGTCAGCAAGGCCTGGGCAGGTAAGCGATTGTTCAAAGATGCTATGACCTGATGCAAAAATGGGTCAGGGCAGGACATTTTTTGCTCTAAAATTCACTGAGAAGTGGCCACAGGCCTGGGTGATAACATTGATCATGATATAAAATATTAATAAGGATCATTTCTAATATCACAGCGAAGGAAATGAATACAAAGTCGCATGTGGAATAATTTAACTGAAAATTAACTAGAGACCAAAACAAAAACATGAATGTCTGATTGTAATAGTTCTGAATCCAGGTTTTCTTTATGGAACGAAAACATGATGAATTTATATCATCACAATGTGTTTTCCTTCAAATCTGAATTATGACTAGTTGAGAGAATCTGCAGCAGCAGTGGAGCCGCTCTGTGGTCGACCGTCCATCACTGTGGTAAAACTAACACTCTCCAGCTCTTCTTACCTGAATAAATAACGCTTCACAAAAAGAGAGAATGTATATTGCTTCTTACCCAGGTTGACATCAGGCAGCATCCTGTCCAGGAACTGAGACTCCATGCTGTGAGGAGACAGGAAGTCTGCCAGCAGCTGACTGTTACTGAGCTCTGGATGCTGCAGGAGCCTCTGAACACAAACACAAACACACCAGGAGCTTCAGTTATTTAACTGATATCTGTCTTCACAATACAAGCTCTGGCATCTGCCAGCAGGCCATGTACACCCTGAAAAACAATCTGTCCAACTTATATATATCTACACAATATATGTGATGTACAAAAAGAAAAATGCCGACTGTCTCTAATCATCAATAGGTTGAATATATTTAAAAATGTATAAATGGGGGGGGGGGGGGGGGGGGGGGGGGGGGGGGTACCTGCAAATACTCCTCAAACTCTTCCCTTTTTGATGAGAGGAACTCATAATTCTTTGGTCCGATGATTCTTTTGGATGGAAGCTGTGCATCTGCAAATGTGCCTGGAAAAAACATGAATGTGAGGCTCAGTATGGAGATCAATCAGGAAACTACACTAACAGAAAACCCAAGAACTGAAACTACAAAGCTTTACCGTGGAATTCAGTGAGTTTGGATTCTAGTACATAGAACTCCATGTATCTTCTGTAGACCGACCACTTCTCAGTTTCATGACCAACTGCAAGAATAGAAGAACAAAAAAGAAAATGAACATGGTCACGTGCTGATCAGGGACCAGTTAAGCTGCAGCACAGCTGTTAATCAGACAAACATCGGCACAGCCTGAAGCTTCAAGCTGGGAAATCATTTTGTGACATGAACGTAGCGCTGCACTGTCGTTCCACGTTCACTCACCTTCCTTCCTGTCATTGCGCTCTACGTCGATGCAGAAGACAGGGATCCTCTCCCTCTTAACATCGTCGTCGTAGATGTCGATGTAGGGGATGGTGATGCTCCAGGCCGACAGGTTCCTCAGGGTGCCCGGTGTGCCGGCGGGCTCGGCAGGAGAATCGTCCTCCATCACGACAGTGGCCTCCTCCACCTGCAGGAACAAACACAACCAAACCAGGGAACAAATGAGTCAGTCAGTCTAATTTAAATCTTAATACAATGAGAATTTATGTTTGTGAAACATTCAAAGTAAAATACAGTTCCTGTTAAACCAGGTTCAAATGGGAACAGATCCATCAGTTTCCTGTGTTTTTTGTTTATATTTTATGGACAGAGGGAGTGCATATTTTTGCAGGACTCAATAAAAAAGTGGATGAGAGAAGGGATAAATTAATGTGGAGGCATGAATGACAGTTAATGCTTCGCTGATTCTCCTCACAGTTTTATGTTTTCAGGCCACAGAAGCAGCTCGAACAGAGGTGACTAATCAATAATCTATTATCACAAAAACGTAATTGTGATCAGAATATTTTTCCGTTTGTTCTTATTTCTCATAAAATTGAAGAGGATTGAGACGATTTTAATTATCGTCTTAGAGTTTGTTCAGGACTCAAAGGAAATGTGTTTAGAAGTTACTGAGCACAAATCGAGGTTTGGAAATCTTTGACCTGAGGGACTGACTCTCACACTCACCACATCATCATCGATGTCGTTCATAGCGCTGGGCGGCAGCATGGCACCCTCCATGGTCGTGCTCTTGAACACGCCTTTGATTTTGCTGCCGATTCTGCTGATCCCGAATGACTCCCCTCGTTTGGATGTGTTCCTAGAACGGACAGCGAAATATTTTCAGACACAGAGTCGTGGAAATTTCCTGTCACATGCATCTATCCTCACACCTCTGCTGTGACTGCTCTGAAACAGTTCCTTCTACCTCAGCTCTGATTTCTGTCGCTGGTCCTTTGCTCCTCTCAAACATGACTGAAGACGAATATTCATCAACAAAAAGGCAGTAAAGCTTCTTTCTGCTGTGCATCAGTTGTGCAGCACACATGCAGTAAGAAAGGACGACTGTGACAGGCCTTTTTCATCCACCAGCTGCAGCAGTGTGTAGCTCCTGAAACTCATTTCTAATTTTTAACCAAGCGGCTTCACTTTGGAACTGCATGCCAGCATGCATCATACTGCATTCTGCTTGTTGCATCTAGCAGACTCTGAGCAGACAGGTGACATGCCGAACACCTACTTACCTGTTTTCTTCCAAACTGAAGCTATTTCTGGAATAAGATGCAGAGGCAGCTAATGATGACGACAGCTTGGACAAAAGACCTCAGACAGAAGTGAGCAAAACCAGCCTTGCTGAGTGTTAAAGCCCATCACTTTATAACATTATCAACTGTGGTTTTTTGGTGGATTGTTTATTTTATCTTCAAGAATCTAAGCTTTAGACTAAATCTTTTATTCCGAAGGGCACACTAAAAGAACGTCAAGAAATAACTTGTACAATTAAATTAACACTTGTTATATGAAGAAAAAGCTCATTAATACTACGAAATGAGCCAGTTCACCTTACTGCTCAATACTACGCTGCTGATCATATCATGTCCAACAATTAGACCTCATTACATTACAATACGTAATTATTCAGCGATCCACATCACAAACCTGTTGATTCTTGAGTTCCTGGTCAGAGACTCTGCTCCCCTCAGCAGGTGCCTGAAGTACTGAACACAGAGGAGGTGAAGTCAGTGCACAAAGTCTATTTCTGAAAATAATATTTACATAATTTTTTCACAATATTGACCTGTGGTGGATGAAGAATTCACCTCAAGTAAAAGTGGCAAAACTACAGTGTCGAAAAAACTAATTTCTCAATATGAACATTACAAACATCTGGAAACAGATTCATTGGGTTGTTTCAGTTGGGACATATTCAGTGTAAAAATAAACCTGTCAGCGCTCTCTGGTGGACAAACCCTGTAATGGAGACTCTGTTTCTATAATGTTTTTTAACATGACTAACTAGTAGCTAATGTAGTGTAGTTAAAAGTAAAATATGATAATGTAATGTAGTGAAGTAGAATCGTAAATAGCAGTAGATGGAACTATTCAAGTAAAGTTCAAGTACCTCAAATGAGTACAAGTAAATGTGCTTTGTTACTCACTGACATGGACAAATACTCTAAGTCTATATTTTGAATACACAGTGTCTTAGTACCTTCATTTGTACTCTTGGTTACTACTGAAAGCAAAGCTCTTACTTCATCGCTGTGACAGAACATGGGGGTGAAGACTCTCTCCAGCAGAGACAGGACGTGTTCATACGCCTCAAACAGGCAGCGCATGGTCTGCAGCTTCACCACACCGGCGTATGGACCTTTAGCAACTGAGAGGGAGGACAGAGGGAGGTTAAATGAAACTGCTCTCTTCGCTTCACACCGAGTGTCTGTGTAGGAAGTTGGAGACAAACAGTGGAGACAAACAGGAAAGAAACTACACAAGTTTGTAGACAAATAGCTCTGCATTCTAAATTGTTTAAAGGGAAACTTAACACCAGGCTAAAAGCAATTAATCACTGTCCTCTGTCTGTTTCTCCTGTGCACTGCTTATCTGCACCTGCTGCTCAGCTCATACAGGAAACCATAGAAACCATAAAGTAAAGCCACATCTGCAAGATTTCATCAGAGATGCTGGCTGTCTTCGGTGAACTATGAAAAACAGATTAAGGCCAAGTTATGAAGCTGTGACTCCACAGCTGCACTGCTTTAAAGCCTAAAAAGGGGAAAGCCCAGCAGCACAGTGAAGGACGTAGCTTCTTACTGTTCCTGATCTCCTCCACGATGAACGGGTCGAAGCTGATCTTGTCGATGCTCTCGTCCAGGCAGTAGGTCTCGTAGATGTGCAGCACCTCACCGTGCAAACGCTGCAGCTCAGAGTCATTCAGCTCGGGACTCAGGATCTTATCGTTGAACTCCTCTGGAGGAAACGTGGTTGAATACAGTCTGAATGACGTGGAATTCATGGCACATTTGTAAAAACCTTTTTATTCCAGAATGACTCTCATGATTTTTGATCAGTGCAAAGAAACACATGTCAGATATGTTTTCACTAACTATGGAGCAGTGATTCCTCAAGCAGTCAAATACAGATCTCTGACTGCACCAGCTGACCCTCAACAGGACAGGGATGTTGGAACAGGATGGATTCATAGACTAACCAGAAATAGTACACACATGGAAACTTCAAGGGCCAGCAGGCTATCTGACTACTTAGATTGTTATAGGGTTTCAAAGCTAGTTGTTTGAAATTTAAAGGTAATCTAGGCTACCAACCTATTAATAATGGATTCAGTTGTGCAGCAATATTTACTGTATGTATGAGGGTTATTCTTACCCACGGCGAGGCAGAACTGCAGCACATGCACAGCTCCTTCCTGCTTTAGGAAGTTCATAAAGCGAAAGAGGAGATCCTGCTGATTCCTGATCTCCCTCAGCTCCATCTTCAGCACCTGCACGGCCAGAGGCAGAGGTTTAGTTATCCACATCACAGAGGATGTTTCAAAAAAAGACAACACATAGATGCACAGAATGAGAGGTGGCTGGTAGAACTAAAAGAAGTGTGTGATGTTTCCTCCTCACTCACCGACGACTTTTTGTTGCTGACGTCGGCGTATTTCTGTAAAAATGGGACCAGGGCAGACGGAGGTTCTGTGGCTGGTTCTGGCTGCAGATACGGGAGATATTGAACTCAGCAAATTCATTTGTTGATAAACCTGACTGCAATCAGGTTTTAATTGATTTGTCTGAATGTACATGACTCAGATAAAAAGGTCACAGTCTCACTTACTGGAGTGTCATCAACAAATATGAGCACCATGAGGTTCACAGTATCCTGGAAAACAAAGAGAAACAGCACCACACTGGAGCAATTAGGAGGCAGAATTACAGCTGTAACAGCTCCACTTTCAGGGCCAGATGAAGTAAAGTAAAGTAAATAACTTCCACTAATTTCAAGTTCTACAGGGTTCAGAGAAGAATAAAGCCGACACACATGGTCCTGTTCTACTTACAGGGTCAGCCATGAAGTCCATGGTTGGTAGGATGACAGATCCAGCCATCACCTCCCGCAGCAATAGAGCCAGAGACCTGAACCAAGATAAGGCACAACCACTGGTTACAACTTTCACATTTAAGGTGACTGTTCTTCCCAAATTCAAAGAGAGCCTAAGAAGGAAGCTAGTCAGGCTGTGTCCACGTCTATCTACCTGCAGTCTGTTGCTTTGGGAGGCATGACGTAAGGAAACAGCATCTCAGTCAGCTTCCTCAGATAGTACAACTCGTCCTTCCGGCTGCGCAGAGCGATGTGAAGATCTGCGCCGTATTCATCCAGAGCTGCCTGCTGTAAACCCTCCACACTGTTCACTGCAGACAAACACACAATATGTAACTTCAGAACACAGTGGACATTAAACCCAGCATCTGATAACTTCAAGAACATATTAACAGCTCCTGCCACAGTTTACACAGGTTTGCTGTGTTTGATAACTGGTGTAAGACGAAGTATAACCATGACAACTAAAATCTGGTCACACATGAGGTTGCAACACATTTTCAACACATCAGTTTGGCTGCATTATCAAGGGTCAATATAGGACGCAGTTTACATTACCAGCATTCAGAAACTGAGACTTAAAACGACCCGACTTCTGGAACTCCCCCGCCCACCAGGACCCACCATCCAACCAGAGGATGCAATACTATATTGATATGGTTTGTAGTGCTTAAAACCACAAATATATCTATCATATCAAAACTTAAGAAAACACAGGAAACATGTAGAATATGGGATCTTTAAGATTGTTATGAAAACCTCTGTTGGTGCTCACACTTACCTTTTGCTCGAGCTTTTGCAATAATCTCAATGTGCTTCATTGCAGCTTTCATCACTTTGTCAGCAAACACAGCAGGGATGTCAACCTGCCAAAAAGATGTCCAGAATTAGTGAAAAAGAAACCAAAATACAAGACTGTGAGTGAGAACATGTCACAGTTAGCCTGCGACCAAATAAGCATCAAGATTGAACAAAAATTGTGAATTTCCCTAAAATAAATAAAATAAATGAAGTATTTCTTATCTTATTTTTCTTAAGATCAACAGAAGATGGTAAACTCAATTTTTAAAGTCATTAAAAGAAACAATCTGTTTGTAAAAGCATACAGATTTAGCATGTGTTTGTCTGCTTATGCTTTAGCTGCCTATATGAATTATTGTGAATTAATTAACCATCAAGATAAAAATGCTGAGACTATATAGGTGTTCGCATCATGGGATATGACACTACCAGGAGCTACCAGGGCGGGAGAAGTAAGAGAACAATGAAACACACTTCAGGAGTATACTGAAGTACAAGAACACCAACAACAACTAATTGTGTTCGGGAGACACAACAACCTGCATTAGACTTTTCTGACCTTCTGTGTAAATTAGTCATTTAAAAAACAGCATGAAAAACCAGGATCACTGCAAGAACATCACGTCTTCTACAAGATCACATTACGCTAAATATCTGCTAACTGCTCAGTCTGAGCGTCACCTTCTGAGCTCGGCGGACGAGAACTGAGGCAAAGAAGCGAAAGGTCATCCTCAGTTCATCTACACATGCCTCGTCATCTGTGATGTCCCTGAAAACCAGAGGAGGAAGGTTAAACACTGTCTGTCTGTAAAAACCCACTTTCTTCCGACAGTAAAACACTTTGGGATTTCTCTTCATACCTGTACCAGGGGTACACAAAGTTCTCCAGAACTAACTCGAACACCTGCAGGATGGAACAGGTCAGATCAGACCAGAACAGACAGATAACAAATTAAAGGTTGAGTCCATGTTTTTCGGTTGTTTTGTTAGAATAATTAAAAACTCATTTAAGATAAAACCATCCATCGAGGTACCTCTGCTACGGAAGCGTCCACTTTTGAATTAACCTTCAGGTCCAACCATGGTTGATAATTTTCAAGGAGCAGCGTCGGCCTGCAAGGAACAAAATATTTGTACATGTTTCTAGTGTGTGCTTCCAGAATCCATCTCACAATGATTATAAGCAGAGAGAATGTCCACTCAGACACTGGTGACTGCTGACCAGGGCTGAGGGGAGGAGAAGGGAAGGGACTAGATTTGGTAGATTTGGTTTGCAGTAAAAGGTCATCAGTCTTACATATACACATCTAACATGCTGCACAGACAACACCACATGCAAAACGTAAAAAATGAATGAATAGCTTCTATGCAGTGTGACTACAACATATTCATATGAGTGATGAACACTCTCCGGTAATCTCTACTTTTCTAAAATTCCTGTAGGCTTATTAACCCCTAGTGTTTTGTTTTGCCTACTGTTTATTGTAAATGTCTTTGTCCTGCTTACAGTTCCTACTGCACACCTGTTTATCAGTGAGGGGGAACTTGACTGAACTGCCTCTCTTGAGATTCATCCTTTTTTTCATTGTGTAGTTTTTCTTGGCTCTGAGGGCTGAGGCTGGGTCAGGAGTCATGTCCCATATCATTAAACTACACCAATGAGCCACAACATTATCTGTGCATACGGTTAAAGTGACTTGACCAGAAGCCTGTCATCATTAACACTGGGTGGTGTAGAAAGTTAAGTCCTCAGCAGCACTTTTTAACGATATCCACTAGGTGGCAAACTCATGCAGTGAGCCCTCACAAAACAAACATTATTACACCAATGAAAGCAGATTTCAATTGTGTTTGGTTCCCGAGGAACATAGACTATACCGTGAGTGAATAATAACTAAAGTGACAAGAACGAAATGTACTGAACACACCTGTCTCTGCTATTTAATAAGCAGCAATACAAAAACAATGTTAGCATACTTTTAAAATGTCAATAACAGCATCATCACATGTTTCTTTAAGTCACAGTGTGCTACTAAATAATTTAAAAAATGAATTGTATCATTAAACCATGAGCTTTGATTAAGGAAAAAGTGGTGGAAGTAGAATTTAACTAACAGTATCAAAACAACTATTTCAAACAGTGATCCATTATAACTGGAAGTCCTGCATTCCAAATCTTCCTAAGTAAAAGTACAGAGGAAGTATCAGCACAATGTACTGAAGGTATCACAAAGTAAATCACTCATTATGCAGCAAGAAGGCCCCTGAGAATGATGCATTGTAATATGTTATATTATTGAATTATTATTAGCAACAGTTAATTGTTGAAGCTGGTTGAGACAGAGTTGGCTTTAAGTACTTTATATTCTGCTATAACAAATCATTGTATTTTATAAGCAGGTTATTAACTTTGTATGTTAAATCTTTATCAGCCAAGTTAACAAGTGACTACAGCTGTCAAATTAAAAAGAAGAGCTGACCAGCTACATTATCGGCTCAGAGATCTTGCGAACGTACCTGTGACGTTTGCATTTGACCTTCCCACACACAGCACAGCTGTGGCCCAGAGGAAACAGCTCCTGCTCCTGCTGCTGTTGGAGGAAAAAAAACCCAGTTTACTTTATCAGTGTTTAATCAAACACTCTAAATTGTCACCAGCTCTTTTCTGAGTGACCACTTAATCACTGAAAACATCTCTGTGCAAGCAAACAGCACGCTCCTCCACACAGTGACTCACAAATAAATAAATCACCAGCTATAACACATGCAAACAGGTTGAAGAGGTCTGAATTGTCAGGTATCTGACTTACTTTATTTCTTGGCTTAATGGTGAAGAGGATGTTTGGGAGAAGAGACTCTGGTCCAAGGGAGCAATAGAAAGTGATGACACCAGCAAGGAAAGACCAGAAGACCATCAGGATGTGGATATATCTGGAGGCAGATTATTATACTGCATTAAAACTCATGTAAATGACCTAAAAACATTCCCCAAGTACAATGCAAAGGAACATGAATCAGTATTTAGTCTGGGGCTCCTCCTGGTGTTCACTGCATGTGTACTGCAGATTTTTGTTTTGCATTCTTGCTGTTACTATAAGTTAGTTTATCCATGAAATAAGCAGTGGAATAAATAATGATTTCTGGGGTGTTTTTTGAAACCACCTTTCACAATAACAGTAACTTCTAAAAATGCACATGGATATTGATTTAACCATGGGTGGATTACTGAACAGGCCCAGGGGCTCAGAGGGATGTCAATCTAACAACAACAACAAAGAGACTCAAAAAGACTACAAAGTGATGTAAGACAACCACTAAGATGCACAAAGCTACAATAAAGAGACGCAGGTGACCACAAATAGACAATAAAACACTACAAAGAGACTCAAAATGACATAAGTGACATTAAAAAAATCACTAATTACTACAAAGAGATGCACAACAACTGCAAAAAAAAATACTGCAAAGACAATGACTACAAAGTGATGGTAGACAAACAAAAAGAATCACAAAATTGACCACAAGAAGATGCACAATAACCCTAAAGTGACATAAAACAACTGTAAAGAGACATGAAAATACAATAGAGACTTAACATGATCACAGGGTGACAGAACACAAGCACAAAGACCCACAAAATGAGCACAAAGAGATGCCACATGACCACAAAAATGAACAACAACTACAGTGACTGTCTCCCGTGTAGGAAGAGGAGCTTCAGTATGTCTGAGCTCAGGGCTTTGGCGTCTGGACTCAACATGACTGTGAATCTACAGTTAATCATCTGTAAAGAGCAACTGTCCCAACAGGCAGCATTTTACCTAAACATGAGAGCAGTGATCAATCACAGGTGAAACAGATCAGCAGCTCTGATCTGACCAGGTATCAGCAGCAGGTCACACTCCTCCAGACATCACATGACCACCCAGCTGATAATCCGACCTCCCCGGGTCACCTCATCCCTGAACGTTTACCTGTTGAGCAGCACAGTGAGGGAGAGCATGCCCAGCAGCAGGAAGCAGAAGACCGGGTACTGCCGCCCGGCCTCCCTCAGCGCGTCCATCCTCAGTCCCCGCTTCAGCTGCTCCACATACGTTAAAATACCCGCCATCCTTTCACCGGACCTGCAGGCGGGACACGCACTTCAGAACACAGCTCAACACCATACCGTCGTGTTTCGGTCTGTTTTACGTATTAAACCCACATGAAGCGAGGTTACCCGCCTGAAACCTCACTTTAACCGACGTCGAAGGCAGCTAGCACTGTTAGCACTGTTAGCACTGTTAGCACTGTTAGCACTGTTAGCTAGGTTAACGGTTAGCGTCGGTTTTCAGGTCAAGGCTTTAACTTACAGCGACGACACTGTCGAAGAGCCTCTTCATATAATAAACCACATCCTCTCCGCAGGGGTCGTCTTCGGCTGCTGGCCAGACTAGTCCTGAATTCAAGTGAGAAAGTTTTTACTTCATGTTTTCCATGTTTGAAAGTCCCGACTGACTTCCTGACAGACGGAATGTCTTCTAATCCAACCCGGGTTGCCAGGTCTGTGGACGAAAACCAGTAATCGCGGTTTGCTAACAGTCTAAAAAGACAATTTATGTTTGTAGAGATCAAATCAGCACCACGTTTTGTTTTTTTTTTACTCTTGACAACGAGTTCAGTGGCATTAAAGGGCAAACAATACTGGGTTAATCAAATTGAGTTTGCAAACGCACACCGTAGTCGCCCATTATTTTGAAAGAGTTGAAGACTGGTCTTAAACTACTCTTCACACTCAGACCAAATTAAATCAGGGTTAATATCTAAGAACATTAGCATCACAATTTCCACACAATATTGTTTGTTTTCTCAAACACATCATTAAAAATATTCGAGGTTTGCTGTTAGAAAACAAAACAAAAAAACTTTCAGACAAGCTGGACCTATGAATGTTATTTCCATGGCATTTTGACTGAAATAGGCTAATCGATTACCAAAATAGTTACTAGTTTATTTTCTGTTAGTCAAACAGTGACTTCACCTCCATTTAAGTGTAATCTCAAAGTTTTTGTTTTCTATTATTTAAATATATCTATTTTAAATCGTTAATTTGTTAATCGTATATAATTGAAGGATGCATTTATTAATCCAAAAGGTGCAAAATCCAAAGGTGGTTTTCAAAAATCATTGTTTGCTGGGTCAAATTACCTCACAGGGACTCAACACGAACGCACCAAAAGTGTCTTTTTGCTGAGCGGACATGGCAACCCAAATCCAGTCGACGCCATTTCCGTCTCGGCCGATCCCGTGTTTTGGTGAATTTGCCCCGGATCAGTGGAGACAGACGTGACCGTAAACATCCATCCAGGGACTTGTTTACCGTTCAGAGATACATCTACGTTTAATTTAGTATTCTGACATTTCTTAGTTCTGTGGCAAATTCTAATTTCTCTAATAGTAGTGATAAAAGATGATGAACCATTAATATTTTATATAATTTAAGGATAATTTTATAAATTCAAAAGGTTACCAATTATGTAAAAAATCTACAGTAGTGCTATTAAAATTTGGACTGAAAAAAGTTGATTGATGCATGTTTTGTTTTTTTTCTGGCATTATTTGACAGTGGTTTGAAACATTTATGTCAAGCTGAAAGGTGAATAGGTAACAAAAGGGTTTGTGTGGTGTTCAAATTCAATTTAAGACTTATTAATGCCATATACTCTGAAATTTCATTTTCCACAAGAATTACAGAAAATCGGTGGAGACAATTAAGTGAATAACCTTAATGATGTTTATGTGTCAGTTTTGTCAGTACTCGCCAGCTGTATGTAACAATAATTCTTGATTTTAGCAGGGTTAGGGTTAGGGTTGGTCAAAAAAAACAAAACAAAAAAAACCCAACTGAGCTCTCTGGCTACTGCGCCATCTACAGGTAGCAAGAAAAAATATTTAAGAGCTTTTTAAATTCAATTTTAGATGTTCTACATACTCAAAAACCTTTTGAATAAAACTTTATTCCTTACTTTGTATGACCTTAAAACCTCCAGATATCCCCAAACAGCATTAATTAACATTGTCATAGTCTCTAAAAATGATGTCCGTGTTAAAGATCAGCACAGATTGAGTCCATGATCTAAATAATCCCTGTATACAAGAAATTACCCTCACTGTACAATCAAAAACACAACCACAGTCAAAGTCAATAACTTTATTAGAAAAATAGGTTTAACTCACCTCACTGTACAGTATAAAACAATTCATTTGCAAAAATGCAAACACACTTGTTAGCAAAAAACAAAAAAAAACCAAAACATTCTTGACCCTTAAAATTGGTGATCCAACAGAGCCAATACTAGTATGAAAAAAAAAAAAAAATCAGAATCTGGCTGTTTTTCATAAACTGGGCAAGAAGAGGAAAAAAAACAAGCTGCACAATCTTTTCTGAACTGGAAGATGCTAAACATGAGTCAGATTCAAGACACTGTTTCATGGTAAATGTCACAAAAAAGCAAAACAACTGCTAACTGCTACTGATGTTTAAAACGAGCTGAAAGGAGAAATCCAACCTCAGACACTGTTTCACCATTAAAAACCACACACGTCTGTGCAATGCATTTCTAAAGTTACTTTGTGATGAAGAAAACTGTAACAGCTTCATTCTGTGATTACCTACAATTCCCAGAATTCCTTCTGCCATCTCTTACATTATTTGGGTACAGAAACTGATCTTTATACAATTGAATTCTTCTCTGTATGATTACTGATGATTGGTGCAAATGAATAAATATTTTACATAATTCAAAAGGACAAGTCTGGTGATGTTCTGTAATTTTTCTTGTTGCCAACAAAGAGAAAGAAACGACACTGAACGTGTTCTGAACTGTGCGTTTATCACAGCCTGATTTATCTGATTCCTCTGAGCCAGAGAGCTCCCATTGTTCCAAAAACTATTAAAAACACATCAGTGAGCCCCACGTTCCTTCATTATCATAAACACACGAGTTTATTCTTCATGCTGCTCACTGTTAAAAACTACAGTGAGCAGCAGTGTCACATTCATTTGATTTGATTGTTTTTTTTTTTGACCAAGACAAAACTGGAGATCATCTTGTGATTGGATCACACCGACCACAACACACAATTAACATGTTGACGTTTCGACCCACAAGCACTCGGGAGCCACTGGTACTGGTCCGCCCGTCATTTAATCTCTGCTACACACCTGTACAGTTCCATGACTGTATCTTGCAGGTTGACAGACTTATTAACACCTACACAGCACTAACACCGCCTCAGTGGTAGGTCAGCGACAGCAGGTGTCTCCAGGTGTATCATTCTGCCCTGATGACACACACAGACTCACAAGGTAAAAATAAAATACCAGCCAAGCTGGTAAATACAGAACAACACCAGACTGATCCTGTACATTTTATACTGACTGTTCCAACTACAACATGATTTTATTAATTATTAACTAAAATGCACAACAGAAAACCCTCAGTGAAGAACTGACAGGCAGGCTGTATCTTACAGGCTGTATCTTACAGGCTGTATAACACTTCAGACTCCAAATAAAACTAAATGTGCCCAAAATTCAAAGTACATCCCCAAAGTCTTATTTTGCTCCAAACATCAGATGAATCTGCTCCTTTAAATTCTGAACAATTTGATCTCCAGTATAATAATCGTGAAAAGATGTGAATTGACACCAATTTACAGGAAACTTAGTCTCGACCACATATACACCATGATAAGTCTACAATGACATAGAATGTGAAAATGGATAACCATGCTTCTGCCATGAAAACTGCTTCCATGCCACGTTTAGTCTGACTGATAAAACTTCTTCAGGACACGGAAATGAATTCACTCTCTTCTGCTCAGACACTCTGAAGAATAAGCAGCTTCACTGGATGTCAGTGGTCATTCATGTGCACAAACAGGTGTTAGCACAGAGCAGACAGCCTGACGCATCACTTTGCAAACAAAAATTAAAACAAATTTTCCCCATTATGGAAGACAGAGGATGACTGTGGTTTCCAGGCATTTAGGATTTTACAAAAAAAAAAAAAAAAGAAAATTAAAAGCTATAAAATAACTTGTCCATCAACTACATCATCACTCAATTCATTTATAAAGACAGCAAGGCTTGTTCAGGCTCATTTCAGGAGGACCAGCTACACGTCCACAGTAGCAGCCTACGTCAAGTCTCAGCTGAGAACTGAAATTCATTAAGTGCTGTTGTTGTTGCCTGTGCATATCTCTGAGGTGGAGGAGCAGGATGAGGGAGGGGTTCTGGGAGGTGGGGAGGGGTTGGGGTCAAACCCTGCCTCAGTTTCCTCAAGTAAAAAATGACACAGAGCAAGTGAGTCCTCGAAACTGAGGTAGTTAACAAACCCTTGGTGGCTTTAGTTCTGAGAGAACCGTTTTCCTGGAATGCCCGACCTTCAACGCCGGGTGGTCACACCTCAACTCTACCTGATAATCATAGATTATCACGTCTAGTCCATTGTAAAGATGTAGTCTAAGAACTCATAAGAAGCATCAAAAAAAAAAATTAGCATCAAGTTCCACTAAACCACTCCAAACTTAAACAAAAAAAAGTGCAAAGACTTTTCCAGAAAGATGTCCATCATGAACTCATACTCAGTAGGTCTCAAATGGCATATTTGGGGCTGGGTCTTATTAACTTAAAAGTCAATGATTTATAAAAAAAAAAAAGGAAACTCAAGTTTTGCTCTTCTGATTATCTTCAAACGTGGCAGTTTCAGGAGATCTGCTCCTTAAAAAGGCTGGAATACCACTGGACCACTGAGTCAGGTGACCTTACCATTTCCATCCACTGGCAGCGTGCAGTGTGTAACCCCATACACTGGTCAGTCTTCATAGCGACACATCAGGACCGGCCTCGACCCCTTTTTCCTGCTAGTCAGGTAACAAAAGGAAGCAATTAGAGAATGGAAAACAGGATCGTATCACATCTACACACATCTACTGCTTTGTGTCCCTCACGCTCACACACTCGCACTCAGCATAACTGCAGAGGGAGAACTGCGCAACATGTAAAAACATGAATTTACATACATTAGAAGACAAAGCATTCTCACAGACTTTGCACGCTCTCTGACGTAACATGCACATGTCAATGCCTTAAGCAGAGAATCGGCCTGGTTTGGAAATCAAAACTTAACATCGTCTGAGGTGCAGCAGGTGAAACGTGGACACGCTTAAAGACGGGCAGAGGAGAAGAGGAGGGGAGGGCAGTGGGGGTTAAGAGCAGCCATTATTATCTATAAAAGCAAAACTGAACAAAAACACTACAAGCAAGTCATGCATGGCAGTTATCTACCACAGAAGCACAAGCTCAAACCTCCAGATAAAAACATGCAAGATTAGTATCCAGGCCTTCAACAGCTAGGTAGATCCTTCTGGGACAAGGAAAAGCTTCACTTTGAAATTAATAAATCAAATTGTGCTTTTACCCCCCCACCAGTAACAAAAGGGACTTGTATGACAAACTTGGGGTGGGGGGGTGGGGCTTACTCTTGATGTTGCATTGACAGTGAATTTAGGACACCAATTTGTGAGACATTTATGTTTTTGGACATGAGAGGAACTCATAAGGATGAAGTATGTCACTACACATACAGAGCACTTGAGAGATGCCGACTATAGTAGGTGATTTGGAATTTGATGGCATGCAAGGTGACACTGTAGCATGTGGCCAACATTGGCAAACCTTTAGTCCATTTTCTTCCACAAGGAGCCTTAAAATTTGAAGGCAATTTGAAGAGAGAATTTGCCGAAACATGAATTTGCAACACAATTTGAAGTTTTGTACACGTGTGCGTGTATGTTTATTAAAGCAGACAAACAGCAAAGAATACAAGCCAAAATGTAAAGCCAAAAAATAGGACTACGATGGTCCTTTTTTTTCTTTTCAATAACAAGACACGCATTACTTTGTGACAATACAAATTGTATTTTCATTTGTTTTAAATACATGTTTAGGAGACATATGCTTTGTTGCTGTTAGCTACTTAAAACATGGAAACCAGAATTTCTAAAAACATACATAAAGCTATAGCCAAATAGACAGCTCGAGCACATATTTGCATCTAAAAATTTTTTTCAAACTTTGTTATGGAAAATCTTTTAAACGACCATCTTAAAAATAATAATAATAATAAAAAAATCAAAAGGAAAAAAAAAAAAAAAGAAAACCAGTTCGCCAGAAACAGGTGGGAGTGTGACTATTGTTTGAGTCCAAGCGGATTATTAAAATATGTACAAAAAGATATCTTGCCAGATGTCACCAATTTTGAGGAAAAAATGCAGGCAACCGTATGGGATTGAGGGCCAATCAGATCAAGTCTCTAAATAAAAAGACAAAAACAAAAACAATAAACACGTATTTTGTTATCAAAGCCCTACTGGTTTACTTCCACTGTTGCCCAAAAGAATCCTGATAAAATTCCTGGTTGTCAGATTTGTAACCAGAATAGTTACCAGAATGATCACCACCTTGGAGCGGTTGCTGAGCAATGGGTTGAGAGCCCCAGTTCTGATTATTGGTCTGGCGACGCTTGGAATCTGGCTGGTTGTACCCATCAGCTTTGCGCTTTCCTCCTACATTTCCACCGCGGCCACCCCGCGCACCACGTACCCCTCCTCGCCCTCTCGGCTGCACGCCTCCTCTTGCACCCCGCCCGCCACGGCCTGGTCCTGGCCCGCCACGCTGGGAGAAGTTGGCCCTGCCCCTGGGTGCACCGGCGCCTCCACGTCCCCTGGCTGGAGAGGCTCCTCCACGGGCGCCCCTGTTGCCACCGCGCCCTCGGCCCGGTGCCTGGAAGTCGTCGTAGCCGTAATAGGGGTCGTCGTAGCCGCCACGGTAGTTGTGATAGTCATAGCCATAATAGTCATAGTAGTCCTCATAACCATAGTAGTCGGGGGGGTAAGCGTAGCCGCCCCGGTTGCCGCCCCTGCCCCGGCCTCTGACAGGCGGAGGCATGTGGGGAGGGGGAGGGTAGTAGTAATAGTCATCATACCTGATAAGAAAGAAAAATGATGAGCACAAGGTCAGAGGGCAGCGTCCTGATTGGCCCGTCATTAGAAAATGTGATGCGTGTCATTCAGAGGACGTGACCAGACGTTTCTTACATTTGTGTTTTGGCTGCTTGTCTCTGGGCTTTGCGTTCCTTCCTCTTCTGGTCTGGTGGCTTAGCAAAAACGATCTCTATCGGCTCTCCCTCCAGCTCCTTCCCGTTCATTTCTTCCAATGCCTGACGAGAGAAAGTCGCAGCATTTACGCAAACGTCTTTTAATTCAGCAATCAGGACTTATTTAGATTCAGGCTGAGAAGCTGAAATATGTTCAATTCATGTTTTAATAAATCATGTGAGAAAGTACAGAAAGTGTGTACCTTCACTGCACCATCCCTCTCTTCAAAGTGAATGAAAGCATAGTCTTTGAGTTTCTTGACTCGCTCCAGTTTTCCAAACTCACTGAAGGACTTCTCCAGGATCTCTTCTGTGACACCATTGGCGAGATTTCTCACAAATAAAACCTTCACCTGTGAAGTGGACGGAGACAAGGTCACACCTCCTGCCACTCTCTCCTCCTACAGGTTCATTATTTGGATTGATGGATTTTTAAGATGCGGATGACGGCCCTGTTCAGACCTGGTATTAACATCCAGCTCAGGTGATCCCATCACAAACGCACCGCTCTGAGTTCAGGTGTGAACACACCCAGGACACATTCAGGGTGCAGTTGAGAGCCAATCACTCAGACCACAGTGGGAGGTGGTCTGAGATCTGATCACAAGTGGTTGGATGCATTTTAAATCCCGGTGTGGACACTTCGAGCTGACCACTTGTGATCAGATCACTGATGTTAAAACCAGTTTCTGAACAAGGCCAAAGAAACGCCAGCACTCAACAGATGCAATACATTTCCCAGCCCATTATCTCTGCAAAGGCGTCATCTTCACCATTATCCCTGCTTGCCAAGGAGTTCCAGGTGACATTATCAGGACTATGCAGTTCGCATTTTCTGTCACACAGCTCTCAATTTCTGCAGCTCACCTTAGCCATGACCTCTGGGTCAGGGTCTTCAATGGGATCAGCCCACTCCACTGTCACCACGTTGCCCCAAACCTTCACCTTCCCGCTCATTAGCCGGCGACGGGCCTGAGCAGCCGTTTTGTGGTCTTCGTACTCCAGGAAGCAGAAGCCTCGGTTCTTCTTTTTGTCGTCAGGTTGATGGTACAGTATGACATCACTGAGGCCCTCTTCACATACAGAGAAACAGAGACCAAGCCATAAAGTGCTTTAGATTAGAGTAACTGGAGAACTACATTTTTAAAACTGCAGCAGAGCATTAGAAAGCATTTACATGAACGCAGATCTGTAAAAACAACAGATGAGGTTTTTTTTTTACCTGTGACTTTAGCAAACTCTTCAACTATCTGCTCCTTTGTTTTACTCTTGGGAATGGAGCCAACAAATAGCCTGTTGTTGGCGACAGATATACACACCCCAATGTGCTTGCCAGGGCGAATCTCATGATTATTACACTGTAAAGAAAAACACAAAACATCACATCAGGCACATATACAATGAAAACAGCTGACAACCAGTTCAGCTGCCTCTCACTTTGAGACTCTCCGTCTACAATATTTCCCTGCCCTATTCCAAATATCGAATATGTGGAAAAGCTTTGTGGAGACAAGTTACTTGGCTGCTGAACAACTACTGCTGCGACTCTATTTCAGTTTCCCGTTTCTGCTGAGCTGCGAATTCCTGACAAACTCACCAGTTTCACTGCCTCCTGGGCTGCTTCTTTAGTACAGAACGTGACGAAGGCGTAGCCCCTGTTCAGGCCGCTCAGAGGGTCCATCATTAGCCTGAGGTCCCAGATAGGTCCAGCCTTCTCAAAGAGAGGAACCAGCTCATCTTCAAACAAGTCACGGGGAATCTTCCCAACAAATATCTAGAAGAAAAAAGAAATAAACACGACTCACATAAAGACCCCACAACTTCTAAAAATATATATCTCTAAGTCATTCAGTGTGTCTGATAAATATGAAGTCTTCAGTAGCTTCTTATAGATTTCAGCCACTAACCACTTCAAACATGAAATGTAATGTAGCAAATGAAAACATATTTGCAGAAAGCACACAACAAGAGAAAGTGTACCTCTGTTCCAACCGTGGGCTGAGCACCTGAGTACACCGACTCAGGCGGGGGGCCGCCATACTTTCGCTGTCCTGTTGTTACGTCAAGTGTGTAGTTGGTTCTGTCCAGGAGTTCTTTGATTTTAGCCTCATCTGGTCCTTTAGTAGAATCTGAAACTTTAGTCCCTTGTTTCTCCCTCTGCCTGTAAGTCTTCATTACCCCACAGAGAAAGGCACTTTTGTTCTGGGGGAGAGAACAACTGTGTCACAAACATACACAAAATTTACCCTGTACGGGGGGGGCACACAAAGAAAAGAACAGTAGCACAAGGACACACATATTCTACAACACAACTGAGTACACTCCTTGCTCATATAACTAAAATATCAAGTATTTGCTTTTATTTTTAACGACTGATTTGATCCTCCTGGTCGTGGATGACACTAGTCTGAAATCTGCCACTGTTCACAGATGATTCTTCTCAGCTGCTGTTTGTTTGTTGCTCTATTTTCCACTTGAAAATACTCCACAGGTTTTCTACCGGATTCAAGTCACGGGACAGACTTCTCCAGGTCATAGTTTTCCCTCGTTTCATCTTTATAAACTCCTTTGTGATTTTTACAGTGTGTTTGAGCTCATTGTCGTGCTGGAAAACTCCCCTGCTGCCAACCGTCTTGAGACTGGGAGTCGTTTTTTAACCAGTATTTGAGTAAACAAACTTGCATTCACAGCACCATCTATAAATGTCATCTCCCCTACACCCTTTCCTCTCACGCAGCCTCGTATCAGCGCACCCCCACCTCTCAGTTTCATGGTCAGCACTGTGCCGTCACTGTGCTGGTCCTGAACAGGTCCACGTCAATCATGCTGGAAGTTATTTAGGTTTCACTTGACCAAGTTAAGTTTAATCTTGCTATTTCAGCTTGTGTTCAGTATCCTGTTGTTGCTCTTGTACCATCTCCTGTCTTTATCAAGTCTCACAATCTGGTTTCTTACTTACTGAGGCTCCACGTTGCATTAGACACACAGAAAAGAAAGCTGTGGTGTTCATGGGTTGTTTTTAGAACTTTGTTCATGCAATTAGCTTTAATTGGAAATCACGAGCGTACAGTTTAGCTGCAGTGATCACAGGTAAACTTACTTGTGTTGTGAGAGATCACTCACTCAGGTGTACAGAGTGTTGTTGCATTGAAGTTGTACGTTGGGTCCTGTATTTTCACTGTAGTCTAACCTGTTTATTTTTAATTATACATACCATCTTGAAATAACAGCAACACAACTTTAACATAATACATTGACTATTTTGAATAATTTAATATTTTAGTGATATTTCACAGGGATGTACTCAGTTTTGTTTGTGTGCAATAAGTTGGCAAATAAGTCTGGACCAGTTTTTATCAAAGACCTCTTTGTCTTTCAGAGAGTCAATCCACACCTTGAAGACAGCGTGTTCAGAACTTACTTGCACGTGTGACAGATCACTCTCTTTGAACTGGACCAGCACTTGCAGGGCTCCCTCCTCATTGAATTCTTTCAAAGCTTCAATAGCTCTTTCGTCTAGGTCACTATGTGCTACGAGGCCTGAGAAATATAGCAAAAAGAAACTGTAAATATGGTGTTTAAAGAAATAATTACCTAATCACCTAAGCAGGTTAACACGGAAACAACAGAGGATGTGTGACTCACACAGTTGGACAATAGAGGCTTAATAATGATTGATCTGTCACGGATGGAACAAAAGAAAGTGATAGCTGAAGGGACAATGCCCTGATTATGTCCATGTGTCATTATTATGTGTATTAACCATTTACTATCCCGTACAGTGCCAAGTCTCAACACAATCTCCTCAAAACATGCAGCAGATATAAACCAGTACAACTGATACTTTCAAAATGAACAACAAAGGGCAGTGATACTCAAACACAGATGCTATTAAATACAGATTTCAAAATGCCAAAGTCCATCTAAAAACTTCAAACAAACAACTTATTCTATTACAGCCACTTAAACCATGCTCTGGATGACATCCTTGCATCTCCTTCAGCTGCCTCTGAAAGAGCACAATTCACCTACTGCAGCCGGACAGCTGCTTTATTGTCTCTGCACATGTCACAGTACCAGCTGGCTTCAATCTACCTTCCTTAAACCATTTACGGCTACACCCATCCTTTTATCCATTCAATCCAGCCTCTACACTTAACAGCACAACAATACACACACTGAGACCTGAAGCAAAGTATTGATGTGCAACAAGAAGGTACGCTTAATGATGATGTACAAACATAACAGGAAATGTGTTATTGATCTTGGAAAAGAAATATGCCTCTCAAAAGAGAAGGTTAATGCTGGGTAGAGTCTGTTCTTCTCTTTCTCATGCAATCTGTCCGCTCTCTCCGTCGTCTTGCTGCTCTACTGATCAGTAAAACAACTTTAAACTAGGCCTCCTCTTACAGTTGCTGATGATACTACAAAGGGACAGAAGAGTGACCTGTGTTTCATTTCCCAGGTCACCATTGTTTTCTGCAATCAACTGGTGATATTCTACATTTCTGTCATTTTAAACAAAGTTCAGGAGAAGACTAAAATCAGTGACATGTTATTTCATCTCTCTGTACTTTCTGGCCTCCCTCTCATGTATGTGGTAGCCCCAAACTCACTCATTTCTACTGGAGACACATCTCTTTGATAAGGAGGCCACAAATACTTAGTTTCAGTTTTCTAGACCAACTGGTCACTGCAGATATATCAAGGTTTAGATACATAACATTCTCCCTTTAAACACATGCATGCTTGTAGGATCAAGTCATTGTTGATTTTCTTCATGTAATTTGTTGACAAAACTTTCAGTATAGATTAGCCTCATGCTCTCAAGAGAATGCAAAGGTAGACAGCCCCAAGACTAACCCTAAAACTAAAATCTCTCTGACCCTACAACACGAAAGTATCTCCGGAAACCACATCTCTGGCAAGTGTTGCAAGACAGTGATGGTACCTAATCTACGTCTTTCAAAGCAGGTAAAGGCAGGACACAACACCAGAGCACAGCCGGAGATTAAAAAAAAACTTCTGCTTACCTGCTACGTAAAGTTCATCTAGCTTTTCAGCAACTTTCTGAGGTAAACCAGCTTCCAGTAAAGCCTGGAAGTGTTCGGAGTGGGTCACCTCCGCCGTAGTGTCCATCGGTTCCTCTGTACCGTTTCCGTTTACATGATCTGTGGCCATGTCTCCAGACATCTGTGCAAAGGAAATCAAAAGCAGAATTACCAACAACACCACTGCAGTTCAAAACTGGATCAACTGTTGAGCAACAGTTTGCATTTGAGGCTAAATAATGATATTAATCAAATAACTCTTATAAATATGCCCCCCCCCCCAAAAAAATATCAACTACCTTGAAACACCAATCCCCTCTGACCCTTGTGACCCTGGTCTTGAAGAGGGACCATCTGTGACAATTACTTTCTTAAAGTATGAATTGATTCTATTCTATTTCCTTATTTTGACTGATCAGCTGTAAAAACCGCAGAAGGAGCAGTTAGTAAACAGTAAACACACCGAAGCTGCCGCCAGAGAATATTTAAGACCGATCATCTAATCATGTCAGCCCCACAGCGCTGATCTCATTCGGGCCCGACAACAAATCTGTGCCCCGGGGGCCGCCTAGCCGGCTGGTACGGCCATGCTGTAGTTACAGGCAAAAATGCAAAAACAAATTACATGTGCAGTTTGGCGCCATCGTTCAGGCTGGACGCCGCTAACAAACCAAACGCTGTCCGTGTGGCTGCAGGTGCGGAACTGAAACAACAATACGATCACTGGCGTGGTGCTCCGGTAAACCCACTACAGAAAGGGGCTAAAACAGCAACTCTGTCCCGCTAAAGCCAGCAGCTTTCTGTACATTATCCACCACGCCTCTGCTAGCTGGTGGGAGCTAGCGCCCCGGCTCGGCAGACCGCAGGCCCCGGTCTTCGCCATACGCGCGGAGTTGCAGACGGAGCGATGCTAACCTTCCCAAAACAAACCCCCCAGCTCAGCCATGTCCAGGAGCTGACCGATCTCTCAGTGTGGCGCACACCGGCCACCTACACCACATCGGCTTGATGGGCCGTCAATCAAAGCGGGCCCGTTCTCAAAATGCCGGCTAGCCGTGTACGAGCTGCGGCTATGTTGCTAACTCTGGCCGGTCGTGCAACGCATCGACTGTGCAGGGAGAACCAGTCCAGCACCAACACAGCACATTTCCGTAACGTAACGGAGACCTCGGCGCGTACATACCATGCGAATCTCAACTCGGGTGCACGATGCTGATCCGCCGTGTTGAAGGTGCTTCTGACAGAGGAAAATATTCACGCCGGTGCTTTTTAGGTTGGTTTCTTTACTCCCGGTGAAACAAAATGGCGACGACGTAACGTCGCGATCTCTGCTTCTCCCCTGCCTGTGAGGGGTTTCCCACCCCGCGGCCCACGGGCTGCTCAGGTTTCACACTTCCGGCCTGCTGAGATCTTTTATCGCGATTATTGTATGTTGACTAACTTACGATCTCGGCACATATCTCACATATCTCACACATTCCTGTAAATATATTACCTGAGGCTGTAAATGTTCTACACAATCAAGATGTACATTACATTACACTTCTTAGTCAGGAAAGATTTCATCAAGAATCATTTTTATTTTGGTCATGACTCGCGTCCTTTATTTTGAAAACCAACCGGAAAAGAGAAACTAAAAACGACCTCTTCGCGTTTTACTTCACATCCAGTGAAAGAGAAATTTATTTTGTGGTAAACATCTTTTTATAATTCAATACAGGGATGCAAATAATTTAAGGTCTTTTTCATGGATGAACGACCTAAAAAGCCAAAATGGAACCTCAGCTTTAGTATATTAAAATGTATTTTTATTGATTAATTTATTTACTTGTTTATTCCATCGTCCTTGTCCTATTTTGTACCTTTTGACATAAATATGCTCTTAAAACATTATTATTTAACTACAGCATGGAAATGTTTCTATTAAATATATCTTTGCATTATCTTGCATAGTGTGTGACCTTTGTTGTTCAATAACCTTTTTGGGAAAAGTTACTATTTTTAACACAAATATTGTGGATATGCAGGTTTGCACTGCATTTATTAGAGCATAGTGCAGTTTTATTGTTCAAAAAGAGGAAAATTGCATTTGGCTCAACTTCATTATCTTCATTAAAACACACACACACACACACACACACACACACACACACACACACACACACACACACATATAACAACACATTAATACTCCAAGTAACAAAATATAATATTCAATGCAAAAGGGAAAAAAAAGAAGGAGGAGAGATTAAAAGTTTCCAAGAATTTACTTTTCTACATATATTGGTTTTAATTTATATTAAACCTTTAACCTAAATTAAACCTGATATAATCTGACTCTGTTAGAGCTGCACCGATCAGTCAATTAGTTGATTAGTTGAATGGCAGAAAATTAATAAGCATCAATTTTGACGATTGATTGTTACGTTAATTTTTCACAGTTTTTCCTGCATTTTTCAGCCTTTTCTACTCATTCATACTGTCAGCTAGACACTCCATTCAAACCTCATGTATTCAACTTTTAAGTTCATAGTTTTTACCCAGTGAAAGTTCAAGTTTCGTGAACCATTCTGGAGCTTTTTAGATTTTTGTATTGGTGTTTATGTGATGGAACATGTGTGTAGGGTGGTGGTAGCACTGGTCTGAACCATTTTTCTGTTTAACACGTCCTCATGGCCACAAATTTCACTCTAGATTCATTATTTTGTCCCAGATTGTCGTCTTTCACACACTGTGACTGCTGAAGCACAGTGACTTCAGTTTGAACCATGAGCCTCTGAGCAGCAGCAGCAGGTCGACCTTACAACTGTCCATCCAGTCCAATGTCACCGACACCAGAAAATCACAAGTAAAGGGGCGACATCTTGACACCACAGACAAGTAGTTTCTGTCACTGCATTCAGCAGAGTTATCTCTCTCAGGAAATACGAAGCTTCAGGTGGTAGTTCTGGTTGGCAGGCCAGAGTTTGAGAGGTGTGTCTAACCATGACTGAGGAGTGACCGTCACCACGGCAACTAACTAACTGCAGAGGCACACACATCCATTCAGATCAGCTGACTAGACTTTCATACACACCAAGAGAGTAGTGACATAAGTATAAATGAATGGACTGAAGGAGCTGTTCACTTATTGTATTTGAATATTGTCACTGTGGGGCAGATGGAGTCTTTGAAGATTTTTTTATTTAAATAACACATCCTGTTGGAGGTGGGTCACATGACTGCTGACCTGAAGAGCTGACTGGGCAGCTCACACGGGTGCCTTGAGTTTTCTTTGTTCTGTGTCCTGAGCTCATTCTGTTTGACCTTCAGCTGCTTCCCTCCATCATCTCTCCTTTGTCCCTGAGTGTTGAGTGAGTCGTTTATTTCATTATATTTCCTCAAGTCATGTTTATTTTGTTAAGTAGTGCATCTAATCTCCTTGGTTTGTTCTCACATGATTATATTTTTGAAGTCAAAATGTATTGATGAACTGATTTTGATTTAGAATTGTTTGTTGCTTTGTTCAAGGTAATATGATTTGACCTGTATGTACGATTTCTTTTGTTTGTAGAAATATAACCACTCAGCTGTAACCACTCACACCTGACTGACTGCAAAAGATTAAATGCTTTCAAATGCAACACTTCAGGAGCAGGAAGTGAGACGTGTGCTTAGGACAGTGAACCCCAGGAAGGCAACCGGACCCAACGGAGTACCCAGCAAGGTGCTCAGAGCGTGTGCGGACCAACTGGCGGGAGTGTTCACCACAATTTTCAACCTGTCCCTGTCTTTGGCCATCGTCCCACCCTGCCTTAAGACCTCCACCATCATCCCCATCCCCAAGAAGACAGCAGTGGACAGCCCCAACGACTACAGGCCTGTTGCACTTACGCCTGTGGTCATGAAGTGCTTCGAGAAACTGGTCTCTCAGCACATCAGGACTTGTCTGCCTCCCACTCTGGACCCCCACCAGTTTGCCTACAGGGCAAACCGATCCACCGAGGACGCTATCACCACAGCGCTCCACACCGCACTGAGTCATCTGGAACACCCGGGCAGCTACGTGAGGATGCTCTTCCTGGACTTCAGCTCTGCTTTCAACCACATCATCCCGGAGATCCTGATCCAGAAACTGTCCCACCTGGGCCTCTCCACCCCCATCTGCTTCTGGATTAAGGACTTCCTGACAAACCGCTCACAGACTGTCAGATTTGGCCCCCACCTGTCCAGCACCATCACACTCAACACCAGCTCTCCACAAGAATGTGTTCTGAGTCCCTTACTGTTCACACTCTACACATCCGACTGCTCCCCGACACACCTCTCAAATACCCTCATAAAGTTTGCGGACGACACAACCGTGGTCGGACTCATCTCAGGGGGGGATGAGTCCAACTACAGAGATGAGGTCAAAAGACTGACTGCATGGTGTTCGGTAAACAACCTCCAACTGAACACCACAAAAACTAAGGAACTCATTTTGGACTTCAGGAAGGGCGGAGAGGACCCGGCCGCACTTTACATCCACGGGGACTGTGTGGAAAGAGTCCACACCATGAGATTCTTGGGTGTACAGATTTCCGACGACCTCTCCTGGACTGCGAACACCTCGGCGGTGGTGAGGAAAGCCCAGCAGCGTCTCCACTTCCTGAGAGTGCTCAGGAGGAACAACCTGGAGGAGAGGCTGCTGGTGACCTTCTACAGAGCCACCATAGAGAGCATCCTGGCGTACTGCATCACAGCGTGGTACGCGGGGTGCTCAGCAGCTGACAGGAGAGCACTACAGAGGGTCGTCTGCACAGCCCAGAAGATCACTGGCTGCTCTCTGCCCAGCCTGGAGGACATTGCCAACTCTCGCTATCTGAGCAGAGCTGGCAACATCATCAAGGACCCCTCCCACCCCTATAACCACCTGTTCGACCTGTTACCGTCGGGCCGAAGGTACAGGTCACACAAAACAAGGACCAACAGACTCAGAGATTGCTTCTTCCCGAGGGCTATCACTGCAGTCAACAAAGACAAAAAGAAATCCGGATGACCGGATGATCACATAATAACTACCAATTACCTGTGCAATAAACTGGGCCTAAAGTGCAATAATCGGGTTTTCATTCATACCACGTGTAAATATCTGTACATATTACTTGCCCTTTTATACCTCCTTTATTTTAATTTTGTGTTCTCTTTAAGTTTCTATTTATTTTATTTAATTACCATTGCTTGCACCAAGGGAGCAGCGCTCAAATTTCGTTGTACTATGTATAATGACAATAAAGGCGATTCTGATTCTGATTCTGATTCTGTTGACTGTTTCTCCTGATTTGTTCATATTCAATAAGTCATGTCCAGTGTGATCCTCCACATCCATGAGTGAAAATTTACATTTTCAAGTTTATGTGATCATTAGAATAAAGTATAGGCTTCTATAACAACTTTAACATTTATAATTTCAGTCTGTTTTTTTTCTGCACCAGATGCTTTGAGGATGAAGCTCTATATTATAATCATGGATTGTGCATTTAAAGGATAACAAAGCAATATTAATGAACACGCAGCTCTCTCCTCTCAGGTTAGAAACCAAAGCGAGAACCTTAAAATGTGTTTGTTCTCTAACAGTGAATGAGGCTCTGATGATGTGAGGTCATAAAATGTTAAATGTAATTTCTTACACCTTGATGGGTGTGTCAAGTCTGGAACTTTATATCCAATTTAAAATCTGGATGAGACCTGTTAGGTTATGACATTTACAAGCAGGTCTACACTTGGAGTATGTTTTTTGCTGTATTAGGTCATTATTTGCACTCAACAGCTCTTATGTGGGGGGTTTAATTAAAAAGAGATGCAGTTCCTGCATTCAGCATTTTAATTTATCACTGAGGACATTTAATGGATTTTCTAATTAACTACAGTCAGTGTCCCTCATATTGTCTGTGGAGTATCCTGATCTGAGGATTCTCTGTGATTCCTAGCTTTAGCTTTTGTGTCACTTGAAGCTGATGTTTTTTCTTGACCTTGTGTTTTCTGGTTTCTAATTCACTGTCTGTCCATGAGACAGACCGGTAAAACTCGTCAGGACACCGGCTGTCTCCGCCCAGACTCGGCAATCTCTGCCAGAGTTATATGAATAACAATATAAGAACATTAAACTGGGGAACAAACACCTGTAACTGTGGAAGTGGTTGAGCATGAAGGGGTGTGGAAGAATCAGAGCAGAGGAGAGCGACACTGTTTTGTACACTGCCCTCATGTGTTAAATGGGTGGAAAACCCGCGCTTTCAGATTTAAATATAGACGCCAAAAAATAAATCAAACATAAGCTTGCCCATTATATTAAAGAGCTTTTAATATAAATAAATAGGCAAGTAAATATTCTCTCAACTGATCCTGGTGGTTGGCTTCTGGTTCTTGTTTGAAACTTCCTGCAGATCAGATTTACTATCTTTAGCAAGTCACTTTCATTTATACTGAACGTGTAAAAACAACAGCAGTCCACCCAAAGTGCTTTACAATGCCATCAAAGTCACTGCAGTTAGGGTAAGATATCATACTAAAGTGTCGCCAGCCCTTATAAAATTAATGGGTAACCACAGCAAGGTTGCTCTAACTATTGATGATTGGGCTGGATGTGCTCCAGGTTCCATGGTATGTTACTGACACTGATGTGCAGTTTTGTAGTCTGGTTGATACTTTGAGGTTCAGCTTCATGCAGGCGTTGAGGCTTCCATCCGTTACACGTGACCGCAGGTTGGTCCTGATGTTTTCCAGGTGTGAGAGTGACTGCTCACCTGCACACAGAGCCACACACTGTCCATCCTGCAACACTCACACACTGCAGCGTGTGCTGTGACAGGTTTGGACAATCAGCTGCTCTTCGGGCTGAAGTTTTTTCATGTCCGTCCTCTGGTGTCTCTGGCCAGCTCTGCTTTCTGTCGTGCAAGTCTTTCCAAATCTTCATTCAGTGATTTGAACTTATTCACCACATGTCTGAGGCCTTCAGGTCGGCAACTTCTAGCTCCAAATCTGTGACGGAGACACCAGGATGCAGCTCAGGTCGGCTCTGTCCACTGCACGCTGGTGTGGATGAGTGATGGACTCGCTGTGAATGACTGCAGGAGATGAGATGTGAAGCCAGCTGGCTGCTGGAGAGCAACATGCTGAGCGGGTCACTGGCTGTGATGCATCTTTAAATCCCCTCAGTTCCTCAAAGTGAAGTAAACGACCTGTTTCAATGTCCACGATGAAGAGTTCCAGCTTGTTTCCAAACGCAAACACTGCTTGTTGAAGGGATCAGACTGGATTTCCAACGCCTTCATTTCCACACTGAGCTGCTTCAGTCTCACTGAACTGGGATCAGTGGCTGAGGTCTGTTGACTCGTCCAAAGCAGGGAAACAATGGCGCTGCATTTATGTCCTTTACTTGTTTCCTCCACTTGATTCGCCTTCATGATGGATGGTGAGCAGCTCTTGCTGACAGAGGCAGGTCTGTTATTCCTTTGATGATCTTGTCTTTATCCGAAAAGGCCTCAAAAAGTTGGCTCCCGCGTCAGCCAATAAAAATCGAGGCCCCTCCTGTGACCCCGCAGCACAGCTGGGATTGGCTGAGCCCCCTGCAACCCGGAACAGGCGCGGTAGAAAACGGATGGATGGATGAAAATGCATGAGAATGTTTTTATATTTTGAAGGTTATTTTTAATATAATGATTCATGACTGATCGTGTTGAGCAGCGTGAGCTCAGATTGATCTGAGAGCCACATGCAGTCATCAAGAGCCACAGGTTCCCGACCCCTGTCCACAGCAGCACCATAGCTCCACCTGCTGGCTGAAAGGTTTCTGACCTCGACCTTTAACTAAATAATGGGGGGGGGGGGGCTGTTTCAACAAAACTGAAAATGCAGCCGTTTTACAACCTGTTCCAAGGACAGCAGGTGGAGAGACAGGGAAGGACAGGGTCTGGAGACTGATGAGAAACTGTGGGAACAGAGTTTGTGAATCTCAAGCAGACAGAGAGACAGAGCTGTCTCATGTCTGTCTTAAACCTGACATGACTTATTTCTGTCCTCTCTCCAGGTAAAGAAGGAAACCTGATCCCTGAAAACCCACAGACCGACACAGCCGTCCACTGTCCTGCTCAAAATACTGTCAGTGGCTGCTGCAGCTGCGGAGACAAGATGAATTTACTGTCTCAACACAGTTTTCAGATCAAAAAGCTGCCCACAGTTGTTCCGCCTCTGGTTTAAAATCTCCCTCATGATCAGAGAAGCAGCTGCTTTCAAACTCCCAACAACAGGACTAACAAAAAAATAAAAGAAAATCCAAATCATGGGACGCTGCACTCTCAAATCCATAAGGGGCCTCAAGCAGAACAGGAGGATTCATTCAGATTTTTATCCTCTGCAGGTTGTTTTCATCCATCTGTGGCGTGAGGATCCTCAGTCCATGGTTTAATGTTGATGTTCAGTATTTTTGGTAAACGGCCATCAAACTGAAAAACTGACAATCCTTGAATCAACAATCAAAACTAATTAAAACCTGTTTGATGACCTAATAACAATGAAAGAATTAGAAAACAGGACAATAAATCTGAAACCTGTCAAAGCCTGTGGAGCTGACAGCATCAGGACAGACACTGAGCTGAGACAGATCCTGCTTCAGTGGTTCAGTCTCGTTCTTCAGCCAGGTTGTTTTCCTCACATCTGGAGCCCATAAGAGTGGACATCAATCAGAAGACAATTTGACAAAACAGACACTGTGATGGCCCCTGGGGGTCCTCTTGGGGTTTGGGATCCTTTTACTAATCTGCCTCTCTTTGTCTGCAGGTAGCTTATTGGTACATCTGGAACAGCTGTGGTGTCCAGGGTTTAGTCCTTCACCTGACAGCACCTGCACTCACTCATGCAAACCACTCACTGCTGATTTCCAACACCTCACACTAGATTTAATTTGCTTGAATAAAAATGTTCTAATTAATTCTAACCATGGTGAGTCTGGCTTTTGTTGAGGCCACTGAGCCAGGGTCAGAACACCAGTGAGGATTTGTACAAAGTGTAATAAAAGCATTCACCTTTCATGTTGGTGAAGATTGTGGTCTTCTCAGTCAGTCAGGACAGAATTATGAACAGAATTAGAAATATTGAGACGTACAGTTTGATGTCAGATATATTTATTTCATTTCCACTTCTTCTAAAACATTTGTACTGATAAATCCTTTCTACAAACCAGAAGAGTTTTAATCCCAACCTGGATTATTAAATCCTGAATTTACAAACTGAACATCAAAACATTTTGACTCCAATAATCAATCAATTAAAAACACAAATGTTTCCTGTGCATTCAGTGTGTGAGCAGTGACGTCCATTTACACACTGATCTGAGCGCAGTATAAACACAGAATGATGCAGCTTTTTAACAAATGTGCTGTTTCACAAACACATGATGTTTGTCAAACTGGTTTTAATGGGAAACATGCAGAGAGTGAAGAACCACCAGTGTGCTGCAGCTGGTAACTGTGGCCCTTCTTTTTCTGTGGACAGTTCATGTACAGTTGTACATGTTGAACAGAGCTGGATGCTGCTCATTGGATCCTGACAGTAACAACAGCAGAGTGAACGGAGACAAAAATAATCATCAGACAGAACGAAAATCATTTGACAAAAGAGTTAAAATGTTGATGATCAAAGTGATGAAATCAGACAGATGAATGTTTAGTGTCTGAGTCTGAGACAGATCTGCTTCACAGTGCAGAGTGTGTGATGGTGAACAGAGTCAACTTTGATTTCAGCAGCTGAGCTGCAGTCAGCAGAGTTTCTGTCCACAGGAGAGACTCTCACACCTACAGACCACACAGAGACACTGAGGAACCAGGTAAGATCCTGAACCCAGGATACAGAGGTTGAGTGAATGTGGTGTTGAAGGTGTGGAGGTGGATCAGTGAGTCAGAGGAGACTCTGTAGAAGGACAGAGAGCCAGCAGGACAGTCCACATACACTGCTACTCTGTGAGAGACAGAGGAGGAGGAGATGGATGTTTCTCTGTTATTGTGACAGACAGAGTAACCATCATAATCAGAGCAGATCAGACTCCAGGACTGATCATTTCTTCCAAACACACAGTCTTTACTGTTTCCTTTCCCTCTGATCCCTCTGTAACTCACTGATATACGAACCACTCCTCTCCACTCGACCTCCCAGTAACAGCGACCAGTCAGACCATTTCTACACAGCAGCTGAGGCCAAGGGTCAAATCTGTCTGGATGATCAGGATATGACTGATCCTCTCTCACACGTGTCACCTTCCTGTTGTTGTCAGACAGTTTGAGTTTTCTGTTTACTGTGTTTGTGTCCAGTTCCAGTTCACAGGCATCTGATGGAGAGAACAAGACACAACACAGCTGCAGTTTATCATCTGTTGATTTATCAACAACTTTACTGACAATTACTGAAAGTGAATCATTCAAACTTACATTTCATATTCAACTGTGAATAATGTTTGATTACATTTAAATGAAAATCCAACAATCCAGTTCTAACAACATCAACAGTTACTGAACATGAGTCAAGATGTCAGCAATGTTCTGCTTTTTTTCTGCTCTGGACCCGAGGATGACGACTGATGGATCCACATCAATAAACACATGTAGTGAATAAAGTCTCACTAATAAAACTGGCTCATCATCTTCCACTGCAGCACAAAGAAGCTCTGAACCATCTGCTTTCTAAAACTGTCATCAGCTCCACCAAAGAGCTCACATTCAGCACAAAGTTCACACCTCTGACATCAAATCTCAAACTGTCGTCTGCTACAACAAAGTTTCACAACAGTCTGGATGTTTTGGTCCAAAAGCTGCAAAAAGCTGAACTCAGTGTTAATGAAGATCCAGTCTGAGGACTGTGGGTCCACCAACTGGCTTTAAGCTGGTTTTCACTGACCAGGGGCCAGATATGTGCACAAAGACAGAAATATGCAAACACATTGTTTTCTTCAGGATTATGAAGCTGTGAGTTCACATGGTTCTGTTTTATGAATCTCAGTCACTGTGGAAGTGGACGCACATACAGGAGCCTCATTTCCACTCCCACAGTGAGACAGAAATGGATGTAGACACACCCTGAATCATGTGTTTGTGTATCAGTACATGTGTCTGCTTCAGCAGTCTGTAGATCTGTCAGTGAAAAGAGCAGCAAAAGAACAGAAGCAAGTGAAATTAACAACAACATCAACGAACAATGTTTTATTATTAAGATTCAGTCTCTCAGCCTATTTCCCATTTCCACCTCATGACCTGCAGCTGCTCTAGAAAACCATGTGTGCACTGGTCTGAGGTCTGTGTGACGTGCACACATTGTGTTTATAGAAACACCAGTTTATGTGTGAAAAATGGAGCAGGTCTGGTTTTTGTGCAGATGTATCGAACATCTGTCCCCAGGTCTGTCATTCAGGGAGGAAGTAGAAGATAAATCCACCTCAGCTCATTTTACTCAACTTTTCAACATCAGTATGACATTAATTATGACCTGTTGTGTTCCCTGACCTGTAGGTTTTTGAACAATGATTTATTAAAAACATCCAGGAAGAAAACTTAAGGATTTCTGAACAAAACTTATATCAGACAAACATGTGAAGTTCGAGCTTAGGAGCAGCACCTGAAGGCAACAAAAGTCTTCTGTAAATTCACTGACAAAAAACTAAAAACCAAAAGAAACAAAGTTAGCTTTCTGTTGGCTCCACTGCTAATGAAATGTATTGATTAGTTTTGTTGGATCACTGTGCTCAGTTTGTTGTGTTTGTGGATTTTAAATTGATTGAATGAATTCTAACATCTTTCCAGCCTCACTGACAAAAACAGAAACTGAATCCTGAATGAAACTCTGGAGAAATTCATCTTTGTACTTCAGTCAAGAAAATGTAAAAATCTAGTGCAACATGTGCAGCTGTGAATCATGAATCAAAGTTAAAACACACTCACACTTCCTCACACCAGGTCTCAGTCTCTGTGGTCCACCATGGTCCACCCTGGAGGAAGAAACAAAGTCAGGATCAACTTCATCCATCTTCACTCATATCCACCATGAAACATGAAGCAGGGTTCCTGAGTTAGTCAGAGAGACAGAGAAACAGTGTGAGAGCTGCTGTTGTCTGTCCATCTGTCCATACCTGAGAGTGTCCAGTCTCCAGTGTGGATCCTCCAGTCCAGCAGTCAGCAGCTTCACTCCTGAGTCTCCTGGATGATTGAAGCTCAGGTCCAGTTCTCTCAGATGGGAGGGGTTGGAGCTCAGAGCTGAGGCCAGAGAAGCACAGCCTTCCTCTGTGACCAGACAGCCTGACAGACTGAACACACACACACGCACACAAAGACACACACGCGCACACACACACGATTTATGCCTCCATAACATAAATAAGTATTACAAGAATACACACAAACAGAGACTTACTGCAAAGTCTAAAATTTTCACATTAGTCCAGTTTAAATCAGCATCAGATGCTCACAGCTGTAACAAGACTCTAACTGTCACTGACACTAATGAAGCATCATGTTGGTTCAGACACAGCACTGAAGGTGTGTATTGTACTGGTTGATTGGAATCAGCTGTTTCTAGTATTCTTCACAACCATTGGTTCATTCACAGCTCTGTGGTCAGTTACATCCAATCATATTCATTCAGGTGTACAGTGAGAGGGTTGAATCTATGTGACTCAGTGTTGTTGAGAGTTAGACTCTGACTGTCGTCTGTGATGATGCTCCAAACATCAGGTCTGGGTATCAGGTTTTCTTGGAGTTGGAGTTTTTACTGAATTCAAAGTGTTGATACTTTAAATGTTACTGCAGGAAATTTTCAAGGGAGGTGGTGAGGGGGAGGGCTTAAAGAAAACATGTTATATGAGGATGACAATGTTGTGTGAAAGGAAATGCAAATTGGGCATATAGGCTTCACTGTACACTAGTAGAACAACATCATGATGTTTACACTGCTCCACTGGACCCTAATGTCCAAACCAACAACACTTTCCTTTTATTTTCTATTCATGCAGCTTTTTATACTGGTAAAAGTCAGTTCAGTTCAAAATCATAAAAATTATACAAAGCCTTGACAAAAAGATGAATCCTGACCTGAGTCCTTCAAGTCTGCACTGTGGACTCTCCAGTCCAGCAGACAGCAGCTTCACTCCTGAATCCTTCAAGTTGTTGTTACTCAGGTCCAGTTCTGTCAGATGAGAGGACTGAGATCTGAGGACTGAGGACAGATCTTCACAGCTTCTCTCTGAGAGGTTACAGCCACTCAGTCTGAAGAGGAATTCCAGAAGAAAAAATTAAGTGAAATGAAAAATTGAATGACACATTATCACATACTCAATATTAGGAGTGGGCATTAGTATCTGAAGTTCTATGTGTTGTGTGAATTTATGGTATGTTTAGCTAGGAGTCCCCTGGTCAAAAAGATTTAAGGGCCTTAGACAGAAGGCTCTAGGATAAAAAGATTTAAGGGCCTTAGCTAAGAGGTTTTAGGTCAGAAGGTCTAGGTGCCATTGCCATGAAGCCCTTTTTCTGTATTTACAGGAACCATATGTTTTACCTTAGGTTCATGAAAACAACCAACCTATATAGACAGGGAGTTAGAGCAGTTATTCAGAGGAGATTCACATTGGCTTCGACTCCTCTCTCAGGCAATCGCGAGTGCTTGATTTGATGCTGGACTTCTTTGTAATAAACCTTTTTATATACAAGCAAGACAGTGTCAGCGGAGTTTCCTTCATCATCTTCACATCATAGCTGTTTAAGAAACAACAAGGCGAACTGACGATCTTATATTGTGAGCGATTTTACTTATAATTTACTCTTCAAATGAGTCGTCCAGATCGTCTCATGAAGAAGGTGCCATATTTAGAAGTTCAATCACTGCAAACCAGCCCACTTTTAACTATTAAACAGCTCAACCATGATGGCAACAGCAGTCCTTGTTCTGCTTTACAGCCTCAGAGATCTTGGCCTAGCGACACATAACAGTTCCCCACTGGAGCAGAACAAGAACAAGAACCACTGTCACCAGCTGCAGCCTGAGACAGTGGAGTTACATCTGTGGGAGGAGACACCTGCCTGCAGTTACTACAATGTCAGACAGGACGAGCTGGAGCGGTGACTGAACTTTCTGATTAATAAATAAATAGCAGAGCTGTCTAAACAAAAACTGATGGAGGTACATTTGTTTCAGTATTATTTATGTTCACAGATAAACAATCCGTGTGTAAATGTGTCATCTGTAAATGATAAAACACTGTGTGAGTCACATGAGATCCACAAATGCTTTTTCACTTCACAAAGAGAAAATTGATTCACAAATGCCTGTTTGAAAGTTGTAAATGTTAGGAAGATATTCACAAATGCTTCTGATTTATTTGTAAAATAATTAAATGTATTTATAGTTTGTTTTATTGGTGAAATTTGTGTATTTGCAGATCTATTTGATACTTGCAAAATGTTTTTGTAAGTTTAAAATATACTTTTTGCATTTACACATTTACACATGGATTGCTGATCTATTCACACAAATAATACTGAAACAAATCAACCTCCATAAATACTGCATGACTTGAAAGTCACAGCAGCAAAAAGATACATATCAACTTCCGTTGATGACTTTCACAACAAAACCAAAGCAGTAACAGGATGCAGAAAGTAAATCACATCGTGGTTTGCAATTCTTCTCAGAAACATTGTCATGATGTTTTAGCCAGATCGCCCAGACCTACTCTAAATTCTGAAAGCTCTTTGATTGTTAAATGCCAAACAGCTGAACACTAATCTGAGTCCTTTAAATCTGCAAGATCAAAAAAATTATACAAAGCCTTGACAAAAAGATGAATCCTGACCTGAGTCCTTCAAGTCTGCACTGTGGACTCTCCAGTCCAGCAGACAACAGCTTCACTCCTGAATCCTGCAGGTTGTTGTTACTCAGGTCCAGCTCTGTCAGACGAGAGGACTGAGAGCTGAGGACTGAGGACAGAGCTTCACAGCTTCTCTCTGAGAGGTTACAGCCACTCAGTCTGAAGAGGAATTCCAGAAAAAAACATTCATATTGTCAGTATTTTAAGAAAATAAGAGGTCAGAGTCATAAATACAAAACAGCTGAACGTTAACCTGAGACATTCCAGTTCACAATGTGGACTCTCCAGTTGAGCAGACAAAAGCTTCACTCCTGAATCCTTCAGGTTGTTGTTACTCAGGTCCAGCTCTCTCAGACGAGAGGACTGAGAGCTGAGGACTGAGGACAGAGCTTCACAGCTTCTCTCTGAGAGGTTACAGCCACTCAGTCTGAAGAGGAATCAGCAAAACGAAAGAAATCAGTTACAAAAATGTGAGTTTTGTCTTGACTAAAGAAAAATATACAGTTTATCTAGATGGATATATGATCACATACAGAACTTTGTTGGAGGCTTTGACCACTGGCAGCAGCCTCAGAAGAGCCTCCTCTGAAGCAGAATATTTCTTCAGGTCAAACACGTCCAGATCTTTTTCTGATGACAGTAAGATGAAGACCAGAGCTGACCATTGAGCAGGAGACAGTTCATCTGTGGAGAGACGTCCTGATCTCAGGGACTGTTGGATCTCCTCCACTAGAGAACGATCATTCAGTTCATTCAGACAGTGAAACAGATTGATGCTTTTCTCTGGAGACAGATTCTCACTGATCTTCTCCTTGATGTACTTGACTGTTTTCTGATTGGTCTGTGAGCTACTTCCTGTCTTTGACAGCAGGCCTCGTAGGAGAATCTGATTGGTCTCCAGTGAAAGACCCAGGAGGAAGCGGAGGAACAAGTCCAGGTGTCCATGTGGACTCTGTAAGGCCTTGTCCACAGCACTTTGGTAGAAAAGTGCTGGTTCAGGTTTGTCTCTAAACTGTTTTAACCTCTGAGATGTTGTTTGTTCTTCTGACAGCAGATTGACTCCAGAGTTGATGAAGGTCCGATGGACATGAAGAGCAGCCAGAAACTCCTGAACACTCAGATGGACGAAGCAGAACACCTTGTCCTGGTACAGGCCTCTCTCCTCTTTAAAGAT
This sequence comes from Trachinotus anak, assembly GCF_046630095.1. NCBI lineage: Eukaryota > Metazoa > Chordata > Actinopteri > Carangiformes > Carangidae > Trachinotus > Trachinotus anak. Next base: position 7,094,999 of record NW_027273882.1, on the reverse strand, counting down.
CTGTGTGAACACTCCTGAGTACACTGAGGCTGCTCTGATATCGATGCCACACTCTGTCAGGTCTGATTCATAGAAGATCAGGTTTCCTTTCTGCAGCTGCTCAATAGCCAGTTTTCCCAGAGACTTAATCATCCTCCTGTTCTTTTTATTCCAGTGTGGATCTGTCTCAGCTCCTCCATCATACTTGATGTTCTTCAGTTTGGACTGAACCACCAGGAAGTGGATGTACATCTCAGTCAGGGTCTTGGGCAGCTCTCCTCCCTCTCTGGTCTTCAACACATCCTCCAGAACTGTAGCAGTGATCCAGCAGAAGACTGGGATGTGGCACATGATGTGGAGGCTTTGTGATGTCTTGATGTGGGAGATGATCCTGCTGGCCTGCTCCTCATCTCTGAACCTCTTCCTGAAGTACTCCTCCTTCTGTGGGTCAGTGAACCCTCTGACCTCTGTCACCATGTCAACACACCCAGGAGGGATCTGATTGGCTGCTGCAGGTCGTGTGGTTATCCAGAGGCGAGCAGAGGGAAGTAGTTTCCCCCTGATGAGGTTTGTCAGCAGCACATCCACTGAGGTGGACTCTGTAACATCAGTCAGGATCTCAGTGTTGTGGAAGTCCAGAGGAAGTCGACACTCATCCAGACCGTCAAAGATGAACACAACCTGGAACTGATCAAACCTGCAGATTCCTGCTTCTTTGGTTTCAGTGAAGAAGTGATGAACAAGTTCCACCAAGCTGAACTTTTTCTCTTCCAGCACATTCAGCTCTCTGAAAGTGAAAGGAAATGTGAAGTGTATGTCCTGGTTGGCTTTGTCTTCAGCCCAGTCCACAGTGAACTTCTGTGTTGAGACTGTTTTCCCAATGCCAGCAACTCCCTTTGTCATCACTGTTCTGATTGGTCCATCTCTTCCAGGTGAGGCTTTAAAGATGTCTTCTTGTCTGATGGTTGTTTCTGGTCTGTCTGGTTTCCTGGAAGCTGTTTCAATCTGTCTGACCTCATGTTCATCATTGACCTCTCCAGTCCCTCCCTCTGTGATGTAGAGCTCTGTGTAGATCTGATTCAGAAGGGTTGGGTTTCCTGCTTTAGTGATCCCCTCAAACACACACTGGAACTTTTTCTTCAGGTTAGATTTGAGTTTATGTCGACAGCCTGCAGCTCTAGTTCCTGAATAAACAAATGACAGATGAAATCAGTCATTGAATATCGATACTAAATCCAAAAAACAAACTCATAATCTAAACATTCTATCAATGTATTAATAATTAAACTCATCAATGGAGGATAACAGCTTGTGACTGTGTGTAGCTTAGAATGATTTTTACATTTGATGTAGATCAGTGCAGCATATTTACAAAGCAGTTTAGAAATGTAAATCTCTCTAAGGGTGCCATATTTCCTGTATCTTCCATGTCAAGTCTTTATAGAAATCCTCTTACTACTCTGCAGACAGTCAGCCAGCTCCTCCTGCTTCAGTCTCCTCAGGAAGTTCAGTGTGATCTTCAGAAATGCCTCTCTGCTGCTCCTCCTCTGCTCTTCATCCTCACTGTACAACACCTCCTCATCCTCCCTCTGACTCTCTAAGCATTCTGGGTAATCGGGTCTCAGGATCCTCTGGACTCTCTTCAGCTCGTTCTTCACAAAAGTGACAATGTTCTCCTCCAGCAGCTGGAACAGATGATAAACTGAACATTTCATTTAAACTGGTAGAAAACAACATGTGATTGATGTGTCAGTCTGAAGGTCTGCTGGTCTAAACAGAGCAGCATGGAGACTGTTAGGACCTGAGGGGAAGTTCAGCTGTTAATCTGTGGTCTATGTAGTTAAATAATAAAAATGTACTTGTACTTGCACAGACCTTAAATATGGAGTCCAGGTCTGGTTGATGCTGCTGGGCAGACTGATCACTGTGGACCTCTGAGCTCTCCTGATGAACTCTGTGGAGGAAACATCAACTTAAAGGACTAGAATTACCACCTTGCGTTTGTATTCCTCCGCAGCTAGTTTCAGATTACATCCCTCCTCATTCAGCGTCATAAAATATGAACAATTTTTGTCATAATTGCTGTGACGTTTTTAGTAATGGCTAATAAGTGTTTTGTGAGTCCAAATGAATGTTTCTACCAAATTTGAAAGAATTACCTCAAGTCGTTACGGAGATATTATGTTTACAAGACCAAACCCATGTTTTGTGAGGTCACCGTGACCTTTGACCACCAAAATTCAATCACCTTGTCCTTGAGTCCCAGTGGACATTTTTGAAGGTATTCCCTTGAGTAGTTCTGGTGATATTGCATTTACAAGGCCAAAATCATGTTTTGTTAAGTCACGTGACCTTGACCTTTAAACCCCAGAGGCATAAAAATGAATCACTCCAATCTGACATAACTTATTAAAAGATGACTGATGAGTTCAAATAACCCCAGGGACGAAATGAGGATGGCAGGTGACTGAGAGATGACTCGGTCATGAGTCAAGAAGAAGAAGGTCATGAGGATGTTTCACAGCAGTTGTATGGTTCAGTAACAATCTGTGCCCACATCAATAATTAAATACAGGACTACAAACGTTCCTGTTGACCAGCAGCTGTCATCCTGATCACTCCTCAGAATGAAGACCTCAGCATCACAGAGCTTTGACTCTGCACACAGAGGAAATGCAGAAGCTCTGCTAACCACTGGATGTGCAGAGTACTAACACTGCAGGGATCACATGTTGCCAAGGATCAGAGCCATCAGGACAAGACCTGCTGAAAAAGCCTCCAGATGGTGATGGATAAGGAGGAGTGATCTGTGGGATGGTAATGTTGAGACAAGTTACAGTCTCATCAGTCTGAGCTGTGTCACTGTGGAAGGTTGTAGTATCTGAAGTTCTATATGTTATGTGAATTTATGGGTTTGTTATGTTTAGCTTGGAGTCCCCTGGTCAAAAAGATTTAAGGGCCTTAGCTAAGAGGTTTAGGTCAAAAGTTCTAGGTGCCATTGGGAGATGGATGACTTCCTCATCTTATGTGATGAAGCCCTTTTCCTGTTTTTATAGGAAATCATATTATTACCTTAGGTTCATGAGAACAACCAACCTATATAAGTGGGGAGTTGGAGCAGTTATTCAGAGGAGATTCATATCGGCTCTGACTCCTCTCTCAGAGAATCCATGGTGCTTGATTTAATGCTGGACTTTTTTGTAATAAACCTCTTTATATACAAGCAAGACGGTGTCAGCAGAGTTTTCTTCATCATCTTCACATCATCGCTGTTTAAGAAACAACAAGAATTTTGGCGTCACGAAGTCCGGACGTGTTGTGACCTGTGGCGTCACCGACAACTTCAGCGCACCTACTCCCGCACCAAGCCGGCAAATACGGTGAGCATTTCTCACATGATTGGGCGCTGGTTCGTTTGTTGAGGCTGTTGTGTGCTTGCTGTCAGATCACACCGTAAAGGTTTCTCTTTTTCTTCCTTTATCCACCTATGGTGTGAGAGTGTGAGGAGGAGAGAGAGGAGATGGAGTGCGTCTGAATTGGGATCTTCCAAAGCACAGACAAGAAGGCAGCTGGCCAGTGCATCACACGGATTGAGGCTTGCTGACGACAGAGTGTGCAGCTCCTGAATCCAGGCTGATCAAGGCTAGTGCGGTTTTATCCACAAACTCTTTTAACAGTTATCTGCATTTTAAACATTTGTGTGTACACTCATTTATAGCCATTGTTGTTGATACACATTTAGTTTGTTTTCTATTACAGGCTGTCATAAGAATATTTCTCAATTTGGGGTTAATAGAATACATCCATCTGTCTACATATACAAAAGATAACACATACTGTAGTCATTTAGAAGAGAGGCTTGGCAACGGACTGACCAGTTAATGCATTTAATTAATTAATGGAGTATAATTATTTGGTTTAAACACTGTTGAGAGTTGCAAATTTGAGTTTTATTGTCTGTGTATGGTTTATTCTGATCTGAGCTGCGTTGGGGATTCAATATTGAAATTTTTGATGATTTTCAAATGAATGAGTGTGAGCATTGGGTGAAAATTAGGTGATTGTTTTGTTACCAAGGGGAACACGATTGGTGATAGTTTGTCCCTTGTGGAAGTGTGCGGCCTTTTGAGCTTTTATATAGGATTGAACTTTTTTTTTATTTGCAGGATATTTGGGGAAGTTTTACTTAAAATTTAATAGATTATTTGTGTGTTTAGCCAATAGCATATGTGGACTCAGTGTTAATCTATATGTGGGGACTGCTGTGAATGATCAGGAGCTGTTTGCTGCAAATAGAGGTTGAGTGTGGAGAGGGCTGAGAGATACATTTCCAACAAATGTTAATGATAATATTCTTATTGAGCCACTGGGACAGGAAGAAAACCCGAGGGCCTACGTGTCAAGAGCCCATCAAGTGTGGAGAAATATCACAGGAAATGACCCGGACTTGAATCAAATGGAGCAGTCAATTTTACGAGTCAAAATACAGAAAGGGGCTTCCCCTACCAGTGAGGAGTAAACTGGCAGAGGTGGTTGGCCTTGGAAGGATGGCAAAGGGTGTTTATACGGATCATATAGCCCATCAAGTGGAGCTATATAGGAAAAAGGAGCATGATCAGAAAGAGCAGGACCAAGAGACCCTCAGAAAACTCAAATACAACTGGTGGATAACAAGAAGAAGGAGAAGAAGCAGGCTTTGGTTATACAGAGTCAGTCTCCACTAAACCAACCATCACAACAATCACAGCCCATCCAGGTCCAGTTCCAATCATCCCAGCCATCATCGGTGGTTCCAGTCGTTTCCTGCCCACAGCCAGTTTTTGGTCAAACGCAAACATGGAGAGGAAGAGGTCGAGGATATTTAGGAAGAGGAAGAGGAGGAAATCTTAATCCGAATTTTCAACAGTTTTCAGAAGTACGTTATAATTGAGGACAGTTTGGCCACTTTGCCCATGAATGCAACAGGCCAAGAGGAAATTTCAGAGGAAACTTTAGAGGAGGATTCAGGGGCCAACCAAGGCCATCCCGGGGACCAGTGAAACCTTACAGGGGCCCGGAGCCAGGATTCTAGAGGTGCCCAGAGGACCCGAGAGGGGGGTGTCAGCTGGTAGTGTCAGGGCCAGAGAGAGATCCAACAATAGTGATGAAAGTAAATAATCGACCATTGGAAGTGATGGCGGATAGCGGAGCTGCTTTCACCTGTATTCGGCCTGAAGATGCTATACATCTCCCTATGCCTGGTCAATTGATTCGGACAATCGGGTTTGAGGGAGTGAAACAGCTGATTCCTCTCACGGAACTCATTATAAAAACCTGAAGACTACAATACCCATACTGGTATCAGAATATACACCTATTGCACTTTTGGGAAGAGATGCTTTGTGTAGACTGAACTGTACAATAAAGTGTACACCGGACGGCTGTCTGGTGGAAGTGCCAAATGATATTGTTCACAATTATTGATGACAACGGAGACTGAAGCTTCTTCAGTATTTTGGATTGGAAATCTTAGTGCAGATTTTTTGGAGCCAGCTAAGTTGTGGGAGAAGTTCATTGTAGCAAACATGCCTGATGTGAAGCTTCCGGAGTATCCATTCCACTGCACGCACAAGTATTTCAAGAATGCTGCACAGTCAAACTCAGAGGAATGGTTGAGTTGTCAACCAAAACAAGTTCAACTCAGTTCGTGCTGTATAATTTTGGGACCACAAGGAGCAGCTATGAAGATAAACAGAGATGATTATTTGAATAAAGAGTTTGACATCAAGAAGAGTGTGCCACATGTGACTTTGTTGGTGTCTGAGGAATATAAGCAGAAGCATATAGGAGAAATGATGGCAGAAGCAGGAAGCTGTTTTTGTACTGGTAAAAGGGAATTTTGCGATTTGGAGAAGTGAGGATCAGCGATTTATTAAGATTATGATCTCTGCTCAAGGACAGGGACAGCCACAAACTGTGCGGATGACACATGAGTCAATTTGCAGTGCTAAGATGGACTCTAAGAGAGAGGAGATGTTGCGACAAGTCCCAGAATGTTTGTGGTCTCGGCATAGTACCGATATTGGACTTGTGAAGTCAGCCCAACCAGTGAAAGTTGAACTCCAACCAGGAACCAAACCTCCTTGGAAGAACCAGTATCCACTGAAAGAAGAGGCAATCCGAGGGATTGAACCACAAATTGAAGGACTTTTGAAAGCAGATGTTTTGAAGATAACACAGAATCCTCAGAGTAATACGCCTTTGTTGCCTGTGAAGAAGCCAGATGATTCTTATCGTTTGGTACATGATTTGAGAGTGGGGAAAAAAGGGGTAGCTGATTTTCCAGCAGAAGTGCCGGATCCGCATACTTTGTTAGCCCAAATTCCTCCAGATGTGACAGATTTATGTGGTGCATTTTTCAGCGTTCCACTTAGTATAGAGAGTCAGGGTTTATTTGGGTTCACATAAAATGGACAGTTCTATGAGTACAAGAGATTGCCACAAGGGTTCAAACATAGTCCTCACATTTTCAATAAAGTATTGAGGGATGATTTGGCAGGGATAGATCAGATATTAAAAAGCACTGTTGTTCAATATGTGGATGACATTATCATTTGTTCATCAGACGAGGAAACATGTCATAAGGACTCAATTAAATTGCTACAGATACTGGGAGTAAAGGGACACAAGGCTTCTCAGAAGAAGCTGCAGTATTGCCAGGAGACAGTAGTTTATTTAGGTCAGACAATAACGCAGGGACACAGAAGCATTTCTGACAGTCATTTAGAAGCTATTTGTAAGGCTCCCAAGCCTAGAACAGTCAGAGAGATGATGACATTTCTTGGTATTGCTGGTTATTCCTCAGCATGGGTGGAGGATTATGCTAGTTTAACGGGGCCTTTGAGGGCTATGATTAAAGACACTGGGAATGCTCAACTTCATTGTAATCTTTCCTGGACACAGGATGGCCTTTTGGCATTTGAGACGATCAAACAGAGGTTACAAGAGGCTCCAGCGCTAGCGCTTCCAGACTACTCTTAGAATTTCTTGTTGTATGTGTCTACTTCTACTGGGGGTAAATATGCATGTGCAGTTCTTTGTCAGCCAACAGGAACGGGGACAAGTCCTCAACCTATTTCTTACTACTCTACTGCCTATTCAGAAGTAGAGTTGGGGCTACCACGGTGCTACAGAGCAATGGTGGGAGTTTCTTTAATGTACGACAAGGCATCATCTGTCACGATGGGTTATCTGGTGACAATTCTTACCCATCATAGTCTCCGAAATCTCTTGAACTATGGCAAATACACATTGACTATGCCTAGGCTTAGAGACTATCATAGACTCTTAGAGCAGGAAGATGTCAACCTAGTGAGATGTGCCACGGTGAATCCAGCTGAGAATTTGCCAACTCCAGAGGATGGTGAACCACATGATTGTTTTCAAGAAGCAGAGAAATACTCGAGGCTTAGATCAGATTTGCAAGCCCTCCCACTGTGTGAGGCGGACTTGGAGTATTGGACTGATGGGTCCTGTTATCGTGTAGGAGATAAATTGAGTGCTGGCTATGCAGTAGTAAAAGCCCAAGGAACTGAATTTGTTGTTGAGAAGGCTGAAGTAGTACCACAACCTGCATCTGCACAGCTTGCTGAACTTGTGGGGCTAACTGAAGCATGTTTGTCGGCAGAAGGTAAGCGAGTGACAATATATACAGACTTTGCATATGTATATAATGTGTGTCACTTGTTTGGATCAGTGTGGAAAAACCGAGGGTTTAAGAAAACGGATGGTTCTATAATGCTCAGATAATGAAACTGTTGCATGCTATGATGAAGCCTAAAGAAATAGCGATAGCTAAATGTGCAGCACATAAAGTGGATGTGTCAACGGCCACACAAGGGAATAAAGCGGCTGATGAAGCTGCAAAAGCAGTCACAGGAGCAGACAAATTGGGTAAAGTTCTTCTGGTAACTCATGAAGTGAATTTGGAAGATAAAATTACACTTAGGGATGTGATTTCAATGCAAGAAGCTGCTCCTGCAATGGATGTGGCTAGACCGAGGTGCCACCCAAGATTCTATTGGTCTTTGGAGAAATCATGAGGGGCTGGTAGTAGCACCTCCAGACCTGTTAGGTCTGATGATTCAGGAAGCGCATGGGTTAGCTCATGTTGCAAGGGGGGAAGTTAGGAGAAAGATTACAAAGGAGTATGGTTTTTGGGCGCCATATTTGCTTGAACAGATTGATTATGTTATAGGCAGGTGCACTATCTGTCTGAAAAATAATGTTCGGAGGGGTGTGATGGCTCCTCCTGGTCACATTCGAAACTCCGAGGGGTCCTATGCGTGAGCCAGTTGTGGACTTTGTGGACATGATAAAACCAGTTGAAGGTTAGAGATATATGCTAGTTGTTGTGGACAGATTTTCGCGATGGCCTGAGGCTTGTCCAACCAAGTGGAAGGATGCTCAGTCTGTTGCCAAGTTTTTGTGTAGAGAGGTCATAACCAGGTGGGGACTTCCAGATAGGATATCCTCAGACAATGGGAAGGAGTTCGTGGATAAAACAGTGAAATTGATTTTGCAAAAGCTGGGAATTAAACAGCATCTTGGAGCAGTCTATCATCCGCAAAGTCAAGGGATTTGTGAAAAAATTAATGGTGTTCTGAAAAATTGCATTGTTAAAATCTGCCAACACACGGGTCTAAATTGGATAGCTGACGCTAATGGTGTGTCGCTCAAGTGAGCTGCGTGATTTGCATATGACACCTCATGAGTTGGTCACGGGAAGACGGATGCCAACGCCTTGTTTGCGTACAAGTGGAAAGGGTCCAAGCCTGGCCCTTTTGGAAGATGAAATGCGAGCATACGTTACATATATGGCTACTCTGCATAAAAGAATATCTACATATGTTTCTGACAGGCAAAGACAAGAGGAGGTGCAGGAGAGGCTCGATGAGCAAAAGAGGAGCACAGTGCAACCCGGAGACAAGGTGTTCGTGAAGGTGTTTAGAAAGAAGTGGTATAACGAACGCCGTGAAGGACCATTTGAAGTTGTTCGCAGTACTGGAACTGCAGTCCAGGTTAAAGGGTCTCCAACGTGGTATCATTTATCGCATTGTGTCAAAGCTCCAAGAGAAGAGGTGCCACGCTCACAGAGCCGAGATGTTGAAGGCCCAAGAGAGCCAGAAGAAAATGTGGAAGAACATGCAGAAGAAGAAGAGATGCATGGAGAGCTCCAGAGTCAAAATCCAGAAGAGGAGATTATCCATATTGTGGACAATACTGATGATCCTGTGCACATTTCTGATGATGCCAGAGATGACTCTGCAGTCAATGGACAGGAAAGAAGATTTGGTGACATTGATTTCCAACATGTCCCAGAAACAGCAGAGCCTATTTCAGTGGAGTGCGAAGCGCCGAAGGTTTCAAAGGGCTGTGACTCCGCTGCAGGGGAATCCAGAGATTCAGTTAGACGAAGGAGTCCAAGACCAGGGATGTCAGTTCAGCTCCCATCCCAGTGTACATGAGAAAATAGTGGTGAAGGGAAATTTAGAGTCCAGTGGGAAGATAGCCATGGTAGGGTTCTAGATCTGTCAGGGACGTCACCATTAGGAAAGTATGTGTTACTGAATGACAAGAGAAGACTTAAGATTGAAGGAGATTGTAGTCTTTATGTACGTAGGCCTCAGCAGAAAGATCAAGGTGATTATAGGTGTTCTTTTTATGATCCACAGTTTGAGAGTGAGGGATCAGAGATAGGATTCAGAGCTAGTATAGTGACTCTAATGGTCATAGATGAAAGTAAGAGTACAGAGCTCCAAGGTGTTGAGGAAATAAGAGAACTGACAATGATGACATCAACTCTCCAGCCGAAAGCTGAAAAAATGGAATGGAAATCTACTCTTGCATTGCTGAAAAGTATGGAAGATATAAATGCGTCGCATTTAACTACAGTGGCGGCTCAGATGATTTCTACGACGCCAACTCTTTTGAAGACTGTGATCAGAGCTAAGTTAGAAAGAGCGGTTCACCTTCCTTGTCGATGTGGAAGATGGAATGTTGATGATAACAATCCTCCTAAGTGGGAAAATAGTCGTGGTAAAGAAGTGTTGTTAGCAGGATCTGAAGTTGACATTGTGCCTCTCGATCAAAGGAAGTATCTTTTGTACAATGACATGAAGCGGTTGAAAATTAGGGGTGATTGTTCACTTGTCTTGCGTAATGTTACATGGGAAGATCAAGGGGAGTACACATATACTTACTTAGAGCCAGAGTTAAAATTTGTTCCATTTCAAAATTATTGGATAGATGGTTATATAACTCATAAGGTGACACTTATGATAAAAGATTTGAGTCCTATTGGAGTTTTTACGGTTGCTAAAGGGATTCAGGAACGATTCACCACAGTAACTACTCCAAGGGTGAGTAGTGCACAGATGAAGGCTACTACTCTAGCTACAACTTTGAAGGGGATGAATGCTACAAAAGTGACGGTGACATCTTCTACTTATGTTGGAAATTGGAAATTTTACAAGTGAGGTTGTGACAAGGGCAACCTTTACTAATAAAACAGTGACGACGTCTTTGATGTCTACGAAATTAATAAATGTGACGCAGACACTTGATTCTTAAGGAGGTAGTAAATGTAACTCAGAAGCCTATGTCAAAGATAGAGCCTCGTGTGAACAGTAGTAATGAGATTTGGAAACTAGAGAACAAATGGGGGAAGATGAGTTTTTTGACTTTGACTGGACACCAGAAGACATGACTAACCATTACCATGCATTACAGAAGAGAGAAACTAAGTGGAAGGCATATGGATTTGATTCCTCGGTGTTACAAATCGCAGACCCATGGGCAGGTAGGAACTTATGGTTCCAACAGGTAACTCATTCCGTAAGATCAGTTAGGGGAATGAACTGTCCATGTGTGGTGAAAATTCCATCACCAGGCTCATGGCCTTCAATTTTAGAGATGGTACCAGAACCACTAACTATTGTATGTCAATCTTATGCACAATCGTGGTTGTTGTATCAACAACAATCAGCAAAAGATACAGTGATGGCTTTGTCGGTGCATCTGTTAAGACCTAGACATAATTGTTCTTGGTTGAGGGAGCTACCATATGTGAATCTACTTAATCAGTATGAAAATATGATAACAGCGGTTCCTGTTGCAATGGAAGTGAAATCTGTGAGGGCTAAAGACTGTTTTTGTTCAAACGATACTCATAATGGGCCTGGGATGTTTATGGAATATCAGGCTGTAACAAGTCGTTCCAGTTGCCGTGGCGCCACAGATGGCTGCCTCGGTGTGTTGGTGCGCATTCTTTTGCCTTATTTTCTTTATAAATTCAGTTTTCTGCCTTGGTTTCCGGAGCTCTTTCACCAGAGAAGAGCTCATTAACGTCAGAGAAACAACTCCAGAGGATTTTTTCCACCTTTCTCGACTCACCTGTGGAATTATTGGACATTTTGGTCAGAGGTCACTGACCGTTACTCTCGCAGTGAAACGCTGGAGGAGAGAAAAATGTGCCGGTGCGCTTGCGCGTCTCCACCGGCGCGGACTCCACACACCGCTTCCAGGTATCTTTTTCTCCAAGGTGCGTTCACTGCCCAACAAGCTGGATGAACTTCAGCTACTGGTGCAGAAGAACAGAGACTTTTCTTCATCTTCCGTCCTGTGCTTCACGGAGACGTGGCTGTGTGGATCGATTCCGGACTCTGCGCTGGAGCTGGCCGGCTTCCAACTCTTCAGAGCGGATTGCGACACAGAGCTGTCCGGCAAAACGAAAGGTGGAGGAATCTGTTTTTATGCTCACAGTGGCTGGTGCAGAGACGTGACAGTGATCCTGCAGCACTGTTCTCCTGATCTGGAGACTTCCATCATAAACTGCAGGCCCTTCTACTCCCCCTGTGAGTTCACCTCATTCATCCTGGTCGGTGTGTCCATCCCACCACAGGCCACAGCAGATACTGTGTGTGGAGCGGACCAACCAGGACTCCTTAGTTATTGTCCATGGTGACTTTAACAAAGGTGACCTCAGCCACGAACTGCCCAAATACAGACAGTTTGTTAATTGCCCGACCAGAGAGGGGAACACTCTGGACCACAGTTACACCACAATCAGCACTGCACTGGGCCACTCTGACCATGTCATGGTCCACCTGATTCCCACATACAGGCAGAAACTAAAACAGTGTAATCCTGTTGTTTACAAGAACCTCCAATTGCACCAATCACCAAAACAAATTCCTTGTGTGTGGAAACATACTTGGCAATAAAACTGATTCTGATTCTGATTCTGATTCTGGTATATGATGAATTTGGGTAAATGTAAACATAAGGCTAGTGATGGCTTGTATGAAGTGACCTTTTATGTACCACATCACAGAGTGGAACTTTGATGGTGCAGAACCAAACTTTGCCTGGAAACATGACTATAGGGAATTTCAAGGATATTTGGTGGGTTTGTGGTGATAAGGCATACATATTTCTACTGTATGGGTTGACAGGATGCTGTTATATGGCAACGCTGAAACTCCCATATGAGGTTTTTGCTGTCCAGAGAGGAAAAGTACCTGATGAGGTCCAATCTAATGCTATTTCTGGAAGCAGAAAGAAAAGGGAACTGGCACAATTTCATAATCTGGAGTCCTACCATTGGAGGATAAGTCTAGGAGAGAAGTGGGGTATAGGATTATTTCCATGGTATGGTGTAACATTTTTCGCAGATCACATTGATAATATTACATACACCCTACAGGGTTTTGCAAATGAGACTATAAGAGATTTTGAATACTTGTCAAATACTCAAAGGAGTCACAGACTGACGTTGCTGAAACATGTCATTGCTCTTGATTATATTTTGGCCAAACAAGGTGGCCTATGTGTGGCTTTGAATTTAACCGGGGATGCTTGTTATACTTTGATTCCTGATAGCTCTGATAATATGACTAGTGTAATAGATGCATTGAAGCGTATAAGGGATGCGTTTGGCTCATAGGAAGGAGCTGGATGGTCTGCAATGCTTGGTTGCAGGAGAAATTAGGACCATTTGGAGCAGTGTTGGTTCAGATTTTGGTAGCAGTTCTTCTATCATTGTGTGTGATGTTTTGTTTTTGTACGTTGTTGTTGACCTTTGCGAAGACTATGATATTGAGATGTGTTGGAGTTGTGATGCCTGGAGATCGAGTTCAGATGCCATTACTATATAGGAGATTCATATTGGCTCTGACTCCTCTCTCAGGCAATCCATGGTCCTTGATTTAATGCTGGACTTCTTTGTAATAAACCTCTTTATATACAAGCAAGACAGTGTCAGCGGAGTTTTCTTCATCATCTTCACATCATCGCTGTTTAAGAAACAACAAGATGTCTGATGTTAAAACACCATAAACACCTGATGACTCTTGGTGAAGTCCCTCATGAAGAGAAGAACCATGGATCAGTTTAGATTTATCTTCCTGCTCAGTGAAGAAGTGAAGATATTCATCTCATCAACAGAGGATCACAGGTTTTAAGGCTCAGCTAGAACCACAATGACAAGTCAGGGCAGAAAGGATTCCCAGACCTGGAGTACCTGTGACACACAGGTGACATCATCCAGCTCATCAGGGAACAAGGTGTTGGGATCTCCAGCCATGTGTCCTGAAAGAACAATAGAGAGGCCTACATGTCCCTCCAAAAGCCTGAGCTAGAGTTTGTCGACCGTTTGAACAACAGCGCCATGACCACCCCACAATTCACACCTAGGTCTGAATCGGGGTTTGAATGTAAACTCGGCATCGGCATTGGCCGAGGCCAGGTACTCTCAGCAGGGATCCCCAGTGACATCACTCAGGTGATAAAAACGGCACCAGCCTTTCAACCACAGATTGTCTTCCTCAGGTAGAAGTGAAGAAGTGAACACACCTGTATTTAATAGATGAGCCTACATGAGTCATCTGATATCAGACATTTCTTCAACAGTGTGGGACTCACTCTGGACCTTATCTTCTTATTTGATTACAAATGTTTTAACAGACATACCCCCTATAATATGTTAGAATGATACAAGCTGTGATTGTGTGTCACCGGCTGAGTGTTACACTGTTTTATGATTTGTTATGATTTATTCAGGTGAATGATGTGGACCTCACTAGTTTGACTCTGTTATTGAAATGTTGTCTATTTTGCATGTAGTTGTGTGTTATTTTGTATTTTGTCATATCAGGGCTGCTGGGGCCCTATTGTTTTGTCCTGTTGTCTTGTTTAGCTTTACTGTGAAGATTGTGGCTTTTATAATATAGAGATACAGACTGGGAGCATTGTCCAGGTGTTTACTGTATGTAGCAGATCTCCTGACCAGTAGATGATGATGTGATATTTCATCACAAACTGACCTGAAATATCTTTACCTGAGGAGGACCTCTGTGGTGGAGATAGTGTCAGTCATCAAATAAAGAAGAGGGGATAAGACCGTAGTGTGCTGAGAGGTTTTCTTTACTTAGTTACTGTTATACCCGGCCTAGTGGAAACCTGGGTACAGCATAAAAGTTACCACTCATAAAAGACACTAAATAAAAGTCACTACTCAAGTTCAGGAGAGTCAGATAATAACAAAGTTCAGTTTTCAGTTCTTACCTTCCATCAGCAGGTTGTCCATCTTTAAAGTCAATAGAATGACCCATAGACCCGTCACTCTTCATGGACACACAGCTGGGTTCAGGAGAGTCTGGTCTCTGCTGCTGCATCCTGATACAAACAAACAGTGACAAATGGAAAAAAAGAGTTTTAACCTGAAAAAAGAGCAGATCTGACCTCATCTTCGTTCACCAGTTCAATCAGTGGTTGGCTCTTTGTTCCCTCAGACAGTCAGTAGTTGATCATTAGTTCTTCTAAGCTGTTACTGAGTAGTTGATGTGACAGTGAGTGTGAATAATGATGGAGCAGTGATCTGAGTGCTGAGCTCTGACATGGAGAAGAGTCATGGACAGTTAGAGATCCTCATCTCACCTCTGAGCTCTGGTCTGGCTCTCATGTTCCCCACACAGAGTGGTTTTAGAGGGAGGGGCTCCCTCCTCTCTGTCCTCACACTGGTTCATAGCAGAGCCCCCACCTTCACACAGACACAACAACATACTTCATTACAACAGGATTCACTTCACAGGTCAGTGACATCACACAAACACTGTACAAAATACCTGGAATAGCAACAGCCGAGCTGTCTGACCAGTTCTGACTCGAACTACATGTTTCACCAATGATCTGAACTGAATCTAACTGCTGTTTATTCTTCCTGTGAACACGAACAATAATACATACAAGTCATTGTCTTTTAACTCAGACACAAATTACTGACAGTATTTGCACCTGAAAGCATCAAATATTTGAAAAAGCCAATCACCATGAAGAAACATTTCTACTGTCCAGTCAAACAGTGATACAACACAATGTGACCACAGTGATCCTGTTCAGACATTTACACATTCTCACCTGCTGAACTGACTTCAGGTCGACTTACAGACACTTTCCACCTTCATGTGTAGAGGAAACAATTGGAGAGAAGCAGCTGCTCATTCTCCCTCGTCAGTCCTGGAGTCTGTGTGTGTTTGATCTGAGGACGAGTCACATCCTCATAACTCTTATGAGGACGTTTATCTAAAAACATCAGAACAGTGACAGTTAAACCGGTCTAACCTGTATCAGAAACTCAGTCTGTTGGAAATATTTCTGTTTCCTTATTCCGCTTCATTATCTGTTAGATGGCTGGTATTGTTTTCACACAGGGTGTGTGTGTGTGTGTGTGTGTGTGTGTGTCTGTGTGTGATTATGGCAAACTGTATCATGGAGACACCTACTGAGTGGGAACTACCATAAAGGAGGTTTTGAGAACTGGCAGTTGTTTAAATGTGTCTGTCAAGATACAGTCGTGAAACTTTACAGGTGTGTAGTTGAGATCAAAAATGAAGCCCTAGTTCAAAGATGGCTGTGGTCAGCTTTTACGGCCAAAATGTAAGACTCTCTTAACTGAGTTTTCTATTTGGCCTTGACATAGAGTCTCACCTTTCCTCCTCAACATGTACACTACAGATCAGATAATGAAGTTCCATCATCTGTCCACTAGATCTGATCCTCTAATGAGCTGAAGATGAGCTCCACTATATCTTTATGAAGAAAATAGTTCCTGCTACATTATCTCATATACATAACCTTATAATCACTGTGTGTGAGGACAACGTGTGTGTTAGGAGAGTTTAACACACGACCATCATGTCTTTTTAAAACCATGCACAAACATTTCGTCTGAAAAACTTACACTTCTGCAATTTTATTCAGTGTAATGTGAAAATTAACAACATCGTGTCACTAATGTGCATTTTTTCAAATGAAAATCAAATCAAATAAAGTCTTAAAATTGCTTTTGTGAAAAAAGTAAATTTGGTTTAGGGACAAAAATATGCAACTTGACAAATTCAGTTGTTTACTATGTTCTATTTTATTACTCACACTTGTGACAATAGTGCATTGAAAACATTTACAAGATGAATAAATTACAATATACAATATCTAGGCCTACTAGATATGATGAAATGAATTACAGATCAAATCTAACACAAATAAAATATTTTTCTGTTACCTGTTTTGACTAGTTATCTTCACTTTAGACAGATTAGTATTATGTGTGTGTGTGAATATATATATATATATATATATATATATATACATAATACTATATATATATATATATAATCAAAAGAAAACCAAGCAACAAAAAGAACATTCCACAAATTTCTACACATTTAAAAACTGATCAGGTTTTACAGTTGACACATATATAGTTTATTATAAACCTCTGCCTGGGAGGTTCTGTGTTCACCTGTGTTTGTTTGTTTGACAGAAGGATGAAACAAAAAGAAACTAAAACTGATCTGCAACCAAACTTGGTGGAGGGATGAGTCACGGACAAGTCTGGTGTGTGTTGTTTGCCATTGACCTTGTTTGTTGTTGGTTGTGTGTGTGTGTGTGTGTGTGTGTGTGTGTGTGTGTGTGTGTGTGTGTGTGTGTGTAAACTGTCAGTAAGAGTGAGGGGACTCTCCCTTCTACACAATTTTGATTTAATATGGTCATAGGACGCCCACATGAGTGTGTGAAAATGAAAATGCTAATTGGATCGCTGCATTTTCTTTGTAATTAAATGGTGTGAACTGTGGGATGTGGGGTCACATGACTGCTGGCCTGAGCAGGACAGGTGTTGCTGACTGGGCAGCTCAAACAGGTGTCTTGAGTTTTCTTTGTTCTGTGTCCTGAGCTCATTCTCTGATTGGCCTTCAGTTGAGCTGCTTCCCTCCATCTTTCCACCTTTGTTCCTGAGTGTGTAGAGTGAGGAGTTTATTTCATTATATTTCCTCAAGTCATGTTTGTCCTGTTGAACATCTCATCTCATGGTGAGCTGGATTAGTTACTGACTTGAGATTCAGATGTTGGCAGTTGTGTTGTGTTCACTTCACACTCAGACTTTATGAGCAAACAATGAAGTCTTGATCGGTGGGAGGTGTCAGATGAGGTTCAAGTTGTAAACTGGACACCACTGAAATCCAGGACGACCACAGCTGCTGTTTTCAGTTTGCTGCAGAGGCTTTTCTTTATTTTGAAGGAGGCTCAGTTAGTCTGGAGTTTGTGTTTGTGGGTCACCTGTGGAAAAAAAATCTCACTCATCTTAATATTTTTTAAAAATCGTATGAAAATCAACAGCAGTTCGCAGATTTCTGGGGCAAGATTACTCAGCTTTAGCAGCAAAAATCCCCAAACACACACACACCAAACAAACCTATTCAAATGATATGGTTGTTATGGTTTAATATTTGAGTTCATGGTCTTCAAGAAAACGCATGTTTGAATAGTAGGAACCTTGTCTTGTTTACTTGTTTTCTTCCTCTGAGTGTTGAACACAGTTCAGACACAGAGCAACACTTCAGTCCTGTCACTAGAGGTCACCACAGACCTGAGCTCAGAGAGGAGCTTCCTCCTGTGGGCTCATTGTGTGCACATCCTCCTAAACTCTGATTTATCAGTCAAAAAACTGTTGCTGAGTGACTCTCAGAAAAATGGAGACAACAAACATGTTTACAAGGTCTTTCACCTGCATTTATTTAGGTTTGTTATTCTGAGTTTACTGTGTGTGCCATCACCACTGGAAGTGATCAAACACTCATCAACCTCATATCATTTCACAGGCTTTATATCTGAGATGAATTCCAGATCTTGCTGACTGAGAAGAAGAGGGCATTGAGGTGAGGGATCAAGGTGGAGCTGCAGAGGGAGCAGACTCAGCTGATGGAGATTCACGCCCACAGATCAATTCTTTAAATCATGTGTCTGGTAATTTCCATTGAGTTGTATTGATATAAGACACAGACAGGTGTAGAACCCGATAATGTAATAAAGTGCATTTCCCAATAATGTAATAAAGTATTACATTAATGGGAGGTTATTACATTATCAGGTTAGCCTTCATTTCAAGGGACCTGATAATGTAATAATACTCCAATAATGTAATAATTTAACAGAAGTTCACCCATTACTTGGTTTCAAGTGGTGTGTTCAAGGTTATATTTCTGTGTAAGCAACACAAGCTCCAGAGCGCCACCAACAGGTCAAAGTTGGACATGCATGAATGGTTAACTTTGACCAGTTCATCCGTTTTCACAAACGATGTATCACTGGAGCCCTCGGGCCAAGCCGAGGTAAACGCATCCTTAATGTCTTTTTCCACCATATTGAATTTCCGCCATCTTTGATTTGATCAAAAACCTTTAAAAGGCCTCTCTTGTCACAAATTTTGTCTAATCTTCTTGAAACGTCGCCCAGATGGTATTCAGACCATGACACACAAATGCATTCAGCATCTTCTTCAAATTCAAAGGCGCTTAGCCGTGACAGCCAATCAAACTTGACATTGAGGTCGCCAAACAGGAAGTAAGCCCATTTCTCATCAACCCTTTAACATATTTCAACCAAACTTGGTATATAGACTCATGACATCATATTGGGGACACCCAAAACATCTGGTGACCTTTAACCTCTAGGGGGACACATATTCTGTCCAATCTCAATGAAACTTAGCGTATGATCTTCAGACCAAGCTGAACAAATGTGTCAAACAGATTTTTCTCAAATTTAAAAACAGCTTGGCTGTGACGGCCAACCAAATACGACAGCATGGCTGCAAAACATGGTCCATAGATTCATGACATCATCCTGGGGATACCACAAAAAAAGTGTGACCTTTGACCTCGGGGGGCGCTGTGTTTAAACTGCTTTCTCTTCACATGTGTGGATTTTAAACATATTTACTTTTTTTTTTACATGACCAGGATCTGGTCCCTTCTCACAGAAACGACCTGTTTCATGGGACCACACCATCGCCAGGGTGACCGAGTCAGGTGGTGACTGAGCTGTGTCTGTACACACGTGTGGTTGGACATCACACTGACCGAGGCTCCGGCTGTGACCGGCGCGGAGTCATTAAAAAAAGAGACAAAAGGGGTTAGCTAGCAGCATAAGTTAGCATTGCTTTAGCATCCCCCGACACACACACAGGCTCAAATTAGGGTCAAAATGATTTGAGCTTGTAAAGTATGTTTACAAATAATTCCAGTGGTTGTAGTTGTAATCAACCTTTGCAAACCTGTAAAATAAATCTGCAAGAGAAATTCAAGTTTGAAAAAAGTTGTGCTTGTGGCAAAGAGATTTCTATTTGTTAAAATAAACAACTATGTGAATCAAAACTGAACACAGGATCAGTGGTGAGGCTCAACAAAGAGACAGTTATAGAAGAAATGTTTTTGTAGATGTCTGGTTACAGATACAGAGCAGAAAACTGTTAAACTCAGCGTGCATCATTCCCAGTGTGCGACACTGACAAGAACACATTTTAATCCTTGTAACTTGAGTGTCGCACACTGTGGGAACTTAACAGCACAGAGTTTTACAGTTTTCTTCTCAGTGTCAGTGCACAGATGTTGACAAAACCAGTTCTTCCTTCACTGCGTCTTTGTTTAACCTCAACACTGATCACTTGTTCATAGTTTTGAATCACATGGCCGTTCCTTAACAAATACAAATCTCTGACACAAGCACAATTTTTCCACCTGCACAAAGTTGAACTTCTCATGTAGATTTATTTTACATGTTTACAAATGTTGAGTTACAACTACAAACTGTGGAATCATTTGTGAACATCACTTCACAAGCTCTAAATCATTTGGACACTAATTTGAGCCCATATACGTGTGGGGTGGAGTCGTGCGCGTGACTTACCACTTGTTACTGGTTGTGAGGGGCCGTGAGGCCTGAGGTGGGCTCTGCCATCCCTATGAAAACACATCATGGTCATTGTATTAAATTAAATGATTTTCCATTTCAGGGCAAGCAAGGACGTCTTCAGCAGCTCTTCTTCTATGAAAAGCATTCTAAGGACTTAACATAAAACAAGTAGCAATCATCCATTTAAACCTCATTTAGCAGATACTTTAAGTAAGCATGAAAAATATCTGATGTAAATGTACTCGGTCAAGCACAACCAGCAAGGTGACATTTAATAGTGGCTACAGCTAATAGAGTTTGTTTTTAAAAATGTCAGATGCTAAACTAACACACATATGTTCACACCACATTTCTCAGCATACAACAGCTGTGTCACACCTTAAACTGCTCAGTTGTTAAGTGGTATTTTACAGTTTGTAGAGCTTTTGTTAGTAAAGTGATAAATCCCCCCACTGTTGCCTGGATGTTGTCCACAGTCCTGTGGAGGTCGTGATGGTTTCTACTCCCATACGTCACAAGCATTAGGCCATGAAGCTGCCAGGACACTGCATCTTTATTTCCCACTGTTAGACTCTTATTAAAGATAATAAGCATAAAGATGCAATGTTGTGGAAACTTCAAGAGCCTAATGTTTGTGACATATGGGAGTAGAAACTATGACTACTTACATCATTATATATCGGTTAAAGTACATCTTATACATGGTTTTTAATTAGAACATAATTTAGTCTGTGGTGTCTATTTGGGGTAAAACTATGTTTACTTGCTGTCTAATAAAGAACAGGTTATTTCTAGTTTTGTCTCATTATATACAAAGTGCAGCTTTTTATGTCTCAATGTACAATAAAAAAGTACGAGATTTGTGTTTGTAAAAAGAAAACCAAGACTGTGTTAATAAAACTGATCAAATGACAATAGTGGTGAAGTAACACAAAGACACTGAAAGACTTTTGTCAAACATCTGAACAGATACAGAGCAGAAAACTGTTTGTAAACCTTGGCGCCCAAAGTTCCCACACAGTGTGTAACCCTGAAGTTACAAGTAGCATTTTGACCCTATTTTTTCACCCCAGTCTGATTGGACTGTCACTGTCCAATCACAAAGCAGAGTCCAGTCAGAAGTCAGGTGGTTCCGCTGCCTGCAGACCCTGAAAGGTGGAGTAGATTTCCAAGATGGACGACGGCACGGGCCTGAAAATCTACTACAACTTTCAGGATCTGCAGGCAGCAGAAACACTCACCCTCTGATGGAGTCTGCTTTGTGACTGGACTCTGCTTTGTGATTGGACCGTCACTGTCCAATCAGATTCAAATGTAAAAATAGTGTCATAACTCTACTTGTAACTTCAGGGTTACACACAGTGTGGGAACTTTGAGCTCCAAGTTTTACAAACAGTTTTCTGCTCTGCATCTGTTCACAGACGTTAACAAAAGCTCGTCTTTCACAGCGTCTCTGTGGTTCCTCACCTCCAGTGTCATTCGTTCAGATGTTAAATCAGGTTTTTTTAAACAAACACTAATCTCTTCCACACAAGCACAGTTTCTTCACACGTACAAACTTGAATTTCTCCTGCAGATTTATTCACATTTACAAAAGGCTGATTTACAAACACATTTGGAATTATTTGTGAACATCACGTTGCAAGTTCAAAACGCTTTTGATGCCAATGTGAGTCCATACAGGTGTAGGGTGTTGTCATGGCAACGACTTACTGTTTCCTGCTGGTTGCCAGGGACCATGAGGTGTGGTCCTGGGCTGAGGTGGACTCTGGCGTCCCTATGAAAACATTTCTCAGCATTAACAGGTTGTTAAACCTCAGTCCTTGGTTGTGTTTACGTGTTTCCTGGTGAAATGGAAAATGAGCCAGTTTCACCCTGATTCTAGCTGCTACTGATCAAATACGACTCATCAACAGTTCATTTAGTATCAAGCTCCACCAAAGAAGTTAATCTACATATGTAGTTTTAAAGGATGAATCGCTGTCAGCTGTTTAACAGCTTTCCCGCCAACTGCAGCTTGTGATAACAGTCCTGGTTCTGCTCTGCGGCCTCCGTGAGTTTGACCCTTGACCCAGTGACACATGAACCTGTTCTCTACCTGAGCGGAACCGGAACCGGAACCGGAAGCACCGGGACGAGCGGCGGAGAGGAGGGCGGAGCTGCTGTGATTGGTTGGGACAGTTTGTAAACAGGAAACAGGACTGTGGCGGGAAAAATAGCAGCGAGCGAACAAACAACCGGAAGAAGCGTTAAAGCGGTGGAGGGATATGAAACACAATTTCCGGTCAGTAATTTCAGAATAAAACCAGAGCGGAAACAGGATGCAGATCGTTATTAAGATCTAAACTGTGATTCCACCAAATAAAAAATGTCATGATCCTTTGGACAGTTACAGTCCAATCACAAAGCAATCACCTCACACTAGATTTAATTTGCTTGAATAAAAATGTTCTAATTAATTCTAACCATGGTGAGTCTGGCTTTTGTTGAGGCCACTGAGCCAGGGTCAGAACACCAGTGAGGATTTGTACAAAGTGTAATAAAAGCATTCACCTTTCATGTTGGTGAAGATTGTGGTCTTCTCAGTCAGTCAGGACAGAATTATGAACAGAATTATAAATATTGAGACGTACAGTTTGATGTCAGATATATTTATTTCATTTCTCATTTCTTCTAAAACATTTGTACTGATAAATCCTTTCTACAAACCAGAAGAGTTTTAATCCCAACCTGGATTATTAAATCCTGAATTTACAAACTGAACATCAAAACATTTTGACTCCAATAATCAATCAATTAGAGAGTGAAGAACCACCAGTGTGCTGCAGCTGGTAACTGTGGCCCTTCTTTTTCTGTGGACAGTTCATGTACAGTTGTACATGTTGAACAGAGCTGGATGCTGCTCATTGGATCCTGACAGTAACAACAGCAGAGTGAACGGAGACAAAAATAATCATCAGACAGAACGAAAATCATTTGACAAAAGTGTTAAAATGTTGATGATCAAAGTGATGAAATCAGACAGATGAATGTTTAGTGTCTGAGTCTGAGACAGATCTGCTTCACAGTGCAGAGTGTGTGATGGTGAACAGAGTCAACTTTGATTTCAGCAGCTGAGCTGCAGTCAGCAGAGTTTCTGTCCACAGGAGAGACTCTCAGACCTACAGACCACACAGAGACACTGAACCAGGACAGATCCTGAACCCAGGATACAGAGGTTGAGTGAATGTTGTGTTGAAGGTGTGGAGGTGGATCAGTGAGTCAGAGGAGACTCTGTAGAAGGACAGAGAGCCAGCAGGACAGTCCACATACACTGCTACTCTGTGAGAGACAGAGGAGGAGGAGATGGATGTTTCTCTGTTATTGTGACAGACAGAGTAACCATCATCATCAGAGCAGATCAGACTCCAGGACTGATCATTTCTTCCAAACAAATAGTCTTTACTGGCTCCTTTCCTTCTGATTCCTCTGTAACTCACTGATATATGAACCAGTCCTCTCCACTCAACCTCCCAGTAACAGCGACCAGTCAGACCATTTCTACACAGCAGCTGAGACCAGAAGTCAAATCTGTCTGGATGATCAGGATATGACTGACGCTCTGTCACACACGTCACCTTCCTGTTGTTGTCAGACAGTTTGAGGTTTCTGTTTACTGTGTTTGTGTCCAGTTCCAGTTCACAGGCATCTGATGGAGAGAACAAGACACAACACAGCTGCAGTTTATCATCTGTTGATTTATCAACAACTTTACTGACAATTACTGAAAGTGAATCATTCAAACTTACATTTCATATTCAACTGTGAATAATGTTTGATTACATTTAAATGAAAATCCAACAATCCAGTTCTAACAACATCAACAGTTACTGAACATGAGTCAAGATGTCAGCAATGTTCTGCTTTTTTTCTGCTCTGGACCCGAGGATGACGACTGATGGATCCACATCAATAAACACATGTAGTGAATAAAGTCTCACTAATAAAACTGGCTCATCATCTTCCACTGCAGCACAAAGAAGCTCTGAACCATCTGCTTTCTAAAACTGTCATCAGCTCCACCAAAGAGCTCACATTCAGCACAAAGTTCACACCTCTGACATCAAATCTCAAACTGTCGTCTGCTACAACAAAGTTTCACAACAGTCTGGATGTTTTGGTCCAAAAGCTGCAAAAAGCTGAACTCAGTGTTAATGAAGATCCAGTCTGAGGACTGTGGGTCCACCAACTGGCTTTAAGCTGGTTTTCACTGACCAGGGGCCAGATATGTGCACAAAGACAGAAATATGCAAACACATTGTTTTCTTCAGGATTATGAAGCTGTGAGTTCACATGGTTCTGTTTTATGAATCTCAGTCACTGTGGAAGTGGACGCACATACAGGAGCCTCATTTCCACTCCCACAGTGAGACAGAAATGGATGTAGACACACCCTGAATCATGTGTTTGTGTATCAGTACATGTGTCTGCTTCAGCAGTCTGTAGATCTGTCAGTGAAAAGAGCAGCAAAAGAACAGAAGCAAGTGAAATTAACAACAACATCAACAAACAAAGTTTTATTATTAAGATTCAGTCTCTCAGCCTATTTCCCATTTCCACCTCATCACCTGCAGTTGCTCTAGAAAACCATGTGTACACTGGTCTGAGGTCTGTGTGACGTGCACACATTGTGTTTATAGAAACACCAGTTTATGTGTGAAAAATGAAGCAGGTCTGGTTTTTGTGCAGATGTATCGAACATCTGTCCCCAGGTCTGTCATTCAGGGAGGAAGTAGAAGATAAATCCACCTCAGCTCATTTTACTCAACTTTTCAACATCTGTGTGACATTGATTATGGCCTGTTGTGTTCCCTGACCTGTAGGTTTTTGAACAATGATTTATTAAAAACATCCAGGAGGAAAACTGAAGGATTCCTTAACAAAACTTATAGCAGTCAAACATGTGAAATACGAGCTTAGGAGCAGCACCTGAAGGCAACAAAACTCCTCTATAAAATCACTGACAGACAAAAAACCAAAAGAAACAAAGTCAGCTTTCTGTTGGCTCCACTGCTAATGAAATGTATTGATTAGTTTTGTTGGATCACTGTGCTCAGTTTGTTGTGTTTGTGGATTTTAAATTGATTGATTGAATTCTAACATCTTTCCAGCCTCACTGACAAAAACTGAATCCTGAATGAAACTGGAGAAATTCACCTTTGTACTTCAGTCAAGAAAATGTATAAATCTAGGGGAACATGTGCAGCTGTGAATCATGAATCAAAGTTAAAACACACTCACACTTCCTCACACCAGGTCTCAGTCTCTGTGGTCCACCATGGTCCACCCTGGAGGAAGAAACAAAGTCAGGATCAACTTCATCCACCTTCACTCATATCCACCATGAAACATGAAGCAGAGTTCCTGAGTTAGTCAGAGAGACAGAGAAACAGTGTGAGAGCTGCTGTTGTCTGTCCATCTGTCCATACCTGAGAGTGTCCAGTCTCCAGTGTGGATCCTCCAGTCCAGCAGACAGCAACTTCACTCCTGAGTCTCCTGGATGATTGTAGCTCAGGTCCAGTTCTCTCAGATGGGAGGGGTTGGAGCTCAGAGCTGAGGCCAGAGAAGCACAGCCTTCCTCTGTGACCAGACAGTATGAGAGACTGAACACACACACACACACACACACACACACACACACACACACGCACGATTTATGCCTCCATAACATAAATAAGTATTACAAGTACACACACAAACAGAGACTTACTGCAAAGTCTAAAAGTTTCACATTAGTCCAGTTTAAATCAGCATCAGATGCTCACAGCTGTAACAAGACTCTAACTGTCACTGACACTAATGAAGCATCATGTTGGTTCAGACACAGCACTGAAGGTGTGTATTGTACTGGTTGATTGGAATCAGCTGTTTCCAATATTCTTGGAATATTCTTGGAGCTGAGGACTGAGGACAGAGCTTCACAGCTCCTCTCTGAGAGGTTACAGCCACTCAGTCTGAAGAGGAATTCCAGAAGAAAAAAATAAGTGAAATGAAAAATTGAATGACACATTATCACATACTAAATATTAGGGGTGGGCGAACTGACGATCTTATATTGTGAGCGATTTTACTTATAATTTACTCTTCAAATGAGTCGTCCAGATCGTCTCATGAAGAAGGTGCATTATTTAGAAGTTCAATCACTGCAAACCAGCCCACTTTTAACTATTAAACAGCTCAACCACTATGGCAACAGCAGTCCTTGTTCTGCTTTACAGCATCAGAGATCTTGGCCTAGCGACATATAACAGTTCCCCACTGGAGCAGAACAAGAACAAGAACCACTGTCACCAGCTGCAGCCTGAGACAGTGGAGTTACATCTGTGGGAGGAGACACCTGCCTGCAGTTACTACAATGTGAGACAGGACGAGCTGGAGCGGCGACTGAACTTTCTGATTAATGAATAAATAGCAGAGCTGTCTGAACAAAAACTTATGGAGGTAGATTTGCTTCAGTATTATTTATGTTAACAGATAAACAATCCGTGTGTAAATGTGTCATCTGTAAATGATAAAACACTGTGTGAGTCACATGAGATCCACAAATGCTTTTTCACTTCACAAAGAGAAAATTGATTCACAAATGCCTGTTTGAAAGTTGTAAATGTGAGGAAGATATTCACAAATGCTTCTGATTTATTTGTAAAATAATTAAATGTTTTCATAGTTTGTTTTATTTGTGGAATTTGTGTATTTGCAGATTTATTTCATATTTGCAAAATGCTTTTGTAAGTTTAAAATATACTTTTTGCATTTACACATTTACACATGGATTGCTGATCTATTCACACAAATAATACTGAAACAAATCTACCTCCATAAATACTGCATGACTTGAAAGTCACAGCAGCGAAAAGATACATATCAACTTCGTTCATGACTTTCACAACAAAATCAAAGCAGTAACAGGAAGCAGATAGTAAATCACATCGTGGTTTGCAATTCTTCTCAGAAACATTGTCTTATGATGTTTTAGCCAGATCGCCCAGCCCTACTCTAAATTCTGAAAGCTCTTTGATTGTTAAATGCCAAACAGCTGAACACTAATCTGAGTCCTTTAAATCTGCAAGATCATAAAAATCATACAAAGCCTTGACAAAAAGATGAATCCTGACCTGAGTCCTTCAAGTCTGCACTGTGGACTCTCCAGTCCAGCAGACAGCAGCTTCACACCTGAATCCTGCAGGTTGTTGTTACTCAGGTCCAGCTCTCTCACACTAGAGGACTGAGAGCTGAGGACTGAGGACAGAGCTTCACAGCTTCTCTCTGAGAGGTTACAGCCACTCAGTCTGAAGAGGAATCAGCAAAACGAAAGAAATCACTTACAAAAATGTGATTTTTGTCTTGACTAAAGAAAAATATACAGTTTATCTAGATGGATATATGATCACATACAGAACTTTGTTGGAGGCTTTGACCACTGGCAGCAGCCTCAGAAGAGCCTCCTCTGAAGCAGAATATTTCTTCAGGTCAAACACATCCAGATCTTTTTCTGATGACAGTAAGATGAAGACCAGAGCTGACCATTGAGCAGGAGACAGTTCATCTGTGGAGAGACGTCCTGATCTCAGGGTCTGTTGGATCTCCTCCACTAGAGAACGATCATTCAGTTCATTCAGACAGTGAAACAGATTGATACTTTTCTCTGGAGACAGATTCTCACTGATCTTCTTCTTGATGTACTGGACTGTTTTCTGATTGGTCTGTGAGCTACTTCCTGTCTTTGACAGCAGGCCTCGTAGGAGAATCTGATTGGTCTCCAGTGAAAGACCCAGGAGGAAGCGGAGGAACAAGTCCAGGTGTCCATTTGGACTCTGTAAGGCCTTGTCCACAGCACTCTGGTAGAAAAGTGCTGGTTCAAGTTTGTCTCTAAACAATTTTAACCACTGAGATGTTGTTTGTTCTTCTGACATCAGATTGACTCCAGAGTTGATGAAGGTCCGACGGACATGAAGAGCAGCCAGAAACTCCTGAACACTCAGATGGACGAAGCAGAACACCTTGTCCTGGTACAGCCCTCTCTCCTCTTTAAAGATCTGTGTGAACACTCCTGAGCACACTGAGGCTGCTCTGATATCGATGCCACACTCTGTCAGGTCTGATTCATAGAAGATCAGGTTTCCTTTCTGCAGCTGCTCAAAAGCCAGTTTTCCCAGAGACTTAATCATCTTCCTGGTCTCTGGACTCCAGTGTGGATCTGTCTCAGCTCCTCCATCATACTTGACCTCCTTCAGTTTGGACTGAACCACCAGGAAGTGGATGTACATCTCAGTCAGGGTCTTGGGCAGCTCTCCTCCCTCTCTGGTCTTCAACACATCCTCCAGAACTGTAGCAGTGATCCAGCAGAAGACTGGGATGTGGCACATGATGTGGAGGCTTCGTGATGTCTTGATGTGGGAGATGATCCTGCTGGCCTGCTCCTCATCTCTGAACCTCTTCCTGAAGTATTCCTCCTTCTGTGGGTCAGTGAACCCTCTGACCTCTGTCACCATGTCAACACACTCAGGAGGGATCTGATTGGCTGCTGCAGGTCGTGTGGTTATCCAGAGGCGAGCAGAGGGAAGCAGTTTCCCCCTGATGAGGTTTGTCAGCAGCACATCCACTGAGGTGGACTCTGTAACATCAGTCAGGATCTCAGTGTTGTGGAAGTCCAGAGGAAGTCGACACTCATCCAGACCGTCAAAGATGAACACAACCTGGAACTGATCAAACCTGCAGATTCCTGCTTCTTTGGTTTCAGTGAAGAAGTGATGAACAAGTTCCACCAAGCTGAACTTTTTCTCTTTCAGAACATTCAGCTCTCTGAAAGTGAAAGGAAATGTGAAGTGTATGTGCTGGTTGGCTTTGTCTTCAGCCCAGTCCAGAGTGAACTTCTGTGTTAAGACTGTTTTCCCAATGCCAGCCACTCCCTTTGTCATCACTGTTCTGATTGGTCCATCTCTTCCAGGTGAGGCTTTAAAGATGTCTTCTTGTCTGATGGTTGTTTCTGGTCTGTCTGGTTTCCTGGATGCTGTTTCAATCTGTCTGACCTCATGTTCATCATTGACCTCTCCAGTCCCTCCCTCTGTGATGTAGAGCTCTGTGTAGATCTGATTCAGAAGGGTTGGGTTTCCTGCTTTAGCGATCCCCTCAAACACACACTGGAACTTCTCCTTCAGGTTAGATTTGAGTTTATGTCGACAGCCTGCAGCTCTAGTTCCTTAATAAACAAATGACAGATGAAATCAGTCAGTGAATATTGATACTAAATCCAAAAAACAAACTCATAATCTAAACATTCTATCAATGTATTAATTATTAAGCTCAACAATGGAGGATAACAGCTTGTGACTGTGTGTAGTTTAGAATGATTTATACATTTTATGCAGATAAGTGCAGCATATTTACAAAGTAGTTTAGAAATGTAAATCTCTCTAAGGGTGCCATATTTCCTGTATCTACTGTGTTAAATCTTTATAGAAATCCTCTTACTGCTCTGCAGACAGTCAGCCAGCTCCTCCTGCTTCAGTCTCCTCAGGAAGTTCACTGTGATCTTCAGAAATGCCTCTCTGCTGCTCCTCCTCTGCTCTTCATCCTCAGCGTACAACACCTCCTCATCCTCCCTCTGACTCTCTGAGCATTCTGGGTAATCTGGTGTCAGGAGCCTTTGTGCCCTCTTCAGCTCGTTCGTCACAAAAGTGACAATGTTCTCCTCCAGCAGCTGGAACAGATGATAAACTGAACGTTTCATTTAAACTGGTAGAAAACAACATGTGATTGATGTGTCAGTCTGAAGGTCTGCTGGTCTAAACAGAGTAGCACGGAGACTGTTAGGACCTGAAGGGAAGTTCAGCTGTTAATCTGTAGTTGATGTAGTTAAATAGTAAAAATGTGCTTGTACTTGCACAGACCTTAAATATGGAGTCCATGTCTGGTTGATGCTGCTGGGCAGACTGATCACTGTGGACCTCTGAGCTCTTCTGATGAACTCTGTGGAGAAAACATCCACATGGCTAATAAGTGTTTTGTGAGTCCAAATGAATGTTTGTACCAAATTTGAAAAAATTCTCTCAAGGTGTTATGGACCCATGTTTTTTCAGAGGAAATGCAGAAGCTCTGCTAACCACTGGATCTGCAGAGTATTAACACTGCAGGGATCACATGTTGCCAAGGATTAGAGCCGTCAGGACCAGACCTGCTGAAAAAGCCTACAGATGGTGATGGATAAGGAGGAGTGATCTGTGAGATGGTAATGTTGAGACAAGTTACAGTCTCATCAGTCTGAGCTGTGTCACTGTGGAAGGTGTCTGATGTTAAAACACCATAAACACCTGATGACCCCTGGTGAAGTCCCTCATGAAGAGAAGAACCATGGATCAGTTTAGATTTGTCTTCCTGCTCAGTGAAGAAGTGAAGATATTCATCTCATCAACAGAGGATCACAGGTTTTAATGCGCAACTAGAACCACAATGACAAGTCAGGGCAGAAAGGATTCCCAGACCTGGAGTACCTGTGACACACAGGTGACATCATCCAGCTCATCGGGGAACAAGGTGTTGGGATCTCCAGCCATGTGTCCTGAAAGAACAATAGAGAGGCCTACATGTCCCTCCAAAAGCCTGAGCCAGAGTTGGTCGACAACAACAGCCCCATGACCCACTCAAAATTCACACCTAGGTCTGAATCAGGGTTTGAATGTAAACTCAGCATTGGCATTGGCCGAGGCCAGGTACTCTCAGCAGGGATCCCCGGTGACGTCACTCAGGTGATAAAAGCAGAACCCGACCCTTCTCCGTTGCTTTTTCCCAGGCACCAGTTACAGTAGAGAGCTACTCCAAGCTCTCTCATCCACTCGGCTGCTGAAAGGGAACAGTCTGCAAACATTTGACCTTTTTCCACCACTTCCTAAAGCCAAGGTCACAGTCTGCTGTTGTTTGTTTTTTGTTTTTTTCACTTTTCGGAGCCGCCGTAAATCACTGTGCAATCAGCTGATCTTAGTTCTGTGAGGACGAGCAGACTTTGTTAAAGACAAACAAAGTCCACTGTCCCTCATATGTGATCTTCCTGCTGCCGCCGAGGAACTCATCACATCGTCATCTCCAGGAGAAGCAAGGACTGAGCTGTGGAGAACCAGAGCGGACTTTCTTTTTCTAACTCCGAAGGATCAGAGCAACTCAGAGTAAGAGGCTGATGTCTGGGCAGAGACACAGTTAGTGTAGCTGTTGTATTTGTAATCTGACATATAAGTGCTGCAGATCTGGTTGTTTTAGATCGTTCACTGTGATCAGCTTAATAAGCCAAACATCACTAGTTAAAGGACCAATATCCAACCAGATGAACTCCGGTTCTCTGGCTCTGTTATTGTGTAGTGATATTGTGGTGATTATTAACTGTGGTGACGATCTCTTGTGGACTCTTTCCTCTCTTCACCTTTATTCCCGCTCTTTTCTCCCAATCACCTCATCTACATCTCACTCACATTAAAGCTGCACTAGAAGGTGATCGCGTCATAACCAAGTGGCAACCCACCGTGACGTCACCCATTGGTTTGCGAACTGCCGTTTTGAAGCCTCGAGTTTGCAATTTGGCCGCTGCCATCTTGATTTTTTGAAACCAGAAGATACCATATTTGGAGAAAAGGGTGGAGCTGAGGAGGAGTGAGGGGTGGAGCTTACCTGAGAGCCGAGGTTACTATGCACGCCCACCTAAACTGTCGACCTGACGACGGCATCAATCTTTCGGCTATGCAGCGCTGCTGAATCCGAGGTCGAGGTAAACTTTATGACACTACACCCAAAAGCAAGTTCACGGCTATTTAAATATTGTTGGTGCAGGGGAAAAGGGACTGCTCTTGATTGACAAGCCACAATGTGTCAATCATACATTAGCCACGCCCCAATGCATACCCTACTTTATCGTCTATTTTCATTTAAATGGGACAATAATTTTAAAAATGAACATCATGTTGTATTGAAGAAGACTTGAAACTAGCGATTGAGACCATAAACTCGTTATGAAAACGTTTACTGGGGTCATAAACCAAGTGAGAAGTAGGGTCATTTTCTCACAGACTTCCATACAATCAGACTTATTTTTGCAACCAGTGGTGTCGCCCCCTGATGGTCATTGGATAGAATGCAGGTTTAAGGCACTTCCGCATTGGCTTCATTTTCCGGAGCCGGCGTCGACGTCCATTTTTATATACAGTCTATGGTCATAACACGTAAAGTTCAAGGTGCCTCCCTTTGTTCTCGTTGTTCACGCTGCGGCCAGCCGCCATTTTGGCTCTAGCGAGTACGTCACCCACGTCACGCTGCCGCCATCTTGGCTCCTACTGACACGTCACTCACGTGACTCAGCCACCATCTTCTCTCTCTCTCTCCCTCACACACACACCCACGGTTGTCACATGTGTTTTGCCTGTGATCATCTAGTTAGTAACCAATGTTTGTTTTAGTTATAGTTGAATTATAATCAGTTTAATATCAAGTAATGTTATTCTAAATAATTATTACTGTTATTAATGAATCCTGTTATAATTTAATTCGTCGTTCTCTGTGATTATTGTGGGTAGATTTGTGATAACAGCTGGATTCAGAACAGTCAGTGCTTGAATTTACCCTTCGTTTAACTTTCTGAATCTGCATTTTGAGCCATCAATTTGGTCATTGGTCCCTGGTGACAGGGTGGTGCCCCGAGGTTACTACTTGTAGTAAACATCTATATTTATATATTGGTGATGTTAACTGATAATCATGAATATTATACGCCAATAACCAAATTATCCCTAGCTGTGCACAACACACCAATCAAATCAAAAATCAAGTAAAGCCAAATTTTCATTTGTGTGGCCCAGTAGCACCCAGAATTAACAAAGTCCAGTTTTAAATTTTTACCTTCCATCAGCAGGTTGTCCATCTTTAAAGTCAGTAGGACGAAACATAGACCCGTCACTCTTCATGGACACACAGCTGGGTTCAGGAGAGTCTGGTCTCTGCTGCTGCATCCTGATACAAACAAACAAGAGACAAATGAAAAGTAGTTTCAACTTGAAAAAAGATGAATGTTGATCAGACTGTCACCAGCTGAAATCAGTAAGAAGACAGTTGATGAGTAATGTTCTCCTGTTCATCAACATGTGATCTGACCTCATCTTCGTTCACCAGTTCAATCAGTGGTTGACTCTTTGTTCACTCAGACAGTCAGTAGTTGATCATTAGTTCTTCTAAGCTGTTACTGAGTAGTTGATGAGACAGTGAGTGTGAATAATGATGGAGCAGTGATCTGAGTGCTGAGCTCTGACATGGAGAAGAGTCATGGACAGTTAGAGATCCTCATCTCACCTCTGAGCTTTGGTCTGGCTCTCATGTTCCCCACACAGAGTGGTTTTAGAGGGAGGGGCTCCCTCCTCTCTGGCCTCACACTGGTTCATGGCAGGGCCCCCACCTAACGACAAACTTCACAGTGCTGTCCACCACTATGTCATTCTGGAGTCAATCACCAGATGGTGCTAAAGGACGTGAAGTTCAAATCCTTTGAAGATTCCTCTGTGGATAAAGAAGAAACTACATTAACCATGTTCATTTCTATACAATAGTATTTTTGTCTTTGAGAGAAAATATATGGAACAAATTAAGAGTTCACTTCAGTTGACTGAGGACACAAATCACTCTGTGGTAGAATAAAGAAAACTCTCACCAGGTGAATTCAGATCTACATCCAGTCACAGAGTCGTTCTACCTTCACCTGTTAAGAAAACACAACAAGAGAAGCTGCTGCAATTCCTCCTTCATCAGTACATCATCATCATCATCATCAGTTTGAGGACACATTGTCATCACTTCACAGTCACAGTCTAGAAACATTAAAATGGCACTAAACCAGTGTAACTTAAACCCAGAAATTTCATTTCCAATCACACAGAAGGAACCTGCAGAGACTCTCAGTCAGAATGTGTATGTGTCTTCTTCTTTCATAGCTGCTATAGTCGAGCCATTGATTTAATGTCTTACCTGACTTTGTCCTTTGCCCTTTAATCAGTGTTTGACAATAAGGATCTTAGTACTGAAGTTTCCATGACTTTATGGCTGCATTAAAAGAACCTTGAACCTTTCTGGTCCATTAATAACATCATCTCCAGAAAAAAGTAATAATGAAAACACTGAGAGTGTATGAGTAGAATCTGTCAAACACAACATGCAGACGTACTCCTGAAAAAGATTCTAGATTACTCCAGAAACAGAATTTATCATGATGACAGTGATTAAAAATATGTAATGATTATTTTATATTATTATAATATGAAGATACTTATTGTTGTTGGTTTGTAACTTTTCTTTGTTGCTGCAGCTTTCAGCCTGGTTAAACAAATTCCATGAAATATTTCAGCAGTAATTTTGTTTCTGCACATTTTATGACTTTTGTTACCTGTTAAAAACTAACCAGGCCACCTGTCAACAACCTCAAACTCTTTTTGTGGACTGTAGATGGTGAATGTCCCTCACGACAGAAGCTTATTGCTGCAACAAAACAAACAAACTAACAAACCCTGTTATAACATATTCATGTTATGATTTTTTTAAATTGTTAACACGATGTTTTTCATGTTATAACAACATATTTTCATTTCACGTTATTATGACATTCAAACTTATCACATGAATGTTAATTGAATGGTATTCTTATAACAATGTCATATTTAACATGAAACATTTCATGTTATAATGTGATGACTTGCCGTAATGTGAAATGTTTCAGGTAAACGTGATAAGACGGTGTGCAGAGAATAAACTGAGGAATAAGGCTCATTTACAGGATTTGATGAAGCGGGTTGAGACATGGAGACATGAGACATTTTCTGGCAGCAATATGCTTCCACACTTCACTAAATGAATCACACCGGTTGTTAAAATGTGCATCAGTTTCAAAGTGACTGAATATGGTGACCTTTGATGCTGCCACAAAACAATAAATGGCTTCAACAACAATTAACACAACACTTAAAACAGCTTCACAAAGTTTGACTTGACTTTATGTGAAATTTCTTTGTTTCAGTCGAGTGAGTTTTGTGCTGAAAGCTAATAAAACTATTTTTATTGATTAGTTTGCTGTTATAACTCTGGCTTCCTCCCTCGGTCCCACAGTTGTCATTTGTTCAGTGTCCATAGGTGCGTCTATGTGTGAGCCTTGTAATAGGTTGGTGATCTGTACCCCGTCCTCACCCAATGTCAGCTGGGATTTTCTCCAGCCTCCCCCCACCCCCTCCCACAACCCTGTGAGGATAAGTGGTATAGCAAATGGATGGATGGATGGAGTTTGATGTCTTTACCTTTCTAGCTATAGTATTGCTAATGCTAATGTTCAGCAGATTTTTTAAAATCTGTGATCAACATATTAGCATGAGTAGCCTAGCATGAATGGAACAGTGAGAAGTAACAGTCATGTTGATGTACGTTATAGTTTCTTCAGCTGTGGCTGAAAAATAAAACAGTCTGAACTTACATTTCGATGTGCAGATGTTTCAAGTAGTTTTTCTCCTCTATGTCCATATACATGAAAATGAAGGAGACAAAATATTAGACACATCACCAAAGCAGCACATCACTACTACCACAGTCTCTACTGTTCTCAGATCAGTTTAACACCTGCTGACACAAACATGATGAAAGCTGTTGGTTACGTTACCTTCCAATGGTGGAAATAATCTGCATGAAGCTGATGAATGAAGGTGAAATTAAACAGCAGCTTAAACCAGGAAACCAACTTAAGACAGAACAAACGTGTAACCGACAGCAGGAGGTTTTCAAATGTCTGTTGATCCACATTAAGTCTCAGAGCTCTGTTAATTTTCAAACTGAAGATTTCTTTAAGGAAATGTGATCAGAGAGCAGAGCTGACCTTTGGAATGAACAACTGAAGTCAATCATTAACAGCCAACCTTATCAGTTAGACCTTAAAGTTCTGCTGATAAAGTTTTATCTTCAGTGAATTTTATTTTCCAACAAGGAAATAAAAAGTGTGAACAAGGCCTTTATTACTACAGTCTGTTATATCTCTGTGCAAAAGATGGGAGAAAGAAATCGTCCTTCCAGTTGCCATAATTATTATTCATAATTATAACATCTGTGATGTAAAATGGTTCAGGATATATAACTATGACATCAACAAATGTATTGCACTGACAAACACACACAGTGGGTATAATGTGTGTTTAGCATGATGACAATGTGTTCACAAGGACAGGAAAGTCCTTTAGAAAAGGATTTTGCAAAGGTTGATTACAACTACAAACACTGAAATTATTTGTAAATATACTTTACAAGCTCAAATCATTTTGACCCTAATTTGAGCCTGTGTAGGTGTCGGGGGAGTAAGTCGGGCCCCCCCGGGGTCAAGCCATCCGCCTTGCCCCTTATGCTAATGCTAATGCTAATGGTTACGCTAATGCTGCGCTAACTTATGCTGCTTGCTAACCCCTTTTGCAATGTGTTTGTATTTGCCAATGAACAGTGCCAGGTAGAACTGGGGTCAGGCTCTGTGTACAGACGACATCTGTCCAGGGCTGGGTGTCAGCGAGCCTCTCTGTGGTTATGTCCTGACTTTCTGCATTGGCCTCGCATTCATCCTCATTGGTTGGCGCCTGTACGCATCACTGCTGCTCCACCAGCATTCAGAGTTAAAATTTTACAGTTAAAACTTCAGTCTTACCACTAAGGCTTCAACAACTCCTGAACAAACACCCGATCTTAAATATTGAACATTTTCCATCATCTCCAACTTCTTCCTTGCCTCCTACGCTCTCATCAACTTCTCTGTCTTCCATGTTTCCTTGGCCACTCTCCAGGTAAACTCTGGGGTCACGGGTGGGAAATAAACTCTGAGAGTCGCACTTATATTGACTCTAACTTAAACATGAAATTGTCACATATCAAGACTAGATTGTCTTACCTTCTCTTTAGTTCTAGTGACATTTTACTACACTACAGTTACATATAGGAACATTTTTGAAAGTTTGATGGCTGGTGCTAACACCTTTTGTGTGTTTTTTGATGTAAGATCCTTTGTTGTTTATGCTCTACAAGCCCTGTGATGTGAGTATTGACGTTAAAAAGGCTTTATTATTTAAATTTAGAGTAAGTCTGGTAGTGTGAATGGATGTTGCACATTTAATTATTGTTTTGCCTCTTTTTTTACATCAAACTTTCCAGAAACGTGGAATGATAATGTTGTTGTAACTCACTTCCACAATATGACTCACATTTAAACTTTTTCCACTGCTTACAATATAGTTTGCAATTTTCATCCCTTTTCCCTTTCTCCATCTCTTCATACCACCTCAACTGCTTCATACAAATCCAAGGCAGCAACAGAGTTTAGCTTCAGCTTGTGCATCAGCAGAGCTTCCTTTGAGTTAGGAACTTCACACTGATACTGAACAGAGCCTCCCTTTGCCTCCCACAGGATGTTGGAAACTCTCCTTTAAGATTCTGTGATTCCATGTTGACGTGATTTCATCACATAATTTCTGCAGATTTGTCATTTGCCCGTTCATGCTGCTAATCTCCTGTTCTAGCACATATGTCGGATTCAGACCTGGTGACCGGCGAGGCCACTGAAGTTCACTGAACTGACTGAAACCAGTTTGAGACTATTTTCCTTTTTTAGAAGATGGCAAATTCTGGCCATAAATGGATGCATGTGGTCAGCAACAGTACTCAGGCTGTGGCATTCAAATGATTGATGATGATTGATTGGTATTAAGTGATATTTAATACAATATGTGGATAAATGTAACTGTAACCCAGCTGCCCGTGTGCATGCTACGCCTCCCCCTACACCCGAGACTCTGCCCAGTAGGGCCCAGTGCCCAGTAGGGTACAAACAGCGACAATTGCGCAACACCTAAGTGCAAAAACAATGTACCAGCGCCATCTACTGACATTATTAGGCAACTGCCTTACATAACCAATAAATATAAGAAATTAGTAGCTAGACCTCTGCTCTAGAGACTTTTGTGTGTGAAAATCTGAGGAGATTGGCTCCCTGTAAAATCCAGGATAGAATTTAAAATCCTCCTCGTCACCTACAAAGCCATTAATGGTCAGGCACCATCGTACCTTAAAGAGCTTATAGTTCCCTATTTTCCCAATAGGACACTTCGCTCTCTAAATGCAGGTCAACTTGTGGTTCCCAGAGTTAGTAAGAGTAGAATGGGGGGCAGAGCCTTCAGCTATCAGGCTCCTCTACTTTGGAACCAGCTCCCAGTGTGGGTTTGGGAGGCAGACCCCCTCTCTACCTTTAAGATCAGGCTTAAAACTGTCTTGTTTAGTAAAGCTTATAGTTAGGGCTGGCTCGGGTATGTCCCGACCCATCCCTTAGTTATGCTGCTATAGAGCTAGACTGCTGGGGGATTCCCATGATGCACTGGGCGCTCTCTCTCTCTCTCTCTCTCTCTCTCTCTCTCTCTCTCTCTCTCTCTCCCTCTCTCTTTCTCTCTCTCTCTCTCTCTCTCTCTCCCTCTCTCTGTCCTCATTCTGCAGGTCTCTCTGCCTCTGGAGCAGCAGGATCCAGATCCACCACTACTCATCATTACTATTAACCACTGTTACCTGTCATTATTATTGATAACACCATTACCTACACAGCTGTTCCTGGTTTCTCTCTCTCTCTCTCTCCTCTCTCTCTCTCCTCCCCCCACCCCCTCTTTTTTATCTCCTCCTAAACCCAACCGGTCGAGGCAGACCCCCCCACCCTGAGCCCGGTTCTGTTGGAGGTTTCTTCCTGTTAAAGGGAGTTTTTCCTCCCCCCTGTAGCCAAGTGCTGCTCTTTGGGGGAACTGTTGGGTTTTTCTCTGTAACAAAGGTCTGACCTGACCCTGTAAAGAGCCTTGAGATGATGTATATTATGATTTATACAAATAAAACTGAACTGAATTATCAGAGATTCTCTAACATCCGGCACCAACAGTAAAACCGCGGTTAAAGTCACATTTTCTCCAATTCTGACCTTTGATGTGAAAATTAACTGAAGCTCAGAAAATGCCCACAGAAATAAAATAAAAAGCGTGTCTGTGTGTGGGATGTATTTGGTGACTGTGTTGAGTGTCAGGATCGAACCCACGGCTGCTGCAGCACACGGCCGGTGTCGTCCCCCGCGGTGCCGGTGGGGGGCGGTGTGGCCCCCCATGCCTGCACGGTGACATGGCGGCCCGGTCTGATGTGAGCTGAGTGCGGTTTCAGGAACCTGGAGCTCCGGAGCCAGCGCCGGGGCCGTTTGCAGCCTGCCCTCTGTGAAGGAGCGGCGGCGGGGTGGATGCGCTCGGTGAGTCGGTGCGTCTCCGGTGATCTGCTCCGGTGTCGCTCCCGGTAGCTGAGCCGGGGATTCGATACCGGGTGACCAGCGTCTAGCTTCCCGGGCTCGGTTCAGGGTTTTTCAGCCGTCGCCACCGGGGGAGGGGAGCCTGGGAAACACGCAGGGTGAGTTTTTAACGGTGGTGCCGGTGAAGTCTGTCGGTTTAGGCCGAGTTTAAAAGCAGCGAGTTTATTTACCGCGTCTCCCCGCCTGCTAGCGTTAGCAGTGCGGGTTAGCTTAGCGCGGCTGGAGGGAGATGTGTCACCGGGAAAACAAGCATGTGACAGAAGTTTGTTGTTTGAATAATTTGTTACTTCAGATATGTTTGACATTAAAAACTTGTGCCGAATTGATAAGTGGCTTAAAACTATTACGGGAATGACTTGTTCATGTATCTGTTACCCAAGTACAGTTGGCAGTTCGGAAGAGAGAATTAAACTGTCACATTACTGAAGGAGGTTTGGTTTGTCAGGCTCAGACCACGGAATATCGACGTGGTATCGGTATAATTCCTGCCTCTGACTCCTCTTTACCACAGTAGTTACTTTAAACTATCAACTGTAAGCTTGCAACGAGTGATTTCCCCCTATTATCGGTTAATCGTTTATATAAAGTTAGAAAAGTGAAATCCCGGTTCCTTAGAGTCGAAGGTGGCCTCTGCAGTGTCATGAAGGAAATCTTGTTTAACAGGTTGAAGACAGTTAATTGATTAATGATTAATTATGAAGATGGTTGGCAAATATTCTTCTGTTGATTGAGTTATCGACTAACCTACTTAGCAAGCTGTCTGTGTAAGATAATGTAAAGATGTCTGTGTTATTTACTGTAACTACTGGCTGAACTGTGGATAATGACATTGAATAAGTCAGTGCAGATAGGAGGAAACACCACGGTGTTATGATGAAATATTATGGGATGTTTTCAGTTCCTGTATAGCTTTGGAAAATAGCCTTCAGTTGTTTGTACCATATTTTCAGAAGTAATTTTTACAGATACTGTTGTCGGGTTGATATCAACAGTTAATGTTTGTGTTATTGTTTATTTCTTGTCTGAGCAGCTGCAAAGCCAGAGCGAGGAGAAACCTGCTCTACACATGAGGAGGCATCTGACGAGACAACCACAGCACCAGACATCCAGAGCCTATGGATCCCATCGACTCTGGACAAGGTTGACTACCAGCTTTTTGACTTGCTGTTAAATGCTTTAGTTTACTTTTCCTTATAAAGATGATTTGACATTGTTGAGATGTGTTATAAGCTTGGCAGGTGTCATGGGGGAAAAATTAAATTAATGTGAAGTTACAGTAGCGATAGGAGCTGAATTTACAGGTTGTTGACACCTCTCGTCAGTTATGGAGGAATGTGCTCAGTGGCTATAAATAATGAATTAATTCATGAATTGCTATTGTTAAGTTACTGCATTCATTACATACATTACATATTCTATTCAACACTCGTATATCTGATTTTAATGCTAGATTAGACAGTTTTTCTTTGGCTAACTTACTATTAAATTTCCACAAATTACTCATTCAAGAACACAAATTACTAATGTGTGCTCGCTTTCCTTCATTCCCAGTGACACCTGCTGTATTATATATGACCATGCTGCATTGTATGATTTCTTTTTCCTGTAAGAGTAACATTTGTGAGATATAAACACACAATAGGTGGAATTGCACGTGGTTGCTTTGTGAAACGAAATCCTCTTTTTTTTTTTTTTTAATTTAATTTAAATTTTTTAATTTAATTGCTTTCTTCCTTTTACAATGTCCTGTACAGCTGTGGAATAATATAATTTTCCTCACAGGCCAAGAGAAGCCACCCGAGGAGCGCTGGGATTTAACGCCTTCCTCAAAAGGACGACAACGGAAGAAGAATCCCAAATATTCTGACTATGAAACTGATAGTACAGTTTGTAGGCAAAAAACACCTAGACAGAGCACGAGGGGAGCAGGAAGAGCTTCTAAAACGACTCCGACAAAGATCGAAGAAGCTAAAAATGAGACACAACAGGCTGCAGATGGAGAAAAAGAAGCAAATGACAAAAAGCCTCTAGAGACTGATGGAAAAAGCCCAGAGGAAACTCCTAAAAAGGCAGTGAGAGCCAAGAAGACCCCGTCAAAAAAGACTCCCGCCAAAAAGACTCCTGCCAAAAGAACTCCTGCCAAAAGAACTCCCAAAGCTGCTGGGGGCCTCCCAGACGGAGAGGGTGGAGTCGTAGATAATGTGCAGCAGGAAAACGGGACCCCAAAGCCAAAGAGAAAGTACGTAAGAAAGCAGCAGAAAGCAGCAGCAGCTGCAGAAACACCGTGTGGGGAGGCTCAAGATGAACGTCCAGCTGAACCTGAGGAGGAGATCGAACCAGGCGGCCGGCGCAGGAGAGGTGCGGCTAAAGCGTAAGTCTCATGAAGTCTCTCACTAAATTTACTCTTTTCAGTGTCAACGTACTTTGGTCATACTTCACTTTATTAAGTAAGAAAACAGTCAAAATTGCCATAAAGAACCTTTATAGATCGAGGGGATCACGGCGTCTGCATGTAAACAATATCGGTTTGCAGAGTGTGGCTAATGTTAGCAGGGTTAGCACCAGCAGCCTTCTTACCTTACAGGTTAATGTTTATGTTTCATACATGCAGAGCTAAAAAAACAAAGATGTGTTTGATTTTAGTTGTTTTTGCATTTGCCAAAGAAAATAAATATATAATTAATAAACTTAGAATTTGGCCGATTATGTGCACTTAACTCAATTTTATGTTCATGGAAACAACTGTGTTTCTCACTGTTTAATGTAGAAGAAATGTAAGTTTGCAGGATAAATTCTGTGAAGTGCTTTGCACAGCATCGATATCAGTCATGCTGATCCTGAGTAGTGTTCATATGTACATACCTGTTGAGTCCAGGAATTTATGAGCCACAAAAATATGAAAATCCCAACCAATTAATGGCCACCAGCTTTCTGTTCTTTATGTTCTTTATACATACATAATACACATAATGTGAAAAATCTCTTCCAGGGCGTTGAGGTACCTCCAGAACTTGGCGAAAGAGGTGCTCTGTCATCCCAACGATGAGTCAGACTCTAAGCCGGGTGCCAACAGTGAAGTCGACGCAGACCCACTCGGAAAGCAGAAAACTCCCAAAGGAGCCAAAGGTACGGTGAAAATCCTGCTTCGTACAGACTGCATCCACACCGCTGCGCTTTAAAATGAAAACGTTGTCGTGTTGACGCAGCCACGGTAGCACAGGAGAGACAAACCAAACACTGGCTCTAGAGAAGGCCTCTGGCATTTTACATCACCTGAAGGCCACCACAGGTTCTCCTACAGGCTG
Organism: Trachinotus anak; assembly: GCF_046630095.1. NCBI lineage: Eukaryota > Metazoa > Chordata > Actinopteri > Carangiformes > Carangidae > Trachinotus > Trachinotus anak. Next base: position 7,052,030 of record NW_027273882.1, on the reverse strand, counting down.
AAGGTAGGGGTGAGGGGTGAGGGGAGGGGTATTCAGCAGGGGTATTTACTGCTAGATGCCACTAAATCCTTCACGCTAATCCTTTAATGTAATTTTCACTTTAAACCCTCAATCCTGACTGAAAGTGCTGGGTCATACTCATGACAGCGTGGCTCTCAGTAAGATGAGATAAGATGTAAATGTGCTTGTGTATCTTCCTGTCTTTGTAGTTGTGTGTCAGGGGTCAGGGGTCAGGGGCAGGCTGGAAGCAGAGATATCTTAAAGGCGCTTTAGTGTTGTTTTTAACGATATGGCCTGATCTGAACAGTAAGATCGTGAGTTTACTGACCCAGTGAGTCAGCGAGTAACCGTTACTACTGAACTTGTTAATGTTGTAATAATTTGGGTTGATATTTCTATACAAAGAAACTGTCCCTTTAGGCTCTTTGGGTGAATTAGGTGGTGAGACAGCTTTTTGCTGGCGCTGGATTTACTGGATTAAAATATATATATATATATATATATATATATATATATATATATATATGTGTGTGTATACGTATGTAATCCACTGGATTTCCATTTTATCTTGAAATGGTTTGTCAACTGAATTTGTAGAATATTGACAATAATGTAAAATTACCATCACTGCAATAGAAGACGGTATCTGTGTCACCCACCTCTATAAACAGCAGTGAAGATCTGACATGAATGATTCTTCTGTACGTTCCCACAGGGCGTAAAGGCCAAAAGAGGAAACGACCTGTTTTTGACAGCGATGCTGACGATGATGAAGACTTTGTGCCAAGTGCTGAAGAAGATGAGGCTGAGGAGATGGAAGATGAAGACGGAGCAGAGGACTCTGATTTGGACTTCAACTTTGGGACAAGTGGACGAAGTCCAGCAGTTAATCACAACAGGACCTTTGTAAGTAGTTTTCTAATCCTCGCTGTGTTTCTTTGAGATGTGGAGGGTCAGTGGGAATCAGTTTGATCTGATTGGTTATGATCACATTTTACTCATCGTGCTATGGAGACGTAACAACACCTTATAATGTTATACCTTATCATGAATTTAACCTTATAATGGACAGTTTCAACAAAATATTTCACCAACAAAATTAATTTACAAGGAAGTGGCTTCATATCTGATTATAACTGATCAAAGCCAAATTATGAATAATTATAAATTAGATTACAGTTAAGTATCCTTTAAGCTGAATTAACATCTCTGCAGAGTTAATGGACTCTAAAGTAACAACTCATCCAAACTCATCTCTTTTTCTCCTGCAGACAGGCTCTAATGCCAAAACCGCCAACGGACTCACCGCGAATGTCATGAAAACCATTTGGGACGCCATCGACACAACCAAGAAATTGTAAGTAGCTGTACTTCCTGCTGCAGTCTGGTTGTGGTTGTTTGTGCCCACCTTTGCCTTACCTTATTTTTAGAGATAAAACATGAAAGAGCCGAAAATCCACGTCTGTAACACCTGAAAGACTGAAATCTGTTTAACACACACGCATCATGAAGATAACTGATATTAATTCACAAATTCAACAACACTAAAGTGCAAAACAACACTGGAGAAACATGGGGTTGAGACACTAGTACTGGTTACTGAACTGCTTGTTATTTTTAGCCACAACAAGCAGTCATGGTGTGTGTTTGTGACGTGTAATGTTTGTGTGTATTTTCAGCCGGGAGGAGCACTACAGCAGCTGGGTGTTCCCAGAGTGGGTCCCCACCACTAATTCCTGGGACCGTGTACCACAGAGGTAAATGACCTTTCACCTTTGTGGGGTTTTTTAATTTTACATTTTTTTTTTACAATAAGAACCAAATCAGATGTTTTTACTTTTTTTTCCTGTATTTTAATACTTTACAACAACCTGCAGAATGTGTCTCAAGATCTTTGATTACATGCATTTAGCACCGTCGCCTCACAGCACAAAGGCTCTGGGTCTGAACCTGTTGGCTGGAGAACTTTGCACGTTGTGGTTGTTCAGGTTAATTGTCGACGCTAAATCACATGTAGATGTAAGTGGTTGTCTGTCTCTGTATGTCAGCCCTGTGATAGGCTGGTAGATACTTTACTGTCATTGCATCGGGGTTATGATGCCAGACAATAGCTCAGCCATCATAAACACGTCTGATTTAACTGGCAGCTTTAAAATGTCAGGCCTGTTTCTGTCCTGCCTCTGGATGAGAAGTCTTCACTGCATACATCAGGTCAAACAGTCAAATGTTTGTGTGTCTTATGTGTCTCTTAGTGATGTGGAGAAATACCTGCCTCAGGAGCCTCAGTCAGCTGCTTTCAAAGTGTCCAGGGAAGGCCTCAGTAAGGACGAGACGCCTTTGCAGAGACTCAGGAGGTGAGACTGATCAGCATCCAGTTAAAATGATCCAGCTGCACAAGTGTAGACACCTTGAATCAGTTTCTAGAGGAATGCATGACTCTGGCTAACCTCTCTATTACTCCTTTATGTATTCAATTATTTTTCCTCACGTATTATTTCAGTTATTATTTTTTTTATCACATCAGTGTTGTAGCTCATCATCATTTCAGACACGCTGCATCCTCGAGTGTCATCTCAGTTTTAAATCAGATTTCATTTTCCAAACTGCCTGTTTGATAAAAATCAGAGCTGAGTAAAATCATCTGTATTTGCAGTTAATCACTGTGATGAGCAGATTGGACTAAATTTGCATATTTCATGTTGATGCATTCACTTTGCATAACTTAGCTGTTAGCTCCATGGCAGTGCAGGTTGTTCTGCTAAGCTTTTTACTGTTGTGAATTGATTATAAAATTATCCAGCTGATTGTTTTTGTAAAGTACATTAAGTAAAAATATGTTTTGATGTGAGTTTAGCGACATTTCAAAAGTCAGATGTGGTATTTATATATTTATATATTTATATAATGTGATGTATCCAGATTTGAAGCAGCGCCTGCTCACCCAGAATGCTGGGACATGGTGCTGTATGCAGGGGGGCCGGTCTGGGCCATGGAGTGGTGTCCGACACCTGAAGGTGCTCCGGCCACCCAGTACATTGCTGTGGCTTGTCATCGAGGGATGGACGACCACCACTACGTCAACAAGACGTACTCCGGACCTGGACTCGTTCAGCTGTGGGATGTGGGGAAGCTGGAGTACAACAACAGGTACAGATGAAGAGCATGCCGGTTTAATCTGAGGCCTGATGGTGATATTTTTGGATCTAAGTCACTTTATCTTTGACTGTTTTGCTGAGCAGCCAACTGATTTAATTTCTCCCAGTAGCCGAATCCTTAATTAATCCACCATTTTGTTCTTTTTCCTCTTTCTTGTCTATAAAAAAAAATTATCTTCTTTCCTCCCATATTTTGTTTTTTATGACACATCTTATTATGTCTCTCTCACGCTCCTTGTCTCTGCAGACCGGACTCCCAGCCAGTCTTGGCCTATGGCTTGGCTCAGGACAAAGGCTTCATCTGGCAGCTGAAGTGGTGTCCTGCAGGAGGCTGGGAGCTGCCCAGCTGTGGCAGAAAGGTGAGCTTCTACAGGCAGATTTGGTCTGGTGTTGTCTGTAGCTAATGTTTTGTGTAATGTTTAAGTTTTTAAATCTCCAACCCCCAAAGGCTCCATTCCTGCCCAGACTGGGTCTCCTGGCAGTTGCCACCTCCACCGGCGTGGTCACCATTTACAGCCTGCCCCACCCTGATGCCCTGCACTCCAACAACAGGCTCCCTGACTCTGGTAGGACTGAGATTATTCAACACATCTGGCCACTGTTTCCCCTTCAGATGTGTTTGCAGTATTTATAACCTTGTCATTACTAGTATAACAATGATATGGTGAACATAACTCTAAAATTTACACATGTACAACCCAGACCTGACCAGGTTCAGAACCGGACAGTGAAGTGTGTCTGTTGTTCAGCAGAGGGCAGTGTTGCCTTTTTAAAAACCAGTCTGCATGTTAGATCTCTGTGGCGGCTGAGGACACAGGACCGCAGTAAAGCAGAGCTTTAGTGTTGCACACATTGTGTGTTTTTAACAAATGGAGCTGGTGGAGTTGTAGAAGTAGAAGACATGTCCTCACACAGGTCATCACAGTCATGTTGTTGAAGAATTGGCGTCTCATTTGGTCTGCCAATTATTTTATCAATTAACTGGTTAATCCTTTGGTCCATAACATGTCTGGAAATGGTGAACAGTTACCATCATAACTACTTAAAGATCTGGATGGCGTCTTTAAAATGCAGGAACCTTAAGACAAATCCTTTTTACAAAATGATTTAAAACAGAGAAAAACAGCAAATCCTCACAACAGAGAAGCTAACACCAGTGAACACTTGTTATTTCTGCTAGAAAAAAAAGACTTAAACGATCAATTGATTATCAAAAAAGTTGCTGAATAATTTTCTGATGATCAACAAACCGATGGATTGTTTCAGCACTGGTGCCTTTGTGATGCTTTTAGGTTGGAGGCATTCTTACATAACACGATTAAGTCCACCTTTAGTGTGTAATCAATCAAACAGCAGCAGATCCATCACCTCCGCTTTGGACATCATTAAGTGGACCAGATATCATGTTCAATGAAAGGACAGTATCCATGACGACCCTCCGTCTGCTCTGAGTGTGTGTGTGTGTGTGTGTATGTGTGTATTTAACGCCCGAGGGTCTATCAAACTGTTTAATGCAGCTCCAACAATGGCAGTAGTTAACCACCCCTGTGAAAGACCTGCAAACACACACACACACGTCTCCAGGAGTGTGAGTATGCGCTGACATTATGGATGGTGGAGCCTGTGGTCCAGTCTATTCAGATCAGTGCGTCGGCTGCCTCTGGGGCTCTGCTGATAGAAGAGTGTATGAATGAGATTAATGGCGAGCTTATCTGCCACATCCATCATACACAGAAACCTGGTTATGTCTGCACATGAGTGTGTTTATCTGCCTGTGTCCACCCAGCGGTACGAGCTGATCTGATTAAACACTACACCAAAGATCATAGCATTTCGAACCATCTCAGAAATAAACACTCGTACACTTGGCGTTATTTCAGAGTCAGAACAACCGTCTTACATCCCAGTACGCCTTATCTTTGGGTCGTAGTAGAGTGTAACATGGGGTTTGCCTGATATTTGTGTTAGTGGGCTGTTAATGACATTTTTTGGGGGAAGATTGCTGATATTCAGCATTTTGTTGGACACTTAGCTCCTTAAAAACATTACCATCCAAACATTACCTTGTCCAAATTTATTTTTATTATTTTATTTTGATGAAAACCAACATCAAGCTCCATTATTCACCTGTAATTCTATGTATCACTTGAACAAAGGCAAACACACAAGTGCCTTTCCTTTGATTTAACGGCACCATTATAGAGGAGTTCATGCATAGACATTCATGTATTAATATTCAAATGAATTACACTGTACTGGTGATAACAGACCCCACTGTATTACACTTGGCTTGGTTTTACAATTAAGAAAGATTTTCAGTGCTTTAGTTTGGTCATAAAAGCGATATATATATATATATATATATATAAAACGCCTGACATTTCCATTCTTTTTTTCCCTTTTTCCCATTGCTTCATGGGCCCTGGTTTCCATTTTATTTTGTAGCCATGGGTCATTGGGTCTGGCTACTACATCAGCCCCCTGCTTCCAACCATAGGTTATAGTTATTGGATGGAAAGGTTGCAGAGCGCTCACGTTTGAAGATACCGTCTCTAAACACAGACACAGCGGGATACCTGGACTAGAATTAAAGGAATGCTTAATACTCGGTTTTTGTTGGTCTAAAATAATTTAAATGTATATGTAGAGTCTAAAAATATTCTAATCCGCCTGTAAAATATCAACCATGTGTTGTATTTTTATATTATTCTAGGCTAGATCTCCCAAAGTCCCAGAAAAATTCAGAGGACTGGACCTCTGAGTCTTCTGTGGTTGCTACAAGCCTGTTTTAAAAAGATCAACATGAACAAAATCAGTGGATCCCTGTCAAAATCTAATGTCTAGATTTCCATGTATGTGGGTTTTTTGCGTCATCCTGGTCTCTCAAATCAAAAAGCACAGATCACGATGCAACGGCATCTAATTTTCTTTTTTAGCCACACTACCTGCTGGACATGTAGCACCAAAATCAGCATCTTCGATTGGCACTAACTTTGTATCAGACATTTATACTATAGGATAAATCCCCATGACTGTGATCTCTTGACTTTTCATGCAGCACAACCAGCAGGTAAATTTGTTCAATACTTTAGTTTAGGGCTAAATACCTGCAAAATGAATGACACCCCCCTGAACTTTAATTGTGCTTTGTGTTCAGTGCTGCTTTGCATGTTCAGTACAGTAGGACTCCACTGAATCTGGCTTTGCCGTCAGAATGTCAGAATCAATGCAGCAGAACCAGAGATATTATTTTTTTATTCCACATAATTTTTCTTCCCTTGGCACCTACGTTACCCACAATGCAGCTCATCTCATTATGCAACATTTTTCATATATGCCGTTGCACTCCAAGACCTGTAAACCAACTTTGATGTGTAAAATATTGAGTTTAATGATAAATAATACACTACCAAAGTGTATTTCTGTGAAGTGTTATTCTAGAGTAGAAGCACATAACTGAACACTTTCTACTGCCAGCACAGCATTTACTGTTATTTGCAAATTATTTGTTTGTGACCATTTTTGGCACCACATTTACTTTGTCACAACCGCTAAAGATCAAACGCAAACTCTGGAAGGTAAAGGTACATTTAATCATGTGAAAAATGTGAAGTGAACCTCTTTACAGCCTCTCGCCTCGTGGTGAGCACTAATTGAAAGCAGACGAAAAGGTGGAAATAATTTCTTTGTGCTCCGGTGTCAGCTGAGAGGGGCTAGAGGTGGAATTGGCTCGGGCAGGGTTAAACAGGGTGTGAGTGTCTCTCTCCACCAGCCCAGCGCTGTTTGCGACAGATAATTATAAATAGCTTTTGTCCATCCAGTCACCAGAATGAATGAGCGAGTGAATGAGAAGAGGAGGCCGTTACAGCTGCAGAATCGGAGGGCGGATTGGGGGGGTGGGAGGGTGGCGGTGTGTGTTTGTAGAGGCAACGCGTGGAAGAAGAAAAAAGACAAAAGGGAGAATGTGAGGAGGCGTAGTGAACGCACATAATTTACAGTTCTGCCGTTCTCCATCAGACAAGGATCTATAATTGAAATGACAAAGAAGATGCATCACCGAGCCAGTTGTTAGTGTTGGAAGCTATGAATTTTAGGTCTAGTAGCTGACACTGCTTGTATCCCTACTCTGTCAATCATGAAGGACTTATTTGGAATTGGGTTGGGAAGGGTGGGGGAGAGGAAACGTGTGTAGTACCTAAAATAAATGGCAAGAAGCGGTCTGTCGTCAGTTTAGGGTTAATGCTTTTAATGTTACGATTACTTTCAGATTAGGTTTTAAAATTTAAGAGTTGACAAGTGAAGTTTGGTTTAGACTTAAATGAGGGTAACGCTCACTGTGTTAATGTTAATTTATTTCCACTTTAACACAAAAACCCTGCATGTGATGATGACTAATCACCGTCATCAGTTACACCAGACTTTTGGTTACAATAAAATTATCATCACAGTGTATATATCATTCCTAAACCACAGAATTACACAAGTTGTTTAAATCTGTGTGGTTAGTAGGATGGTGTCGTTTCAGGTCTCAATATGTGGTCGTTGTATTTTAAACCTGGACAATAATAGAAAAAGCATTTTGTCAAAGTGGTGGACCTGAACTGCCACTAAATGCAAGTTTCTTTGAAACTGAGAAGAGCAAAATGTACGTGTAAGAAGACTGGAAGTTAGAAAATACAGGGTAATTGTAATTCTTGATATATATTAAGTTATTGCTACAGTATCTTGCCTCAATAATGTCAAAGGTTAATATTTCAGACCTGGTGCAGTGAGAGGCCTTGTTGGATAACATGAGTTGACATATTCTTCCTGACGACAGGCGTGGGTTCGTCCCGGTCTTCTCTTTGGTCCGGAGTGGTAAAAAGATTAGAATTTAATTTAGCTCAAGCTGCTTATATGAAAGTCCCAGTGTGTGTTTTCAGAGGCAGAGGTGAGTTGATAGAGGATGTGGAAGACGGAGGACTATTATTGATCCGGTGTCTCAGTAATCTAAACTGGAGGAGCAGAGAAAACTAATGATGGGGAACAGTCTGACACCTATTTTTGTTATTGGATTTTACATCTATTAAACACACCAGCGAGTGTCGTGGCAGGCGCAGCAGTATTACTTCTTAAGTGGTGCTTAACATCCAGTAATGTTGAACCACGACAGGGACGCAGGACGGTAATATCGCCTGGTCCACTGGTCTGACCGTTTGGTTCAGAATGTCACAGCTTGTTGGATAGATTCATGTAAAACTTATCGCAGACGTTCATGTTCCCCATGGGATGAATTGTACCTTTGGTGAACTTTAGTGATCCCCTGACTCCATCTGGCTCCATGAACAGGCTAAAGTTTCCAAACTGGAACTCATGCCAGGATATCTCTGAAAAAAGAAGAACCTTTTGATCCTGTAGAGGTCACGGCAGCGCTTTTGTGCTTTTCATCCATACACGATTTACTGTGGAGTTGCTCCCTCTCTCTAAACACACTGTAGGCATGTTAGCATGGTATCATTAGCATGTTGACATACCAATCTTTGTGTGGCGAACTAACCATCACAGTGTTTCCTGTCAGCTCAGAGTCTGTCAGAAGTGCTTGTCGGACGGTGGAAAAGCTTTACAAACCCCCCACATGTCTGAACAGCTCTCTTCACACTGTGATTGGTCAGCTGTGCAGAGATGAGAAAGGAGGCAGGGATTGAACTAAATGCTTGATTTTAGGGTTTTGCTCATTGTCAATCTCATGGTAGAGACTCCAGTGTTTAGTTTAAATTCTCATCACTAATAAACAATGTGATTTATGTTCCTCTCCTCAGGAAAAGCCAGCCAGCAACTGCCAATATACCAGGTAGGCTCCTATTGAAAACACAGTCACGATCCTCTTCATTTACCCTGTTAAATTTCACCCATATGAAATAACAGAATATGACAGTTGCCAACAGGAGAATCTACCGTCCAACCTGTTTCTATTATTGTTATTATAACGTCATTGTAGTTGCAGTGATGTTTGTTTTTTCCATCTTGTTTTCTGCAGGCTAAAGGAGTGTTAACGCTGAAGCTGGGCGCCTTCAAAGCTTCTCACCAAGAGCAAAGCGGACAAGTCCTGTCTATGGACTGGCTGCCTGAAAAACCACACAACATAATGGCTATCGGATTCTACGATGGTATGAAATGATTTCTTGGAGATGTTCTTGATTAATTCGTTCAGCATTTGAAAGAGCAAATAAATGAGCAGTGTGGATCCCTCCAGGTTCATCTGTTTGCATCTTGACATTTATTACTGATCTAAAAAAAAAAAAACAAAGGTGATTCACCGGCTTGAGTTCATTATTTTCTGTGCTTCCAGGTATAGTGGGTTTTTGGGATCTGTCCGCAAAGTCTGCACTGTTGCGAGTGCGAGAGTCAGACGGGTCCCTGACTCTGCTGCCCTATCGATGCTTACTTGCTCACGACCACGGTGTCCGGGCCCTGGCCTTCTGCCCCGCCTCCAGGTACACACCCTCACCCTGATCTCACCTGTGTGCTGATGCTGCATTTTACACACACACCATCTGCTCAGGTGTTGTAAGGAAGACTCATTTAATCAAGCCCCTTTTCCACTGCTCCGATCAGCATAGATGTAAAAACAATACCCGGGTGAACTCATGAACATGTCAACTTATTACAAGTAGGAATAGTTTTGTAAATCAGCAAAGTAAAAAAGTTGATTAGCGTCACCCAGTGTCAGAAAAAAGCTCAAAACAATTTCAATTCACAACCACCATGGTGCAGTTATGATGCTTGTTGCCTTGGTCCAAGTGTATTGGTATTTATCTGTCATCATAAACAAGTTTCAAGTGAAAGCAGTAAATGCCCCTCATGCAGAAAAGGTAAATTCTTAAGGGAAAACCTGGAGCAGCATCACAGGAGGAGGGAGAATGAATTGCCTTGGTTTCAGGATTTTTTCTGTTTGCTTGTTTATCTTTTGCATTTTTTTTCCTCCACTACTTTAGTTTGGCAGTTTTATTCACAGCCAATTAATAAAAAGGTGGGTAGAAGGCAGCTCTGGAACTTGCTGCCAGAAGCAGCACAATAAATCCCGAACGCAGAAAGTTGTGCTGAAGTTTGGCAGAAAAGCCTTCGCTCCAGTGTTATTCAGGATGTAGGGAACAAGGCCGCGTCCTCTCTCAGCCGCCGTTCAGATGAGGTAACCTCACTTATCTCCACTGGTCAACATGCGCTGACCTTCTGGCTGCAGCCGTGCTGTGCTCAGATCACCTTGAGTAAGATCTTCTGTAAATTACTCCAATGCTCCTTGTTCCTGCTGAGAATATTTATCTACGTTTAGACCTTCAGAGAAAACAGCCCTGGAATATTGAACAAGGAAAAACACACAATTTGAGGAGAAGCCATTTTATTTGTATAGCACCTTTCGATGCTATTTATTGCTTTTTTATTTAGTTTAATTTAAAATGGCCCCAAATGATAAATAAGCTGCAGTTTTTTTTAAGTGAGGTAAATGAATCAACACATTTTTCCTGTTTTTGAAATTTTGAATAGATTTCTGATACAACACGTGAGTTTTTGTACCATTACTACAGTGTTGTTTTGTTAAATACTTTGCTATGAGAAATGTCTACATGTATTTAACCAAAACAGTTTTTTATCGAACAAAAGTCTAAACAATCAGCTGTTCAATAACATAATCTTGCATCTTGCTCAGTTTTTATGCCTCTGCGCCGGCGACTGTCAGGGCCAGAGGTGTTATGTTTTCATCCATCCATCCGTCCCAGTTATTTGGTGACACCCACATTCAGATTGCATTGTTCTTACAGTTCGTACTCACCAGTTGAGCCGAACCGCAGGTGGAAACGTTCTGCTTCAATCCAGATAAACTGCTCATAACTTTGTTAATGTGAAGAATTCAGATACGCACTCTGTGTGAGCACAGAGGTGAAGACTGACTGTCCAGTATCCGTAATAAAGGGTCATAGCTCTAGATTTCACTTTCACCCTCGTAGGGACTGTCTCATCCACCGCACATGATTTTTCTCTGCTCCATTACTCAGCTGATGTATGTGTAGATGAGGGGAAAGATGGAGGGGTCATTTACATCACCTGTGTCCGCTACAAGGATTCACTGGCAGCACTGATTCGCAGTGTAAGTCAGCACCAGGGGTAAAGCGATATCCGAGTGTTATCCACCTCTGATGTGAATGAGTTTTAACTAAACAGCTCCAGTAAAAGCAGCTGCTCTAAAACCTGCACAGTCATCTTTTAAGGTGCAGATGATCCACCTTAAATAATGATTAATATGGCTTTTGTGATGTAATTGTGTTTTGTACCAGTCACAGCTATTACATGCCTACATGCTACGTGACCCTCTAGAAAAGCACTGCTGGGCTCATTTGATCTCGTCCTGTACAGATATAACTGTGTTCTCCCGGATACTGTGAAGACATTTCTCTAGATAATGAGTGTTGGCACTGATGCCACTGTGTTATTGTTGATCTTGAGCCAGATCTGAGACTTAATGTGATAAACAGCCTTGTCCATTTTTTATCATTAGTCAGTGTCGCCTCTTGGTTTTCTGTAAAAGCCAATCTAAAAGGTTTGGCCCTGAAGTTGAACTAAAGGTGAATAACAAGATTAATCCTGAGGCAGAGACTCCGGAGGACACACATCTTGTCTGGATCGCTGCTTTTTAATTACATAGCCATGTTGAAAACAATAAAACTATCCCTCTTTTCTTTTTGTTCTAACCTGAACAGTTTGTCATCTCTTCTCTCCACATTCACACTCCACTGTCGCTGTCACAGTGAAATCTGGTTGTATTGATTTCTCCACCTTCATTTGCGTCATGGCCGACACTGCCGTCAGATTCGATCAGTGTCAGTGGAATGATGCGTCTCAGTTGTGCGTTCAGTCATTGCATCAAAAGTAAATTCACATATTTAGTCATTTATATACTTTCTGCTGATGTCTGAAATCAAAAATGGACACTGACACTTTTCATCTGTCTGTCTTCCTTCGTCTCAGACACCTGTTGGTGACGGCAGGAGAAGATCGTTACGTGAAGACGTGGGATCTGAGGCGGCTCCACGATCCAATCACCGTTCAGAAACGCCACCTGACCAATGAAATCTTTTGGCCATTGAATGCACCCGGCCTCCTGATGGCCCAGGAAACCGCCTATGTAGCGTAAGAAAGATTCTTTCTTTACCTGCTCATGACTCCTCCTCGAATTAGTAACATTTACATAACTAGGACACAGCTGTTACAGGACGTCTGTAATGTCAAGTTGTTAAATTGAACCCTGAACTGTAGGCAGGCAAAAATTAGTACAACAATACAACAACATCTACAGCCTCAAAACCTACCACAGCATTTCTCTTTAAGATCCGTGAGGTCTTTGTTAGTACAGGAAGTTAATGACCTGTAACTCAAGCTGAAGCCATTGTCACAGGTGCTGCTTTTATTTCCACTGTGCTCCCTCTGCTTCTGGGGGAGAGATCCTCAACTTAGCTTCGAGCTCCCCTCAGGAGGTGGCACTAAATCCAAGGTCGGGGTAAGAAGTGCAGCAGCAGCTCTGCAGGGCCGGTCAGCGGTGAGGGAGCTGGTCTGGAGCCGCACGTAAATCCAAAATGTTCTGGACCTTAGAGAGTTCACAGCAAGCTCAAGCTGATGGGCTGTTAAGTTCCCACAGTGGAAAAGGTCTAAGTGTCAACAAAAACTGTGTTTTTTTTAATGTGTTTTTTCAAGAGAACTCAAGTGCTGTATTGTTGCACTTCCATGGGCAGGATGAAAGAAGCAGAGCTTTAAATATCTTCCCTCCTTCATATGATTCAAGCTCCAAACGGGTTTAAAACTCAACATCCCATGTTCCTCCAGGCTTTCTCTTATAAATGTGCAGTCTTCAACCCAAGATGAGAAAACATCTATGTGTTATTTTCTTGGCCAATCTCAGGCAGAGGACATGAAACAGCCGTTTTCTCTGGCTGTGTAGAGAACTGACTTTGACATTTCAGATTGTTGGACTTACTTCAGTGAAGGAGTGAACCTAAGACTCATGTGTTAATACTTATTTCTCTCCTTTCCTTTCTTCCTACCTGTCGTGTCTGTTGCTTTTATATTGTTTTATTTAGGAAGGGTTCACAAGGAGTCCATTACTTTGACCATTTCATGCACTCCCTCTTTGCAATCCCCCGGACTGGCACTGTGTGGGTGAGTGAGACTTTGTTGTTACCTTCAGTCATCGGCGTCCTCAAACTCATCCGGGAAACAGAAGAAAATTTACTTTGCTTTTTATGAAGTCCTTGTTGTTTTTTGTAATTGTTGGAAAGACGTTCAAGTTGGGAAAGGTGAAGACATATCTTCAGCAGTGGATTTACACACATTTGGTGCTTTAATGTGAATCTACTGCAGCAGCACTGTGCATGATGTCTTGCCTTAAAATAAACTACAGTTTCTAGGTTTTAGTTTTTATTTGCAGTTTCTTTTCCTCACATATACAACATAGAACCAGAATCGGTAATGGAAATAAAACGGATGTGACCGGAGAGGTCAGGGAGCCACATCTAACAAAGGAATAAAATACTGAACTGATAAATGCAACATGATTCATCAAAATACAAAGGAAATAAATTACAAATGAGTTCACCATCAGAAAATAATCATGTAAAAAGAAAAGAGACACATAAAATACATATATTAAATTTAAAGATGAGAAAATAAAGAATTGGCCGTAATGAAAACTAATTATAGGGCTGGTTGAAGGTGAATGAAAATGTATGATATTATGAGAAATAAATCTGCTAAAAGACTGTGAGAGAAGAAGTGGAAAAAACAAACAGCATTAAAACTCACATATCTGATGAATATTTGTGTCACATACTGAGAGAATCACAGCTCAAGTTCATCATGATGCAGGATTTACTTTTACTTTTCATGTGATTGTTACAATAAGAAAAATCTAGAATATTATGAATGAATAATGAAGTTCTTCTTAAAAACCTTGATTTTGATTTTCTAACTTCTAATGAATTTTCTCACATTAAAGTGTAATTCTTAGTAAAACATATTGAATATTGAAGTGATATTCCAGAAAAATCCCCAACATGGCAGTAATTGAAGACAAAGCTACATCAGGTAATCCGTCAGTGCTGATTGGTCCGTTTCTGTCGTTACAGTCCATATCTTACACTGAGTGGCTGAACAGCGTGGTGACATCAGACAGCCTCGGTGAGGTCATCCTCGCCCTGTTACCTCACATAATCTTCACTCCTCCGTACCTCAAACGCACCTTAGACAGACGCTTCGTAAGTTGTGTTAACTTTGAGTTTCTTCAGTTTTTTCTTGTCTTTGGTCTGAGATAATAATTTGATGTTACATTACAGTTTGACAACATTGGTTTGTTGAAATATTAAAAACCTGAGATAATTAACTTCACTTGGCAGCTTTTAATTTACTGTCAAAACTTAAACTTTACAGTCAAACACTGGATTGAAACATTTTCGCTAACATAATCAAAGACAAACAGTTTTTATTATTAACCTGTGTCCCTCATGCTGTGTCTTCAGCCCATCTACTTGACATCTGCGGAGCCTTATGATGCAGCTGAAGAAGAAAATCAAGGCATGGGAGGAGTGGAGGAGGAGGGAGGTGCTGCTGAGGAGCAGGCAGGAGGAGAGACAGAAGAACGGGACACTGGCTCTAATGGAGGAGACAAGACCAGAGCTAGAAACAATAAATATCCCCCTCTACAGTTCCAGACGTACAAAGAGGCTGTGAAGAAATACTGCCTCCACTATACAGACAACAATATGGTGAGTGATGAAAATCTTTGTGTCACAAAGTGTTTCACACCAGGCAACAAATGAAAACAACAAAAACATAAATAACAGACCTACCTGGAAATAAAGTTTTTAAAAAAACTGTCACACCATGAAAATCAATTCATAAATAAACAATCTGTGTAATATCACTTAGACCTGAGATAATGCACATATAAAACAGTATCAAACACTAAAAGGTCTTTAAAAAAATCAAAACATGCCTGACTGAGGTGTCAAAGTTGGTGTAGTGAAAGAAGCAGCTCAGTGTGGAGCAGTGAGGAGACTGTTACAGTTAATATATGAAACAAACATAGGTCCATCAGATTTCCATGTCCTTCATGTTCATTTAACGTTTTGCCTGAGCTCATTTAATTACATCATCTCTTTGCACCTTTTCCTCTTCTGCGTCCGGCTCCACACACTCACCCCCTAATATTTATATAATGGTTGTGGATGGAAATGTGCAGTAATTCACATTTTCTTTTGCCAGTTTTATGTAAATTCTGATTGGATTTGCAGCATATTTCCACACATACTGTACATTTAACTGGGGCTGCAATTAACAATTATTTTAATTTTCCATTAATCTGACAGGTTTTTTTTCCTCCATTAATCGATTTAATGAGAAATGTTGAAAAATACCAGGAATTATTTTCCACAAACTGTGGTGATGTATTCAAATCACTTGTTTCCACAACTGCTTGATCTTAGGTTTTCTGTCATGTACCTTGAAGAAAAGCATCAAATTCAGACATTTGTGAAGCTGGAAACAGTAAGAATTTGGCATTTTTGCTTAAAAAAAATGACCCAAACGATTATTTTATCTTCAAAATAGTTGATAAATTTTCTGATCGACTAATCTATGAACTGACTGATTGATTCACTGACTGTTGTTGCTGCTCTCACTTTAATAACCATCTCCTCTGACTTCCAGCGAACCTTTGCAGGAAGTGAGAAACGAGATGTGTGGAAACGCATGAAAGACACAGAAGTGAAGACAAAGATGAACCTGGATGAGATGCCATTGGCTGCGTTACACAAGGTATAACACACACACACACACACACACACACACACACAGAGTGCTGGGCATCATCAGACTCCTGCTGCAGCTCACCATGCAGAAGAAGAAGAGAAAGATGAAAGACTAAATTGAAAGAGAAAGGAAACAGGAAAGCGATGACAGAGGAGCCTCTTCCTCCTCCTCTGTCTCCTCCTCTGATGGGCAGCTATAAAGACAGACTGAATGTAATGATGTGTAAAATGAGAAAAATGTCACCCTCAGTGGAAAGAGGGAGGGGGGGGAGATGGAAAGCAGCCATTTGAGGATTTGATGTGTTTAATTTTAAGAGAGGCAGAGTGGAGGGTGTCGCCGTGCCCTCTGGGATGAGATGATGGACGGACACTTCACAGGCCGATCTCAAAAAACCAAAACGCCATTGGTTTTGTGACGGGCTCTTTGTCTGAAGGGGATAAATGGATTAGAAAGAGGGAGAAGAGAGGAAAATAAAGAATTAAAGAAGAGACACACCTGGAGGATTTATAGTGATGAAGAGAGGGATAGATGAACGTCAGAGAAGGAAGGAAGGAGGAGGCAGTGCTGTTGACTTACTGAGAGCTGCAGCCGAGTCATTCACCGAGGACGGACAAACATGCACTTGAATTAAAGTATAATTAGTTTATGATCAGAATAATTCAAGAGGAAGTAAAAGATTTCAGAGTCCGTCCATCGTAGCAGCCACAGCTTCTTTATAAATGAGCACAAAACTCACGTTAATGTGAAATAAGGCCTCTGATTTCTTGGTTGCCACTTTATTATCTCCACCTGTTGATTCTAATGCAATGTTCAGCTATGTTTGACTGTTACGATGCAGATGATGTTCAGGCTTTTTGACACTGGCATCGAGGTCAATTGAGTGTTTGTGTGTTTAATGTTATAATGCACAATTTTTTTTTTATCGGTGTTTCTAATATTCTGCTCCCCTCATGTGTAAATAGGGAGGATTAAACAAGTGGAAACACCTAAGTTCTCTGACCTGAGGACTAAACGTATAATTAAATTTACACATTTCTGCCAATGCACTGGACTTCATGAGCTGTGTAAAGGTCATGGCAGAGCTGTTGTATCAAAGTGCATCTGTATTAAGAGAGAAAGCACAGATTAAAACTGCGCTGGGTGGGGAAAATCACTGCTCAATGGCTGCTCCGACCCCTCCCTATAAACACTTAACGTTGTACGATCTAGTTCTTTTCAACCCGAGACCGACACAGAGACAAACAACTAGATGTTCCACAACTTCCTGCAGCTCAACAATGACAGAAGCAACATTTAAGAACTGGTTTGTTCCTTGTAATTAGTCTGATCTCGTCGTGTGTTCAAACTCCACTGGTAGATGAGGTCTGAGGCTGCAAATACAGGCTGGAGATTTTCTAAGTTTTGAAAAGTTTTCTTTTATTGCGAGCACACATAAGAAACTCTTCTGTTCCCCTCCTCCCCTCAGGTGCGTTTCAACCCGAACATGAGCTGCCATACCTGGGTGGTGACCGCAGGCCAGACGGGGCTGGTCAGGCTCAACTGTCTGAGGAGCATGATCAGCCCTCACGTCAAGGATATGATAAGTAAGAACCAGGCCCAGTTCAACACACTGTACTCACCTAAAGAGCCGACGGAGGCGGTCCAGACCGTGACAGAGGACCTATAGCAGGAGTTTAACTTCAGAATCAGAAGGTGGATCACACTGTCACACAGGTGTACGACTACAAAAAACACAAACCTGCAAAAAAGTATCAACAGAGTGGTGAAAACGACGTTAATTTCATTTGCACATACAGTATACATTTTCTGTTCATCTTTTTGGTTTGATCATGTTTCCATCAAGTGGCCAGTGGCAGAATATAAAACAAATGATCGACCCAATCAACTTTAAATTTGAATTAGCTCATTAAAACTCTCCCATGAAGCTGCTCCTCCAGTATGAATTCTGCCTGAAAGTGTTCCAGGTTAATGTGGAAGCACAGGTAAGTTTCTCTTCCTGTAACTTGTGTGGCTGAACATTGATCTGATTGCACTGCTTTACTTCAAATGTCTCCTATACTTTTACACTTTTACACCAGTTTCCTTTGTGTCTTGTCCATTATGTCACACACACCGTGTAGCCACGCCCACTCTGCTGTTGTATTTTTACAAGATGCTCGGAGAGAGGCTGAGCTGAATATATATATTTTTCTATCCTCCAGTGTTTAGAGACGTCTGTAGTGATGCAGAGCTGACTGCCTGGTGCCTCGGTGCAGCTCGATGCCACTGTCAGGTGTGGTCACAGGTGGATCAGACTTGAAACTTGGTGTTTGTGTTTTTTTTTGAAAAAGTGAACACATTCAAATTTTTAATTTTCTTCTCTCACGTTAATATAATGAAAATCACTTAACATTAAAAACAACAGTGATTCTGGTCACAACAGTGTTGATCTGAAGCACTGAGTAGCAAAATGTGGCAAACGAAGTAAACCTCGAACTTTCAGGCTTTTTCATTCATTATTTTGGCAAACGATTTGGTTTACAATCACCAGGACATTCCAGTGCAGTTAATGTGAATTTCAGTTTTCAGATTTCATGGTCTTGTTAGCCAGAGCTACGGGAATCCTTTGTTAACTCATCAGGTTGGGTGGTCGATTAAAACCTCTCGTGCTAATGTTGTTTCCAGACTCCTGGCCTTAAGACTCTCTTGACAACATACTATTTTTTAAAGTACCTTAAAAATACACTTTCTGATTTTGTTTTACTGCCCCACTGTTAATGTTATAAAACTGGGAACTGTGCTGAGCTTCTAAGCATCAACAACAACCTGGGAGAAATTAAATATATCTTTAAGATCGTTCTTGTTGCTGTATTTTTGTAATTGACCATGTTTCTCTTTTATAATGTTCAATAACTCAGGTTATAACTGAGAGGAAATACTTGAATATTTTTTATTGTAACTCTGCTGGATCTAATGTTGACAGATCTTTTTCTGTCTTTGTTCTTTTTCTTACCTGTTGAATTTATTCCTGTTGTTATTCTGATAATTAAAAATTTGATTCAGATTTTTTTTAATATCACAGCTGCAGTATTGTTGCATGGCCTAATTTATTTTTCAGTGTCATTAGACATTTTACAGAGGTTCACTGAGGGGGTTGAAAACATGCTCATCACTTTAGTCTCTTTCAGGTTAATTACAAACGGCATTGACAGTTTCTGAATGACGTTTCGTAAACACCATGATAATGTCGTCAGTCTCAACAATGTTATTGTTAACTTTGAATTCATAAACGTATCGAACTGTACAGGATCTGCTCTAATTCTGTTTTGTTCTGTTGTTAATTTTCAGATGTTGCCTATAATAAATGTTTTTGTAATAAAAACAAATATTTAAATAAATAATAAAGATGAGATTGAAAGTTCATTTTTGACCTTGGCAATGTCATGATGAGGTCTTTTAGTAGCTGTTCTGGAGCTTTCGATTGTATAACACATGAACTTCATCAGCAGAGGGAGTTTGGTAACTTGTTGAGGAATTGAAGATGTTCAAATGCTGAAATTGTTGATGTTTTGTCGACTGCTGCTGCTGGCAAACTCCACATGTGATGAAGCTCATGTGATGTGATTGAAAGCCCCAGAACAGCTACTTTTAGACTTTGTGCTGAGATTGTTTTGCCAATAAACTGTTGTAACTGGATCAGTAATCTAAACTACACAGCTTTAGTTTTTATACCCAGGTACATTGTCTCTCTTCATTCAGACGTTTCTGAAATAATCCAGCCTCTTTCCATCATCTGCAGTCTTTTATTCCACTTTACAAAACCTCTTGCCACACATAAAACTGAAATATCAAACATCACAGATGTGACAAGTGGAGTTACACATTATCACCAGAACACAAAGACAAATAGGGCTTTTTAAAGACCGATTGTACAAGGAAGATAAATGTATTTACACAAGTATACACAAAATCATACACAGAAAATACACAATATTTGACATATTTACAACAGTCACACAAAGTATAATTTTCACAGACAGCAACAGCACAACACAGAGAGCATTCTCAAACATTAGACTTTCATAGTGAACAAACAGGAACAGTGTTTTTCTGGAATGAAATGAGCTTTTTCAGACTGTAACGCTGCAGCCTGTAGAGGAGAACTCCAGTGTGTGTGTATATCAAAACTACTACAGTAAAATGCATTAGTCTTCATTACATTCACTTTGTTTTAACTTAGTCTTCAAAGCTGTTGGATCCACATATACTCTCATTCTGTATTAGTTCAAAAGGAAAAATGTATTTAAATATACAGGATCTCGTTAAAAATTGGTGAAAATATAGAATTTTAAACGAGATTATTTCTTTGATTAATCCTTCGCATGGTCTATCAACATATTCTGATTGGCAGTTGAACAAGAAACTTCTGACTGTACATAATATCAAGTAACAGCTAACAACCATGCAAGTATTTGGATCAGAATGGGTGTCAACGAGGCGTTTACAATGTACAATTGTCTTTCTTTAAAAGCAACTATCAACATCAACACTTTACAGTAGCTGTGAAACGTTACAGGCACGTCGACCGGCTCATCAGCCGGTCTTATCGGTGCCAATGATAAAAGTTTTTCCCTTTACTCAAGTCCAAACATTGACCAAAACTAGATGAAGTCCCATGAAACATGCTGTTGGTATTTATGGTCCCCAGAGGATGAATCCTAATTATCTTGATGACATCATGATCATCCCACTAGCACCACTGTCAGAAAACCAAAATTTCAGAAAATTAAGTTGAAAGGGCAGTTTGTTGGTTCATTACACAACTTTTCCTTCCAGTGTATATTCATTGTCACCAGAGGATGAGTCTTTCTCTAATGCCGCCATCACCATGAAACGTCCAAACGTACACAGGAAGTAATGTGATCTAAAGGCCTGTTGGCCATGTAATTTAGCCTTTAGTCTGGCTCCTCCCAGTGAATAAGACAATATAACTAATGAGCAGATATTCATTGTCCCTGGAGGATGAATCTTTATTGTGAAACCTCAAATATTACATTAGCCCAAGATTTGCATGTGTACGCATGAAATAACAAAATCCGTCAGACAGTTTTAGATGAAATATTCCTGCTTCACAGAGGATGAACCCTTTTATTTTGTTGTCATGCAATGTATCCTCTAGCACATCGCTCCGGCCAAATTATCAGTTCTGTATTCAACCAACGACTAGACTGCTGTCAAACATGCTATGGACTCTAATTGTCCCCAGAGGATGAACTGCGTTGATACTGGTAATCAATGGCTCTTTCCTCTTAAGGCATCTTCAGCCCCAAATTTCCATGTTGAATCTAGTGAACACCTTCTGGTTCCCCAGATGATGCATTCAGTTTTTTGTTGATTATACAATGTGTCCTCTAGTGTCTCCCTCAGGTCAAGTTATCAGTTTTGTACCCAACGTAACTAATGTATGCCGTTAAACTTACTGTCAATATTTGTGTAATCTCCAGAGGATGAATACTGCTGATTTCAATGATTCTATTAACATACAGTGCAATCTTTACACCAAAATTCAAAATTGCAATTTCAAATATGAATTGTAATGAGTCACTGAACAAGTTGGAGATGTGGGCTGTGATTCAGAGGCCTGGATCCAAGCTAATGACCTGTCTTCCTGACCCTCTTTGGCCTGTTCTGTTGTGCCAACCTGAAGTCCAGTTTTATATATTCGGCCACCAAAGCAGCAAGACTGCAAGGTATCAGCTGACTTGTCAGCATGTTCATTTCATAGGTTACACTGACAACTGATTTATTCGCTCCCATAAAAGAAAGTTTTTGTCAGTTTGATGCATCGTGTCAAGACATGGACAACAGCAGCTTCTGTGAGCTGCTCATGGGGAGTGGATGCCGTGTTCATGTCGTATCGTTCACACTGTGATTGCGAGCAAGCAAGGTCCAATTTCTGACAGCTACAATATCTCACACTTCATGAAAAGAGCGACAGAAGTGTCGACCGACCAGTGATAAAATGGCTGTTGCATCCAAAATTTCATCAAATTCATTTGATTCAGCAAATTAAAATGGAGCTCTGTACCATTTCTTGGTATCTGGTTTCCCTCATTAACAAACTGCTACAAATATTTTAAATTTAAAAAAAGACAGTCCCGACTTTGAAGAGACATTTATGTTTTTTGTTAGTTTTTTTTTGTTGGCATATTTTTGTTGTCTTTATTAGACAGGACAGTAGAGAGTGACAGGAAAGGGGCAATGACACGTAGGAAAGAGTCGGGCTGGTCGGGTGTCGAACCATATCTCGCTTTGTAGAAGACTGACCATCTTGGAATAACTGCATATCCTCAAAGTTGGAAAAATGTGAGGTTCACCTGTTCTTCACCTTCTGCCGGCACCGCAGGAGTGTAGCATTAGTCTTGGTGATACTACTGGCACTAGATTTTTTACGGCAGTAGGAACACTACAATGATTTTGCAGTTGCAATTAGACTGGCCACTAAAAGCACCATTTAATGTAAGATTAAGTATCAAAGAGGTGATGGTTACCACTTTAAAGGTCAATAAACCAAAAAAGTAACTGGAAACCGTTGCTGTGTGAGGTTGCTCAAATGGATGGATGGATGAGCAGACGGATGGATGAGAGCTTAGGGAACAGAGAGCGGGTGGATGGGTAACACTGAGGCTACAGGAGGAATGAGAGACGGATGAGATGGATGATAGCATGAAGCTCAAACTAATCGTCCGACTCCAGGACTAAATCACTTTTGCCCTCAGACTCTAGCGTCTGCTCAGTGGAAGTGGCTGAATGCTTTTTCAGCCTGACACTTATTCATTCTCCTCCCGGTCAGTCCGTATCAATACACTGCCCACTATTAGCTCACTTTCAAGGTGATTTTGTAGAGTTGTGTGTGTGTGTGTGTGTGTGTGTGTGTGTGACTCTTGAAACTGGAACAAAAAATGTCTGCAATACACAAAATGACCAAAAGAACTACCACCAAAACCAGCCCTGAACGTGCTCAGTTTCCAGGTTGTCTGTGTTGTAAGAAGCATCAATAGCGTTTCACTCCTCATATTTAGCTCAAATCTAAATGTTTACTTCTCTCAGATAGTTTTCCTGACCCCCCGACCTTTCCAACATGGAGACAGGTGACTCCTCCTCTTTGGCGTGGTGTGATAAAGACAGTACAGTAGCGAGGTTCAAGCCCAGATTTATCTGAATTATAATCCAGCATGTTATGGTGGATTCTAGTACAGTAGGTTTAAGACCAGTGTGAATGATCCACATCACCAAAATCCTCTACATTTGTACTTGTCCACCTCAGAATTTACTGGGACTGAAATCAAAATGTTTGCAATTCCATAAGACCAGAAATATCTTTTTTACTCTGGGACGATTACCTGAACGGCTGCTGCGACATCATTAGTACCAGTTGTCTGTCAGTCTAATGCTGTTTCAGCTCCACTCGGAGACAAACGTTGCAGATATGTGGATTTAAATGTCTTCAAAAGTTTGATCATCCCATATATACCCTTCCTATATTGACACTGACAAATCAGCAGGTTTAAAGGTCTGTCGGTGTTTTGTAAGCACATGATCTGATCCTCCCTCTTTCTGTGATCTCTCTCAGGCAACAACCAGCAGTATGTACAAATGGATCTTTTTAGAGAGGTATTATTCCTTCCTTTCATCCTTAAAAGATGTTTGCAGTGATTGTTTGTTAAGAAATAAAGTTCAGCATCTAAAACTCTTAATAAAATGTCGTTTACGAGCAGCCGTGGTGCAGGTCTCTCTGTCTGACCTTTAGTGGGAGGTCAGAGGTGACGGTGAGAATCTGGTAGATGATCGTGTGGTTAAGGTGGAGATGAAGATACAGACATCAGTCATCCATGTGTCCCTGTCGGACCATCACATCAGGTGCTCCATACTAACAGTCAGGGTTAGGGTTATTACTAATATACCAATTTATTGAGATTTGCATTATTATTGTTGTGTATATGTGTCAGGGAAGTTAGAAAATAAGTAATAGCCCTCGTGCTGTAAAGTAAATGGGAATGTGTTCCTTTATCTGGCAGTTTCCTGAATGTACATGGAATACTAAAAATCAGGCAGTGTTTTATTATTATTGTTTAAATCGCATCTACTGCACAACTGAAACTAGTTGCTCCTGAAATAGTTGCATAAATACAAACCTTGCTGCATTATTTAAAACTGATGTTTCGTTTTAAAAGTTTAGGACTGCAGAGGTTATACAGAAAACAAAACACATTGTTTATAACCGGTACCAGGACTCAGGTGCTGCAGCATCCATTCACTACCTACACTGTCCTTTCGTCCTCACACTTGTCGTTAACCACATCAGCTTCTGCTGTTCTCACTGCTGTGCTTCAAAAGGACGCCTGCTGGTCCTGCTGGTCACGGTTCATGTAGATTTGTTAGCAGCATATTACCCAGAACTCATTTCATGGACAAATGTGGAGATTCAAGCGTAAGTGAAACGCTCTTTTAACTTTGTTACTGAGCTGCAGCAATAGGTTTGTAAAAGATTTGCAACTATTGTAATCTGGCTATGAGCTAGTTAGTGAGTCTGGTGAACAGATGTTGGTATTTTAAATCAGTTATCTATCTATTGATAATCAGTCATTTTATAAACAGAAGTCTTACTGCTCTGTTGCATATTTGTGATGACAGGAAAACTGTCTGGGTCTGGGCTCCACCTCCTGACCAGTTTAACCTCTTATTCTGAAATTGTCTCAGTATTTGTTGAGAACCCCATGAAACCTCGAGGAGCGGAGCACCATACTCCCCTTTCCTGAGGAGGACTTGGTTCGCATGTTCCCTTGTTAGCATGGAGCTCTGGCATCGGCGCGCGACGACCAACACATGGATGAATTCTCTGTCTTCATTTCTTGTGGCTTAATGGTGAACACAACAATCTACCAAAAACTCTTTCTGCTTTATTTTTTAACAGGAAGCTGCATTGTGAATAGATCCCTCACCGGAGCAGCTCACCCAGAGAGAATGAGAATGTGCCTGAGCCGTTCCGTGTCCTGTTGGAGTCCAGTCCAGTCCAGTCCAGTCCAGGATCAGTCGCTGGGGTCCTGGCAGCGGGAGCAGTGGCTCATGTCTTCGGAGTAGAGCTCGACCTGGATGGTGATGGTGTAGAAGCCGAACTTGGTGTGGAGCAGATCGGTGGCCTCCTGCAGCACAGCCTGAGGGTCGGCTCCGTCCTCTGAGGCGACAGAGAAAACAGAGAACACAGTGGGTCTGTTGTACTCTGTTGTTCTGTTATTGTTCTTCCCTCCTGAGCTCATGCACACTTGAGACATGAAAAGAGCTCAGTTTAGAAATATCTGAAATCTGTAGATGCTGATCTCTCTTCGGAGTCACATGGTAACATCACCCAAACTCACATTTTTATTTCATGATGCTTGCTTGCATGTCTTTGACATTTATGTGAAAGTCATTAGGTAGAAGCTGAAATATGTAACATCTCTTTTAATAATCATTTCATTCTTATATCGATGTACACTGTATGTTCTCGGGGACAAAGGTCGAACTTATCAAACTGATTTTATCAGCAGTACGTGACACACTGGCCTCCGTGTGTCCCTGTCAGTCAGTGTTACTTTAGTCTGCCCACATCAAGGTCACTTCCGTGTTCAAATGTGAGCTAAAATGATTCCTAACTAAGAACCTTGCAGCTGAACAGTTGAACTTCTGTACTTAAATGTTTTTTCTCTCACAAATCACCAAATTCATACTCCAGATTTAACCCTGCTGTCAGTGATCCGCAGCGTTATCCACAGTATTACACTAATTACTCGTTCACTGCAGTTGATTTGTCTCCATGACAGACTTTAGTTTTCCCAGAACATCTGTCCTCTGTAGTTTTCTACTTTGTACTCAGCTCTCCACTCTGATTTGTGCTTAATGTTCGCTGTCTCAGTCGATTTAGAGAGAGGGAACTTTGCTCTACTCTGCCTTCATGTTTCATCTCCATTTTCTGCTCTGGGTTATTGTACTTTTTATCAGTTCGATGCTCATAGTGAACCGTCTCCACTCTGCTGACCTGTGCTCCACTAAACGCTTTGCAGTGGAAGCAGATCACAGTGTTATATTACCTACCTATGGCCAGGTGAACAGAGACCAGCGCCTGGCCCAGAGTCAGAGCCCAGAGGTGCAGACTGTGCATGGACTTGACAGCTTTCACAGACAGCAGCACCTCCTTCACCGAGTTAAACTCTATTCCTTTAGGAGACCCTGAAAAACAGGACAAGGCAGGTTTATTAGTATGGCACATTATATACACACAGGCCATTCATGTAACAGAAAGAAAAGGAACATAATAAATAGAAGTAAAAAGCTTAAAAAGAAAACAGTATAAAAACAGAAATGATCTATCTCATTAAAGTGCAGTAGAGCCACAGATGAACACAGCAGGTCCTACAGTTTGTAAATGCCTCTCTAACTGCCACAGTGAGTGTGACTTTATATTTCTGAAGATTAAAAAAGTAAATATTTTTTTTTACAAAGAAAAAGTTTAATTATGGACAAATATTCAGATCACTTCTGCTGTGATGTTTTATTTAAATAGTTAAATGCCCAATCGTCACATTTGGATAAATTCATCAGCATTAATGCCACTGCAAAGCCGTGGCTGAAGTATCCGCAGGAAAATGACATAAAATGAGTACTGCAGGCATCAAGCTGCTCACTAACGTCGTGGGGCTCGTTCTGCTGTTACTGAATGTTTTAAAGATGCCTCAGGTGTCACTTCGGGGAGGGGGGGGGGGCATTTTGAGTGAATTCGTTCGTGTGCAAAGAGAATTTTCAAATGTCCGAAAAATCTTAGGACATCCGCGGGATGTGACCATCTGTGCTCTTGTGCTTTGTTCTGCGTGTACTTAGAGGCTGAAACAGCCGACTGAGCTGGAGCCGGCGTGGCGTTAACAACAGCACGAGTTTATTCCATGTTGGGTGAGTGTTGCTACCCAACCATCAACTTTACGCTGAGGGGATGTTCTCTGCAGCCCTGAGCATCATGTGACGCTGACCTTGTCAGATCAGGTCATAACTCGACAGCTTGATCACAGCTGCAGCCGAGGAAAACAACTGTGTGAGGTCAGAGTTACGTTTCAGCTCATGTGGCATCTTCAGTGAAGTTCAACATTTTGGGTGATGCATTTATTTGCCTTCTTGCAGAGATTTAAATGAGAAGATCTTTATGAAGCTACACCCAGCAGCTGGTTAGCTTAGCTTAGCACAAAGATTGGAAACAGGTAGCTGGCGCCTTTAAAGCTCTAACACACTGTATCTGATTGTTGTAGTTGGTTTAATGCAGAGTGATGTGTGCCAGAGTAGAGTTTTATATGTAATGTTCTCATTTTATTCTCTGCAAGAAAGTAAATAAGTGTGTGTCTCTTTAACATGACTGTGACTATTCCTTTAAGAAGAGAGCTGGAGATGGGTGCGATTAGCTTAGCTTAGCATGAAGACTGGAAGCATGGGGAAACAGCTAATCAGGCTCTGTCTCCAGTTCAAAAATATGACTACCAACACCTTTAAAACCACAAGTTGTGGTTTTTATATTTCTGTTAAAAAAGATACAACATGTTAATCAGTGAGTTTTAAAGATGTTCAGCCTTTATGCTAAGCTAAACTCATCTCCTGGCTTCAGCCTCATATAAGGTAATACCTGTTACGCTTCATAAAACCTTTCGTCAAATGTCTGTAATTTGTTTTTTCAAATTCAGATAATCTCTCGACAGTTTACATTAATTTTATTGTATTTATGGTCAGTAGATTTTGTGGTGGTAAAATAGTAGCTTCCGACTTTCGCATTTTGTAATTTCAATTATGGCATCTCCATCAGGTCCTTCAGTATGTTTTTGCCCGAACTTTGTGCATAAATCATTTTCTCCGTCAGTATCACTTTAAATATAGCAAATATTTCTGAGCATAAAAAAAACAGTTGATCCTTTGGTCCGGTACCTTCCATGAGTATCCTGAAGACATCTCTGAGGATGGTGACGGTGGTGCAGAGGACAAAGACAGAAAACAGGAACGTACAGATGGGGTCTGCAACTTTGTACTCAGGCTGAAAGAGAGAAAACGAGATTATGGAGCCTTTACAGCAACATCAGATGGTGTTTTCCACAGTCATGGGGCATTAAAACGCTCGGGGCAGGAAAAAAAGGAACATCTTGCATGATGACAGGAATATTTAACCCTGTCATCCATAATATACAAGACTCAGGATTCATGAAAGCATTCATGACTTCCTCTGCAAATTCTGAACACTAATAATATGACACTTGTGACTGACATGATACTTCTGTTAATATACAGAGACTATTTTCATTCTGAACATTTAATAAGTAAAAGCTCCTGATTACACAGGTTATAATAAGAATGAATGAATGAAGAATTTATGCTGGGAATATAAGTTAAAAAGCATCACACGCAGTGACTGGATCATATTGTAGGTTTTTTTTTAAAGGGCCAAACTGACATTTCGGTCTCACCCTAACATGAATGTGATCTATATCTGACCCGAAAGTAGATGATGATGGCCGCCACCATGACGCCAACACTCTGCAGGAGGTCTCCGACCACGTGGATGAAGGCGGCGCGGACGCTCGTGTTGCCATGGCCACTGAGGAGCGTGTGGCCGTGGCCGTGGGTGACGGGACTCTGACCGTCCTCGTCAATGTGGTGGTAACCGCTGCCGTGAGCGTGGAGGGTGGTGGAGTGATGGAGGATGTAGGCCATGCTGCAGAGAGACAGAGGTACTTCACTGTAGAGCTGCATCAACTACTGGATTAATTAACTGATCAGTGGATAGACAGAAAATTAATTAACTATTTTTGAATTGATTAGAGGCGGCTGTGGGTGTGGAGCAATTGATCTCCCATTTAAATGTCTTGGAACTGTTTTTCTGAGCGTGTGGATCAAATTTATAAAAAACAGATCAAAGCTTTGCAGTTTGAACGTGGTCTCTGCCTCAGTGTTGTGTCCTGGTTCAATCACCTGACTCTCAAAAACGAGGCCAGGAACTGTTTCCAGGAATCGGGTCCATCGCTCAATTTCAGAAAAATTCTTCAAGGTGTTGAACATAGTTTAAAGTACAAGTTTTATAGCAACGTGCTTTTAAAACAAGACCACTACAAGATCTAATGTACTCTATTACACCCATTAATGCCCATTATGCTCAGAAGCACTCACATAATATTTACGATGACAGCACACCCGGAGGTGACTAACATTACATGGCCATCAATCTCATAGTCGTTGCGTACGATCCTCTCGATGGCTAAATAGACCAGAACCCCCGTAACGATCCAGATGGACATGACGGAGATGAGTGCCCCGAGGATCTCTGTGGACAGAGGAGGAGAGAGGCGGGAATCTCAACCACTTTAATACAGGAGAACAAGACAGCGCACTGCTGCATGAACGCTGCAGCAGGACGTGAAGGTAAAGTGACTGATCATGTTCCATGAAGCACAGCTTCAGCATCTCACTGACGTTAGATAAAGACATTAAGTACAAAGACTTATAATAGAGACCCAGAAGTTAGACACATGTAGCATAGGTGTAAGAGTGTGTTAACCCTCACTCACAGCCTTGAACGCAGCTCATTTTAACAATATGATTGACTCGTCACTATACGTGTGCTTTACAAATGCAGGAAGTTCACAAATATCACCACAAGTCGTGATTTGTCTTTGCCAAACCAGGGTTGAGTGATGCAGATGAGATAGTTGACTGTGGTCTGAGATAACACAGGCTCTAAAATCTTTGCATATCAGTAAATAAACGTACTGCATTTTTCCACACAGTCATTCATCCATCCTTTAAAGGAGCTATTTGTAAGTTCTGCTGTCACTACATAGCTAGCATTAGCATTAACAGCCGTTTACTTACCAGTCTAGCAGAAATGTTGCAAGTTCAGCATCTAACTTTATTCCTAGACTCACTGAGAGCTGTCTCCAGTGGTGACGCCAATGTGAACTCTTGTCTCCATCATTTCTTCTGCTGAAGTTAGCACGCTAACCAGCTAACCCCTGCCCATCTCATCACTTTCCAATACCGACTCACCGTAGCATCCAGTCTGCCCTAAAGAAGTAGCTTTGCTCAGAGGACATATTATAACCTCTTGTCTTGTAAAGGCAACAATGGTCACAGCAGCACGTTCAGAGACAGAGGAAACTTTAAAACATCTGTGCACGGAGGTGTCTGATCTCTGGTTCTGACCTGATCTGTGCCAACCAAAGTTCATGGTTTTGGTGGGTGGTCTTGACGAGATCCACAGTGAGAACAGGCTCACCATCATACTGCCAAAGTCTGTCAGGAGGTGGGCGGCATCAGTCATGATGGCCAGGCTGTGGGCCAGGTAGCCCCCTGTAGAAAACCAGACAATAACTGATTCATTCGTCTGCAGTGGCAACAGGGGACTAGTGCTGGAAGAACATGTTTATTAATTATTTATTTAAAGAAAAGTAGTCAACAATTCTGATGATTAGTGAATTGTTAAAGTAATTTATCACCCAAGAATACCAAACATTACCTGGTTCCAAATTCCCAAATGTAAGGAGTTAACATTTTTCTGTGTTTAAAATCATTGTTAAATATATCTTGTCGGGGTTTGGACTGTTGGTTGGATGATTAAAGGTGAAACAAGTCCTTATATATAACAATTAGTTGTAATTGACCACATAAATTCAGCTAATGTTAACTCATTGTATGGTGTATATTTACCACCATAACCTCCAGATAAACAGTCAGTTTAGTGAACTTCTGTCCTGATTTCATTACAGTTGCTGATCTAGTGAGTCTTTAATAGGAAAACTGATTTTAAAAACTTGCTGATAAGGACTTTCACCAACTGTGAAAAATGTTTGAGAAAGCACAAAACGAATGAAATCTCCGATCAAGCAGCCTGTCAAGATTTGGAGCTTGCAGAGACAGAGTTTAACAGAACAAGTTTCAGCACAAGCCTGATGTTTCTTAAATGACCTTTACAAACTGCCAAAGCTGAAATATTGAGGACAGGAAGCTCCAGTGATTGCACGAGTCTCATCACACGATTTCTTCTTGTGTCCTTAAAATATCTGACACTCACAATCCCGTCCTTTGGCTATTCTCAAACAATGTTTTGCTCTAATAAAAGACTCCCTTTGGAGTATAGTGCCAAATCATAATAGACATTATCTCAATGCACTTCATAGGGTAAGGTCGAAACCTTTCTTTATTATAGAGAGAAACCAAATAGTTCCCACAAAGAGCAGCACTTGGAGTTGGGGGGCAAGAACTCGAGCTTCCGTCAGTTTACAGAACGTCCCTCTGTGATACCAGATGTAATCTTTGCTGTGGTAAAACCTCTGACCACCTTTCACTCATCTACCAGGGACAACCATGTTTTCTAAATATCCCACTGCTTCCTCTGACCATCAACTGATTGTCGACACCATTCGCTGCATGTATTCCTCATATAATGTCCTTGTTTGAGGTCATTGAGTTCATTGAGGTCATTGAGGTCAATGACCTGAAAAACTCAAGGACTGAAAGGTTGGTTTCAACTTCAGAGCTTGAAACAGATTTTGGACTCCCATGTTTGGCAAGGTAAACTTGACTTACTGTATCACTGTACCCGCAGTTTTATTTACGTAATACCTCATTTATTAGCTCACATTACATTACAAAACTAATCTAAATACATGGATTCATCATGTAATAGTATGATGCAGATCAACATTAGATGAAGATAGATTTTGTCATAGAAAGTTTTACAGTTTATTGTATTGGCAGTTGTTTTGACCTTTTTTTTTAAATCACAAAACTTCTATTATGAAAATTTGAGCTCTGTGAGAAAGAAATACAGATGTCTGACTTCCTGTCCTCTTTGATTCCTGAGGTTTGAGCTTCTAAACTTTTACCTATAACTTCGCCGATCATGAAGACGAGGCAGACGGCTGAGGCGATGTAGAGTTTCTTCTTGGCCAGCAGCCTGTCCACGCTCTCCTCGCACGCCAAGGCTTTGGCACCGTGGCAGTGGGCGCCAACAGGTCGCTTCAGCTCGATGGCGCCGGCCATGCCTCCGTTCTTATAAGGGAAGTCGGGATACTGCTCTTTGGAGTCTGGAAAGGAGCTGCAGGGACACAAAAGGAGACAGAGAAAGTCCTTCACTTCCATTTGTTCAACTCCTAGAGGCAGTCAAAGGTTGTTTTTTTTGTTTGTTTGTTTTTTTGCAATTGAGGCATTTATGAGCAAATTGAAAATACACATAAAAAGAGGTGGATAGAGATGCACTTATTTTCATTGGTGGATCTTGTTACATTTGGACAGAGCCACTTTACTAGTATTATTAATATTATTACTCCCACAATACATATTAATAAAGATATTAACATTCAATTAATAAGACATTTTCAGATTGTATGAAGGTGTTTCCAATAACAGTACTGTGTTACTGTGGTACCTGGTCACAGTGATTGAATGTTGAACTATGCAACCTGGGAACCTGGGAATTACACATGTAGGATTTTAATCATGTGAACAAAACAAAATGCTGACTTCTCCATTTTCACACATCAACACACACAAGCAGGTTTCCATGTGAGAGCGAGCTGCACTGATGTGGCTAATGAGGTGGAAAAAAACTAATTTGGGCTTACTTGAGATAACCGCACAAACACACACACACACACACACACACACTCACACTTTGTGCCACACACTTCATGTAGGAGATTGCCGGCGTACCATGATTAGCCTTTATCACGCACACACATCTGAGGGGATGTCCACACTGAAAAGAATCAGCCGAGCGGAAAACAGATTCTGTTCAATTATGCCACTGGGACATGAGAGCAAACACACACACACACACACACAGCCTACATACATAAAACAGATACACACTCAAGTGGCCTGAAGCCTTGACAATGTTGTGATTATGCAGATAAAACAGAACAATATTGTCGTCTTTCAAAGATTTGTACAAATACAGACAAACAAACAACGATGAACAAGCACAAAAACACACAGTAACAGATATACACACACAATACGCTGTCGAAATCTGCTGAGGCTTTGCAGCAGTACAACAAATCTATTTAACCAGGGTTCATGACATTTTTAAAACCATATAATCTGTCCCACTGTCTCTACCGGGGGAGATATATCAGTGTTTACTGATAGTTTAATACCTTTCATGCACTTTGTAAGTGACACTAATACTACTCACCAAGTACATTATTTACTCATGAAATCACATTTTTGTGACCATTTCCCAGCAGTATATAACAAAAATTCCTAATATTAGGGTTAGGGTTAGTTAATTCATCATTAAACACAACCTGGATAAGAAACAGGAAATGGATGGCTGAATGGGTTAATCAATTAAAAAAGGAAAAGTAATTTAAGTCCACATATGGATGTTGAAATACTGGGGATTTTCCAGCCATTTTTTGTTAAACTTACATACAAAAACATTTTATTCAAGTTACCTTTGAAGACCTTTTTTGATGAAACAAAAATCAGGACCTGCAGATACCCTGTTACCATATTAATGGCTGTTAGTTTAAAACTCCCATCCAGTCTAAAGGTAGATGTCCATATGTTTGTGATTATAAAGCAGGTCTAGGTTCTATATTAATACTGTGAAAGTATCAAAGCCTCAGTCCACAGAGAAATGCACACAGCCTGTATTCAGACACTGAGCCTTAAAACCAGCCGTCAGGACTTCTGGAACTTTGTGATGTCACAACAGAGCAGTCACCGCCCTTAGCCACGCCCCAAGCCCCGCCCACCTGGACCCACCATCCAACCTTGCAGGATTTGGTTTCTTTTGAGTGTTTACTTGAAATTTGCTATGTTTTTATTGGATCAGTCAGAAAACAGTTATTTCATTTGGAAACAAAGAACTTTTTGCCTCACGGCTCATATTTAATGTCTGTGTCTAACAAAGTAAGAGGTGGTTCGAGCATTTCTGCAGCAATCATCCTCCTGCGCCACCGTAAAAGTGACACTGACTCATCTTGTTATTACCTGTCGCGTTGAGTGCTTGGTTAGCACAATGACGGCACTGAACACATGCTGGCTCTCCTAAATGTTATGAATATTAGATTTCATTTTGAAACAGAGCTCATCTGTTTGTCGATATCCCACAGGGCAGGTCCCAGTGTTTGTTGACACTGTGTCAGCAGTTCAGGGACCTGAGGGAATTCTCAGTGATCTGTGAAATGATACGACGTGAAGAGACCTCAGAGGAGCTGCCCACGAGAGGAAAAAATAACCACCGAGCATTTAATCACAGCTGCAGCCTGCTTCATCAGAGCGCCATCAACTATTATTTGTAGCTGACATAACACTGCCTGCAGTGAGAAAAGATTACTGCAGAGCAGCAATGAGCAATGTTTTGTCTTTGGGGGGATAAGTGTTCCTCCAGTGATGATGATGATCTTAGTGCTATTGTTATTTAGCACTTGGGAGTTTTCGTAGCCTGATATACAGACTGAATTGCCTCTTTGCTGTATTTCACTGAGTGGATAAAGACTGGAAACAGTGGCTCCATCGAGAGGTAACAAACTATTTCTTTGCCTGCAGCAGTAACTTCCTGGAGGCCAGAAATAGTCCAGGAATTCACCCCCATAAAGCCATCACATCGTTGGGCAGGGTCAGTTACTGTGTGTGATTGGCTCCTGCTTTTGTGTTTATTTATTACTGATCACTTTGGGTCAGTAGCACTCGCTGTCATATCTGTTGCTTTTGTTCTGAAGACGGCGTCGCTCTTCTTAATCCTGCCTACAAAGCTCTGATTGGTTCGGTTGTTTTTCCAACCAGGGAAATGTCGAATGTCTTGACAATTATTGGATGTTTGGTCCAGATATTCATGGTGCCCAGAGGATAAATCCCACAGACCTCTCCTGTGCCACCACCATGAGGTTGATGATTGTGGTTTCGAGTAAAATGTCACAACAGCTGTAGGATGGACGGCCAGGAAATCTGGTTTCCACATTGAGTGTTAGAGTTAAAATGAGCAGGTTTAAGTAATTTGAGTCTCTTTGATAAACATTTAACGATCCATCTCTTTGGAATATAAGGAAAAACAATAACCTCTCGTCTGAGTGTATTACTGTACCAGGTGACCCACCAGAGACCAGACCAGTGACCAAAGTCTTTTTGGAGAGTGGCTTGGAGGGATTTTCTGGGGGGACAGTATCTTCTGCCAGACTCCCATCAACCCACAGCCAATAATGCTTCAGTTGCTGCCAGAAATATCACGAGTGCCAGTGAGCAAACGGTCCAGTCAGTGGGCTTTGGTGAATACAGCTGTGTAATAGCATGAAGACGCAGTAATGAATAAGTAAGTAATGATGTGAAAGGGAAAGTGTTGATTCTCTGTACATTATACCAACTATAGCAACTCTTTGGCTGAGAGTTACAAACAGAAATGGTGTTTTCAGTTTTTCTGTAAAATGTAATTAAAGTCGCTGCTTTATTTCCCTCATCATTCTGTGACATTTATACTTTCATCCAACTTTTTATTTGTTTAAGCTGATCAAACTAGAGCTAAAACAGTTTCATAATGAAATTGTTACTTTTCAAGCAGAAATGTTGAACGTTGGCTCCAAGTTAAAAACTGTTCTTTAGAAGAAGAGCTGCACAACATCTGGATCAGTTTATTTCCATTTAGAAATGCAGGCTTGGTGGATTCATAAGAACTCTTTATTAGTTATCCATTAATATTGTAACTGTGTGATTTATTAATATTCATAACAATTAATATTAGTAACTATGAGTTTTGCTGATGTCTTATTGGAAAGTGAGAAACTCTTTGCTCTTGATTAGTGATCAGCTAACAATTATGTTCATTATCAATTCATCTAGCAGTTATTTTCTTTTTTTTCTATAAAATGTTAGAAAATTGTGGAAAATGTTTCAAAGGTGACATAATAAAACAGTCTAAAATCCAAAAATATTCAGTTTACTATCGCATTTAACAAAGAAACACAACAATATCTCAATTTTAAGGAGCTGATATTAAATTCTTTTTATTTTTATCTTGAAAAATGACTGAAACAATTCTGTGATCACCAAAACGGCTGCAGAATAATCTTCTGTTTGATTAATCGACAAGTCGTTTACTAGCTGAGAGACTTGTCACAAGCCTTTACAAAGGGAACTGATCTGAGAGCAGTAAGTTCAAATGTCTTGTCTGAATGTTGGTTCTGCAGATTCTGGAAAACTAAATACAACTCGTAGATTCTACTGTTCTGCTGTATATATTTACATTATAGAAATGTGCATTATACAGCATATTCCTATATTATGTAATGTATTATCCTGCATAATTTTATATGGGTACAGCATGTATTTAGGTGTAAATGTGAACAAGGACCGAGGCGCTTCCTCAGCACTTTGCTCTCAGCTGGAAAAAATGCTAAAGGTGACACAGTAAACACACACACACACACACACACACACACACACGGTGTAAATGGTGCATGAAATCCCAAATGTAGAGCCATATGCACATCTCTCTCTCTCTCTCGCACACGCACACGCACGCATGTACGCGCACACAACCTCGCTGTGAACCCATAATAAACATTTCCTTTATTTCTGGAAGATCATTTTATCACAGTGAACGGGTTTTTTTCCCAGAGGCCTGAATATCTGCAATGACGCTCTGATCATTTCTGTAAATGACCATCTACAGAATCTCCCGCCAGCATCAGAGCTGTCTCTTCCTGCTCATGAAGCCTAAACAATCCCTGTCAGCTGACATGTTGAAGGCACGGCGGGCTGGGGGGCAGCGGTCCTCTCCAGCCGCAGCCCCTGCAGCCTGTGGTCTGGGCTGCAGAGGAGGCCTGCCCACGGCCCCGCTCCGGAGGGCCCTTCCTCCCTCATATTCATCCTCGAAGATGAACCGATGGGTTTGTTCGATATTAAAATCTCCAGTTTTCAGCAGCAGGTGTTGAAAACAAACGTGTTTCTGCAGCAGCAGGTTTTCTGTTGAGCAAAGCTGAAGGATCAAATGATGAGATGCTCCAGCTGAGAAAACCTGATTTTTATTTTATTTTATTTTATTTGCAGTATTTACATACGCAAGATCACAATTTAATTATTGATTTATATTTGATATAAATACTAACTGGATTACACTTGATACGGTTGTTTTATTCTGTTCAGTTTTCTTCAGGATTTCATCCTGCGTGTCCAGATTAAATCCTGTATTTAGTGTTTATTCTTGAAAACCTTTCAGATGTATATGTGTCAGAAGAATCAGGCTTTAAGCTGATTTCTGTCATTTCCCTGCGCAACAAGGCTCATCAACACTGTTTTAAATGTTATTTTCACATTTTTTATTTGTATTATAAGTAGAGGAACTTTTTTTTTTTTTTTACTGCCTGTTTTTTGTTTTTTGTTTTTTTCTAAATGTCTTGGTCAAATATTTTCTACAGAGAGATCCGCTGATGTTTCCTGGTGGCAGCCTGTGTCCGTGCGGGCGTGAACTCGGGGGTTTCCGCCTCTCTCCGGCCCGGGCCGGGAGCCGCTGCTCCGCGCTCCCTAATGACAGATGATGAGTTTTTAGCGCCGCTCAGTGAACTGGCCCCGGGGCCATTTGTCACAGGCTGTCCAGAAACAAGCCGAGCATGGAAATGAATTTGTTCATTCACATAAAACAGCCCGCAGCCTGCTCAACATGCACCACAGTAACAACCGCCCCCCCCGCGGCTTCAGCACAGCCTGGACCTGCAGCTCCTCCTGCACACCTGCACACATGTTCCTCCACACTGCACACAGCTGACCCCCCCCCCCCCCATGCTCCTTACTGCTCACTTCCTTCAACTTGACATGAAAAAGTTTTTCTCTTTGTTTTTTTTTTCATTTTTAAAGGTTTTTTTTTTTGGTTTGTTTTTTTTTCATTTTTAAAGGTTCTTTTTAAATCAGACGCATTTGCCAGATTCATCATCTGCTCCCTCAGGTAACTGAGCGTCAGACCCCCCATGCAGTGCCTCCCTGCAGCCGCAGCCATGTCTCCCACCTCTGTAGCTTCAGTGAATACATCTTCGCGTTCCTCTCGTGTATCAGGTGAGATCTCTCCGAGGTCGCGGCGGTGTTATCCATTCCTCCGGCTGACTCCTCCGGCTGACTCCTCCGGCCGCTCGTCTCCAGCGTCCAGCCTGGGGGGGTGGAGGTGTTGGTGAGGGTCGGCGGGTCCGGTCCGGTCCTGTCCCTGAGCAGAGGCTCTTCAGAGCAGACCAATAAAGTCCGTCATCGCGGCGCTGAGAGGCGGGAGGAGGGACCGCGGTGTTTCTGAGGGAGGCTTCTTGAGTGTGGTTGGAGGTGCAGCTCCACCATGGAGCTGCAGCAGCAGTGATGTGCTCCACACTGCAGCTGCTGTCAGAGACACGACTGACACCCATCCACCCCCCCACAGGACTGAGCGTGACCCGTCCGCCGGCGGGTCCTGCTGGGACAGGCGTCAGGAGGGAGGAAATCCACTTTCTGAGGTTTAGAATATATTCCAGCCAGGATTTAAACCATGCTTTTAAAACATTTCCTCAAACATTAAAAAATATAAAAAAATATCAAGGTGTTTCATTTCACTGCACAATCTGACCTTAAATGTGCAGGTTTGTGTCTAAAACCTCTGGTTCTGGTTTTTACTTCGACCGTTCAGAGCCTGAATGTCACATGAACTCATACCTGCTTCTTTTATTTCGATATGAAAAGCTCTTCAGATTCATGCCGAAACGAAACGAAAGGCCATAAACGGCCAAAGTTATTACAGATGTATACAGACAAAAAAAGATTTAGGACATTATAAGAAAATAAATAACCTTAAAAGATAACCGTAAGATATAATCTTAAACTGAATTTCAGTCTCATTTTGTCCGTCTGCTAAGAAAAACATCCAGTATTTACATGGTGCCATGTTTAAAAGTAGGCCTAAAATGAGTGAAAATATATACATTTAAAACAATAAATGCCATTTTGCAGCAGTATAAAAAAAATATAAAAAACATGAATTAATTAAAAGATACACCCACATTTAAAGTAATGTATTAGCCTACATCTGAAAAGATATTGTACATACATTTGTCATGTTAACAGATGAACATAGTCCGATAACAGTGGCGTAAAATGAAGCTTTATTTAATTTGGTGGCTATAATTTGGATGGATGGAAGTAATAATCATCTGAAATCCACATATTGTTGATTAAGTTTATAAAAGGATTTGTATGATTAGCTGTTTTGTGAGGGTTTGCTCTGAATGTTTTATCAGATGCGCTGATAATCACTCATGATTACCGCGCTAATGCTGCGTTCAGGTCCAGTGGGACAAACGGGGATGGTTTCCATTTTTATCAGTTTTCTTAGTTTCATACACTGTCCCTTATGAATTTAAGCTTCACATTTAATAAAGACACATTTTCACCCACAAGCATAAAAAAACATTTGCACATGATATGGAATAAACTCGCCTCTGTACGTCTGGTGTCCCTGGGCTGTTGCCCGGTTGGTAATCCGTCCTTGACCACAAGCAAAGCGCGTGTTTTCCTGATCACTTAAATGCAGCATCAGTTTTACGTTTCTGACGTCATCACGCAGCCGGTGTTTGGTTTCCGCGCCGCGCCGAGTCGACATGGAAACAACAGGCAGCGGCGGTAAATTAGACGAGCAGCTGCCGGGTGAGGGCATGGAAGAGGACCGGGCTATGCTCAGATCCGACAGGTACACACATCTGGCGTGAATCTCCGGAATCAGGCCGCTGCGGGGCAAACGGCTCGGGGAAGCGAGCTAACGCCGCTAGCGGGCTAGCTCCCGCACGCAGGGTGTCAGCATGGCTGCGGTGAACAAAAGACTAACAGCCGATGAAAATACAAACAGCGCTGAAACATCAACTGGGTTTAAGGCCGAATCATAAAGTACATGTCAGAGGTTTTGTTCGCAGTGTTTTCCCCGGCTGTAGTGATGTTAACACTAGCCACCTGCCCCTGTCTGCAACAACAATGCTCTATTATCAGAACCTCCCTCAAGACCTCATTGAAATCTAAATGTTTTATGCATTTTCTTTTGTTGGTGAACGTGTATACTTGACAAAACGTGATCTGACAGCACCTCAACGTGGCCTGGTCCATTCGGCATAATTAACAACCAACTCTAAACCATATTAACTGTCAGAAGGGTGATTTAAAACATAGCTCTGATGAAGAGGGGCAGTAATAACAAACGATCTATCTACCTAGTTTTGATAGAAAACTGAATGCAGTGCTTCCTGCACATCACAGCGCCAGCTAACGTTAGTTTGTGGCAACACTGCACTGGGGATGTGCAGGGGGATCAGGTGTCTAACCAACCAAGCTGTGTGAATCAGGATACCAAGAGCACATCAAGCGATGATCTTATCTATTATAGATCTTGAGCCTGCTTCAAACTGGGAGCTGGAGCAGATCTCAGGTTTTCTAGGAGGTTATCTCAGATACGTGGAGCATAAAAACTGAATGCTTCCGCTCTTTTAACTCAGGAGTGAGCAGACCTGTCCCAGACCACCTGACAGGTCTGGATTGTTCATAATGTAGCAGAGGGTCAGGAAAGTATTGTGGCCTTAAACCATTCAGTGCTTGGGCTCTGTGAGACTGTGATTTTCTGATACTTTATAGACATTATCATTATCAATCTACAAAATAATCTGCAGATGAAAATAATCATTTATTTCACCACCAACCGGCCTGAGCTACTGCACCCAATCTACCATGCAGCCCATTTACAGTTTGAACAATCAGAACTTGGACATTTAAACCAGCTTATAAGAATTATGTCATGATTAAAGTCATGTAAAATGACGCACATCTTCACCAGTAGACCTTTTAATAATTTGAACATTTAAGATGTCGGTAATCGAGGCAGCATTGAATTGCAGATTTAAAAACTGAATTTCATTTTACATCCCCTTTGTGCCTGACAACCAGGGAACTGAGGGCCATTTCAGAAAGTTGGCATGTAGTCACTAAATGTCCCAGCCAAGTGATGACAGCCTTACTCATGTGAATGGAGACCCCACCCTGTGCCATGCTGCGTCCAGGGCAGCGGTGTGATTTCCTGGGGAGAGTCGGCAAGTTTCCCCTTCCTCCCCCTCACCCACACCGACAGCAGAGAGACTTCACTGTGGAGAGAGAGAGTGCAGAGGGAGACGCTGGAGCACACAGGCTCCCTCTCATCTCTCTGCAGGACAGAAGAACATCTGCAAGTCCTCACAAGTCAAAGAAAGGCTTCGAAATGCTCACATTTGGGCCAGTTTTTAAAATGTTGGTGCCATTTTCCTCCCACTCGTAGCTTCATAACTGTGATCAGCTGTGTTTGGAAAGAAAAAGGCTGATTTTGACAGCATCATTTCTGTAACACCTGCCTTACATTTAGCTTTGAGGAACCTTCAGATACGTTCAAATGACTGAACTGCCCGTATTGGAGCAGCAGCAGCAGCAGGGGGTCGACTATGAGCTAACAAGGCATCTCTGATGGCAACCAACTCACAATAAAATCAAAATTCAAGTGAACATGCTGAAGACAAGTCACGCAGACTAAATCAGATCATGTGCTGCCTCTGTTCACACACACACACACATACACACACACACACACACACGCACACACACACACACACACACACACACACACACACACAGAGGTACACACACCTAATTGAAGCACAGTAAACAAAGACCAGTGAGGTGAGTCTGCTGCTTCTGGCTTTCACGTCTGTTGTGTTTATCTTCAGCGGGAG
Source organism: Trachinotus anak (assembly GCF_046630095.1). NCBI lineage: Eukaryota > Metazoa > Chordata > Actinopteri > Carangiformes > Carangidae > Trachinotus > Trachinotus anak. The sequence continues at coordinate 7,010,260 of NW_027273882.1, read as the reverse complement.
CGGAGATGATTCCTTGGATGGCCTCTCAAACCGCGTCTCCCGCTGCCCTTTGACCCCGTCTTTATCGCCACGGAAACGGACCACGAGCCAGTCGAAGACGGAGCCCCCGCTGCTGAGGACCAACAAGCGGACCATCTACATCGCCGGCAGACCGCCGTGGTACAACGTCACCGGGACCACCTTCAAGGAGGCCTTTGTCATAGGTGAGAGAACAAGACTTCAGTCGTCTTCTGTTTATTCACAACCGCTGTGATTAACGCTCAGTGTTCTGCCGACAAGATCTTCTCACGTCTGAAATGAAAGTTACCAAATCAATGTGACCAAATCCCTGAAGGTTTTTTTTCTTTGATGGTGGCAAATTGCAAAAAATTGCAAGTTTCTAGATAACAAAAACAACAACAGCGGAAAAACAGCTTTATTTGTGTGTCACCTTTTCAAAATCACAAGAGTACGAAGCGCTTTAACTATTAAACATCTGTGGAACAATAAAAGACTATGAAGTGAAATCAGGTTGGATGAGACGACCAGGTAATAAGGGATAAAATAATAAAAATGGAATAAAAATGTGGTTTAAGAAGAAGAAAGGGCCTCAGGTGACGTTTTAGTTTTGAAACTCATCTCTTTTGCCCGACTCCCGTCCAAACCACTCCAGAGTTTTCCAGTACCTAAAATAGAGACTTTTGGAAATGCTGCTGGACTTGTTTTATTCTGAAAAGTCCAGGGTTGCGTTGTGGTCTGGACGGGCAGAGACGGAGACCTTTGGAAATGATGACACCCACAGTGTCTCACTGACAGGTGCGTTAGTATGAGCAGAGATCGTTTCTGATACAGAACTAAATGACCAGACAGGTTGTTCTCCAGCCTCAGAGCCCTGATGGATCAAACGACCAAGAGAAAAAAGAAATCCTATTATAAGAAAAGAGCTATTTTACTAAAATAGTTTTGGTTGAAGTTTATCTTAATGTAACAACAAATATTTTTGGTTTAAACACTGAGCGGTTCATGAAGCTCTGGCTTCATTTGTCACAGCACGGCCGCCATCTTGCTGATCAGCACAGTAAAATATCTGCCTCAGGGCGAGTCCCAGCAGCAGTGAAATCAACCATGACACAGACTCTGTGTGTGTGTGTACACGTGTGTGTACACGTGTGTGTGTGTGTGTGTGTGTGTGTGTGTGTGTGTGTGTGTGTGTGTGTACACACATGTGTGTGTTCGACATCCGCGGAGCCAATGTTCCGTGGTTAAACACATCAGATTGGCATGAGCAGGAATACGTGGAGAGAGAGAGGTGGACATTATCTTTAGTAGGCAATCTGTTACTGTCAATGGGCCACGGTGACTGGTCACAATTTCACACTCAGCTGTTCCGTGGTCGATGTGGGTCTGGTTTAAAGGACCAGACTGTGCAACAGCAGGGAACTGGACACAGAACGAGCTGAGAGGAAAAACCCACATTATTCAGTGGGAGATGGAGACAGAGCGGAGGAGGTGAGGAGGAGGCTCGAGGGACAAAAGATGCAGAGACAGGAACAAAAAAAAGATGGATGGATGAACAAAAAGAGGAGGGAGACAGAGCAGAGGAGCATCATCGATACCAGAGGCTGCTGCTCGCAGTCTAGTTTTTTTACTGATAGAAAAGCCAGTTTGATCAGGACCAGGCTTCCCTGCTGGACGACGCACAGAATTAACAGAATCTACACAGACGCAGTGAACAGGCATTTATTTCTATTTAATACACAAATTTACAAATCAGATCTAGTGTTTCTACATCACTGCAGTGTTTTTTCTCCCTCTCCCTCTCAGCAGTTTTGACCTTGATGGGTCTTATCTGTCCAAAAAAAAAAAACCCCTTTCCAACATTTCACTTGTTTATATCACAGAAGCAGCTCTGCAGGCTATTTGTGTTCCTGCACACACACACACACACACACACACACACACACACAGCCACTCGCAGCAGTCGCATCCTCTTCTTCACCTTCCCCGGCCAGCCTGTGGTTCTGGCCCAGTTCCCAGGAGCTTTGTCCTGAAGGATTGCTGCTGTGTCTTTAACCAGAGGGTTGTGTGAGGTAAAGACACTGACTCTGTTTTTTTAACATCTGTGGCACTGCTGACAGTATTTGTAGTTATTTTTTTACTTTCTGACTTCAGCACTAAATATGGCTGCACCCACAAATTTTCTGCAGTGAAAGCAAAAAGAGTTTGACACTGCCATTTTTTTTCTTACTGTCATACTACTATTAAATCACAGCAAATACAAATAACTGCTAAACAGGGTTAATATGTCAGAAAGACATTTTATCATGACTGTGTCACCCGGGTCAGTCTGACCTTTGCATCGCTGGCTGTCAAAACCCAAGATGGCAGCGTTTGTAACGCACGGATGCTGTGTGTGTATGTGGGGCTTCATGAAGGTGGCAGAACGGAGCCAGCTCCACCACCACCTCTGGAGCGACTGCAGTGCAGCCGCAGAGGTGACGGGACTCACAGGTGTAGACGAGCTTTTCTCTGGAAGAGCAGTCAGCTGAGATCTTCCTGCAGCTCCTCGTCATCTGAGATGTCTTGTCCACACTTTTTGCAGAGGATACTTCCTCTGGCTGTCACAGCAAAAATGATGTGGGAAGGAAACTACGAGTACACACACACACACACACACACACACACACACACACACACACACACACACACACACACACACACACACACACACACACACACACACACACACACACACCTCTGAAATTATGTGATCCAGACCGATTCTGTAGAGTCCAGTCACAGTGCTGGAACAAAAGGCAACAACTGTTGCTTGAATGTGGATTTTCTCTTCTGTGCAGATTGAAAGTCAGTGAACTTAGTAACTTGCTGTATTTTTCCATTTTAGATGTTTTTTGTTTCCCCAGGACCATAAATCACCTTGAAGTTGCTTCTACACAGTGAAATGTGTCACTGAGCAGTTTTATTCCAACAGTTAATTAAGTTTCTCACAAACTTGACTCCTTGTGTTAAGGCTAAATGATAGAACACTTGAAAATGAGCTGAAACAATGAGTCAGCTGACAGGAAATTGGAGTTCAGTCATGTTAAAACCAAAAACACGTTCTCTGGCTCCTGCATCTCACATGTGAGGATTTGCTGCTTTTCTGTGTTTGAATTTGCAGTAAATTAAAATTATTTTGCTTTTGGACTGTTGGTTTTAATATCTGAAGTTGTCACCTTATTTATATTTTCTGACATTTTAAAGACCAATCAAGTAATTGAGTCATTGAGAAAAAACTCAAGATAATCCTGCAGTACTTTGAATTTAAAAAGAAGTCAGAGACGTTCGGTGAAGTCTGGCTCTACTAAAACAAACCTTTGGTTTCTGTAGTAGTTAAAATGTGGAGCTGCAGATTTCCCCTGTATCTGTTGGTGACAGTGTTGTGGGTCTGTGTTTTCCTCTCGTAGGTCTGTGTGGAGGAAGTGCGTCTGGTAAAACCACAGTAGCCAATAAGATCATTGAAGCTCTGGACGTTCCCTGGGTGGTTCTGCTCTCTATGGACTCCTTCTACAAGGTACTGAACTCCAACTGTGTCATTGAGAATACAGTGCGGGGATGTGTTGGATAAGCTCTGTGACTGATGTAAACACGCTCTCTCTGGTCGTCAGTGCTGACTTCAGCACAGGAAGTAAAAGCCTGAGACTGATAACGGTTTACTATAGTTCATGTCAATTACAGGCCTCCCTCCTCTGAGACCAGAGGTCGATGAGTTCTCAGTTTCCTCGACTCACCCAGTCCAAGAGTCAGTTATGTCTGTGTTTCTCTATGGATCAGTGCTCGATGTTGTGTGTTAATTTAACAGCAGTGAGTCTCTGATCCTCAGATATTTGCTTAAAATGATCAGTTGTGACCTCCAGCTGAGGAATGTTGCTCTCAATCAGAGATGCATGAACACACACACACACACACACACACACACACACACACACACACACACACACACACTGGATGTCTAGTGATGTATTGAAGGTGAGCGGGAAAGCAGCAGCAATACTTTCTGGTCTGTTGAGCCTTCTTTAAATTTCATGTAACAGTTGAGCTGATGCAGATTTAGTTTTCTTTTGAAGGTGAAATATATCTTTATGGATTTTGTCCCAAGATAGACACTAAAGGGCATCAGGACAAATGATGCAACAGAAAGTCTGTGGGTGGCAAACTTGGATTTTTATCTTAAGACATCGACCATAGTCTCCTGATCCCTTTCTCAGAAAAAGCACCAGCTGTGTTACATTGAACTCACCTCATCAGCTGCTTGTGAATGGAGGGAGGATAAACTGCCTCTTGGCACTTTGCTGACTTTATCGAAATGAACGACGGTGACAAAACTCACGCATGATTTGCCTTTAAAATTCACACTGGTCTAAGGTCCCTGGGACAAAGACATTCACCCTGTAACCAAGGCAACATCAGTCCATTTATTAACATCGTTGGTCTTGAATCTTGCTCGGCTGACTTGTTTGTTGTCTGTTGTAACTTGTTGTTTGTGCGTGCTGCTGTTTCTTTGTGTTTCCAGGTGTTGAACAAAGAAGAGCAGGAGCTGGCGGCAAAAAACGAGTATAACTTTGACCACCCCGATGCCTTCGACTTCGAGCTGCTCATCACCGTCCTCAGGAAGCTGAAGAAAGGGAAAAGCATCAAAGTGCCGGTGTACGACTTCACCTCTCACTGCAGACGCAAAGAATGGGTAAGACTAGTGTTATGCTTTCTGCATCTGAGCTGCGAGGGTCCACTGGGGTCTGAGTGACATTAGTTCACCATCAGACGGTGGATTTATCGACAATGTTGAAATGAACTGTTAGTGGAACTGTTCTCTTTGTGATTTGAGCGTCACTACTAATCATACCTAGTTATACAAGTCTGTTTACAGCTGGGACGTGAAATGATAAATTATGTCACTGGTACAACCTCAAGTTTTCAATCTTTTGCTTTGGACTGAAATAACAAACAAAACAACCCTAATTAAAACAAAATCACGAGACTATCACAAAAGGAAAGGTTAAAATTCTAAACCGTGTCCAGTAATAAACGGATTGAAATGAACAGTGTCTTTAGTACGACAGCCTCACACTATCAGTCCCTGCAGAAGAACAGTGTCTCACCCACTGCTTACGTGAAGCCGGCGCACAAACTGATCGGTCTGTCTCACTGTTTATCAGTAGTCCTGGTCCGTACGAGCAAAAGGAGCCATGGGCCTGCCTGTAACCCCTCCTTGTGTTACTGTGGCAGCTGATGTGTGAGCAGCAGAACTTTATCAGTTTGTGCGCTGATTAGCTGCATTACTGATCTGTAATAAGCTCCTCTTATGTGACGGCGTCTATATTCTGATAAAATGCAACATGTCGTAGTATTGTTGTGTAAAACATGCACTGTATCCATATTTGAAGCTAATTGGAGGCTTTGAGAAGCTGACGAACAGAAATTGTATAGAAATGCTGTTTTTCTGCACTGGGACTGAAAGGGTTAACCATGTAAAACACAGTGATATTGTGGCTGATTCTTTCTGAGTTGGAATAAAGCAGCAGTTCTACAAGCAGAGGATAATCATCTGTATTACTTAAATATTTCCATGTCGTCGTCGTCGTAGGTAAAGAACTCGGCCCTCAGTGAGACGCCCACGTCAGTTCACTTCCTCAGGATAATGTGTCTTCACCGAAAAAAGAAAATTGAATCCGTGTTTTCTTCTCTCCAGGAATAAAATGACCGTTGCTGTTACAAATCACTGAACACCTCTGGGGATGTATTAGTGGTTTGAGCTGATGCCAATTGAGCTGCCTGCTAATTTGCTAATTATTAAGGATTTAGTGTGCAGGACATTAACCCAAGCACAGAGCACAGATCTCCTCCCAGAAGCATTGTGAGGAATCAATCTGGCAGCGTAGTACTCTGACAACTCCTCTCCAGTGTAATTTCATGGCTGAAAGACACGAACACCATGCGGGAAATCGCCTATCACGACTTGTGACTCTGAAATCATTTTATGGGCCTTTTGTTCTGCGGTAGATGTAATTAAGCCTCGGGCCCCGAGGGTGTTGGGGGCCACAAGGGCCAACCAGCTGCAGGCTGTATATTCTGTGTCTGTGTTTCCACAGTTATTAGGGTGGAGTTGAGTTTTCTTGTTTTTATTCTTTGATAAAACTGGAGGTCACCTTCTCTCTCTCTCCCTTTCCCTCTCTCGCTCTCTCTCTTTTTCTCTCTCTCTCTCTCTCTCTCTCTCTCTCTCTCTCTCTCTAACATGTTAAAGACTCACTAAATCATCTCTTAGCACAAAGCACGGAAATGAACAAATCGATAAACACTCATCTGTTTCTTTAGAATTCACTTTCTCCTCTTCACAAACAACCTCGCCCCCCCCCCCCCTCCCTCTCTCTCTCCCTCTCTCCCCCTCTCTCCCTCTCCCTCCCTCAGAATCAATACTGAAGTGTCCAGTCCATTGACTTTAGCATGAAGCTGGTCAGAGGAAGGTAATAGGATTGTGACATACTCAGCATCATTTTGTCTTTGATTGAGGCAGTGATTAATCCCTCTCTCTCAGTCACACACACACACACACACACACACACACACACACACACACACACAGTTGCTTGCCCTGGTAGTAAAGCAGGTTCACAATCAGGTTCATCAGATAACAGTGAGGAGCATGAGAATAGCTCCTGCTCGCCCATATGAAGACGAGACTTTTTAAAGATCCTCTTGTGAAGTTTTGACCACATGTAGGACTATTTTTTTTTACCGGTGAGCCCCAGTTTAGTTTGTATTTTGCCCACATGAACAGAGCAGTGATATAATGCACAGTCCTGCAGGTTTCAATAGAATTACATTGAAGTCTGCACGTTAGCAAGTAACTGAATGTAAACATGACCTGGGCTCAACAGGGGCCTTTAAACTCCAGAGGGAAATTAATATTAGTGCATCAGCCATGAGAGAAAGGTACAGATTGCTCATTTTTCTTTTTTCATGTATTAAAAAATGGAAACGGGAAAATGACTCAGCACAGAGCAGAAACTCGTACTTACACCACAGGTACCTCCTGTGGGTCAGATCAGATCTGATCCATTCATCATGATCTGATCTGTGTTGTTGCATAAATTTCCATATTAATGAGGTAAAAACAGATTTTTTAAACATTTCTTTCGTTCTTGTTGATAACCTACCAGCACTGTGAGCATGTATGTTTTTTCTCCTCGACATCACGGTGGACAGTCCCAGCACCTCTCGTCATACTGTGGTTACACTCTGATAATCTTGGTTTGGTTTTGCTGATTGTTGTTTGGAAGCTTCATTAGCTTCATCTCCTGAAAGGCCTCTGTTTCATCAGTGTCTTTTTATTCATGACAGAAAACAGTGTACGGGGCCAATGTTGTCATCTTTGAGGGCATCCTGGCCTTCGCCAACAAGGAGCTTCTGAAGGTGAGAGCAGTATAATCCTCTTCCTCTTCCTCACCCACTGTCTTATTTTTAAACCATAAACCTGAGATGTTCCAAACATCGAGCCCCATTTAGAACAACACACAGAGCCCAGTGAATACTGCACTGATGCTGCCGGCCGACCCTCAAGTTTGAGATTTTATAATCATAATATCATTGATCCTCGTTAAGCAGACTTCTGTAATAATTCCACTATTTCAAAACCAAACTGCTGCTTTCAAGTTAGTTTGAATGTTTTAATATTTTAAACGCAGCCCAAAAAAAAAACAATAAAAAACCCGATTGGGATCAGATTTTTCTTGCGTCTGTGTCAGACCTGATTAATGGCTCTGTCAGCTCAGAGACGAACTACAGGCTGATTAATAACCAGCTACATGTTTTGATTCTGGGGAGGGAAATTAAATCAGATAACTGCTAATTTATCTGAGTGATTATGATGAAATATTTCGTGTCTACATGGTGAACACAGGGGGTTGAGTTCTCTCTAACCTGAACTGCTGTTGAAATAAGCTGACATTGTATTTGATTATCTATACCCCCCCCCCCCCCCCCCCCCCCCCCCGGGAATTAAATATATAGTATATATTGTAATATAATTTCATAGGTTAAGAATTTACACTAAAATGTAATTTCAGTCCTAACAATTAAAGCCATCAACAGCTGCAGACCTGGTTTATGAGGAGACAATTAATTCTGCAGGTTTATTGTTATGATCCTGTTGAGAGTCAGAGGAAATCCATACGCAGTGAAGGAGAGACTTCTTTATGGCAGAGTGGTCCTGCTGCTCAGCATCGCTCTCCAAGCTTTTGTAATGGGAAGTGTGTGTGTGTGTGTGTGTGTGTGTGTGTGTGTGTGTGTGTGTGTGTGTGTGTGAGAGAGAGCTGGACCGTGGCGATAAGGCGTGCAGCCTCCCCTGAGGCCCAGCTGTGTAGTTGATTACCCTCTGATTCAGTTAATAACAGCCGTTGTCCGTGATGATTAATTGTGATCTGTGTCCATTCTTGGAATTGGAAGTCAATTAAAGCTGCATCTGATATGCTAATGGAGGTGTGGTTTAAGAAACTCACACACACACACACACACACACACACACACACTCAGTTGGCAGTTTATTAGGAACACCTACTGCAGCCTGATCCCACAGTGCTGTTATAAATCCTCCTTCATGAAGCTTCTGATGTTCAGTTTTTATTGAAACCTGTGACTCAGTTTGGAGGCTGCAGTTTGTACTGCCATTAAATTGTATTGTGTTATATGCAGAAGTGTTTCTCTTATATCTGTCCACCTCATTTACATCAGTGAGGGCCCCTCTCTGTATAATGCAGTTCACTTCAACAGCACCACAAACTGCAGCCTCCGCAGCGATCACACAGCTGAATCAACTCCTCTCAAACAGTTTAAACACAAACTGAACATTACAATCATCATGAAGGAGGATTTATTGCAGGGCTGTTGTATCAGACTACTACTGTATAACCTTTACCTTTAATCAGGTAATGTTATTTTTTTGTTTATGAGGACATGCAAAAGATTTTTTACACAGACAAAAAAACAAACAAACACTGGATTTAATTTTCTCAAAAATACCTTAGAAGAATGAAAAGGTTGTGTTTTACAAAAGTATGAAACTTTTATTCTTGCCTGCACTGTTTGTTATAAATGTTTTTGTATTACGTTACACACCTATAATCAGGGAGTGGGGTTGTTATGTTGTCGAGTTCGGGTCTGCACCATCAGAGCTGCAGCAAACACTGTTCTGTTAATCTGTTGATCATTTTCAATTTGTTAATCCATCCATCCGTTTTCTGATTTGAATCTAACTCACATTCATTTAATAATATAAGTAGGAACTATTACTGTGTATATATACTGTTGGGATATAATATTGATAATAATAATTGTGGCACATTTTCATACTTTGGCCAAAATGATAATGAAACAGGTACTAACTGCATCAATCTGAAATGCATTAAATGACTTAAATTAATTAAGTTTAATTAAAACGATTGTGTTCTCGTTGCAGAAGACACAACTTCTGTGTCCCTTTTGCCTCTTGGCGTCCCACAATCCTTTGCACGATGTGCAGTTGGTTAATGGTGCTGTCAGCTTATATAACCTGATGTTTTTGTGCAGGTGGTCTTCGCTCTTGAACTGGACCAATGTGACAACAATAGAAACCAAGTCCTTAATTCTCCTGCAAAGAATTATGTAATTTTATTTTAATTGTAAGAAATACAGGAATTCCCTTAACAGAAATTATCATTTTAAAACCAAATAAGAAACTTCATCAAAAATTATTTTGAAATTACAGCCCTATAAAATGAAAGTGTTACCACAAACTTAAAGACTGTGTATCTGCTCAGACTTTTTTCCTCATGTTCTCCTTTGGTAAACTCAGGGTCGGCCTTCCTGCACTGCAGCGACACTGGAGCCTACAGGTGTATTTTCAGTGTTTTTGCTGGTTTCCAGGAGAAGTTGATACATTACTTGTATAAGAGCTAAATGTTCAGTTTTCCTGTTTTCTCCGTGCTGACGTTCCTGTTGGAGCAGGTTAGAAGATGATGAACAGCCGCAGCCTCGCTCTCTAACCTTTGGAAACAATCCACTCCTCACCCCCCACCTCCTCCTCAGGCTGACAACCGTGCTTATCCAGCAACTTGCCATCTTTTGGTTGGTCAGTTTGTCAGATTTACAGCAGACAGAATCCACTGGCTTGTTGTGCAACTGAGTTATACCTGTGCCCCCACTGTCATCCTCATCTAAATCACTCTCAAAGCCCCTTTTTATTTCACCAGTCATCAGTGGGTCTTTGTGAGGGCGAGCCTGGCTCCTCTTTGTTGTTGCTCCTCTGTTGTGATGCTGCCTCATTGATTTTTCCTGGTTTCTGCTGAGTATAGGTTCAGTTTAATGGAGCTCAGTGGACGGATCAGTGACAATGATAACTGACGCCTCCTCAGTTCACACTGTGGATTCTTCAACGTGCCTGAACCCGGAGTCATGTTTCAGCTGTGAAAATGTCAAATCATGGAAGCAGCTCAGCGTTTCTTCACTGTGCAACAAAGCAGCTCAGGAGCTGTCAGCTTCTCTGACAGTGTTTAAATATGAAGCCTACACAGCTTCTGTGTTCTCCTCCTCATTTCTACACATTTTATATTAGGGCTGAACAATTCATTGAAATCGCAAAATGACCAAATGCAATATCAAAATATCCAAACTGATAAAGGTAAAATGTGTCACAACAGACCGTAAATGAAGCATTGTGGTGCTACAGAGACATCCCGCCCTATAAATCATATTCTCCAGACTCTAACATGTTTGTTTGCTAGAAGACCCAACAAAAATCACATCATTTTAAAAATATTTTTTTCAGTTGAGATGAAAAGAAAAAATTACACTTCTAACTGAAATCATGACTCATATCTCAATATCTGCAAAATAATCACAATATTATTTTTTTTTGCATATAGTTCAGCCCTTATTTATATTATCTTTACAATACTTGGGTTTGGAGAAACAGTCAATTAATTAACAGAAAATTAATCCCTAATAATTTATTTTATAAAAGCTGTTGGTTTTCTTTGTTTTCTATGTTCATAAACTGAATATCTTTGGATTTTTAAAATTTGGTGGAGAAAACAACAAAACAAGTAATTCGATTTTATTGGCTAAACTGGTGGTTCTTAAACTTCACATCAAGGACCTGTAAACTGACGTAAATTATACCACAGACACCCATCTGATAAGATTTTTGCTTTTAGATGTTTTAGCACAGAAAGTGCTTGAAACCCATGAACTAAATATTCATACATTCTGTCACTGTGTTACTTATGGATGGAATTACTGTGAAAATGAATTTTTGCTGTGGACCCCCAGGAACCCCCTTAAGAACCCCTGGGTGTCCCTGGACCTCACTTTGAGAATTGATGGACTAAACAATTAATCAAATTAGAATTAAGAAAATATTCAGTAGATTACTCAATAATACCATAATAATGAAATTATTACTTGCAGCCCAAATATCCATAATTAAGGGGAAGACAGAATAAATTAACACCAGTGAAACTTTGGATGAAAAAGAAACAGAGAAAAGACTAAATGATTCACATTAGAAGATTTACAAGTTGTGTACTGATGGCTGAGCTGTTGTGCCGTGTTCGGTTCTACTGTACCGGTGCTTGTGCTGCCTTATCAACCCTGTTCACACTCACTGGTGTTTGAGTGAATCCCTCTGTATCTGTACAAGACATGTAAAAACACAGTAAAGGAAGATGTGCATTGACTTCTCTGTTTCTCTCTCTGTCTCCAGCTTCTGGACATGAAGGTGTTCGTGGACACGGACTCGGACATCCGCCTGATACGGAGGCTGAAGAGGGACATTTCACAGCGTGGGCGGGACATCAGTGGTATTATCAAGCAATACAATAAGTTTGTAAAGCCGGCGTTCGAGCAGTACATCGAGCCCACGGTGCAGGTCGCTGACATCGTGGTGCCCAGAGGTGAGCCTCAAATTCGGTTTGTAAAACAGGAATATACCAGTTCTGCTTCCCAACATGTCTCTTAGAGAGGCTCAGATCCTCTCTTCTGATTGGCTTAGGGCTACGGCATCTGCACTGAAACCAGCAGTGGTATCAAAAAAGCACTGAATAACTTTATGAGACAGATATTTAAATTAAACTTGTGTAATTTGCAGGTGGGGAGAACTTTGTCGCACTGGATTTGATTGTTCATCATGTTCACAGTCAGCTGGAGAAGGTAAGGATCCATCACAGTTTCTCATCATGTGTTCGTTTCAGGATTTCACTGATTCAGCTCAGCCTTTAGTTGATCTTGGTTATTTCCACAGTTATAGATTGTCAGACTTTGTTCAGGCTGTGAGAGGTTTTCTGAAGAGAAACTGCTGCCTCAGCTTCATGTTGTGCTGATAAGAGTGTTTACAGTTTATTTTCTATTATCTGCAGTTGCTGCTGCTACAGGAATAATTTAAACACAACAGATGTAACCACAAACAGGCTGCAGAATGATCAGAATATTAACTATTACTACATCCTACTAAACTCTCAGGCAACTTGGAGCCTCTTAGATTTCACTGATCCATGCACAGTTACATTTTCTCAACTAACAAGCTTCCTAACGTTTAGAAAGACCTGCCCAGCCTCAGAACTCCTGCCCTGCTCCGGTCCTCAGTTAACTTAAAGCTGAAGGCCTTGGTTTGATAAACTCATGGAGGACTGGCTGAGTGTGAACATGGTCTGTTGGACTTGACATAACGACACAAGACTGGGCTCTAAATTCAGTGTTTTGAATTTATAATGAAGGCAAATACATTTCATATTCTTGTGTCTTGATCAAATCACAATAGTAGAAGTGGGATAAATCCCTTCACTGTGAATCCACCTCTTTCATCAGCAGCACACCTTTACTTTTCGTGTTGACACACAGCTCTGAAATTTTAAGCTTACTCACAGTTACAGTATGAATAGATCTGTGTTTTTTCAGCATCTTATTGTAATGGTAGATCTAATGAGACATGTAAAAGCTTCAGTCCTCTACATAGTTTCCAGCCCTCTCTATGGTGAAGGTTCAGTCAAAGATCATAAACAAACAGGTTTAGTGTCATTAAAGGATCAGGAATCTGTAAAGAAACATTATTACTCAGCCAGAGCTTTTGAGATTGGCTTTTCTGTGTGGATGTTTCACTGTTTACTTGAGGTGGAGGTATTTGTTTTACCACTTCCTCCCTCTGCTGGTGGAAAGAGGTAAATAACAGTCAGGTTTTCCTGCTGTTCTCTGCAGGAGGCAGACTGGAATAGACCAGCAGGAGGAAATCAGGCACAAAAGACACATTGAGCTGTGGTTATTCTACAAAATGAACAAATTGCACCAAAAGGAAACTGAAGATTCAGTTTCTTGAAATTCAGTTTTTCATCCTGAGTCAATCTTACAGCGTCCTAAAGATTTCGGAGCTTTGCTTCTCCCCTCCTTCCCTCTATTTCTCATTAAAGCCGGTGAGACTGAGGTCCACAGTTGGTTCCTGAGATTAATGACCCTGTTTCCTCTCACACACACACACTGTGCTGTCATCCAGACATTTTATGACCTGAACCAAACTATGATTTGTTCCTCCTTTAACATATTAATTCAGAACACAACTGAATCTTTCACACATACGACACCTACGTTATGCGATGAGTGGAAGCAGACACACAGACGTTGGCATGATACAGTCATTCACCGGTGTTTTCGTATTCATGATTGTAGTAATAGGATAATTTATGCTCTTTAAATCTTAATCAGAGCTTCTTCTTGTTATTTATTTTATGTGATCTCTGACATACAGGTTTGTTTTTATGTGACTTTATTTGTTTTAGAAAATTCAAATTTCAGCTGCATAAGCTTGTCTTTTGTTTTTTTGCTAGAATTTCAACCCTAGTTTGCGAAACAAAGTTAAGACCAAACTGAGTTGAGCTCTGCATTTCTGTTCATGTTCTTCATTGTTTTATAACATTTGTAGAATATACACATCAGAATATTTTATTCAGATTTGTATATTTATGTTCAGTTAAGACCTTTACTGTCCAAAGAAGCAAAAATGATTTTTAAGGCAACGTAAAAACATAATACAATGTAGTAATAATAATAATAATAATAATAATAATAATAATAATAATATTATAATGATTAGAGGTGTTGCTGCATTATTACAGTACAATACAGAATACAAGGCTCTAAAAGATGAAGTGCTAAGCTGTGTATTTGAATGAAGAGGGATTATTGCACATGGGAGACATGAAAACTAGAACCTGTTGATTTTGTTTATTTTTCACCAAAGAGAAGAGACAAATACCTAAACCAGAGGATCCAGTCTGGGTTTGCAGGAACTTATCTATACATACATTTTTGAAACTGTGAAAACGGAGCACAAGAAGGAGTTAAATGAAATGAAATGAAGTGATGACAAAGACTGAAATGAAACGAGGGCTGGATGATGCAGCTGCAATCATGTAATGATAGTAATAAGAATATTTTATGAAATCATTATACACTCAGCTGCCAGTGTAAGTGCACCCAGCTGAAACGAATGCAGTCTAACACAACGGCCCTGCATTAAATCCTCCGTCATGAAGCTCTGTTGTTCAGTCTGCCCTCGCCGATATAAACAGGGGACAAAGTAATAAAACTCAACACACATAAACAGCACAAGTCCATCTCCTGAAATGACCACACCAATGATCAGCACCAGTCTGAACACAAACTGAACTCTGTAACCTTCATGAAGGAGGTTTTATCACAGGACTGTTGTAACAGACTGACGCAGCTTCAGCTCGGTGCAGATCATAAACTGACAACTGATCATGTGACACAAATGTTAGTGAACTTGGTTATAAAATAATCCAAACAAAACTCTTCATGTGCGAAACAAAAACCTCAATAAATCATTGTTTTTAATTTCAGTTAACATTGAGTTATAAATGAATCATCATGCTGAAAGTTAATACATGATACTATTGAACTAAAGTTGTAGAGTCACACATTTTAACCAACAAACATTTATGTTTCTTTAAATGTTTGAAATTGTTTTGTGGGTTTTACATTGCGGGTTATTTTTTCTCATGAATGGTTTATCTCATGTTTTCTTTTGTTTCTTGCTGTTTGCACACACTTGTGTGTGTTTGGGTGTGTGTCACCTTGTTCGTGCACAACCCCCCTTACCTGGCTGAATGCTGTGTAACCATTCCAGCGTGAGATCACTGTGAGGTACGACTGTCAGCGCTTTCTTATTCCTACAGCTTCTCCCTCTTCTCTGTCTGCTCCCTCTTCTTCTGCTCTGTCTTCTTCTGCTCTGTCTTCTTCTACTGTCTTCTTCTGCTCTGTTGTCTTCTTCTGCTCTGTTGTCTTCTTCTCCTCTGTCCTCTTCTTCTCCTCTGTCTTCTGCTCTGTCTTCTTCTACTGTCTTCTTCTGCTTTGTCTTCTTCTTCTCCTCTGTCTTCTTCTCCTCTGTCTTCTTCTGCTCTGTCTTCTTCTGCTCTCTCTTCTTCTGCTCTCTCTTCTTCTCCTCTGTCTTCTTCTACTCTGTCTTCTGCTTCTACTGTCTTCCTCTGCTCTGTCTTCTTCTACTATGTCTTCTTCTGCTCTGTCTTCTTCTTCTCCACTATCTTCTTCTGCTCTGTCTTTCTCAACCACACTTCATTGAAAAACAAAGACAAAATGAACAGTTGTCTTGTTTTTACTTAATTAATAATGCAGGGTCTTAATTAGCATTCAGAGCAGCGAGGTAATGGCCCCATACAGTTGCACAGGTTTGTTTCATATTGAGTTTTTTTTTTTTTTAAGTATAAAGAAGTAAACACAAACTCTGCAGCACACAGATATTAGAAATGAGCCTTCCTTCAAATGTTAATGCACTGATACTATTTATTTCATTAACTTAAAAAAAAATAGAAAAAATAAACTAATTGTGGCTTGAGCAAAAGTTTGGGCACCATACCAAGTCCATCAACATTTGTCATTTGCCAGTGGGGACTGATCTTTTGCAGACAGTAGTATGAGCTGCTGTTAAAAACTGTATCCACTCAGTTGTGTCCTCTTGAATGGAGCCAATAGCAACTTTAAAGAGATATAAAACGTGTCAAATGTATTGCACTAAAGCATCATATGAGAAATTACTGTTTAAAAATGTAAAACTGGACAGATTTAATGACTGAAAACAACGTGTTCCAGCTGCTCGTCAGACTTATGCAGTAAACATTTATTCTCAACGAGGTTGGATCAGTCTTTAGCCAAAGTTATGAGCCTCATAAATATCCATATTGTTTTTAACACTGAGTGAATCTGCATCCCTGACGTTCCACAGGCCATGTTCACACAGCCACACTGAAATGCTGCCAAGCAGGCAAACTGGGCTAAGTGGGAGTTCTGGTCTTAACCTTAAGTCAACAAGAGATAATTGATGCCTTAAATATTACCAGTATGATCTAAACATGGTAAAGCAAAAGATAAACTGCTGAGGGTTTGTGTCCCTGTGTAAAAGAGCTGAGAGATTAACTGAGCAAACACATAAATATGATTCTAAAAAAAGTCCTAACACAGGACTATATTTCCTGGATGAAGCCAGATTTAAAAATCTACTTCAGTCTCAAGTGTGAGTTGGTTTAATCAGCTTTGGTTTGACAGTGTGAGGTCCTGTCTGTAGACGCTGAGATCAGCTCTCAGAGTGATGAATTTATTCTCAGTCTGAAGCAGCCTGTTGCTGTGAAAACCTGCAGTGACCCAACCTCTGAGATAAATTGAACAGAGTATTTGTCTAGTGTTGCTCAGCAGTGATGTAGTGAAGCTGTTTCACGGCTCTAACACTGTTCTTTCTCTTCCTTTCTCCTCTTTATTTTTTCTCCTCTTGTCTTTTGTCTATTGTTTCTTCCTGTATTTCTCTTTCTCTGCCCCCTCCTCACCTTTAATCACTTTATTTCACCAAATATCTGTCACCTTCTTCAGAGGAAGCTCCGCTGGGATATGTGAGGTTCCCCTCGTGCATCCTCCTTTAGTTTTGTAGTTTTTAAAGCACAGTTTTTGTAGTTTTTATGCACTCTGGCCTTTTTCTATGCCTCTTTAACTGAATGAACGCTTTCACTGTAGTTAAGCCAATATGCTTGTTTGCTATTTTTGCTGCCTTTTATCACCAGAATTTGATGATAACACATTGAAGTTATGGCAGAAAAACATTACACTCATGTGCAACAGCATGCAGCAAACAAAACATCAGCAGACGTCTAACTGTCATCTCACTTCGTTGATCTTTAACATTAAATGCATGTGTTTGAAAGTGTATGTGGCACATTTGCTGATTTTGCATTTCTTGTTTTTCATTTTTGATCTTTCCCGGCAGTAACTATACAGAAAGTCAAATATGTCAACAACTTCTCAGCATATTGCTAATTCACATTGGGTATAAAGGAATAAGTTAAATATATTCTGTATAAGGAAGTGATTGAGTACCAACACCTTTAGCTTCCTATACTGATGTTCTCACCTTGACCTGTCCACCTAAACAAAGACACATGTTCATTATGGCTGCTTCTCCATCTGAGATCTCACCTCATGATGTGTTGGAGGCTGTTGTCACAGTGACCTGATGCTTCTCTGTGCAGATGTGCTGTGCAGTGCAGACCTCAGCACATCGAAGCACAGCAGCTGGATCCAAGAGGGCAGCTGCAGCTCATCAGTCAGCTGACTGATCGGGTCACTGTCCAGCATGATAATTGGATAATACTGAATGAGGTCAAATCATTTCAGTTAGTATACAGGATATGAGGCTGATACCTTCTGCCAATATTAGGCCTTTAAATAATTGATATCAGCTGAAATTAATTGATTACTTGGTCTTTAAAATGAATTATGACATGAAGGCTGTCGAGTGTCTCTTCCTTTTGAATCGTTGGAGCTGAAACTAAAATGTTTTCATCACTTGTGCTTTCACTGACGTCAGTGTCTCATGATTTTCTACATGTTGTTCAGAAACAATTCTTTTCTAAATTAAATATAGTTTTGGATTTAAAAAATATTCAGGTATAAAGGTATCACATATTGACAGGCAACAATGATCACTGATCACTTAATCAAATACAGAAAAGTCTTATCACCAAACCTGTTTCCTAAGAGGCAGCAAAATTAGACATAAATCCAATGAGCTTCTCCGTTAATAAACTCAACCAGGACAGTGTTTGAGAGCAGTGTAGAGTGTGTTACTTTGTCGTCCCTGATGTCAGCATGGCGCTTACTGTGTGTGTGTGTATGAATGTGTGTGTGTTCGCCACAGATCGGCTCTGGCCTCGGCTCATCAGGGTCAGCCTTTACCCAAAACCCTCAGTGTGATGGAGAGTACACCGCAGGTCCGCGGCATGCACACCATCATCAGGTCAGGACACACGTTCCACACAGAGTCTTATTCGCTCTGCTGAAAACACAACTTATCAGCAAATATCGTCACTTCCATAAAGCTGGAGTACGGAAGCCCTGAAAGGCAAGTGATTTTTTTTTTCCCACCAGGATAAGTTGTATTTTTGAAACTTTTTTTTTTTTGGCATAAACAACCCAGAGGCTGTGGTTTTTTTTCTGGGAAATAAGAAAGAAGAAAAAATAAATATTTTTTCACTTGACAAAAAACGTAGAAAAAAACTTTTTTTTTTTTACTTGACTCTCGTGACTTGTTTTCACAGATGAAAAAAAATCAAACAAACCAAAAAAACTATCCTGGCAAAAAAAAAAAAAAAAATTAAATTGCCTTTCAGGTCTTCTGTACTGGAGGACTTTAAAGAGATATAATAAAATAAAGAATAGTTAAAATCAAAGAAGCAAAGGCCCAGATATCCTGACTGTTACTCATGAGTGTGGGTCAAACTGTTGTCGTGTGTGTGTGTGTGTGTGTGTGTGTGTGTGTGTGTGTGTGTGTGTGTGTGTGTGTGTGTGTGTGTGTGTGTGTGTGTGTGTGTGTGTGTGTGTGTGTGTGTGTGTGTGTGTGTGTGTGTGTGTGTAGGAACAAGGAGACTAACCGGGACGAATTCATCTTCTACTCCAAGAGATTAATGAGGCTCCTGATCGAACATGCCCTCTCCTTCCTACCCCTCAAGGTGAGTTTTTGTGTTTGTGTGGAAGTCTGCAGATTATCGGCTGACCTCCTGCTTCCAGGGACACGTGAAGGTTGAAATAAACAGTGTCTGTCCACCACTCAGAAAACAACCGCAGCTTTTATTGTGTGTTGGTGAAACCTTTAGACGACCCCACGTGAATCAGCTGGTGAAACAGGGAAAGATGCTGTTTTCAGTTATTCTCTCCACCTCTGCATCTCTTTGTCTCCCTCCAGCCTGTATCAGTGGAGACACCTCAGGGTGGCGTCTACGAGGGCAAGAGGCTGAGCGGTAAACGGGTAAGTCAGCTTTTATTCTACAGTTCGACACCTGGTTAACCTGGTTATCATGAAGGTCACACTGGGTTAACTGAATGATCGTGTGTGTGGTCACCAAACTCAAGTCCGTCCGAGGCCATGTTCAGCCCTCCATTAAAAATCACTGCTCTCTCATTCATTTGAATGGAGCCAGTCTGTCAGCACAGTCAGAGGAGCTGCAGCAAAACAACGAAGGGTCGTCCAGCAAAAAGCAGTTAAACCTGGAGCAACGTTTTCTGCAGCACGGTTTCATCTGGTCGTTCAAATACATGCAAGCACACATTACTTTAATCTGTAACATTAACAATGTTTTATGACAAAAGATAAAATTGGTTGTGCCATTATGACTTTTTCTAACCATGAACTGTTTGTTCTCAGTTCTATCAAAGCTAGAAAACGAGATGATGACACTATTTTAGTTCAGGAAATCAGAAACAATGTCTCACCTCTGCTGTAAAGTCCAGTTGACACTGTAGGAGCCAAAATGCGTGTTTCTGTGTTGTTTATTATTTTAGTCTGCACAGGTTTGTTTTCATCACTTCTGGCAATGGACACGTGTGTTTGTGGTTTGACATTATTTACCTGTTCGTTTGTACGGCGGGATTCAGACAAAGAAGGTGGTTGGTTAATAAACAGTATTAAAACACATCTGGACTAAGCTGTGGATTTGTACGAACGTGTCACCGTGAAGAGCCCACTTAGCCTTTTAGCAGCTTTCTTCTGTGGACAGTAGTTGCTACAGACACTGTGGATGTTTGGTAAGATTTATGAGAAATACATTTTTACATTTAGCAACGTACGTGAAGACTTCAGGATCTTTGAGCTGCCAGGAAAGTGTTGAGGGATGAAGCGTTGTCAGATCCTGATGGGCGGCCACTGTGTTTTCTCTCATCTGTGTTTGTGCAGATCACCGGTGTGTCCATCCTGAGAGCAGGAGAGACCATGGAGCAGGCTCTCATGGCCGTGTGTAAAGACATCAGACTGGGAAAGATCCTCATCCAGACCAACCACGACACTGGAGAGCCCGAGGTTTGAGAGTTTTAAACATTACAACCTCAGTTTCTGGTACATACACCGTCACATGTAGCGTAAAGTACTAAAGTTATGCCTCACACAGTAAAATTATTTTTTTAACATGATTACATTGAAATCAAAGACCAAGTTTTCAGCACAAAAAACAGTTTGGTCGTCCAGGACAGTGGATTCACAGTTTTCTCAGTTATCAGCTTTGATTTCTTACTGTGTGGATGGAGTTTCTCGCACCTCGTCAACGCTCCCAACGGTGTTTTCCTGTTGTTTGTGGAACTTCATCAATGTTTAGTTTGTGATGTGATTTATCTGAGTTGTAGTGTTTAGATTTCCTAAATTAATTCTGTCCCTCACTCACATTTTTTAGACACTTTTTTACTTTACCTCCTTTAGCACATAAATACCTTGACTTATCTGACAAAGTGTAGCTATACAGGATGTTTCCAGGTATATTTGTCAATAATCATTTGTCTCATATTGTAACTTCATGATTTTAGCTTTTATCAGAGTATCTGCACATTTGTTATTTTATTCACCGTCTTGTTTCCGTCCTCCAGCTTCACTACCTTCGTCTGCCCAAAGACATCAGTGAGGACTACGTCATCCTGATGGACAGCACCGTGTCCACCGGAGCGGCTGCTCTCATGGCTGTCAGGGTGCTGCTGGTAGGTCCACACGGCTCCTCAGCTGTCATTTACAAAACATGTTTGGTTGTCAGCCTCTTAACCGTGAGATAACTTTAACATTCTGAATTTCAGGAGTACGCTGAAAAATTTTATACCAGCATTGAGAAATTTCAGGTTCCCTTTAAGCTACTGATTTGATTTGTAGTCATTCATCTTAAAATAACTGAATAGAAAATAGGGTTTGGTGATGTGGTAAAATGTACTTAAAGGTCCACACAGTCTAAAGGTAGATGTCCATGTGTTTGTGATTATAAAGCAGGTCTAGGTTCTATATTAATACTGTGAAAGTATCAAAGCCTCAGTCCACAGAGAAATGCACACAGCCTGTATTCAGAAACTGAGCCTTAAAACCAGCCGTCAGGACTTCTGGAACTTTGTGATGTCACAACAAAGCATATTTTTCATAAAACTTACTGATGTTCAGCGAGAAGAAAAAAGATCCATCCTCTCTCTCGCTTCACCCCTTTTCCTCTGAAGGACCATGATGTCGCAGAGGATAAGATCTTCCTGTTGTCGCTGCTCATGGCGGAGATGGGCGTGCACTCGGTGGCCTACGCTTTCCCTAAGGTCCGCATCATCACCACAGCGGTGGACAAAGAGGTCAACGACCAGTTCCACATCATACCAGGCATCGGTGAGCACGTTGCTTTTTCTCTCGCCTCAGTTTGTTGTTCCCAAGACGCAGTTTCACACAAGTCGATTTGCCTCCATTCATCGTCTGGGACAAGAAAAAAATAAATAAAATATTGTACAGAATTTTAAATGTAGGTTACAAACTGTTGCTGAAAGAATAAACTTTGTCCTGATGTTTAACAGACATATAAAAGGAAGTGTGTGCTCCTAAACAGTAAAGGCAGCTTGTTCTGAGTCTGTCTCCTCAGAGAACCTGACTGACCTTGCAGTGCTGTAAGAGCTCAACGGCTCAGTTATGTTCTCCAGAGCCAGCCACTGCAGAGGTTTATGAATTACCTTTAACCTTTATTGGCAGCCAGTGGAAGAGCGAAACAAAAGGTGATGCATGGATCCATCAGTAGAGGTTTTTAAAGCATAAATCAACACTGAACCGCAGAGAGCAGAAAACCTGCTGCTGCTCTGCCGTCACCTGTACAACATTTTAATCCTCAGACCTTCATCAGGCTTCATACAAACAGCACCAGGTAAACAGTACAAGGACAAGACTGGGTCCTTTCAACAAGGCAGCACACCCCGTTGCAGCTGCTTCTTTTGGGCAGTGCGTTTTGTGACCGGAGGAGAACGATATCTCGTCCACATGTATTCAAGCGCAAAATATGGCAGTGACAATAAATCAGATTCTGATTGTGACACAGTATAATTACTGATATCATAGAAAGTAGCTTCACATCACACAATAAGGTCCCATATTCCCACAGGGGTTTGGTGTCACTTTTTAAATCCCATTTGAGGTCTGGATCTTGTGTAGGAGGAGACACATAAAAAACCAACCTGTATCATTTGTCTCCTTTCACCTGCTGCAGTTTCCTTTTCACTCTCATCCAAAGGTAATTTTGGAGATCGTTACTTTGGCACCGATGCTCCGTCAGACTGGTGCGAAAGCGATGAAGGGATGGACTTCTGAAGACAGGGCGGATCGGGGATGTGGAGGGTTGTTACAGAAGCACTTATCCATTGAAGCCGTGACGCGCCGCTCCTTCATCCCTCTCCGCTCTGGATCTGCTCCTCCTGACCGCTGAGGTGATGCTGTATGAACTGCTTCCTGTTCAGAGAGTTCAGCGTCAGGTCAGTGAGGAGCTCGGTGGAGATCTGTTCCATTTGTGCCATTCCCCATTCATGTTTACAGCAAAGTTTAAAGGGGTCAAAGTTCAAAGTGTTACCTCTCCTGCAGGATGTTGGATACTTGTTGGTTTTGACATCTGTTCACACACACTCACACACTCTGTCCTCTGGATCGACCTCCAAAAGACAGTTTTAACACCGAGTTGTAATTACTCCACTGCAGGCTCAGAAGCTACCTACTGAGAAAAATGCTTGATTATAATGTTAATGATGTTGCCAGTAATGTGTTTTTGTTGCTAAAGCTGCAGGCTGTGAAGCTCCGGAGCTGACGTTGACACGTTTGAATGAACGTATCGCCAGTTTACTGTTGGAGCCTTAAAATCTTCCTTTCTAACCTTCCTAAGCCAGATATTGTAAATATATAATTGTTGGAAAAACCCCAGCTGGAGCGTTAGCTGGCAAGATTTAACTTGAGCGATGCTCAGTTTTAATCATTAGGTTTAACAGCAGTTACACAATGATGTACTTCAGAGTGTTCAGTCGATCAGTCTGCTACACGTCCAATCAGTAATCATCTGATTTTGCACAAAGACATGACCTCACCCATCTTTTAAGACGAGTCTGTATCATAATTATTGGATGTGAGGACTGCTGTTCTAAAGGACGTTTACAGAGTTTAATGTAATATGTCGTCTCTGATAAGTAGTGTGGTGTCTTTTCTTTTTCTTTTTCTTGGCTTTAAGCTTTTTGGAGGAGTTCTCAGTGTATTACAGCTCTGCGCTGCTGCTGAAGCTGCAGCTGTACTGGACTGTAAAATCGTGTTTACTCAGGCAACTCTCACTGAAAGGGACGACAATGACTCATACTTGAACGAGAAGAGTTGGAGGGAGGGAAGCTGTCAGATATTTTAGTGTACATTTCTTTTTTTCTTTTACTGATTTCTTCTGTTTTTGATCTCATTTCCAAACCTTCCTCTGATTCTGCTTCAGTAGGTCACTGCAGCAATAACAGAGCCACCACACGCCCGTCTTATTGCATCATAATAATTAACACACTTACTTTGTTACTTCATTACTAACAGTCATTAAGTCCCCATTTAGCATTTATACGAACCATATAAACACACTAAAGTGGTTTATAATGCAGTATAATGTAGTTATAAGCAGGTGTAACTGATTATTCATGTTTATACCTATAACTCCTCCTGTGGACACCTGTAAGTGGACACTGGTGTATAAACAGATAATGAACATCATATTAAAGTACAGTTGTCATCATAGATGTTGTGATTGTGAACACATGAAAAAGTCCCTATAGCTGCTTATCACTACTTTGTAGTGTGTTATTGACAGGGTTCCCACAGGTGCTTGACAGGTTGTGAATTTGAGAAGGAAAAAAAAAAACAAGACCTTGAAATTTTTTGAAAATAGACATAAATAAACATGGGTTATTGAAAGGGCTTGAATTGAATTTTATTCTGGGCAAGATTCTGCCATCACTGTAACACACAGCTGAGAAATGTTCAGAAATGTTGTAACAGAAATTAACCTTGATCAGTGTGTCAAACTATGCTGTGCTGAGTCCTTGAATTTGAGGGAATCTGGCCTGGAAAGTCCTTGAAAAGTACTTCAATGGGATGTTTCAGACGCTGTGGGAACCCTGTATAAACAATTTATTAAATGTTTCTATACTGTTTATAAATCCTAAATAGGGGGTGTAGTGAAGTCCCAACGCTCTAAACTTCTGTACGTCCTGGTTGCATTGAATGCTTTTAACAGCTGCTTTAAAGAAACAATATTAAACTCGGCTTTAGCTGCTCATTAAGTCGGCAGATAGTTAGCAAATGCTTTGTATTGCATTGCTTGTCAAACTTTGTGTAGAAGCCACTGATGTAACGCTCTGTGAAAAACAGTTGTGATGTGATAATAACCTCATAGACCAGATCAAAAGACACCAGGTGTTCTTTCTAAGAAAGTGGTCAAATACCATGAAATAAACAGCACTTGTGTTAGTATATGATAGGTGTATGAAAATAACTTTGTCATAGACTTGAAGCCTCCGTGGCGCCTCATATATAAACTTCCCAGTTTATTTTTCCAGCTCTAGAGAGAGGATGTAACGTAGAGACTGATCCACATGGGACGCTCACTTGTTGTGGTGACCGTGTTTATGTTTTTATTTATTTATTGTATCATTTGCAAGGATCCTGCATCTCAGCAGATTTGTGTTACACCACATCGCAGCCAGTTACACAACTTTCATACCCAGGCCTTACTCAGTCTGACTTTGACTTGTTGAACACAGGTTGAACTGTCATTAATAATGGCTGTGGTCCCTTCAGGTGCTCCTGTGCTATGAAACTTAGCCAGTGATCGCACAGTCTTTACCGGTGCACCTGAATGGAGCAGATCTATTATCAGTTACACCTTTGCCCCAGTCAAAAGTCCAGTAGTTACACTCCTCCTTATCATCTGATCAAAAAAAAAAACAGCAAATAAGAACAAATCACTTGAAAGAAAAGTCAGCTACTTTTATCTGTACTGTCTCATAACGATGTTTTTATTGTGTTGTTTTGTGTGGAAGCTGGTTGCCTTGCAATAAGTGATTTACATGGAAGAGTTTTGCTGAACTCTGTTCCTAATATATTCATTTTTCAGAAGCCATGTGCAGACTGGTGGCAGCCAGAGGAGCAAAGGTGTCACTATCTGCAACAATAATTAATCAGTTACTCCATCGACAGAAAAATAAGTATTTAAACAACTATTTTGATAATCGTTAAACGTTAAAATGATTTTTATGCAAAAATGGCAACGAAAAATGCTGTTTTTAGCCTCTTAAATATTAAGATTTCCTAATTTTCTCTGTTGGTCGGATAAACTAAGATGTTTAAAACCTTCATCTTGGACTGGGATGGACAGTCTAACAGCAGTAATGGCTCTTGTCTGGTCAGGTCCTGATCTCTGAGCCGGCTGCACTGACACTGACACACCTGAATGAAGTGCAGCACCTGTGTTTGACAGGTCAAACTGTCGGGTTGATGTTTTGTTTGTGTAACTTCCACCTCACTTGTACAGAATAAAACATGACTCTAAACCAGCTGAACTTTGTGTGGAGTTTAACTGCAGCTTGGATTCTGTCATTTGTTGAATGTTGGAGTTTCCTGCTAGAGGGCGGCAAACTTCACGTTTCCTTGTTTACAGCGGACGTGACGCAAAATGCAGTTCTTATGCTGCCTTCTAGTGCTGTAGGAAAAACCGGCTTTAACATCTTGTTCTATTTACAAGCCAATAAAGAGCAAACAGGATAAGGTAAGTGCAATGTCTTTACCCTTTGCGAGAACAGAATGCATGCTAAATAAATTATTAAAAGCTTTAAAAAGCAAGATAGTATGGAGACAGATTGCTGGCAATAATAGTTATACTTTTATTATTCTATGCATTTGGAAACATGAAACAATGTGATATCCAAAGACTGTGAACATATGAAAGATGGGTTATGCATTTCACCCGTTTAACTTTTTTGTTTCATTTTTGTGTTCGTTTTGACACCCTTTAGAATAATTTGTCATTGTGAAATAGAAAATTGTGCAAAATGGGTAGAAAGACAAAATATTGGCGTCACATGTCTGAGCAGTACCTTGTCCATCTGTTATCTCTGTATCTTTGGTCTTTTAATCTTGCAATTTAAGTTTAAAGTCGCATTAATCTGACGTGAGTTGTTGCTGTAGGGAAAAGTTTAAAAGTTAAAAGTAAAAGTTTTGCCTTGTTCCAGAAAAATTCAACATTTATTTGGTGTATTTGTTCTTCTTGATTTCTAAAACGGATCGAGAGCCTCCCAGAAAACTGCTTTTGCTCAAATGATTCCTCTGAATGTGACTGGGTGAAATGTGAACCTTTTTTTAGAACAGCGTTTCTCAGAAGTCGGAGCTGATGCGGAGACGTGAAGGCGTCGCCGGCGGCTGCGTCAGCGGCTCGTCATCAGGCGTGTGCGCTCTTTATTTATGTCCGTGTTTATTCCCGGTGTCTTAAACATTGAAAGGCAGAAAGTTGACGGTGATGAGTGAGTCCTTCACCACAGCCCGGACGTGTCCGATATATTCTTGTTTGGAAAGTTACAAAAGCGTGTGTTAACACTGACTTTAAGCATTATGATGTAATGTGTTTGTTGTATTTCCTAAGTTGTTTAAAGTTGTGAGTAGTTCGTTAGAAACCATCTGATTTAAGCCCGTGAGTGAGTTACTGTCTGTACCGCTGAGGTCTTCCATGTAACGTTAGCTTAGCCAGCTTGAGGCCGCATGTGACGCCGGACCGCGTTGAAAAACTCGACGCTTTTAAGTTTCCTCGGATATTTGTAAATCTGTGCATCTGTCAGACAATCATTTATATACTTTTATTAACCATTTGAAGCAGCTCTTCAATTCGGCATCGATAGATTTCACCGGGAATGGCACAGTTTGCTAGAATTTGGCTTTACATGATCAGTTCGCCATCAAATGTCATGTAGAGGAGGGTATAGGCTTATATTACATGTCGCTAAAATGTTAAGAAATCCCGCTCGATTGCCTTAAAAAAAAGGTCATAAATCGTGATGTGTAGAAAGGTTTTTGTTGTGTTTTATAGGCTGAACTGACAGTTTCCTGAATGGCAGCTCCGTCGAGGAAGCACTGTTGTTCCCACAGCTCGGCGCTGAAGCTGCAGACTAAACGAACCACCGAGCTGTGGACATAACGGCGCTGATTAGCGCTGATGAGTCGCTTGATTTGAGTCATGTTGCCTGCCGGCGGGCGGGGTGGGTTAGTGGGGAAAGTCACGTTTTCATAGTTTAATTTGGAGTCTGTGTTCACTTTGTGTGTCGTTTTGTTTTGAAAGCAGGGAGGATGGCAGGCCTGTGGAAATCCTACCAGGCCTTGATGACCAAATACCCCTGGAGTGTGCAGATAGTGACTGCAGGTATGACTGACACTACAGACACCAACCACTGTCAAATCTGCTGTCAGTCAAGATATCCTGTCAATCTCAGCTTCATCTCAGGTGTGATAAAGTGACAGCGAGCTCAGAGGTGGCTGAAACAAACAGTGCACCTCAGGTTTTAAGTCAACAAGAAAAGGGCCTTTGAACCAAGCGACCACGACTTTAGAATGAGCCTAAAGTGGCATTAACAAGTTTTTTGACCATTTAAAAATGATCATAATTCCCTTTGTAACTTGCAACTATTGATTTTTTCCCTCTATCGATTATTTTCTCAATTATTTTGTGTAATAAATGTGATTTTAAGACTGTGAAGAATACCTGTTATATCCCAGAGCATCTTTGTGTGCCTCGTTCAAGAGTCCAAAACCCAAATATGTTCAGTTTACAATGATACAGAACAAGAAAAACCTAAAATCCTCACAGTGAGGAAACTGGAACCAGAAATATGATTTTCAGTTATCAAAACAGTTGCTAATTAATTTTCTGTTGATCAGATAATCACTTATATTTAATACTTTTATATGTGTTTGATTAATCAGAACAACAGTGATCAATATAACCTGTTAGTGGAGCCCCAGTGATCAGAAGAAACTACAACAGCTCGTCAGGCTCAAATTTAAGGCAGGTTCTTGACTTTTTAGCCATAAATGTGCAGAAATCGCAGACATGGAGCCACATTTTCAGACCCTCAACATCTCCCCCCAAAATATGGCACATATACATTTTACAGCTCAACAAACTAATGCAAATGAATGCTCCTGTGAGTAGTTGTATTCAGTGTAGTTCAGTTTAATCACCACTAGATGGAGACAGAGCACGTTTGATGCATGATTTCAGCCAGAAGTGACTGAAGGCTAAAAATAATAAAACTCATATTCACATTCAAGTAGATGTTTGTGAACTAAAGTAAGTAGATCCTAAAAAATATACAATTTAATTCTTTTAATCCAAGACACAAGCACAACCACAAAGTCTTTCAGGTGCTGGGTAACAAAAATTCTGTCTCTTTCCCTATATTTAAAAAGGAAGAAGAAGAGTTAAAAAAAGCAGAGTACAGGTCTTTTTTTTCTCTTTTAGGTTTTTATAAACCACCAATTTCACTTTCACTAATGTAACACCAACCTAAGGTTCAGAATAAACACATTTTTCATTTCCAGAGTTGTGATTTATTATACTTGTTAAATGTTTAATGCAGCTTTTAGTGGACTTAATATGTTTATTTCTGTTTTTGAGGGGTTGTAATAGATATTATAGATAGATAGATATATCCACTCAGTCCTCTGCTTCTGTCCGTCAGCGTGTCCGAGTCAAAGTGACAGAGGAAATACTTGTTATTTAGAGTACAGTTGACATTTTCTGTGTGTGTGTGTGTGTGTACATGTCTCGTCATCCTAACTGCCTTTATTGGTTCTCCCATGACATTTTAAGGAAAGGTTACCTCTTGTTCAGCTGGGTCTATGTTATTACGCAGTGTTGTCAGTTTTAACAGCGGTATGTGGTCGTGGTCAGTTTGGGCTCCACCTGCTGAACGGCTGCTTGATGCCTCTTTTTATGTGTCAGGACAAAAAAAAATCTACACTAAATGTCAAAAAGGAGTCAAGTTAGCAGCTGTGGTTTTGTTCAGTGCATCATGTCGACTTCAAGTTCCAATAATCAATATATAGAAATACACTGGCAGTGGATCAGATGACAGAGAGAATTGTCACCAACTCTACTGAGCTTTCCAGCCTCTTTAATCTCACTGGTTTGGTTTTAAAACACTTTTACTGCAACATTGACTCTCATCATTTTTCATTAACCTTGTCTCCTGCAGCTGTTTTCAGCAAAGACGCTCTGATAAACCCACTGAATACTAAACAGCAGTAAAGGAAGTGAGACATTTAGCAGCTGAAGAGCCAGATATTTACCCCAGAAGTTAATGGAGACTGGGCGAATGCAAATGCCCTGCACAGCGAGCTCCCAGCCGGCTGGACTCTGCTGCACGTCTTTCCTCTTTTCTCTGTCCCTGTGTTTCCTGCGGCGCTTCACTGTCCTGTGTAATAAGGGCATAAAAATAATAAAATAATAATAATCTAAAAAAATAAAATAAAATAATTCGCTTTATGAGATGATAATGTCAGGGTTGTGTGATGTTCATGTCAGTTTTCTGTTCTGCAGTGGCTGAAAAATGAATGAATGCAAACTTAAATTCAGCATCAGTACAATAGTAACTGCAGAAAACTGCATGAAGAAGATCCAGTGTTTGGTTTTTACATCAGTGCAACAGAGCAGCGCTGAAAACGTGTTTCTGAGCAGATTTATGACTTTAATACAGACAGTGCAGAGATGACAGGAAACAAGGGAGAGAGATTCCTGTTGTGACTTTAATGCAAAAAATGATCAGGTGTTTATTCAGACGTGAGACCAACATGTTTTATTGACATTAGCCCGACGTGAAGGACGAGCACATCTGAACGGGGCTAGAAAGGCTCTAAAGATGTTGCTGGTCATTGTTCGCGTCTTCATCCCAAACAGTGCTGAAGCTCCTGCGGCTCAGTGCGTCACTTCAGGATGATTACCATGTGTTGATCAATTGCCCAAGTTTGCTATTTTTATTTCCATTTAATTAGATGAGACATGTTTGTATCACAACCAGATACAAACAAACTGGGAGACCATGTGTTTCTTGTTTTTTTTGTTTGTTTTTTGTGCCAATACCCCATGACAGCTATTTGTAATTAAAACAACCGTCAAATTCAGTTTTCATCACTTATCCACTGGGATAATATTCCCTCTAACGTCCTCCTGTCTCCTCCAGGGTCTCTAGTGGGCGTCGGTGACGTCATATCCCAGCAGCTGATTGAGAGACGAGGGTTGGCTCAACACAACGTGCTGCGGACGGCAAAGATGATGAGCATCGGTTTCGTTTTTGTGGTAAGTTTCCTCACACTACAAGTTGTGTGATAACAGATGTGTTGACATGTCGGTGACTTTGCTCACAGCTGCAGAAACAGACGACGATAAACTTGACGAAGGTGTTAAATAAACCAAGGTGGTGAAGTGTGGACAGATTACTCTTCTCCAACAACTGTCCAGTCTCAGTGAGGTGGTTTAGACATCAGCAGATATAAACTGCAGCCTCAAGACGCATGAAATGATCAGGTGTATTTAATTTTCTTTGTAAAATATGTGTATCAAATGTTGTCTGTTTGATATGAGAAGATAAAATGAAAAGCACAGGGACTATATCATGAAAAGAACGATATCAGTGGCATCACATTTCATATTCACAGGCCTTTATAACAGAAATACATGAGTGTGTAGTTAGGCACTTGTGTCTCTGTTGTGTTGTGGATTCTTTTCCCTGTTACCTATTGTGTGTTCGTGCCTTTGTATGTTTGACAGCTGCACAATTCACCTTTCAAGTGGTACATTTTTTTTGTGACATCACTACGATGAAGGTTTATTTATATTTCTATAATCGTCTTACGCTCCACCAATCAGGTTCCTCGTCATCTGAAACAGTAGATTTACAGATGTTTGTCTTGAAAGTAGCTCACAGGAGTCAGTGTTTCACTGTAATGACATGTTCACTGGCAGCTGTATTTGACCCCGTTCATCTGTTTCATAGCTCATGCATCATGTATCGGTCGAATGCGCATTAATAATACATTTGGTTTGTTAGTTTACCTTCAGGAAGTCTGCAGCACCGCTGATTAAACATGTATTTTGATTCATTCGGATCTTTTTGTTTGGTTTGTTTTTTCCCCAGAAGATGTTTCAGTGTTTTGTTTTGACAGCTTCACCAAGTCCATTATTTCACTGTATGGATTATAAAATGTATTTATAGGAGAATGAGCTCCAGGACTAATTCACTGATTTATTTCTTAATGTTCACATCAGGGTCCAGTAATCGGGAGCTGGTACAAAGTTCTGGACAGACTGGTTGTTGGAGGAACTAAAAGTGCGGCCATGAAGAAGATGCTGGTTGACCAGGTGAGAGAAGCAGCCAATAAACTGGTTGGCCCTCCTTCTTCTTCTTCTTCTTCTTCTTCTTCTTCTTCTTCTTATTCTTCTTATTCTTCTTATTCTTCTTATTCTTCTTCTTATTATTATTATTATTATGCTGCTTCTTCTTCTTCAGCTTCTTCTTCTTCTCAGATGAAATGAAATGAACTGTCAGCTGAGTCCCAGCCACAGATACAGTTTTCTCCCGTCAGGCAGGCGATGCTCTGTCATGCTAACAGGAGGAAACTGATAATCTAATTCTGTCAAGTGTTTGAACAGACAGAGCTGCACAGTTCAGCTGTTGACTCCATTTGTTTAAACTTAATCTGACCCCCCCCCCCAACCAATAATAGAGCAACTAACAATTATTTTCATAACTGATTTATCTTCTCTTTATTTCCTTGATTTAAAAAATAATTGTTTGGCCAATAAAATATCATAAAATAGTAAAGAAATGTCTTCACAGTTTCACAGAGCCCAAGGTGATGTCTTCCACTTATTTTATTTACCTGACTAGCGGCTCAGAGAGTGGACTTTAAATTGAGAGAAGAGTGTTGAAAATAACTGTACATTAACTCCATATATACACAGAGTCATGTGGAGTTAATAGTGAGAAGCTGGAGCCGGTGCAGGCTGACGGCAACAGTTAGAGAACAAGTACTTAGGAAACATGAACACGATGAGGCAACAGGGCTCATAAAATATAATGATTAAAAATTTAATCACAAGAACTTGAGTCATGTCTTCAAGCAAAATGAACAATTATTCTCTGGTTTCATCTTCTCCAGTTTGAGGATTTGCTGCTTTTCCTTTTGTTGCTCGGACAAAACAAGATATTTGAAAACATCGTGTTGGACTCTGTGCAGCTTGATGGATATTTTTCACTGTTTTCTGACATTTTATAGACTAAACATTCAGCAGATTTATCAGTAGTGGAACTAATCTTTAGTTCCAACCCTGAAACAGACAAGGATGAAAAATAAACTGCCTGAGAGAAATGTTAACTTTAACTTTAACTTTACCAAATGTATTGTCAGTAAACTCTAAAATGCAGCTCTCTTGTAAAAAATGGTTCATCATAAACTATACAAACTGGAGAAGCATCAGTTTTCCTCCTCGCACTCTGCCCTCTGGTGTCTGATTGTATAAAACTGCAGCAGGACAGATGCAGGTTAAACTAAAACCACCACAGAATAAGACCTCGGAGCTTTCAATATCTCCCTCTAATGAAATATTCAAAGTGAAGTGAAGGGTTCACTCCTACGCCTGAATAGTTATGTGGTCACACCGACTGTACGCTGCTCCCTCTGCCCCTGTATACGTAACGAGTATAAAGTGCCATTTGGTGACTTGAAAGATTTAAGGCGATGCAGCTGCAGCGTCTTCCTGCGTCAGACCTGAGTAACAGAGGAGCAGCGTCTCTCCGCTGTTGAGTCAATGTAAACAACCGAGCAGAGACCGAGGTCCGTCCTGAAGTGATTTCACATTTCCTTTGAGCGTCCTGTGGAGAATCCACTGTGGAGTCCTTTATTCTGCTTCAGTTCACGCGTCACATCTTCACTTTCAGACCCTGATGTAGTGTCAGCACAGTCACAAAACAGCCCAGCAAAGAAAATGTTTTGTTACATTTGGTTGATTCAGTTTAGTTTATTACATCTATGTGTTTATCAGGCACCATCATGTACAGTTTAATTGTCCCAGATTAAGCTACGATTAGATTTCACATTTGTTTCATTAACTAGGTAACTCACACTGTCAGGAGGCAGGAGGTAAAATAAACCTCAAACTTTTCAGATTATTGTCCTTTACTGTTATTTCAGTAAAATAAATCAATAGTGTAACATGTGCCTCTAACACTTCATTCAGAAAACAGGAGAGTATTAAATGTTATATAAGATTTTATTGAGTTTTCATATACTAAAAAAAAATAAAGAATAAAAATCGAATCACGATTATAAAAGCAAATAAAAATGAACAAACAAATAAATAATAAAGACAGTTAAACAGTGGTAAACAGTTTAACGTTGTTAAAGTGTTTACCACAGAGCTAAGATCAGGTTGTATGTGTTTAACTTATCATAACTTCATAAATACTTCACATATTTAAAGATGCATTCAAAAACAAATCTCTTCCATCATAATTATTCTAAAATTAGTTCAAACATTTTTTACTCATCCAAATAAAGTAATTGTAATATTCTTAAATCCCTTATAAATCCGGCTGAGCTCTCACACTAAACAGAAACCAGTGGTCGTGTGTCCTCTGGATTCTTAATGATACAAATCACTGCAAACATTTTACCTGTTTAAACTTCAAATGGTAAAACTGGTGTTGAACTGAGTGAAGAGCAACAAACTGCATGGCCCTCAAGTTAATGAATAGACCATTTATTCGTTTTCTTCATTTGCCCCGTTATTATTTTCCCATCTTCTCCAGGTAAAGTCTCTGATCGTTTCTTATTCGCGTGTCTTCACAGTTGTGTTTTGCTCCATGCTTCCTGGGAGCGTTCCTCTGTATCTCTGGAGCTCTGAACGGACTGACGGTGGAGGAAAACGTCAACAAGCTCAAGAGGGTAATTAGATTTTTTACTTTAACACCACATCACAGTCGTTAGTTCTCAGGATGATCCCTCTTCTCCTCTTCAAGAGGTTTGTGTTGTTTTTCCCACAGTGCACGTTGGCATCTTCCACATGCTTTTCCTTGCGTGACTTGTTTGGTGTTGAAGTCCATAAAATCGACAGAATGACCTGGGTTAGTTGAACTTGAAAAACTCTCAGACTCTGGGTCAGATTTATCTCCTGAGGTAAAGGTTCAGCGTTTGACCTGATCTGTCCTCTGTCCACATTTTTTATTTATGAATGTTGCAATAAAAGCACGACAGCAAAGTGTGGACAGCACACATAACTAAAGGTTAACTTGATTTAAGAACAATAAAAAAGAAAAACATATATATTTTTTAAGTTTTAGACCAAAAAGCCTGATATTTATCAGACAGTATACTGTAGAAATCATTTCCATTCACTTACAGCTGAGGATTATGAACAAAATGTGCTATAATTGTGAAATAAATCATGCACTTGGTAAGTGATTGAAAACCATATTGGAGCTGCTGGTTTTCACTGACATCTTTTATACTTTGGTTGTTGCAGCTGTGAAATGGTGAATTACAGTCCACTCTGTTGTAAAAATGTCTTGAGAACTTGCAGAAACCCTGCGTTCACCTCTCCTCTCGCTCCCTTGTGGTGGTTGCATTTTTCAGCGTTTAGACATCAGCATGACCTTTATGCATGAATGCACTTTTAAAAATTTTTTTTTTTTTTTAATTTAGACATTTAGTTGGTCCTGGACTTTTTCTTCTAACTTAACTCAACCTGTAATTCTATATTTAGCCTTGAGACAACAGTAACTTCTCAGCAGAAGAGCAGTGTGTTTTCTGTGCGAACGCAGCGCAGGTAGATGAGAGTACACAGGGAGGAAGTTTGGTTTTCATTGTAGGTTCGGTATCTGACCTCCAACACTCACCTCTCATTATTATTAGAAACTGTTTCCTGTGATGGGGAAGAGACCAGAGGGAGAGCGAGGGACTGTGGAAATAGCCAGAGTGACTCATACCTTCACATATATATATGTGTGTGTGTGTGTGTGTGTGTGTGTGTGTGTCTGAGTGTGTATTTGTATGCTAGGTCATAGCTAACTGTCATCTTGTGCCAGCTGCTCAAACGTCCGTCACCGCCTTGCTTACCCAACACGCCGCTGATCATCATCAATTATTTACAAGAGGAGGCGCGGGGACCTGAAAGGCCAACCTGGTAAATGTCAGAAAGGACAGAAAATAAATGACAAATGTGCTCATTACAACAAGCTGTGGCACCCAGGAAATGTGAGAGGAAAATTAATGGAGCCACTGATCAAAGAGCCGCGCTGACTGTTGGAGTTGGACATAGCTTCAGTCAAGTCTTCACCTCTGTCCTTTTCCTTACCTGCACTGGACCAGCAAGTCTGGAGCGCCTCCCCAGCTTTGTACCAGATACTAACAGGGCTCTTGTGTGTAATGTGCTCAAAGATGTCGGTGTGTGTTCAGAACTGTCTTGATGCATCTTGAAGGATCTATATGCAGGTTTTTGCTATTGAGCATGAGTGTTGCAAGCTCAGCCTGAAACTTCTTTCCTTTACTCGGCAAGATCCGTCTCCTGTGGTGAAAAGCAACCCTTTTCTTCTACTGACGTTAGCATGCTAACCAGCTAGCTCTGACGCAGTCAGGCCGTCTCAACATTTTCCAATCCAGAGTCAGTGTAGCATCCAGTCTGCCCTGGAGAAGCAGCTCTGCTCGGAGGACGTATTATAAACTCTTATAATGTAAACACAATGAGGCCTGAAGCTCTTCGCAAGACTGGTAAATAAACAGCTGCTAATGCTAACGCTGGCTATGTGGCATTAGCAAAACTTACAAATGGCTCCTTTAGATTATTTATCAGTATTTTACACATATATTTGAGTCTCAACAGAAGTGAAATGACAAGAACTGAAGTGAGAGAACAGGAAACTGACACTGTAAAGATCACTGGACATGAACATGGTCACTTCCTTAAACCCCATCAGGGCAGCCCTCCCTTACTAATTCACACTGGGTTTGAGTATTGTATAGTATATTATAGTATATTATAGTATAGAATGCATCAACTAAGTATAATCAAGAATGTTGGTATGTGAGCAAAGTTTAAGTCAAAAACTTTCTCCACCTGAAGATTTGCTGCTTTTCTTTGTCTTATTTGATAGTAAACTGGATGTTTTAAGTTTGAACAGACAAATTTCATGATATTTATGGTCAAATTGTGATGGGAATTCAGTTCTACAGTGTCGGCAATGTGATGGCATTTTACTCTATTTTTCATGTTTAATAAAGGTAACGATTCGTCAGTTAATTGATAAAATAAGCAGGTTGGGTGCAGCCCTCGAACACTTCATACTCAGAATCTGCTCAGGTTGTAGTGTGATGATCGGGACACTGCTTTGGTCCCACAAAGGAAATGAAATATTTAAATAAAGAGCAGATGATGGTGAGACAGTTGTAGCTAAATGAAAAATAAATCATTCAAATTCCTTGTTGTTTAATTGGCAGCGGTTTTCCAAAATCAGTTTAATTGACGTCTGTATAATTTTCTGTCAGTATAAGACACTAAAGTGCATTTATGTTTGTACATTCTATATTTATATAGTATATGATTTATTGTTTAGTGACTGTGAAAACGGCAGCTTGAGAGAAAGGTCCTGTGTTCTCCAGAGTGGGAGGAAAGATTTTGACGTGCATCTGACGCAGTGATCAGCTGTAATTTCACCTCAGGTGCCAAAGTAGCTTGTTTGGCCATAATTAGAAAAAAACCAACCAGGAAAAAATTGTAACTGGAACATTGGCTTGTTTTTTTTATATGTCGAGACATGTTGAGGTGACCTTTTAAGATGACACAGTGAAGTTGTGTGTGCGTGTTGTGTATAAACTCTGTTCTTTCATATTTACTGTGGAGTCAGAAAGTCACCGTCCACCACCAAGGACCTTTAGTTTTCTCATTTATCATTTTATTTATCCGTTTTATCATTTTTCAAGTCAAAGACCGTTTCTTAAACATGATGACAGACGCTTTCCGCTAATTAAAGTACAACATTTAAATAGTTTAATCACTATGTCGGTGTCCTAGAAGGTAGAAAACATCTTTTCCCAGCAGAGACAGAAGACTGTACAAATCTCTGCCTGATTTCTATGTGAAAATATCCTGTTTCAAAAGACATCTGAGCTTCAGTCAGTGAAAATTATGTGTTTGCATCAAGTTTTTTAAGGGATGAGCTCATTAACTCTGTACATACACCTTCAGTCCCTGTCAAACTACTGTAGATATAAAGAACTCGACTATAAGTAAATACAGCAACTGTACAGTAGGTGTTTGGATGGATCAGTTGTGTTTGAATGTTTCAGCACCATGGACAGGGACAGAACTGTTGTGAAGGCTGCAGTGTGAAACACTGATGGTCGCACTTGTTTCAAATGTAAGAGATAATGATGATGATAAGAACGTTAGTACAGGATGAGGAAGCTGTGGTGAGGACGTCACAAACATCAGTGACCTGGACGTGGTTCAGTTTGTGGATATTAGTGGTTCAGCTGGATATTTTTCTGATGCAGGCCTGTTATAGTTTTATTTTTATTATTATGTGGCAGATTGAACTAAATACAACTTTCAGTACCAGTGTGTAAGAGCCAATATGTGTGAGTTTTAAATGAGTTTAGAACTGTAACTAATCTTAAGTCAATTTAATAAAGATTTTTTTTTTGTAACACTTTATGTTATGTTGGCATAAAGTGTCAAAACACACAAAAACACGGTGTGTGTATCCTTGAGCTCTTTCTAATTAATGCCATTAAATGTATATATTGATAATTATCAGTAATATAAAGTATTATAAAATAATTAAATCATGTGGCTCTTCCAGATCTTCAAATTTTATCGAACCTAATGGATGAAATTCTGATATTACTGTAAAGAGTCATTTCAGGTGGGGGTTGTGATGTATTTTTTCCAGTGGTTGTGTATTGGAAAAAATGCTTTTTGGGCACCCACTCATCAACCACCTGGAAACAGCCTGACGGCCATTAAGCCTCTTCCAGACAAACATCCAGAACGCCACAGTAACCGCGAAGCAGCGCTAATGAAACGCCACAGTGACGTCCTCAAACACCATGAAAGTATCTGTTAAGCCTGTTCCACCACTTCGCTCTGGACTGTCAACCAGGTGACTTTCCAGAAAAGGTTTTGTCCAGACAGTCAGCTCAGGCCATTTTAGAAAATGTATCCTTCTGTTAGAAATTAAATCAATGTTCACAAAGTCTTTCTTTTCTAAATCAATTCCTACTTTTTAAAAGCAGTGATGTGGAACAATTGGTCAACATTAAAGGGGAAGTGAAGATTTTTCCAGTCCCACAGTACAACGTGACTCTATACATCTATATACTCTATCTGTTACTTGGCCGGCTGCTGGGATTCTTGGCTTCCTAACTCCGTTTCCACTCTCTATTGTTTTGGAAAGAAACTCCACCAACTGGAGTTTCAACCCATCACCATCTCTCACTTCATCCCCCACGGGCAGATTCAACTGCTCTGTGGTGGAAAACGTTGGAGGGCTGAACCTGATCCCTGAGTAGGACGAGCAGAGCAGATGTTTGATATGGAAACAAGCTCTGTCAACAATATCTGCGCATTATTCAGCGCTCATTATGATGCCAATATAATAACTTTATTTACTCTGTACACAGGACTACACAGATGCCCTCATCTCAAATTACTATGTAAGTCTTTCTTGTATGGTTCAGCATTTTTTTCATGTCTGCTTGTGAAGTGAATGTCTGTTTTTGTTTGAAATACATTTGCCTCATGTTATGCATCATTTGACTGAACTGTCCCGTGAATGTTGTCTGTCGTGTTTCAGCTTTGGCCTCCGGTCCAGATCGCCAACTTCTACTTCATTCCACTGCACCACAGGTACGTTTATGGATTCATTAACATACAAAAGAATGAGAGTCTAAATTTGGTCAGTGTAAAATCTGAGAGCCAGTTACAGAAGGTTCACACCTGTTGACCCCATTGAAATGCATTTCTCCCCCTGCCCGTAGGTTGGCCGTCGTCCAGATCGTTGCTGTCGCCTGGAACTCCTACCTGACCTGGAAGGCCAATAAGATGTGAAGGATGACG
Organism: Trachinotus anak; assembly: GCF_046630095.1. Lineage (NCBI taxonomy): Eukaryota > Metazoa > Chordata > Actinopteri > Carangiformes > Carangidae > Trachinotus > Trachinotus anak. The sequence goes on along the minus strand of NW_027273882.1, from coordinate 6,970,691 downwards.
AGTCCGACCTGTTTTGTTGTTGTTGTTTATGATAATGGTTTTACACTCATTTGTAGTGTGTGTGAATGTGTGTGTGACATGGGCTGTTCTGGTTGAACTTAGTTGAGCGTACTTCTGTTCTGATATTTCCAAAGTGTAAAACTGTGACTGAGTCACTCGTAAAGGTCGGGAGGAAACGCTCGTCTACTCCGAATGACAAATTCACACTTGAAAGTCAAACTTGCATTTGCAGAAATGTCTGTGAAAGTTTGTTATTTATGGAAATGGGATTTGGCAGTGATGCTGCAGTGTAGCCCCACACACACACACACACACACACACACACACACACACACACACACACACACACACACACACACACTGACTGGTTGAGAGGAAACTTTTATAATCCTTTTAATCTATTGTTAATCACTTGGAGTAATTGGGACAGCTTGGATAGTTTGTTACTGGTTAATTGCACCATGTTTTCTTTTATGATGAAGGAAAATTTTCTCTTTTGTCTCTTTGATCTGTGATTTTTTTTTTAGTATATCCAAGAGTTTCTTATATTTTGCAGTTTACATGTTTTGTTTACCCATTTTCTCTATGTGACACACCTATGTACTTTTATTTTAGCTACTGTCCAACATTTCCCAAAATGCCTTTTTAACAACACTCAGGAGAAAGCAAGCAACGTTTTTTTTAGATTTCTGTAATAAATGTACATGAACAACAGTCAAGAAACGCACAATCTTTCACCCAGTAATACCAAGTCTAATGCTGCATTCAAGCCATATCAGATCATGATTATAAGGTTCCAATGAATAAACAGCGTTCGTGTAAACATTGAAGTCTTTATTCCCTCTTTGAAACGGATTTTTCTCACACATTGGATAGATCTGACTCTGCAGTTAATAATACAGAAGTGCCTGAAAACCCAGGAAGCATGAACGCCTCACATCAGCCAAAGTCCATCGTTCAGTGTAATTTAAAAATTCAACCAACTCTCCTCTCACACACCAACCTCCAGTCGTGTTAATGACCTGTTAACATGGGAATCGTGCTCATCTCCAACATATGACGTGAAAGCAGCATCATCAGTTGCAGGTCTCAATGCATTCTGGTCTACTGAGGCTTCTGTGGGTGAAGTATATAGCATTAACTGAAAGTTTTAAAACAAATCATGGCTTGTTCTTTGATACTGAAATAGTGAAAATAAAACCTGATGTTAAAGAGCCCAGCATTTTTGGGAATTTGCTCATTCGCTATCTTGCCAAAAGTAGATGATACCACTCTAAGCTGTATGGTAAATATAAAACTACAGCCAGAAGGAGCTTAGCATAGCTTAGCTTAGCTGCTAAAAAATCATCACCAAACAACAAAACAGATTCAGGAATCCATTAGTACACAGACATTCCCTGTTGAAGTGTGGATATTCCTTTATATTTACTTAATCTTTGTACTGAATTTGCACATTTTTAATCACAAAATCATCTCATAAATGTGAAGTTCTACATGAGGTGGTGTCAATGGCGTGTTTGACCTCGCTAACTTTTGTGGCCAACTCATCTTTGGATGGGTGGGGTTTGTTTGGAGAGAGATGTGGAGGCTGCTGAGCTGGGCTGTCAACCAAATTATCTGCACACATTTTTTTCCCCACACAAACACACTTGGGCTATATCAGGGAAAAGCAAGCGGAAACGTCTGACGAATCCACTGAAAATCCGCCAAATAGCCTCTTTCCCCCCGGGGGGGATATGAAATGATATGAGCCTCTCCCCAGAAAGCTGGAATTCATTTTTGATTCAGCACCCAGGCTCACTGTGATGTAAATGTAAGCCAAGGTAATTAAATGAAGATGTAAAGGCTCTAACCTGCAGATGAAGCTCGATGCAGCTGACATCTGTGTTTAAAATGCTCAGTGTTCAGGTCGGGGTCATTACAGCCGGGCTCTAAATGTGTCCACTGTTTCAGTGACTTCCTGAGCTCTGGTAGTGATGCTAACATGTTTGATGAGAAACTACACACCACCAGGTATTTTTGCTGATATACAAATTGTATTCTCTGATGATCTTTCAGTGTGTACATGCTAATATTCATAAACATTTTTAAAAATTCATAAATGTTCAGTTTTTCCCTCAGAAATGTGGCAGTGGATTAACCTGAGGCCACGATTAAATGCTGTATTTTTAGTTTGTATTGAAATACAATAGTTTTTTCTTTCTTTATCTGATACAAGCAATAATAGAATCATTTTCACTCACTGTGTCTGGCCATAAATGTACAGCAAACACAATAACAATCTACTCTTTTATTTCATATTGGTGGAAGGGTGTTTTCCTGAGTTCGTCATGATGTGTGTAACTGAAGTTCAAAGTGAGAAATGGTTTATTACACTGATTTCCAGCCTTTTCTGGCTCATTATTGTCCTAAATACGAGCAGCGTCTACTTACAACACCTCATCACAAGCTGCTAAAGTCTAGAGGTTGTGACCACGTCAACCACAGACTTTTTTTTCTCCAAGCTTCATCTGAATCATTTTTAGAGTCGTGAAGCAGTAAAATGATTCAGTAATTTACTACAGAACAGCAAAGGTCACAAGCAAGTCTGAAAAAATACTTTGTGTGGCAGAAATATGTTGTGACCCCAGTTTATCAGAAGTCTCACCAGAGCTAATCCCAGTTAGAGAACGTCTAGAATAAGTCTTACAATCCTACAAACTTTCTAATGCGGCTTTCTGGGAGTAAATGTTATCTCATAGGTCGTTGTCTTTGTGTGGAATTATTCAGGAGCCTTCATATAAAAACAGCTCAGACACTGGTCCAATCAGCACAGGTCATATAACTCATTATGTCGCATATCTGACATTGAACCGGCAGGTTCAGCACCACAGACAGCTCCCAGAGAAATCCATTCATTCCAACCCGAGACAAACGTGTTTCATGTTTTTTGATTTTAATGTTATTCAGAAGTTATAAGACCTCATCTTCTTCTCTGGGTCTGCCTGCTCAGAAATAACATTTTAAACTAAATCATATTGATGTGAATAGAAAATGAACACTGATTTATTTTGTTGTAACCCTTGTGAGCTCCATTTCCTGTACAAGTCGCCTTTAATTCTTAATTTTCCACTTTAATTTGAACTTAAGAAAAGTAACACACCCTCAGTTCTGCAGGTCATGGTTAAGGTTTCACATTTAGCTGAAGGAGCTCTAAATTCAGAACTGTGATGTGATCAAATCAACACCACAAGCACAAATGCAAACAAATAAATAATTCACATGCATATAAAATATCAGAATAGCCAACATCTTTGATAATGTATAAAAGAATTGCACAAGGCTTATTCACAGTGGCCAACCACATCCAGCACCATCGAAACACAATGAGCTCAATAATGTTTAATTGATGATCCCTTCAAACCTCCTTGACAGAACCCTTAGAGCTTTCTCAAGGAATATCCACCCCCACCCCCCATGGAGCCCCCTCAAGGGCCCCTGTATCTGCCTCTTGTTCCCGTGGGAGGTCCCTCATCTCACCTCACGACCCAGCTCGGGTGGATGGATGTATAGGAAATAAACCGCCACCCTTTACTGTCTGTCCATCACAGCTTCCGCAGCTGTCCCCTCGGGACTACATCGCCTTTTCGTCTCGATAGCTGTCCACTCTCCAAACCGGTGTGTGTGCCCGCACTGACGTCAAAGGAGCGCGCTGGACGCATAAAACCCTCCGTCCTCTCCCGTCGCCGCTCACTGGGACTCTGCAGACTCGGCTCCGACCTGAAACCTCACCACAGAGTTCAGCTGCAGCATCTGGAGAGAGGAAAGTGAGTATCACCACACTTCCATTCAGTGTCAGTGAAGTTTTCTGGACTTAGACACAGAATAGAGCCTCTTCTTCTCCTGCTCTTTCGCATCAAATTAAACTCAACTGATACAGATAATACCTCTTTGCTTTTTTGTGCTTTTTAGTTTGGTTTAAGTTTCTCTTTCTTGTAGGAAAGTGACCTGGCATTTAAAAATCCTTTGTGATGAGATAACATCATAAAGTTTAGACTTAAAAATGGACATTTCATCTCTAGTTTACCAGAACTGGTGACCACACTCGTTACAAAGGCTTTTTCTTGGCTTTATCAACTGTGATTCATCCATGATGAACAAACAGTAAGTTTACTACTAAGACTTACACCAGTTAATCAGTGTCTGAATGTCATGTTAATGGTTTCCTGTGGTTGCAGGACATGAAGCCAGTCCCCCTGCTCCTGCTCCTCTCCTCGGTCCTCCTCACATCACACCTCCGCCCTGCCGCGGGCAGACCGCGGGTCCTCCCCGGCTGGCTGGATGGCAGCGGCGGCCGCCTCCAGACGCAGCGACTGGACGAAGTGCTCCTCAGAGCGGCCGCCGCCGGGGACAGCACCGCCGCGGATCTACTGGGCGACAGCATCCTGAGGTTTTTCCAGAGGAGGAGCCCGGACCATGTGCACCTGCTGCCAGCGGAGGAGGAGGAGAGGGAGGACGAGGCTGTGAGGACGGCGGCGCAGCTGCTGAAACGGAGCGAAGAGCCGCCGCTGTCCATCGACCTGACCTTCCACCTGCTGAGGAATATGATCCAGATGGCCAAGATGGAGAGCCAGAGGGAGCAGGCTCAGCTCAACCGCAAAGTGCTCGACGAGGTCGGGAAGTAAAAGCTCTGTTTTGTTAATAAAAAAAAAAATAAAAAAAAAAAATAGCAGCCCAGCCGCTGTCTCAGTAATCCAGACCTCTGACATTAGTTCTGTTTGTGCGCCTGCCTTCCTCTCCTCATCATTTTACGCACAGATGGTGCCAAATTACGCACCACAGCATACGCCTGTAAAATGTAAATCCTTAAGTGTTATTTAAAGACTTTGTTGGGAAATATGGAAACGGACTTCTCAGACCCCCCTCATCCTACATCCACTACCCCCCCTTCCCTCACCCTCCAAACACACACGATCCCCTCAACACTGGACTTTTAGTGGACAAAAGGGAAACTGACGGGTTCACTGGATTTGTCTCATTTTCACATTTTGGTGTTTTGGATAGTTTGAGTTGGACATCAACACTTCTTTATCATTTGTGTAAACACTCAAATACACAACAAGTTGTTTCACTATAGGTCATGTGAGGGTTTTAAGTGTTATCAGAAAGAGTGGGCTGACCGAAGTATCCACTCACCCACTGACGAGTCATTTGCATATTTGAATTATGGTTTGAGTTTTGATTGGACTTTGTTGTTCTCATTCAGAGCCTATTTCTCCTCAGCAGACCGTGTGACCCTGGTGTTAATGTTCTTGGTTTAGCAGATGTTTAATTAATATTGTGATATTTCGCCTTATTGACAGGTACAATATGGATGTTGAAACCACCAAATTACTGAACAGGCGCTTTGCAGAAATCTTTCAAGAACCAGTGTCACACCACATCCTAAAATAATCCGTTTTGTTCAGACACATTTCTACTAACATGCTGATGAACTTACTCTGACCTTTAATTTATGATTACATTGAGATATTGAAACACCAAAATAGAATTTTTTTTTTTTTTTTTAACCGGCATTAAACTGACCCTATAAATGTACATCAACAAAGTTAAGTCAAGTTAAGTTTCTGATACTGAGGCGAACTAGAAAAAAATAAAGTGGTGACTCCAGCCGCCATTGGCCCAAGATGCCAAGAGACTCAAATATTCAAAAACCCCTTTTTTGTCTCTCCAGTTCAGTTCTGTGTCTTTGTTTTAAATCCACTTGGTCAAACTTGAAAGACGGACTGAATTTGTTTCAAAGCAGAGCTGAGGCTGAAGGAAACAACAAACACTTCACGTTCACTCTCTCACTTTCCTTTTGTCCTCTTTCTGTCCTTTACTTTGAGCGGGAGCACTATCGCCTGTACTGTACCAACTGTAGCATGCTGACCTACAAACAAAAGAACAAAAAAAAGGTATATTTTACTGTAAACATTAATGTATGACACTTATCACATTGTCTTTGTTTTAGCAAATGAAAAAAACAGCTTTTTGCCATTTATATTTTTTAATAAAAGAGTTTAAACTAAAAAAAAAAAATCATTGCTTTTGATTCTGTTATAAATGTGCATTGATTGATTATAAAATACAACTTTTTGTCACTGCTGTACGGTCTAAATGTCTTCCAGTGTTCTTCTATTTCTAATAAGATCCCATAGAAAGTACTGACAGTGGACCTATAGGAGCAACTTCTGTTCAAAACCTACTGGAAGATTTTATTGAAATATAGTTTATATATATTCATGCTCCACCCCCCAAGAGGATGTTCCCTCTTCCCCCACCATCACTTGACCAACAAGCTATGACAAGTATCACAAACAAATAGTTGAATTTCCATAAAATCTGACATGAATCTTAATGTTCTGGAGATGTTTCCTGAGCACAACCGTCAGGTCAAATGTTTCCACATCTACTCAAGAAACATTAAAATCAAATTAGATTCCTGAGAACATTAATGGTCGTTAGTGGTTTCATCCTATCTGTCTTGGATCCTGACAGTATTTATGCTCCCAGACTGGGCCAACTTTTTGATTTTAGTAGGTCCATATAAAACCAAAAAAAGGGATCAATGTTTGGGCAACTTGTTTTCTATATCCTTAAACCTCAAACTTGACTTAGTTCAGAAATCCAGAAGATACAGGGGCAGGTTTTCCTGCTGAGATTTCCTTCATTTAACCGTTTTGCATGATTCAGACTAAAGATTACGTCAAATACAACTGCTTAATTATTCTAATTGCTGAACTGCAGAATATTAATAAAATTTATCATTTGGCTTGAAGCTTATTGAATTTTATCACTGCAACGGAAATGTTTTTGAAGATCAGATTGGATCCAGTGGAAGTGACAGTTAACAGAGTCTTGTATAAGTAGTTTAAACAAATCAGAGAGAAGCAGCAAAGACAGAAGTCAGAATGGCCCCTTTGTTTCTATGACTCAGTCCAAACTGTGGGTGTGTTGATGATTCTTCTGCCTTATCATCCTCTGTCTGTGTCTGTGTTGGTTCAGTTTCATCTCCCTCGTTGTGCCATTTTACATCACTCAATAGATCAAAGCAGTGACGAATGTATGCCACCATACTATTTCCTTCATCTGAAAAACATACATTTATATATCATGTATATATACATGTATATACATTATCCATCTGAGTTTCCTACCACTTTCACAACGCAACATAATTTCACTTCACATACTACAACCTGATGCTAAGTCATGAAAGACCTCCTGGCAGAAATGATTCACATTTTAAAAAAGCATTAAATCTGTAAAATTACATTTTTTCTTGAATCACAAATAGTGTAATTTAGACACTGACATTCATGTTGTTTTTTAATCGTACATTGGATTTTTAACCCAGGATGTAAATGAGCTTCTCACCACAGAAGACCATGTTGTCCATCTACTCAAGTAAGAGCACTAAAAATAATCATTGTCATTACAAGTTTATTCAGAATTTTTATGTAATTAATTAAAATTAAAGTGGATTAAATGGATAATATGTTATGCTTGTGCTGTGTGTTTATCATTTAGCTTATTTCTCTTTTAAATATGCAACATGGCCATAGTCAAAGAAAAACCCAGCTGTATGTATGTATATTCACTTTTTCTGCTTAATGTATAATGTATGTCTTATGTGTAAATTGCATGTGCATATAAATCATATAAAGGAGTAGAAATCACCTAAATAATTCAATTATTTACAAATGATGTTATACTGTATTTACAAAATCCACAAACATTGTAAAGCTTTTAAATTACACAATAAAAAATATATATCCACGGCTTAATTATTTAAATGTATTTATTATCATAATAAACTTAAATTTTTTTAAAGTTTCTTCACAGGAACAAAACATGCAGAAAGTGACAATTAAAACATCAATAGCAACATAGGTGTAAATACAAGGAACAAAAAAACAACATTGAATGAGAATTAAAAATATATTGTGACCATCTGATATGAGCCGGTCTTATTACTAAATGTTTTTTTTAAAAAAGAAGATACAACATGTACGTGTCTTTTCATCATTGGAAAAGCGCTCCAGAGTTCAAGGGCGCATCAACACAAAAACCAAAACCCAAAAATCACTAGAAAAAAGTATCAGGGTCGATGAGGGGTAAACAGATCAATAATACATTTTGGAACAAAGCCTAAAAAGTTAAAAGTACATTCTTTAAAAAAAAAAAAAATATCAATGTGCTGGCTAGTGCAGGAGAAAAATGATGGTTCGTTTTTGTGTCTGTGATGATTCATTCTGACCAAACTGGAGTCGGTGAACAGACCCTGACTGATACCAGTGTCAAAAATAGTCCAGGTGACAAAAACATAAACTTCTCTCTGTGAACCAACAGATCACGTTTAATACGACTGCTCCCCTTCACATCACCACACCCACCACATCCCCCATCATCCTCGACCTCTCTGAAGTGCTTTCATCCATCATGGCGGTGACTGTCTTCCCCATGAACATGACAACATCAGCTGTTTGTTCAAACGCTTAAAAAACCTGTGTTTATGTTGTCACCTTAAAGAAAAAGGCAGATGTTATTCTATATTTTTTATTGTCAACAAACAAAAATAAATCTTACAAAAACTGCTTCACAAATATGTGAAGTAACGTCTTCAAACAGCTGAGCCCTGTAGATTTTAACAGATGTTACTCAAACAAGAGTAAATGCAGTGCGTTTGTTATTTGTTGGGGACTATTTTCAGTGGCAGATTAATACACATTTGGAGCACCAGTGAGTATTTACTCATAATCCTGCAGCGTGTAGGATTGAGTTGAAAATAACCTACAGTGCCCGAGTTTATTGTAATGAAGGAACAAAATTAGCCAGTTCAATAATGTGCTTTGTTAATGTTTTCATATAGACAATACTTAGTGTCGGTTCCCAAACCTCAACCACAGAGGTGGCAGATCAGAACATTTTTTACATGGGTTGTTACATGTTGTTTGTCCATACCTTCTAGAACAATACATAGAAGCATTTTCTGATTTGACACCTCTATCTGTAAATAAATCTGTTTCATGGTGTAACAACAGTATGATTAAGGTTCGTTTAAGCTTAGACACAAAAAACTTGGTTAGTTTTTTAGGGAACGATCACAGTTTGGGTTAAAACAAGTACTTTAAAAAAAACATCAACTGTGTGTTATCTGATTTTCTGTTCATCCATCCACCCTGACCTCCTACATACGCATCATCGCTCTATAACAACGTCACCTAACGCCCTCCTTTGCTCCCATCCTGTGGGCTTTGTCACGTGAACGTAAACATGTTATTTTTGGGACATTTGCCCGAATGGCTGACGCTGACATTTTTCTTTGGAGCACAGTCGATGTTTGGAAAGGTGTGTTTCATGCTCACACACACACGCAACAACCCAAAATCCACCATATGCTCTTTCAGCAACTCCCCCGAAACAGCAAGTCATTTACAATACTACCTACAATAATAAGCTTATCTGCCCACTCTTTAATTTTTACATCCTGCTCGCTGCTATTGTCTCTCTCCTGTATTTATGCATTTAAAAAAGGACTATTCTGCTTCTGTTTGTAAAATAAAAAGTACAATAAACAGTTTGCCCCATATATCAATAGAACCATTCATTGCTCTAACCCCAGTTCTGCTGACTGGCTTTGTTAAATAACAACTTTAAAATCTTTCTGCTCTCAAAGAAACCATTTCCATCTTATCGACTTTAATCCTCACTGTTTTTTTATTTACATAACATTTTAAATGAGTTACAAAACTGACAAAATGCAAAACTGTAGTCTTTACAGAAGCCTTTAGAAAGCTATATAAGGGCTTTAAATCTGAAAGAAAAACACACACAAGCAAAATCTTTTTACTTTCCCTCCCACAACACAGAATACAGGGTTAAATCCACTATACATTTCCTGTGAGATATACGTAGGGAGATATATTTACACACAATACACTGGCTTTTTTTTTATAGTGAACAAAAGGCAACAATGTGGGAGGAAAAATGTGGCCGAGTTAGTCTTCCTGCATCTGGGCTGCTGCAGTAGGAAACTCAGCTGGATAATGTATATAAATGTATGATTTCTGACCATTTAGGCTTTGTTTTCATGTTGCCTTTGTTGTTGTTTCATGTCCATGTCATGTGGCTGAGTTCCCTTTTGAACACTGAGCAGATTTCTTCCGGAGGATTATGGTAAACCTCTATTTCCGTCTGTGTTTTACATTTCCTCAGGACTGCAGCAGGGACCTTCAGTAAAGAACAAAAGACAAATATCATGAGATCAGTGTCATTATCCCACGCCTAAACAATCACCAGTGACTCTCCAACTGCTTGGCCTAATGTCCCTGCACGGAGGAGGAGGATGCTGCCTCTGTTGTTGTTGTTGCTTTTGACTGAGTCAGCATGGATGCACTGATGCTGTCCCCTTCCTGAGTGGATGGGGGGAATCCTTCGCTCTCTCTGCAGTTCGCTTTACGTAAGTGGTCTTATTAGAGATGATTTCACACGCCCTCTCTGTAGTTCAGTGCAGATTTCCAAATATTACAATTCATCTATAAACAGGCTCTGACACATTTGCACTACTTCAGTTAGAGAGCTGTCAGTTCACTCCTTTGTTTTGCTTTTTTTAGAAACTTCATGTGTGTCTACAAGACTTTTATTGAAATGCTTTAAATATGTAGTTTTTCATATCATGTGCATCAATCCTTATTTGAAAGCATGCACATGATATGAAAAGTTACATGGCTGCAACTATTGATTATTTGGCAGATGCTATTTGCACACAGAAGTCTGTAGCCAATAATACTATGTGCACACAGGGTGGATAGCCACTGTGGTTATTTACACCTGGGTGTAGGCTATATAGCACGGCAGAGACAAGCACCCAGGTGCCTGTAGCTAATTGTGCTATTTGCACCTGGGGTGGATTGCTAAAGTGGCTATTTACACCCAGGTTTTAGGCTCTCCTGGACAACTGCAACACATGGGAGAAGTTCTTGCAGAAAGGATTTCTAATATGTGAAACATTGTGAAAGCGTCAATTTTCTTTGTGTAAATCTTTTCCTTAACCTAACCAAACTGAGACTAAAAACTGAGACTAAAAACTGAATATAATAAATAAATAAAAAAAAGATAATTCAACTAAGTCTAAAAATGAATAAATAAATGAATAAATAAATAAATACCAACTTTCACCAGTCTTATGTGGGAAATTTGGGGGGTGATTGTAGATTTGATTCTGACCAAGTGGAGTGTAGATGGCTCTATAATTCAGGACTAAATCAACAATTTAATCTTCCCATATTGGTCCCTGGAACTAATTGTTATAAAATAGCCTCTGTAGTTTAATTTCTGCCTGGCGTTTGTGACATGGAAACATTTAAGAGGAGAGAGTGTTACAGCTATAATCCTGTAAATCTCAGCTCCCTGCAGCTGAATAACTAATGTGAGGAGTCTGATGCTTCCTAAACCAAAATCAAACAAACCACAAAGCTTTGACCAAGCAAAACCCTGCTCAATTCTTCAATACAGGGTGATCCTGAGCAGAAACAAACACCTTGTATCCCCCATCTACTGGTCTCTCAGAGAATCTCGAATCTCTGATTTTTAAACCTTTAAAAGGTTTTGTCATTCAAAACTAAAGAGCTACCTCTGGTTTGGTCTTAATATCTGCAGCCAAAGTCCAGTTCTGACTCTTCTCCAACGTCGTCAGGATCCTCCTCTACATCACCTCCCACACCTGACAACGCACATAGAGAAACTTTTATAACCATATCCACAAACCTGTGTGACCCCAACCATAAGATTTAACAGTTTAACTTGTGAGGACCCAAGTATGACCTGAGTCCCCACATGGTGATTAATACCAGAACACACACACACAGGCAAAAAAAGAGATCATACTCATAATCAATCCATATCAATCATCCATCACCTTGTTATTTAGTTAGTTGATCACCTAGTCACAAATAACAGTTCCCGTCTGTCAACGTAAAATTTGGGAGACAATCCATGATCTTATTATTTCATATATTTCAGATTTTACTGTACGCACCAGAGCAGAAGTCGATGCTCCTCAACACGTCAGCGAGGTCGTCAGTGTCAATGGCGAAGTGGCTCATGCTCTCGTAGCCGAGCTCGGGGCGCTCCACGTCAGAGGCCCTCGCTGCCAGCGCCATTCTGTCAACAACAACACAACAAACACAAAATCCAGCGCTAAAGTTGTAAAAGTTCATCCTTTTATTTTGTTAAAATGTATTTGTTAGGGACCAAAAACATTAATCTCATACAAAGAGAAGAGATGCTTTGGTAAATGCTGTGATTTGTTTCTGATTTTTGTGTCTGTTTATTTAATATTCTGGGTTTTAAAAAGCCAGGCTTAATAGTAACTGTGCAATAAGCCTTAATTTTAAAATGAAACTTAGAGAAAGCTTTTAAAATTCACTCAATTTAAATTACAAATTTTACAAAAATTAATTCAGACTCAGATTTTTAGTTTGACTGTGTTCTGAGGCAGGAAGAATTAAAAATTAATTATTGCACATATGCAGTGTGTGGTAAGACATTATTCAGTCAATATCACTTTTTGAGAGCTGATGCTGGTAAATATTTTAAGACGTTTTGCCCTGAAATTGATCATCATCATTTAGACCACACAGCACATTAACACATCCTCAATCTGCAGCCGTTTTACTGTCAGTAAATTCTGCGATAAATATTTAATCAGGCAAACTTCTTCAGAAGGCCAACGCTGGCTCCATCCATCAGCAAACCAAACACAGTCAGATCCCCGCTCGTTCCCGCGTGGCCGCTCGGTGACGCCAGCGTTCAGAGCAGATTTGTTTGGTTTTTCGATCTCTTGGTAACAGGTGGATCATCCTCTACATAATGTACACGAAATGACTAAATGTCTCACAGAGCTGGAGACTGTTTGGACAAGGCAACACAGACAGATCTACACTACCACAGCCTAATGTGGTAAAGACCAGTGGTTACTTCTAAAAAATGGTTCAGTCCAGATTTTCTTTTTTAATCTGTCCTTGTTTTATTTATTCCTAATCACAATATTCTAGACCCTGTTACAGGACAACACATTTATATAAGTTGGCGATTTCTCAGATCATCATAGTTGATATTTAAATTTTAGATAACTTTTCTGAGGAGTTCTGAATGGGATTTTTTTTTACAGTACAGTAGTTATCAGTAAAATATACTAAAGCATGAAAAGTAAAAGTGCACGTTCAGCAGTGACGTTATTCTGATCCATTATTCTACATGACATTATTAGAGTATTAATACTGATGCAGCAACAGGTGAGCTGTGTTTTACTGTTGTATTTGTTTTAGTTTATAAATAGTCTATTTCAGTGGGTCCCAACCTGGGGGTCATGGCCCTCTAAAGAGTCGGAAGATAAAGAGGGTCATAAAATATTGGGAGTTTTGCAACATGATAACCGGATATAAATATGATTCAAAGTGGTGAAACTTTGACAGTTATAATCCAATCATGTTTTTTTTTTATTCTTAAGTTAAAAATAACTTAAACTGGAAGGAGAACATGTATAGATCTCATTAGGTCTGGAAACACCACGGGGTCTCCCAGGAGGAGCTAGAAAAGAGGGTCGTCTGGACTACATCACTTCACCTGCCACAGTCACCTGAGCCCAGATAAACAGCAGAAAATGGACGATGGATGGATGGATGGTATTACACACATCTATCGATCTAGTTGTAGAGGATTAAGATAGATCAGGCTCTGAATACATTGGAAACACCTGGTTGAAGGATCAATTCATCATTGTTGGTGTTGCTGTTTTCATGGGAGAAAAATGTTTCAGTCTCATCCTTTTAAAGCATCAGAAATAAAAGTACCTATTACACAAAATGACGCCTGTCAAGTGTTATCACTGATGCTGTTAAGTGTAAGCACCATTTTAATTTCTAATTTTGGACGCTTTTTATATCATTAGGTTGTGTAAATAACCACATTAGTTTTAGAAATCTGCAAACTAACTAATACCTTTAGCTGTTGGATAAATTTAGTCAGTTAAAAGTAAAATATTTCTGAAATTAGACAGTATAAAGTATCAAAAATAGAAATACTCCAGTAAAAGACATCAGGATTGTTCCTGAGTAAATGTTCAGTATTTCAATATTTAACCAAACGTTTCAGGCAGAATCAGAAAAACACTGGACTTACTTCTCCAGTATGACTTTGGCGTTCTGCAAAGGAGAGAGTGGAGGAGACAGACAGGAAGGAGGAAAGACACCAAATTAATCACATGGAGCTGCAGCTCTCTGAGCCAACGACATCTGTCACAAGTATTTGTCAGACACGTCACCGTGTGAAATACAAACATGATTTTAAGAAATGCTGCCGGCTGCCAGGGAGCCTCATGGTGTTTACTACCTGCCTCCACTAAATCTATCTTCTTTAACACCTGCTTTGGCAGAAGAGGTGTCTGAACATAAAACAGCGACACCTGAGGCTCAGACTTCCTCTCACACACACAACAACAAACACAGTGACGCACACACGTTGCATCAGCAGTAAAGATGCTGGATTTAGTAACAACCTGTTTGTCTCTTTAGAGATGAGCGGGGCTGAACCGAGGACGGCCGACCAACTACGTGCTGTTAAGTTTTAATAACTTTTCAACTTTTTTCAGGTTTTACTCGACCCTCAAATTGCATCATAAAACTTTTTTTCATGAAAGTGTCTTCTGAGTAACTGAGCCCGTCTTGAAAACAACAATTAGGGCTAAAACTAACTCAGCCCCCTGGTAGTTCAGGCAAACGTTGTTTTATAAAAAAATAATAATAATAATATAAAAACTTTTTATGCTCCTACCAGCTGAAATATTGATCTTTAAAAGCACACTTAAAATCTACTTTTATTTTATCTGTTTTATCTGTTTATCTGTGAAATTATTATTTCATTGGTTTCATTAGTGATTTACCTCTATTTTCTTTCTTTCACTTTCTTTTTTGGTCTCTTATCGGCCTGTCAGTCGTATGTAAAGCACTAGTTGCTCTAACCTGTGCTTAAGGTGCGATACAAATAAAGTTTATTGATAAAAACATTTGGTGCTCACTCTGTCTGCATTTAACAACACTGAGCTACTATTCTGCTGCTGCTAACAGACATCTAACTTGAGTTTTTTAATTACTTTGTCGATTATTTTAAGTTTTTCTTTTAGTCATTAAAATGTGAAACTATTTTCAAGAGCCCGAGGTGAATTCTTGACATTATTAAAATTGTTGTTTTTTTGTAAGACTAGAGAAAAACAGCAAATCTTAGCATTTGAAAAGCTTAAGTTTAGCAATGTTAAAGGAGCTATTTGTAAGTTTTGCTATTGCTACATAGCTAACGTTAGCATTAGCAGCTGTTTACTGACCAGTCCTGCCAAGAGGTTATAATACGTCCTCTGAGCAGCTACTTCTTCAGGGCAAACCGGACACTACAGTGACGCTGGGAGCCAGAGCTAGCTGGTTAGCATGCTAACTTCAGTACAAGCAAAACAAGAGTTAACATCGGCGTTGCTTTCATAGACTGTATATAAAAATTGCTTTCCGCCACTGGAGGCAACTCTTGACGAGTAAAGGAATGAAATTTGATGCTGAGCTTGTAATGTCTCTTTTAGACTGGTAAGTAAACAGCTGCTAATGCTAACACTGGCTATGTAGCAATTTCAGTTTAACCTTTGCTGTTGCAGAGGTCAAAGTTCAGCAGTAAACTTCTACAGTTCACTGCTGATCACGTCTATCCATAGTTATTCATTTTACAATAGGATTTATTCATTTGGCAGCTGTGTAAGGGGAACTTTACCATTTGTAGTATCAGTTAATCGAATGATAAATGGAGGATTTTCTTGACAACTAATCTGAAGGATTAACTTTTAGTCACTCTTCTAGACAGCTTCCTGTCACGTTGTACCTGTGTGGGCACATTATCGATCAGCTGATCAATAGAGTACTCTGGAGGGACTGACCAGCTCTCTCTTATCTCTGCAGCCCTATAGATAAATCGTGTGTGTGTGTGTGTGTGTGTGTGTGTGTTTGCAGGAGCAGAGACCCAGAATAAATCTGAAGGGATTTAACAGGATAGGAAAGGAATAAGCATTTTTTGTCTCTGGAGAATTTTACCTTTTGGGGCGTATAAAAATTATTTTGATAAAACGCAAAAAACAGTTGAACAGGTTGTAACTGGTCGACATTGACAGCTACGAACAGCTTTGCCTAAACTTTGAAAATAAAAATATTATAAAAAATTACCACTTGTTTCTGTCCAGTGAAAACTTCCAGTTTTATGTTTTTCAGTCAGTTACTGGATCACATGCTCATCTGTGAGCTACAGACCTGATAACAAAGCCCTCTGGAGAGTAAGAAACATGTTCTAGCAGAAAACAAGGCTGTGTCTCTAAATTCCTGAAAATATTTTGGAGATATAAGCACCACAGGTCACCAAACCCCGGCCCTGCATCCAGGTACCAGGCCTCTGTCTCCTACAGCACCAGGTCTGAGGTGTGTCCCACCTGTATAAACAAAGGCATGTGCGGCTCCTCCATGGACTGTATGGCCGACTCCACCAGAGTGACCGCGGCCTCCAGGTGATCACTGTGCCGGCGGATGAGGGATCGGACATGTTTCAGTTTATCGTCCTGTTGTTTGGAGATCAGACCCACCAGCTCCTGCTTCCGCTCCTCCAAGATGGCCACCAGACCGTCAAAGTGGTCGGCCAGCTGCTGTCTCTGTCGCTGCCCGTTCTCCTGAGGTAAAGACAGAAGATCCTCTGCTCAACAAAGTTAGAAAGTCACAGGGTATGAAATGTGTGAAATGTATATAGTTACCAAAAATCTTTTATGCTTTCCCAAATAAGTAGACAGCCACATTATTTGGAGAATATAAGTATAAATTCAGACTTAATCTGAAGGCAGTTTTGTTTTTTTCCAATCTCCACTGAAAAACTGATGTTTTTTTCTTTAAGTACCAGGTTTAACTACTTTTTATGTCATTCATGCAAAACTTGTTCTTACAATGTTGACAGCTCAGAAAATGTTTCAGTGATAAAAAGCAAAGAAGAAAATGTAATTTATCTCAAAGACTGACAAGAAAATCTTACCATGAAATCCACTTAGTAGCTCCTTCTGGAGTTTTTGTTTTCTTGTAAGACCATGAGATGTGGTTGAAAACTCCAGAAAAAGCTTTATTTAAAAATCAGATTTTCATCTTTTCGCTCTTTTTAAATCAGGTTTTTAATATTTGAAATAAACACTTTAAATCAACAGAGACACGTCTGAGGTGAGGATGAAAGGTTTTCTTGTGTGTGTGTGTGTGTGTGTGTGTGTGTGTGTGTGTGTGTGTGTGTGTGTGTGTGTGTGTGTGTGTGTGTGTGTGTGTCTAACCTCTATGGTGTGGCATTTTTCTTCCAGCTGAGTGATGACCGCCTGGATGTTGTCGTTACTGGCGACCAAGATGGCGATGCCGTCGCTCAGCTCTGTCTGCAAACATTCAGACTGACGTTAACTCAAACTACTTCTAGTTTCTTTCTGAGTATCAATAAATGTTCCTCTGTAGCTAAAGTGATTTTACTCCAGTTTGAATTTAGAAACAAGTTGATCCATCACTCCCACAGAGTTAATGCAGTGAGGTGGCTGTAGTTGCTCTGAGTCTTTATTTCAGCTGCAGCAAACTGCAGGATATTAAAACCACTATGGTTCTACTGTTATGAGACCTTCAGGCAAAGCATCATGAATAAGCTACTTAAATGTTTCACATCAACAATAACACTAATATTTTAAGCCATGAAATGATAACTGAGAAGCAATAATAAAAACTAAGGCTGATTAGTATCAAATAATCTGCAGATTTATCGATGAGTCAATAAAATGTCCAAAACCAAAAGAAATTCACTTTACAATTGAATATGACAAAGACAAGAAGCGAATATTCACATTTGAGAAGCTGAAACTGCAAAAACATTTTAAAGGTTTTGCTAAAATGATGATGGTTATTAAAATAGCTGTCGATCGACTAATCAATGAATCTCTATTGATTAATTAATCAATAAGTTTCTGAAGAACTTTTCAGCATTTTTTTCTTCCACAAAGTCCAAATATTCCAGGACAAACCATCACACCAGTCCCCGACCAATCAGCACGATTGTCTATTTTGATACCTGTATCTCTATGTGGATCCAGATGTGGATGAAAAGTTTCTAAACTTTTCCTCTTGTTAAAAAGACACATTCCGAGGACTGTGCAGCGTTGGTGGAGGAGTCGTCTCTCATTAGTAAGCCCGTCACCAGCTCAACAACAACATGAGTCACCAGCATGCATCTGTTTAGAGTATCATATGACATCATGCGCATTTTCACAGCATCTGTTTAGTTTCAGTGTCGTTTAAAAAGTGGAAGGAACACTCTCACTTCTGTGTCGGCCAAATGAAATCTCTGACTTTTGTTTATGAAATCAACCTTTGCATTAAGATGGAGCATCAACAACTTTCCTCGGCCTCATCTGAATTTCAGATGAGTGATTCACAGACAGAGTGAGAGATGGAGAGGCCGACACTGAAATGTCAACAAAGCCAACTGCTCGATAACATGCCGGACACTGTTGCTGCCATCTGCATGACAAAACTGCTGCTTTGTCTTTGTGTGACTTTGTGTGACTTTGTGCGTCCACAAATAAAGCTTTTACATGTGACCATGTTTGACGTCAATTCTGCATTAAAACAATGTCTAGTATCACTGTAACTGGCCTTTGGAAGGGTTTGATAAGCAGGTGTGTGTAGGTGTGATTACATACAGTAGTTATTTGTATGCACTGGGTGGTGGTGGGTCGGTTTCGGTGTCTTGGAGAAAGAAACCAGGATCCAAACAGAAGATTTAAAAATAGAAACAGGAGAAACACATATGCCAAATAAAGGCCATACCCACACACATGCGCTTTAAATGTTAGAGTTTAAACTCTTTGATGCTCCTTTGACCTTCAAACAAGTTTTAGCTTCAGCTCAGCTCCTTAAAAACCTGCCAGCTTACTTCCAAAACAGTGCACCATCAGTGACTCTGGCTGAAACTTTTGGTTGTGGTGTCATCGTCTGACGGTGAACTGAAGTGAACTGGACTAAACTACAAAGTTATGAGTAATGAGCCTGGTATGACAAGTGAAAGCTGCCAAAGTTGATGCTTTACCTTCTGCCTCATGTAGACGCTGCTGAGCGGAGCCACATCACAGTCTTTGTGTTGTCCAAACACTTTGCACATGGAGCAGGTCGGCGTCTGACAGGACAGACAGTAGATGTTGATTTTCTCCTCTTCGTGTTCTTCACACAGCAGCTGCTGCTGCTGCTCTGGCTTCATGTTTACGAGCCTGGAAGAGACAAAAAGTTTCAATGGTTCATTTTCAGGTTTCTTTTACTCTTTTTTAAAGCTCCACACAGTCTAAAGGTAGATGTCCATGTGTTTGTGATTATAAAGCAGGTCTAGGTTCTATATTAATACTGTGAAAGTGTCAAAGCCTCAGTCCACAGAGAAATGCACACAGCCTGTATTCAGAAACAGAGCCTTAAAACCAGCCGTCAGGACTTCTGGACCTTTGTGATGTCACAACAAAGCAGTCACCACCCTCAGCCATGCTACAAGCCCTGCCCACCTGGACCCACCATCTAACCTTGCAGGATTTGGTTTCTCTGTGTTTACCTGAAATCTGCCATAATTTTATTGGATCAACACTTCAGATAAAACACTAAAAATTGTAAAATATGGGACCTTTAAATCCTTAAACCTTCTCCGGCAGCTGGACTTTTGAGCAAAGTTTAACTGACACAGGTTTTGCAGATCAACGACAAATAGAAAGAGATTTAAATGTAAATGAATGAGGGCTTTTTTTCTATGATAAAAAAACACTATAATTAACTACCTTTAAACATCACCTACTGTAACTGAAAGGTGTAGTGACTATATCAGGGACACATGCAGCATGTAGTCTGGTGGAAATCAAGAAGAAGAGAAACCCGTGTTTACAGCTCCAAAAAAAGGATTAAAAGTGATTAATCCAGGATCACATTCAGTGTTTCAGTTCTTTCTCCATAAGAAAACAAGAAGTACAGACAATTTCCATCATTTAATGCATCCATAATTTGCTTAGAGGAAAACGTAAAGAAAAACTCGGCCAGTTTTTAATCTCATTTCCGTGCACAAGAGGCAGAGTGTCCACGACTTGGCAGCAGCTCCTGTATTGTTGAAGCAGCTTAGTTCACTTCTGTTATCACTGACGTTTTTGTGACGTCAGCAGATGATGGAGGAGCGACGCAAAGAGTTTGGCGAAGATGTCTGTTGATTCTTTGCCACCTGGGAACCAAGAGTGTGTCGCTGCTCACTTATAGCTCGGTCAGCGCCCATCCTTCACCTCTGAAGGGTGTAATTCATCTACATTTGTCTGTGTGTTTTTCGCCACTTTCAATGATGAACATTTGACTGTGACACAAACAGGAATGAACAGCCAATTAAACACACTCCACTCCCACAGGTTGCCTCACACTGAAGCCACACTGGTGCATGTATGTAGTCGGGACAGGGGCGGGCGTCCTGACAAGCAAAGGCTGTTCAGTTTGAGTCCAAATTTGATGCAACAAACGGCCCTTTGTCCTCTGACGTAGGTGTCTCTGACAGAAACGATGATTAAGTAATGAGAGTTTTTTTCCACCCCATGAAAAAATGATGAGAAACCACAAGTTACAAAACATTTGTGAAGCTCGCTGCGAACAATCACATCTATTTTAGCCCACAGAGATAATGACGGGACTCCTGTCCTTCTGTCTCTAATGAACGCCAACATCCCTCGTCTTCACCAGTGACTCATTTAGCTTCTATTCTGGCGTGAAAGTGACAAGTTTACACCCATGATGACTTAAATATCAGTGAGGAGTTGTAGTAAGTGTGTTCACTTATAAAACGCAGGCAGATGCAGTGGAGAGGCTTCTGCTTGGAGCATTTTATTGTTTATGTAAATTCATTTTAGCTTCTAACAGACCTGCGAGAACAAAATGTGTTTTAAAGCACAAGTTGATTGACAAGAACCAGATTAAAAACAGTTAAATTATACATAACAATTTGTTTTTAACTAAATTATTAAAGTGAACCCTCCTGAATCTCTGCAGTCACAACTCAGCAAAACTCTGAGAAGGCCAGAGAAGGTGAGCTCCCACCTGGAGACGCAGGTCGGCATTATAATGCTGAGCGAAGTGAGATGTTATATTGTGTTAAATTAAATCCTCCATCTCTGCTGATGACTGATACCTGAGAGTGAAGTCGCTCCTGTTTCACTGCAGTTTGTCTGTTTTGTTTTTTATCCTGCACTTTTTGACATTAATTCAATGATTTATATTTTTCTTCCTGAGTTTTTCTTTGACATGATTCAAACGTGCATCAAGGTGAAAATAAAGAATAACTTTCAGTAGCTGAGGCACAAAACCAAGAGGTTGCACGTGTCTCATAACAGGATAAAAATATTTCACTGTGATGGTGAAATGTGGTATTGTGTGACCTCCTGATCTATTTATAGCCACAAATGTGTTGCATCAGTTGCAATACACTTCACAAAGGGGGACTCTGTTTATTGGAACTTTTTTTTATTTAATTCTTTTGTAGTAAATTAAAAAAAGAGAACTGAGCTGTGATCACTTTAAAGAAAACAGCTCTGAATGTGAAAATGATCCATTCATGCTGTTTGATTATTTAACCAAGTATCATTTTGTCATTATTTACTATGAGGCACCGGCTGCTGTCAGTCGACAACTGTCTGCTCTACACTAGTGAAAGAGACGCTGTGTTCACGGACCTGTAGAGAGGCAGTAACATGACACAACACTGCTCTCTGTTGGTCCTCACTCATTATTACAATAACAGACACAGTCATACTTCATATTCTATATTATCACATTTTCTGGCTAAATCCTGAAGAAAAAAAATCTGTCATTCACAACACTGCAAAGAGACAGAGCATTTTTTAATGTTTGGATCTTCAGGACATATCAAGACATTTTAATGATGCTGAGATCTTTGACCTTGTACAGTCATAACTAACATTTATTATCTACAGCGGCCAAGAAATAATATTCAAAACTTTTAGATTTAAGACTTTTCAATTTACAGAGAACTCACTTCAGTGCTTTTTAAGACTTTTCAAGACCCTGCAGACAAAACCTCACTTACCTGGAGGACTCCTGCTGCCTGTAGATGTCTATGATGTTCTCCACCAGCAGGTTCCTCTGCAGGCCGTAGACGCCGTGCCGGTCCAGCACCACCTCGTGGCGACAGGACGGGCAGCGGAAACGACCGCCACTGGCAGCGATGCTGGAGGAGCCGCGGGAGTGCCACAGAGGGTTAGCTGACTGGGTGGAGGAAAGAGGAGGAGAAGTGTGACGGAGAGAGGGACAAACCTGTGTCCATTTCTATTTTCACTTTTATTCCATTTTCAACCAACACAGCTGTTGTCTTTGTTACTTTGCCGAAAAGCGGAAGGTCAGAAGGTCAACAAGCAGAGGCTGTAGATTTAACCATTCTTTGGAGTTAGTATAATAAAGGGTAGTGAAGAAGTGGACTGAGCTACAGTTACAGTTTGAGAGGTTTACAAAAACATTTTAATACTTTTTTCCACTGTAAAGCTGCACAGTTACAGCCTCGCCCTCCTCTGAGAAGCAGTACAAACCTTTCAGAGCCACAGGAAGTGACTAGTTGATAATCAGAAGAAAGTCTTTGGTGGACTACGCCTTTAAAGTCAACCCAAACAAAACAATAACATCTCCAAATGAAACTCTGAAGGTTTGTTTGAAATCAGCTGGGAAGCTCTCGACCTGACCTGGAAGATGTCGTTGGCACACTTGCGGCAGAGGTTGTGCTGGCAGGGCAGGATGACCACGGGTTTGGAGAACAGCTCCAGGCAGACGGGGCAGATCAGCTGCTTCTCCAGGTTCTCCATGGTGGCTCCGCTGCCGGCGCCGGGCCCAGACCTGCCTGCTGACGGGGGCTTGAAGCTGAGAGCAAAGCTCATCACCTCCAGAGGTGGTGAGTGACGTATCAGAGAAAACAGAGGAGGGTGAGAAAGCGGAGGCTTCCAGAAACACGAGGTGGGGGATATTTGAGCTGTTTCCTCTTGAATTCAATACTCATGCAGCTCTGTGTACATCAGTCTTGACCTTTCCAACCATCCTTCCCTCAAAAGAGAGTTAAAGTTCATGTTTTTAGTCGTATTTTCTCCCTGTTCAAGTCGTCTCTTCCCCCAGCTGTCCATCCATTTGCCTCTCTGCCAGCCTGTCTAACCCCACATGGAGACCCTCCCATGCCCCCTGCCTCAGTCCCACAGCAGCCGGGCTGTTGACTGTCGTTATTTTTAGCTCCTGAGTTTGTTCTGGCTTGGGTTACTGTCTAAACTACGTTCCACAGTTCCACAGTCAGACCGTTGGAGAGTCCGGGTGTGGCGGAGGATCACTTCACTGATCAGCACCAGGGTTCCAGTGATAATGTTTTTATGAACTCTGATACAGCAGAGTTGATCCTGCTGATATAATGCAACCTCTGGCGGCCATGTCTCCAGTCATTAACACTATGGCACAAACAGCCTGGTCCCATTTCCCAACTGCTGTTTGTCCCTGCAGAACTCAGTGCACAGGTTCTGACCAAAACTTAATACATCTGATTTATTTTGAAATTAAATAAAGTCATCTTTGTTTAGCTCCAGTGGCCTGGCTGTCAGTGTCCCCCCACTCTCTGACACATCGCAGTCAAAGACAAAACAACAAGTAGCATTAGTTGTATTATTGTATTTGTGTTAATATTAGTTGATTTACTAAAGAAACGTTTGTTTAGAGTTTGAGCTGTTTCAACATAAAAGTAAAACATAGCATGTTCTCAGGAGAAATCAGCTGTCAACCTCAACAAAAAGTGTTTCATTACTAAAATTTCAAAGAATTTCTATCAGTACAAAAGTTCTCTCTATTATTTATCTATTTTTATTTATTTACTTATTTTCAATTTGATCATTAGATTCTTTTTTGGAAGATTATGATAAATTAAATTAAGACTAAGCGAAAGGATTGAAATCAAGATCTTGATATCAAAAATATTTTTCCAGTGTGAGTTTAAATTGCAAATAATCACACTGATATTAAATTTAAAGATTTTCATTTGTGTAAAACTAAAACTTAAAATTACTTTTTTTTATTAAGTGATGATATAATTACATTGTCTTTATATTTTGGTACAATTGCACTAGAAGTCACTAGTCACACAACTCTTTCATAGCGGTTTTGTATTTGTGGATATTTTATAAAAATGTAAATATGTAGTGTTTTCCTGGCTCCTAAAATAGTTATCAGGCGTTTATGACCAACAATATGATGTGAGAAGCAAAAACAAAATAAAAACTGAAAATCATTCATTATAAATAGAGATGGGAGCATGATTCATAAAATCTATACATATTTTCTGTCCACTGGGATGTGCTAAATTTAAAACGTGGAGCTTTTATGATTGAGTCATCGAGCCAGAGGAGGAGGTTTGAAAATAAAACAGAGTCTGTCAGTAACTGGATCTTAATATAAAGCTGAAAGGAAATAAAAGCAGCTCATATTCACAGCTGAGAGGATATATTTAAACTACAATTCAGCATCATACAGATACTGTTTACTTACATACAAACACTTCCAGTGTTCTTCTCTTCTTTTACACCACCACAGTTATTATGTTGTTGTTTATTGTTGTTTGACTCAGTTTGAGTGTGCAGTGAAGACAGACACACACATGAAATCAAACACAGTCAGTTTGGGATTTAAAGTGCAGATCTGTGTGTAACACTCACAAATATCACACACATCTCTGCCACGACTAAATGATTTACTGTCATCACAGAAACCTTCGATCTGCATCTGGATCTCACATGTTCCAGTGATTTCATTCAAGTAAATTAAAAACTAAAAATAAAAAAATCTAATCTGTCAAATTCCTAATCCTAAAATTCCTAAAGCTTAACCAAAAACTAATCTTTTGTTCTCTGGCCTGTGGCTGAACTTCACAGCAAATTTCTTCAAATCTGTTCCTGCTGAGAAACAAACAAACAAACAAATCAATGGGAAAAAACACCAGCTCCTGGACAGAGCTAATGGAGGAATGGATTCAGTAATTCAAGCAGACGTTACCATCCACAGCTACATCCCATCCTGTTTTTGTGCCAGATGCTGGACGACAGAGTCAGTGAAGGAAAAAAAGTTTTTTTGGGAGCTAGAAAATAAATAGAAATCAGGAAACAGAATCTGGTCAGAACAGCTCCCTGGTGTCAGAAAGGTTAAGGTTACATCAGGTTCTGTTGTAAACTCTGGTTTAACCCTGGTCCCAGAGTCACTCTCTCCTCCTGTCTATGCCCTTTGACCTTTGTCAGCTTCCTGTTAAGCAGAGTAGACAGCAGTAGGGTCAGTTCATAGCGAACAAACACACCAGGTATTTGCTAATCGACAGAATGAAGTCGGCTAAGTGGACTAAGCTACTAATGGGATTACCGGACTATTTATAGGCTGTGGAGCAGAGGGCAGCTGCAGAGGAAGCTAAACATACAGACACAGAGCTATTCATGCTTTACTACCAGCAGCCTGTGGTGACTTCAGGTTATCATTGTGCATCAGCGCCAAGACATAAATGGTAGCTGCCTTTTAGCCTAAAGCATTTTTTTGTTACTGGCAACAAATTCCATTAAAAGACCCAAACCAAGCGTGTTCCTTCATTACAATAAACAGGCGCTCTGTTGTTTATTTTAACCCCATCTCTCTCACACACACCGTCCTGTTTCCATAAATACCCACTGGAGCACCAAATGTGTACTAATCCACCGCTGAAAATAGTCCCCAACAAATCCACTATTTTATCTTGTTTGATTGAGTTTGCTACAAACTTTTTTCAATGAACTGTTGAGCCATAAAGCATTTTAAAGATTTTAAACTTATTCTTAAGGATTTATATCCTCAGGAGGAACCAAAGAGCCGGGGGCTGAGGGCCACAGACAGGGTAGGTATTAACAGATGAGCCGACACATTTGTGGTTCTGGGCTTAAAAATGAAAATATTGAATATCAGTGTTACACCTTTTATCTTTGGTGTGTAAATTCATTAAGTCAATGAAAAAAAGGAGTTAAAATGTCTGGAAGCATCATAGTGTAAATAACAACCCTTTTATTACATTACCCATTTATTTCAGCACTGCTCCACTGTTTGACCTATAGACACTGTATATTGTTACTATTTATACAGTACACACAAACGCAAACGCAAATTGGGGCTTGTACCAAACAAGCGTATTCATTTACATGTGGAGAATATGAATGAAGAGGCCGGGGCATCTTTGTAACACAACAAGGCTTATTTATAGTTTATCGTCTTATTTATAGTCGTGACACATTTTACTTTTGTCAAAAAAAAAAAAAAAAAAAAATGTAGCTTCTGTGATTTGGATGTTGCACTTGGCCGTTTCAAACAGAGATTTCGATAATATTTCGATCAACTGTTCAGCCCTACTTGACTGATAAAGCTGATGTTAATTTTACAACAAATATACAAGACAAAATAACAGACAGGAAGTTATAAAATCCCCGTTTTTTTTATTTGGTTGAATTTCATATTAACTCATTTACAGATCGTCCACAGGGAACTACAACAGTGAGTGACACGCCCAAAAGAAAAAACAAAATAAAAACATCATCTACAATGATAAAACCATGTTGTTCTACTCTCATGTTCAATTGAATCTTTTCTTGACACTCTTCAAAAGATTGTGCCACTGGACAACTTATCCACCCAAGAACAAGAAAGTCATCTATCTTTCCCTGGAAGAACATTAGCTCCATAACTGTTTTTAGCATAAGTGTTAGCATCGTGTTTGTATCACTTAACACAGTGTATGCTAAAAGGTTAGCATGGAGCCAGATTTTAAAGAGCCACGCATATGAATTTAGTGTCTGAACTCATCATTTAAAACTTAACCACCATCACTTTTAGTAATATTAAAGTTCAGTTATGGTATTTCTATGTGATATAAATAAAAAAAAAAATGCATGTACACTGTTAAAACAGACATTAATTCATAAAACATGTCCATTAACAATAAGGAATTTCGTCAGTTGCTTTGCCGTTTTATTTCATTTTTTTTATTTACAACAATTAAAAAAAATAATAAATAACATGTCTCCTGTCAGTGCTCCATGGCCTCGTCGCTTTTATACTGAAATGATCTGATTTGAGAGGATCTGTAATTAGACAAAAATTAAAATACCTGAAATGTTACGAGACACGTAGAGTATGTATAAAGTATGTTTTGGCTATTGATGGCAAAAAAACTCGAGATGGAATAATGACCTTCATGTTTGTACACAGTGAGAAATACAAGCTGATATGTGCTCCTTCAAAACAAGAGCCAGGACAAAGTCATGGAGATGGTGTATGAGCAGTGCGTAATAAGAAATGACTTTACATTAGTTTATTGCAGTTCACCAGGCAATACTGCAGCGCTTCAGCAGCAGAGACGACCTTCACTGTAGTGTGACAGAACATTTAATAAACTACGGATCATTTATTTATCATGGAAGAAAAATGAGAGATTAACCTTTAAATTTCACCCCACCATTAGAAAAAAAAAAACACAAAGATTTACCTACAAGCAACAGAAGTCCTCATTGGACAATAACTCTCCAAACCACATCGACTTATTGACTCCATCTTATTGGTCGGACCACACCCATCTTCAAACTCAGCCCTCAGACAGACAGACATATAAACACCTACTCAAAACCGCCTGTGTTCACACAACAGAGGGTTTCTCCAGGA
Organism: Trachinotus anak; assembly: GCF_046630095.1. NCBI lineage: Eukaryota > Metazoa > Chordata > Actinopteri > Carangiformes > Carangidae > Trachinotus > Trachinotus anak. The sequence continues at coordinate 6,942,819 of NW_027273882.1, read as the reverse complement.
CCACATTTTGCCATGATCACTCACTCTCACACACACACACACACACAAACAGTACCAGGTCCCTGTGGAGGCTGGTATAATCATTAGCTGCAGCCCTAACTGAAGCATGCAGAGGACACTGCTTTGACCAATTACCCATGACTGATAAGTGAATGCTCCTCTAATAATCAGACCCAAATCCAAAGGGGAAAATGTCAAATAAAACCAACTTAAACCCTCAGCGAACACACCTAGTGGAAAGTAAAAGGTGCGTCTGTGATGACCGTGCAGTTCGAGGAGCTGAAGCACCAACACTGATCCAGATTCACTAAAGGTTTGCGCAGGGAGGAGCAATAACAAGCGACCGAAACCAGCGAACGAGGGAACCACGCCAGTCACGGTCATGTACCTGTACGGAATCTCATCATCTTTCCCACAATATCTTCAATATTTATGGGTGACGTCACACTAAACAAGACAGCTACAAACAGTCCTGCACAGGTACAGGTGACATCAAAAGGTTTGTCTGTTCGGTAACTGCTGCCATTATTGTTTAAGACACAGCACTGTCACCAGAGGAGAGGGTTTCCTCTCCTGGAAATTCAAGACATTTGAGTAAAAAGGAAATTCATGGTGCAAAGACGCAAGATTTAACGCAAGTGCCTAAAATCTGCAATAAAGATGGTTGATTTCTTTCTCAGTGCCCTCAAATAAAATTACAACATGCAAACTAAGAGGAAAAAAAAACAAAAAACCTGAATGCTGTCAAATTAGGAGATTGCCCTTGTAATGCAGTCTTAGTGAATCTGGACCTGAGGTTATTGATAATCAAGTAACTTAAACTTTGATGCTTTGTGTCATTCTGGAAGCAACAGAGGTAAAGAAAACATTTACAACCTGAACTGAGACTGAAAAAAAAAAAAAAAAAATGGCAACAGACTCGCTTCACAAGGTGCATAGACCTAAATGCATATTATACAAAACAACTTTGACAAACAGAACTGTGGCTTACAGAGCAAATGGCATTTCCAGAGACTATCAGCCTCCGCCTGTCTCCCCATTGGCTGGCTGGCTACATGGAGCTGCGAGCTTTGGTCTACGGAACAGAACGAGCGCGGTACTGCAGATCTGACAAAACATGACGGATTTAAAGTCTCTTCTAGTTATAGATTCAGCGCTTAGTTTGTTTTCCGTGGTATGGCATCTGTTCACGTCCACTGATGATATAGATAATGCCGGGGGTTACATTTTTTTAGCTGAGGGTGGCACACGATGACGTAAGGGCTGGTACAAGTGTGTGTTTGTATACAGGATGTGTGTAACCAGAGTTTGCATGTCTGTAAGGTTAAGCTTGGCAGTTCTGGGATGTGTCTTGCAGTGCTGTACAGCTGGAGGCATGCATCCGGACAAAAATGCATGCACGCTGGGGAGGAAAGCCTTGACTCTACTCCTGATCTAAATCTTCTACCTCCAGGTTTTGGCTCAGACATTTAAACAAGACGTAAGCTGTGAATGTCAGTCCTGCAGTCACTTCTGCTCCGTCGCATCTCTCAGATTGTGCGTTCATGTGAAATCTTTTTTATTTTTTATTTTTAAACCACCACACTTGGCATCAAGAGTTTCAGAGTAAGAATGAACATCAGTGGGCAGTGACGCAACATTTAACTGAAGGCGATTGTTCCTTGAAAGAAGACAGGAAGTAGACGAAGAGGAGAAAAAAAAAGAAGAGGGGTATTCCACATCGTCATCGTCGGTCTGAACGCGTGGTTTCTGCTTTGCTGCTGGCTTCTGATGATTTGTACACATCACAAGTGGTATCCAATTCCATACCACAGAATGTAGTGGCTTTAAATTAAAGGGGAAGAGATGTAAAAAAAAAAACTCCTGCTGGTCACCAACAGAGTCTGAAAGGGAGGGAGACGGGAGGGAAGGGACTGAGAGAAAGATAAAGATAATTCCAGTTCTGGTCTGGATAGCGGATAAATAACGATGATCACCTTTCCTTCATGTTTTTTTTGCCCTCATGTTTCTGCCCAGTGTCACATCCTTACTGGTTGGAATGGGATGACCAGAACAGATTAGTAAGGAGCTCATGTGTGTTACCAGGCTGGACCCTGGAGATCTGGACTGCTGCCACGGTCACATCCAGCCCAGGTTGGACTACGGCAAGCTGGAAGGAGAGAGTTGACTCACTGGAGAAGGGCTGGTCACCGTATATTTACGAGATGGCATGAACCTTTCAATGAGGGTCTTAGCCCAGCTTGTACTTTAATTTACATGAATACTCCTCCATACTGTGAGTTCCATGGAGGGGGGCTAAGAGCCTTTAAGTGCCCACCTTGCAGGTGTCGTCCAGTGGGTAGATGAAGTAGGATGAGGGGGGAGGATTTAGGTGTGGGCCTGGGCTGGCTGGTGGCTGTGGGCTGGCTGGTCTCTGGGTCTCTGGCAGCAGTCGAATGTGGCTGGGTCATAATGAGGATTCGAAAGGCTGAAGAGGGAGAGAAGTAGAGACACAAGTGAAACACAGACACAGGTTCAACAGTAACAGTAGCTGGGTTTCAAAAAATAGAAGAATTTTTTTTTAGAAAAGTCAATAAAACACAGTTGTGAATGGTCTGTGTTTCCATTGAGTGATGTTATTTGAATAAAGCTTTATTTTCTCCTCTTGTGATATTTATAAACCTGACGACTCTCATGGGGCCGGATTCAGCAGGAGCCATTACTTGAATGTGAAAAAAGTGTTTCTATTTCAATTTTACAAAATATGGCTTTGTCAGATCAAACCACCTCATGCAAATGTATAAATTCTTTTGCAACATTTGAGTTTTTTCAAAACTCATGTGTTAATTATTTGTTTTTAAGTTCACAAGTTCAAACAGCACAATAAGCAGATTAATGGAAACACACCTACAGTCACTGCTGCCTCTGGCTGTGTTTCTATTGTGTGACTTACATACATGTGTCGATCCCACATGGACTTACAAGACTACAAAATACTGGTTAAACATTTAAGTTAAACAAATAGAAACACTGCAAACACAGAACTTTGGCCTGTGCCTAAAACACTACAGATAAACTCTAAAAAGTAAAAAAGTAAAATGTCTCCATCTGGTATTTTCTGTGTTGCCTAATTACTCTCAGCATTACTCTTACCCAATTACTCTCAGTTTCAACTCTCAGCATAGAAATTCATTTTTTATGTACAATATGATCAAGGATGTTTAATGAAAGCACTTAACTTTCATATCAGTTAAACCTATTTCAATAAAAATAAAAAATAAAAAAAAATCTATCCTCTCCTCCTGGCACTATTTTCATATATGGACAAATATAAATAATGACACAACATTTTACCTACCTTCTTCTGCTTGTTGAGACTCATCCACACCCTCACTTTCCTGTGGGAGGAGAGAAAAACAACAGTTTCACATATAACAACATTGAAGAAAAGCAAAACAACAGAGCATGTGTAGCACATTTACATATAATCTCTCCAAATTTCTTTAGGCCCAAATGGACAAAGCTTTAAACAGGGTATCTGCAGGTTTCTACAGCCGAATAAAGTTTTCAAAAACAGGCCTGGATTTGAATTAAAGAATATATTAACAAAATAAAAACAGTAAAAACCTGACTACTCTTGATAAACACAGGTAAAATCTTAAAACATAAAACAGGCAAAATAAAAAAAACAGTTAATTAGAAAAAGGACATGAAGTTAATTTTAATAAAGCAGACAAATGAATGTGTAGAGCTGTTAATTTTCAACAAAACTCTGCCTGAATGAAAACAAGGTTTCATCTCAGCAGCTTTTTTTGAGTTTCCCTGTCAGTCAGACTGTAAGTGTCAAGCACAAGCATTAAGTATAAAACGATGCTTTATAATAAGCCAACAGTACGACATACAAGAAGCCACAGCAGTTAATTCAGCTGCGCTCATGTTCCGACAGTGCAGTGCAGGTTTAACGTGTCAGTAAACGTATGGACAGTGAGGAGACATGCAGGTACAGGACAGCGTGAGCGACATGATGAAGGCTGAACATGTGTGACGGTGGTAGTTGGACAGTGTGGGTGGTTTGTTATGGATGAGTGAAGAAGCAGAACATGAGCGACGTGCTGCAGGGAGGGCAGCTGACAGGCAACACCGACGATGAGGACGGTTTCTCATACAAGACAAAACGGACGAACGACAATGCGAAACACAAAACTGGACGACGTGGCTCTTACGAGTCATTTCGACTCTGGTAAGGTCTCTCCGGGGTTTTCTTCCCCTGCTGGGTTGGCTGAGGTCGGCGCCTGGGGCTCAGGTGGAGGCATTGGCATGGGCATGGGCAGGGGGATGGGCTGACTCTGGCCTTCTGGGCTTTCTGGGCCCAGATTAGATGTGGGCTGGCCTATGATTACTGTGTTACCTGTTGGGTTGGAGCATGAAAACAAGAATCCTGCAGAGTGAGAGCATGTTAAATCAGAACGCCATGGGCTGACTTTAGCTTTTCTTCAACACTATTTTTCCCCCCAGATGCATTTTCAGTCAAGCCTCTGTCGTCCGAGAGGATTCAAAGTGAAGAGGAAATAACACAATCTTCTTCTTACACATGAAAAGTTGAATTTAAAAGCAGCTAATGTTAGCTAATATTAGCCAACTCGTAGAATATGTAGACACTGCTGCGACTCCATGACGATATGTTCTGTAAATGTTACATCATTTCACTTCACAGGGAAGGAGGAGATAAAACTGCACCATCCACTGAGTTTCATAGCCTCCAGTGTTGTTGACTCTTCCTCAGGCCTCAGGTCTGAGACACACACACCACGTTACAGCAGTAGTAACATCTTCATTATGACTTCAGCTTTGGTGCACGTCATCCTCCTCCCTCTTTCTCTCCATGTTTCCTGCCTGTCTCCACTATCAACTAAAGAACACAGGCAAAATGCCAAAAGAGAAAAATGATGACCATATTAATCTACAGAGAAAGTACAGGGTGAACGATGAAGTCCAAACTCTCCAGATAAAACTGTAGAATTGTACAAGATTTTGTGAGTAAACATCATCCAACTTCAGATGAAAAGTTATCACAAATGTCACTGTGGGAAAAAAACAACCAGATATTTTATTTCCCACAGTGAGTCATCAGCTACAGAGGACGACATCTACAAAGGATGAGACTGGTGAAGCTGCTCTGCTCCAGTTGTTTTGACATTTCTTACAACCACAGAAGAAAAAAAAAAAAAAAAACACCAAGTCTGTGCATAAATCTACAATGAGTCTATTTTTCTTCTAGTCTTTCACAAGGGCTCAGAGATTTTAACAGACTGATTCAAGACACATTTTTAGTTCTGAGGATTTTTTGTGATGTGAAAACTTGATAAAAACACAAATGTCTCTAGTAAACAAACAAGAGTGGAAAAGCAAGAACAAAAACAACAATAACAACAGCCAAGTCTAAAACTCTTCATGTGTCCACATCTTGGTTGAATTAATACTCTATTAGTCATCAGAGCAGAGTTTTAACGCATCTATGTTGTAATACTAATGTTACGTTCCCATCTGAGCTGCAGAAATCTTTCACCTCAGCAGTGACGACTAAAATAACTGTTGTGATCAGACATTTTCCATAATCTGTTGGACGTGTGCACGTGTTTTCAGAAGAACCCTATAAATGGCCTCAACGCAGGACAGTTACAATGCAACTGAAGCAACAGTGGCTGCACCTTTTGTTAGTCGTAGGTACTGTGTTAATGAAGTTACTGTATCCTGCACACTGCTCACACTACAGTTCTTCTTCAACAGAGACCACAAACAGTTCATAATCACATGCACCTGTCTACTGCATGTGATTTACAACAGAATCAGATGGTGCATTCAACCCCCCACAGTCAGAGAAGCTGTACTCTGCCTGTAGAAACTGATCATCAACTTATTCAGATAACAGAGGCGATTCATTTGTTGCCTTGCAGGATGTTTTACTGTTTTCTACATCTAAAGATTCTTCCTGTTACATCAATATGGCAGAATATTTTCAACATTAAGACTCTCTTGCCCTGTACAGAGAGGATGTTACACTACATGAATCAAACACCCCCTTGTCCTGAGCCTCTTCTCACCTCCGTCCTGCTCTGCTTTGATTTGAGCCTCCAGGTCCTCGGGGTCGACATAGTGGTAGCTCTCGTCGTCGTCTGGTGGTTTACACTTCCCGCAGCAGAAACAGCAGCAGCAGCAGCAGCAGCAGCAGGTGAACAGTGTACAGCACAGGACCAGACCCTGCAGGGGTGACAACACTTTTTATTACAATTTTCAGCCAAGTGACTGCAGACAGGGATCTATCACAACTGTCTTTATCTCCACATTATTGACACTGGGAAATTAAAATTATGCACAGTGAGGATTTGATTTAATCTTGTGAAATAGATTAGTCAAGTCAGCATCACTAATTTGTCTTAAAGGGCTTAAAAGTGCTGTACAGTAAATTACCCTGACACTTTTAGGACTGATGCGTGTGTGAGCCAGTGACTCTTCAAGTGTCTCAGAACGAAAGTGAAGATAAACGACGGAGTCCGATTCTGACACAGGAGCCATCACAGATTCACCATGGAAATTTTCCACTTTATAATGTAGCAAAACTGATTTTAGAGGAAAAGAAAAAGCTCCTTTATGTGCAGGGGGTTCATGAAAAGACAGTAGCAGTCTACAGTAAAACACATAACACTTTAAACTATGGTAACTATAACAATCGTTTCCTAACAGAAACATTTTAAGCTTCATAAAGGCGACACTTGTTCCTGATCTGTTGTATTAGTTTGCATTAGATGATTGTACAGCTGCTGCTTTAATTATGTTATATCAAATCAGGGCTGGGCAAACTGACAAATACTTTGTGAACATTTTCCTTTTAAAATCAAGTATCTTGACAACTTTGCTGACATAGTAAAACAAGTTTTTACCTTTAGAAATGTTCAATATTACATTTGTAATTCATGAAAATCCCTCAGCCTGAAGTGACTGTAATACAACCTGAGCAAACTCAAGCTCTCGAAATGGTCAAAAGCAATTAGAATAAAACTCTGTGCAGCGTCAACCCCCCATAAAAATAAAAAATTATCTGTAAGAGCTTTTATAAATCCACACAGATTACAGGCAAAACAAAAACACACACCTTAAACCACCATTTGGACATGAGGAAGTAGTATTTGACGCTTTCCTCTCCAAACTGTTCGGACACATAAAGGCCCATGGAGCCGTACTCGTCATAAATCTTCCTCTTGGTCTCATCATTTAAAATAGAGTTGGCGTTGTTGATCTCCTTAAACTTCTCCGCTGCCTCAGGGTTGTCTGGGTTCTTGTCCGGGTGGTACTTCAGCGCTAGTTTTCTGACAGGAGAGAGACGACAAGAGGAGGACAGAAAATCCAATGATGCAAAGTCAAGCAGAGGAAAGGAAGCAAATCAGGGAACATGATCAGGTTTCAGGGCCAAATCTGATCTTTTTATCTTTAGTTTGTTAATGAATAGCAAATAATTAACTGTTAAGCAAAGTCAATTTGTTTGTGAGAGAGAGAGAGAAAAGAGAGAGAGAGAGAGAGAGAGATCTAATAACAAACATGATGATGAGATGAGTTTCTAAAAATTAAATCTGTAACTGAAACGATAAGTTGATTGAAGAACATTAATTGCAACTATTCTCATAATTAATTGTAATAATTTTTGTCATTTTTCAGCCAAAAAAAACAAACAAAAAAAAAAAAACCCCAAAGATGAGCAACTTTCAGCTTCTCAGTTGTGAGGATTTGTTACTTCTCTTGTCTGGAAATTTTCAGTTGTTGAATGTAATGAGTCATTTAACGTCATTACCTCAATCTTAAGAAATTCTGGAAGCCAGTTTCACAATTTTGTGACAATTTACAGACCAAAAAAAGTGAGCAGCTAATCGAGCAAATAATCACCTGACAAACTGAAAATGAAAATACCACGACGTAATAACTTGAGTTGTTTATTTGTCAAATATTTCCTGGTTCTAGTTTTGTTGTTGTTGTCGGGTTCATTATTATCGTCATCATTATATCATTATAACTTTAATGTCATTAGTTGTTTTTTTGCTGGAGCTGCAGGATCCAGATGTGCCACTACAACAACACTCCTCCTCCTCCTCCTCCTCATTAATATTATACCCTGTTAAGTGCCTCAAGATAATATGTTATGATTTGTCGCTATACAAATAAAACTGAATTGAAAAACGGAATTATTATCTTATGCTGTCATGTCAGCTTGTCTCCAGTTGCACAGGCAGAAATTTGCTCTTTAGTAACACCACTGGTGGAGGAATGTCTCTAATCAGCACTTGAGCAATGTGGCCAGTTATGAGGGAACATTTGCCAACACAATCAGGAACAGGATTATTCAGCCTGAGGATTTAGGAAATACCCAAAGTAATAATTAGAGTGCGATTACCCTTCCTAGAGACTAATCCTGTCGACTGAGACGGATGAAAAAGTTGAGGAATACTTCATGTTACCGAACGCTCACCTGTACGCTTTCTTGATGTCCTCAGCTGTGGCTCCTTTCTCCAGCCCTAGCACCTTGTACACACTCTCCCCAGCGGTGGACATCTTCCTTTGGGGGCGGGTGGCGTTCGGGTCAGCCATGGCTCACCTCTGTTCATAAGGAGAAATCCAAAATTACCCAATCAAATATCATTAAAAGATTATGACGCATATTATCAAACATTGCTGAGATCAGATGTTGCAGCTTGTTGCGAGAGACCAAGATTATAACATCTGACTCTGAGCAGTTCCTGTAACCTCCCATCACTGTTGTTTAGCAAAGGAGCAGCCTGCATTAGTTTATGTAGATTGAGTCAGCACAGAAGACAGGGTTTCAGAAACAGTGCTGAGAAGGCAAATGAGGGATATTAACTCCTGCTTCAGGCCAGAATGTTGCACATCAAAGTAAAAGACAAAAAAGACAGAAATCAGCACGTAGCATTAAAAATAAATTAAATGCAGCGCCGCAAAAGAGCAACACAACAGACAGCAATGTGAAGATATTTCAGTTACTGAACTTTTCCTCTTCTCCCTCCCACTCGCTTCAAGATGCACATCAAGAGTCTGAACTTACAGAGGTCTGATATTAACAACTAGAGCTGAAACTATTAGTTGATTAATCAATTAGTCCAGCAAGAAAAATTAATCTGCAACTATTTTTATAATAGATCAATTGTCAAAGTGGTTTTCAAGCAAAAATACCAAAAAATGCAACTTCTTATTTTTAAGGGATTCTGTTTTTCTTTTGTTAAAGTGATAGTAAATAAATAATTTGGTTTTTTTTTTAACCGTTTGTTGGACAAAAGAAGCTCTTTAGAGACATCAGCTTGGCCTTTAAGAAAACTACATGAGTATTAACTATTTTCTGACATTTCAGAGACCAAATGATTAAAAGATTAGTCAAGAAAATAACTGGCAGATATTACTATTATATCAGTAATGAAAATATCTTTCCTTGCAGCAACAGAATGTTACAATGAGCAATAAAGTTAATTATATTTCACTGTCAGTTAAGTATTCACCTAACAAATGTACATATGGTTCCTGATTGCTGTGGACATCTCAGATTTCCCCCCCCCCAGTGATTCAAACAAATGAATAAAGTGAAATAAAACATCAATTTAGTTACTCAAGCAAAGACACAGGGACATCTCTCATCCCTCCTCCTGTTAACAAAGAGCAGGATTACCATGTTAATTCCCATATAAACCAATTGTGCTGCAGTGGTGGGAGGGTGGGTGTTTAATCAGCCTGTAGTATTGACTGAACAGCATCATGAGCAAGATTTTAATCATCAGCTCAACGCGTTACTGTCAAGTGCAACCAATCCTCACAGGTGAGCTGTGGAGTCTGCAACTGAAACCTGAGATTTCTGGTTAAAGCTTTTTTCACTTTGCAGGTTCTTCCAGTGACACTGATGCTGCAGTTTGCCTCTGCTCCATCTCGTCCAGTCGTCTACATGTTCACAGATTATTAAAGCTGCATCTAATGATTAATCTGCAGATTAATCTGGGTTGTCCTCATATCATTTGTTCTATTTTTATCTATTTTTTATTTAAATTTTTGCTTTTATTTGAGTGGAGAGTGACAGATTTGAGCCCAGGCTGCTCAGCCTTGATATGTGGTACACTCTCTACCAGGTGAGCTGCAGGTGTTGTGACCCCAAATGAGAGAAAACTGTGGAAAAAGGTCCATCACAATAACCCAGAAACACAAGGTGACGTCCTCAAACGTCTCACTTACTCTGAGGAACAGAAAACCAAAGGATTTTCGGTTTAATATCACATAAGAGAAAGAAAAGAAGTAGGTCATTTAAACACTCGTCTTTCCGCCTCTCAAAATGTGAGGAGATTCTATCTTTTCTGAAGACGTTAAAACAGGCATTATTCAAGGTTTTCTGACCTTTTAATTGGCCAACTGATTAAAATGATTAGAAAATAATCAGCAGACAAATTGATAATAAAAATAATTCTAAGTTGAAGCCCTACAATACTGACACATTGGTTATAATCTGACGGTGAACTGGTTATTAAACAGCTGCTTATTTAAACATCCAGCAGATATGGAGCTATATTATCATTTATTTCTGGCTGCCTGTCAAACGTTAAGTCCAACAATCACTCCACCAGTTCCTGAGGGAAATCTCTGCCTCTGTAGCTGCTCATCGCTGATCACAGTCACACACTGTGTGTCTGCTGTTTGCTGCTGAGCAAACAATAAAGTTGTGGGCTGGAGAGCTAAACAATGAGCCCAAACTCATGTGATACAAGTGACCCCCCCTTCGCACTGTCGTTTCATACACTGTCACAATAAACACACCGATTTAATTAGACAAGTTGTCGTCATTTGTTTGTACTGATCTGTTTGATGATGTGCAGATGTCAGCTGTCAGGTTTGTGGTGCAGCAATTTCTGTCATCACCATCTTTAGTGCTGATGCCGTTGCTCTGATGTTTTTAACAATATATTTCCCAGAGACACAAAGTTTAGAGAAAAGGAAGCAAATGCACACCTCGCTCCTGATGGTCCCAGGTCTGGAAGCCAGAGGGAGGAGGGGAGCATCACCTGGAGTGAGGTGTGTCACTTCCTTTAGGGGCTTTTTCACCTGAAGAACTAAACTTAAAAAGATCTGACCCTTCGAGCTTTAGGACATTAAATTTAAAAGCTCAAATAAATCTATTCTTACTTATGTTTCAGAACTAGAAGCAATGCATTACAGTATTGTTCAATAACCCTGAATGAGAAGCCCACATTTACAACATACAGAGGGATTTCTATTAAACTGTGGCTGCTGGACAAACACACACGTGGCGACTCTTATTCAGCCGCACACATAATGCTGTCCGGGTCGTTGACTAAAGAAGATTACATTTTGCTGATCTCACAGATTACCCATCCAAGTCCATGTCAGAGAGGGCCAACGTCCTGGTCAGAGTCTGGCTAGACAGCACCGCACACACACAAACACACACACACAGACACACACACAGACACACAGAGACACACACACACTACAACAAGCTAAACAAGTATCTACAGATCTACAGCGACGTGTGAAAAACAGTAGTTGCAGTACGAGCTGGAAGGAGAGCGAAGACAGAGGGAGTTACACTGTGCAGGCCGTCAGCACAGTGAACAGCAGCGACTGCCCCTGACACAGGACTGACAGCTCTCATTAAGCATTTCCACAACTGTATGAGCTATGGATAAAGGCAAAGAAAATCCAAGGAATCCTTGAAAGTCAAGTCAATAAATAAATAAAATTCAACTCTAAACCACTGAGAGGTTGATGCACACTGGACTAACACTGTCAGACATGTTTGCTGGCATATTCAAGGCAATTTTCTCTGGATTTTTTTTTTTTAACTTTACACATGAGGCAGATTTGCAAAGGATTAAAAACTGGACGACTTTTGCAGTTATTACAAACAGCACAGTGACCCCACCTAATACTGGAGCTGTGTGAATAAGCCTTTTGTTATTTCAACTAAGCATAAGTCATCTCCTCTCTTCGTCAAACTCACATATTTAACTTATTAAGAGAGAAGAAAAAGAAGAATATTTTCAGTTTTTTCCTGAGACCAGTCCATTAAATGAGACTGCAGTTGGATTGGAAGAGACAACATGTTCAGGGCTGAAACTCAGTTATTTCCATTGATGATTATTTTCTCAAATAAATCGATTAAGGCGAGTGTGTGGAAGGAATGACTACCGGCGGCAGTGTAATCCAAACAAAGGAAAGATCATAGCAGATCTGCTGCTGATCATCAGGTGTTTGTATGCACAACAGGGTCAGCAGTGCTAATACTTGGTACATCTCGTCGATATATTTAATTGTAATACCTCCATCTTTTAGTGAGTTAGGGGTAAATTAGTGACAGTGAAGTATTTCAGAGTCAGCTAAACAACCACTCTGAAAACATCTGCTGTGTTCCTGCAGAGTCAGACACAAACAGAGCTTCACTTTGTTCAAATTTAAACTTTTTAATCCACTAAAATTAGATCTCCATCCTGAGGGTGTCTTTCACAAGAGACTTTTCCACAGGAAGTGAACGCTGGCCAGAGACTGTAGATGATAACTACACTTACTCACTGGCTTTTGTGCTTTAAGGTCTTTTTTTTTTGCTTTTAACAGGAAAATCCCCTGAATCAAACTCAGTGCACCGGGGCAAGAGAAAGCAGCTTTATTTCTATTGTCTGTTATCCGATTAGTTAAGACCCTCCTGCTGTGAGAAGAAAAATTAAGCTTCACACTGCTTACCTGCGTTTGTAATTGTAACAGATGGTGTTGTAAACTGACACCATATTGTTTTGGTTTTTTTCGTCCACATTCACAGTAGTGTCACTGCAAAGGATTCAGGTCACTCTGGAGTTTTTCCAAAGACAGAACACTTTGAAAATACACAGGTTTTTCTCTTCTAGTTTGGGAAAATGGGAGAAAATGGCAGCAGTCCACCTACGTTTGAGTGGACAGGCAAACAGAGCCGCAACTACTATTGATAAATTGACTGACAGAAAGTTAATCAGAAGCTATTTTGATAATCAAATAACAATTTTAGTTATTTTTTTAAGTTAAATATATGCTGTTTCTAGATTCGCAAATGTGAGGCTTTTTCTTTCACACATAATAATGAAGTGAATATCTTTGGATTTAGTTTTTCCAGACAAAACAAAACGTTTGAAGAATGTAACTCTGGAAAAGTAAAATGGCCATTTAACACTATTTAATGTCATTTTACAGGCAGAACAATTAATTGAGAAAATAATCTGCAGATTAACTGATAATGATGATGATCATTAGTTACAGTGCGAGCAGCAGATTGACAGTGTGATTTCCATCAACTCTCCTATGAACGCATGTGTGTGCTCTTAAGTGTATACGACAATAAATTATTGCATTTAGTTCACAAAACAAAAGAAAAATCCAGTCAAGCTCCTGACTGGAATAAACCCTGAGAGGAGGAAATCAAAAAGGCCATCATTTCTCTCTGCAATGGAAACGCCACAGGCCCAGATGGCGTTCGGGCCGGAGCCAAGTGAATGCTTCATGCATACTCCAGGCACGCTACACAGGAGGAAGCAGTTCCACAGAACATAAAAACAGGCCTTAGACGTTTGCTTTAGTTTTACTGTAAACCTCTGAGACCACTGAACTGCTGCCAGGAGAGGTCTGCAGAGATCAAAGCGCCGCCCTGCAGCTCACACTGAAGCAATCGATCAAGTATCACTGAGCCAGGTCTATTAGGTTAATTAGCCAACTGCGGTCGTTGTGGTGAACTGCCCCGTATGTATGTATACTATACTATACTATACTATACTATAAGAACAATTTGTGGTTTTATATAATGTTATACAATATTATTCCATACTCAAAGTCACTTGGCAGCTTTCTTGACACACACAGGACCCAGATGTGACAAAAGGAAAAGTTTAAAAAATCCCTCTGACATGTCAAACGCTGAAAATTGCATTACCCAAACAAACAGGGGCCACAACACTGACTGAAAGACCAGGTCTACGTTCAACATCAGACTATTAAAGATTATGATGAAAAAAGATTCCCATTAACATTATAATGTAAACCCTTATTCCAAACCAATTTCAGCCAGCATAGAAATAAATTCCTGAGCATAGACACAAAAAGATTTGATTTATTACTCAAGTTCATATTTAGAAGTACTTCAGTGATCATTTTTTAAAAAGCTATTAGTAAAGAACATAAAAGTACGTCTAGCTTCTGTGTTGTGCCAGCGCCACAAGATGAGGCTTCTTATAAAAAAAAAATCATTTGATGACCGAGGGCAACAACTCCCATTAAAATTCTCATCCAGCGAGGATAGAAACTCTTAAGAGAGTCTGCAGTACTGTTGCTCTTAAAATAGCTCCTTATTGTTAAAAATAACAATAGCTTTTTAAGCTGTGTGACATGTAATTGCAACAGCCAAGGACGAGCACCAAAAAGTTCTATACAAAATGACTTCAGTTTAACACATTGTACCCACACTGAGCAATATAATTACAAACCAAACAGTCCAATATGACAGGAACTAAGAGCATTCATTCAGAGACCTTCAACATTACACTGTGAGCACCGAGTGGAAATCAATGCAGACACAAGAGCGAAAAATCAGGACACGTATCACTGTAAATGTTAAAGATAAATGCCTGGTAAATAAACTGTTTTTCATAGGTAACTTTTCCCTTTATGTGTCTTACCAAGACGGGACTAGTTGAATGAGTTGAGACCAACATAGTTCAAATTTACAAGACTGAAACAAGTCGACCACCAATGTGAAAACAGAAACGCCAAATATACTGTACGTTTTGAGGAGATCCACTTTATGAATCCTGGTTAAGGCAGCAACTAACGATTATTTTCATTAGTAATTAATCTGCTGATTATCCTTGTCACTAATTGATAAGTTGATAAAATGTCTGAAACCAGTAAAAATGCTGTCACTTTTCCAGAATTCAAAGATAATCTGTTAATGGTGAGCTGAACTCAAATATATTCAGATTATCCTCGAAGAAAACTAAGACAAACAGCAAATGATGAGACCCCAGAAAAAAACAGGTCTGAGGGGTATAAAGATTATTTTACATTAGGTGTTTATTTTTCCAAAAATTATTACGGACCAATATTCTGACAAAGGAGGGAAGTCCTAAATAAGAAACATGGCACTCCTGATCTACATCCATCCAAGCTTCTACTTCAGGAAAAGGAGCAGACTGAAGGCAATGAGCTGCTCAAGTCTCCAGAAACTTGACTGTTCAGGTTTAACCATCTACCATCAGTGATCGTTTTCTCCATGTATTTAAGTATTGTGCCTATAAAATGACAGAAAACTGATTTTTTTTACTTCACGTTACGGACAAGGCAGGTACACACCGTGTTCAAACTCAGGTTACTTTAGAGCTGTGTGAATGGGGCCTGAGCATTATCAGGTCACCTGCTCTCTTGATCAAAACACAAACTAAGATATTCATGTCATTAAAGAAGAAAAAGTGGAATACGACATTAAGGCCTGTCTGTTTAAAGCAATACAAATCATGAAGGGAGGAATTACTGCATGACTGCTGCATTAGACTGCGTCAGGTTTAGACAGGTGTATCTAACAAACTGCAAACTAAGAGTATACAACAGTATAAGGCGCACAAATGCCAATCGTTCTGCATGAACCGCTTTTAACTACTGACTACTTTTGTTTTATGTCTCTTTCTGGTCGTTTTGCATCACTTTGTAGTGGTGCTCAACAGGCTCGCTCAATAATCAATCCAATAATATTATTTAATATTACCACTCTTACTTAACTAAAGGATGTGAAGACTTCCTCCGCTGCTTCTTGTAGATTAACAGTAACCTTTTATAATCTGAAGTATCTGAATGGCCACATTTATCAGGGGGGAGCACATGCACATGCTCATTTCAGGGCACAAAGCCTTGATTTTTATAATTAGGTCATTGGATCAGGCGTGAATGAACACACACAACCTCCCACAGGAACCTGATGTAGACATGAGGCCAAACTGTCACTGTCTGACCACTTCTCTGCTGTCTCCCTCACGTTTTACCTTTGAACCTTTGTCTCCACGTTAACTGAACAAAAGCATGACTTGACAGGCAGCTTGTCAAACTCACACAGCAGGTCGCCCTGAGAGAAGGAGGCTGGTGCTGAGGGATATCTGGCCGGTCTGGTGAAGGAGGAATGCCGTGTGATTGTCGCCTGTTTGTCCTTGTGGAGCTCTAATCCTTTGCTAATCTGATTGCACATGAGAACTAGTTACTTTCTATTTTACACCCGGTCATTCATAAAAAAATAAAGAAGATGTTACTGGGAACATTTGAACAATCTCTTCATTCCTCCTTGTTCTGTTTTAATTTATTTCTCTCTGGTTTTCTTCATCAAAGCAAGTCACTGCAGCCCAGGTGTTGACAGGTAGCTAGCAGTTACCTAATCTAACTGCCACATCTCAACAAACCCATTTCATTTAAACCAAGACTTCATAAATAAATGTCTAAAATGTCAGGTAGCACTTGTGGCCCGTTGTGTTAAGCTACCAGCTAGTCAGAAGTAGCTGAGGTAGCACGAAGACAAAGATACGCCAAATTACATTTGCAATTTTGGCAATTTAATAAATTGCAATTATGTCTACACAAAATATACATAGCAAGCTTCGTCCTAACCTTTCCAAGACATTGGTATGAGCAAAGTTATCAATTCGGTGTACACCTTACACACAGCTAATGCAGCACTTTTTCCAACAGAAGTAATAATCCACACTAACAGTCGTTCACCAATGTTCGCTGCCACCGCCCTCCAAACGTTAAAGGAAAAACGTTTAATATCGTGTTTGGACCTATGACTCAACTGAAAGAGCAAACTAACGTTTTACACGATATTTAGACTCATTTAGGATCGCGGAACAACCCTACCGGGCTGAGAAGCAAGTGAACCTTAAACCTACATATTTCTGAATGGAGTTTGGCGTACGCGACCGAGACAGCTATCCACAGTTAGCTAACCGTATGCTAGCTAATTTAGAACTGCCGAAATACCTTACCTTGGGCAAACTGAACACTGTATATCTCGCTGTGATGTTAGGTGGATCATAGAGGCACCCGGTTGAATGTCTGAACTCCCAGTTGAAGGGTCCGAAACACGGCGGTGTCAGCCCGGAGCCGGAGGAGCGGGAGCTGCTGCGCCGCCGGGTCGCCTCTCCGGGTACGGCTCTCTCCGCCAGAGGTTATTGGCTGTTTCCTCCTTCCAGGAAACGGAGACGGTGGGATGTTGCTTTCAAGGTTTCGTCCAAAATCCACCTTTCAAGTAAAAATAACTAATTCTGAATTCAGATGTTTATTGATTTCACAATTAACCATCCAGTTACTTGATGTGCTGCAGCTGAGGAGCAGAGAGGAGGAAAAGCACATCCGTTAAAATGCAGTTAGTTTTTTTAAGTTCCTTATTCACCAAATGCTGTAAATATCAGTACTTTTAGGAGCCTGTCAGCCTGTATATTTGCAAATATCCATAGAGTCCAAGAATGAAAACAGAAACACACTATTTCCATGGGATGTTAGAAAATAACGTGAAAATACAGGGAATTAAAAGCCATAAGTGTGTGCAGTCTGGTCCTTAAACGCCTCAGCAGCGGTAATATCACACAGGAGGCCAAGTTTATGATTTATAGATATGTAATAATCACCACCTCATCACACTGTCCTCCCAATATTTATAACTTTGCTGAGTCACCCAAGCATCCTTGTGCTTTAGATGTAATTTAGATTTTTCTCACAGTTCTTGAATGCAACATTTATAGTAACGCCACCTCTGTTTTCTCTAATCATCACATGCTTTGATCACGGTTCTTCTTGTTTGTTTTAAAATAAACAATCACAAAAGCACTGCTAACCAAATTACAACAAAGTGGAAAACAGGAAATAAAGAAATGAAATTACCTTTAGGAATCGCAACACAAATTTCATTATTACAGCAACTACTATTGTCATACTTCAGTTCTTACTATCACACGTTAAAATTCTGATTTACACACTCATCAGTAGCTTAATTGCATCATACTTTAAGCTCTTACTTATTTGCAAAAACATCCAACCATAAAATCTGTATAACAAACGATGCAATTATTGGATGTGGACAGCGATGAGCAGTTTTTTGGTCTCCAGAGGCCAGTATTTCTCAGTTTGATGTATTTGCATAATGTCATTGGGCTAATGAGCCATTAAATTTAAAAGTAAAACATCATTTGCTGTTGACCCCGGGAATGTCTCCCACCACTGGTTTAGGTTCAGGCATTACAGAACAAAAGCTAAAATAAACCTTATTTATTTCTCAATACTGCATCAGAAAAGTAGTTATATGACTGAGTACATCTAAACAAATCCACTTGTTTCAGTGGGCTTAGGGTGTCACAGGATGCAAAAGGGGATTCCCACTTAAACAAAGAAAACCTTTAATTTCACTGCTTTGTTTTGCCAGGAGCTGTTAACAGTTTGTGACAGTTTAGGCTGCATGTTGCTGCATGTGATGATGTTAAGGACAACAAACTGCAAATGGGAAAACTGTTTTTATTATTATTTATTTCTTCACATAATACAATCAACACAGGCACAACAAAACTTTGCTGACATCAATTCCCATTTTGATTAAAAATAAGTTTGCATCTAAACTTTCACAGAAGGCCTGAACAAATCAGTGACAGTTACAACAGTCACCCTTTAACCATCAGCGCAGCTCAGAGGAAGTCTGTTGGTCTCCACTTTCACGAGCCGCCACACATTCAAGAAAAGGTAGAAAAAGGGAAATAAATTATTGGGGGTTGTTAAAAATTTTTGAACCGGAGCATCTTTTCTAGACTTTACGGCTCCAGGAAACCCCCCCGACCAATCACATGCGTTGTACATGAAGCTCATGTGACGCCACTCAGCCAATCACCGCGCTTCAAGTTAGTGCGCGAAATGAACACAAAGGGAAGAGACGGCGACCGGAGAACAAGGAGGAGCCGGGGAGGGGAGCCATGTGACGGCCGATGACTCGTCTTTGGTTGTGGGTTTATACACCGGACGCTTCGGTCCAAGGCACCGGGGCAGCAGCCCCAACATGTCAGTCAAAGCTCCTCAGTTAAGATGTGGCGAGGAAAAGGAGACTGTTCAGAAGTGACATGGACTTGATGAAAAAGAAGAAAAGGGAAAACTGAAGCTGTACTTTGAAATTTTTATCTAAAAAATGAATTTTAAAAAAGGTGCATATTTTTCAAAAGCTCTGTTGTGTGCCTATTACTTATTACAGCCCTTATGTTCCTTGAAAGGAGAAAAATGATTATTAGAGATTAATATTAGATCAGTATTATTTATAATCCCTCCTTACTTGAAGGAATTTTACCCGTGAAGTGGAGCAACTTGTATAAACCAAGCTGCTGGCAGTTTTCTCATTTCTCCCTTTTACCTTCCTAGCTGGTCCCTAAGTTAAGTTATCTACACTTATGATTTATTTCATTAAAACATACTATAAATACCATCAATATGATTTCAATGCACACCTCCGTTGCTCTTCCAAGCAGCCTTCCCCTGCTACTGCAGTTGGCTCTCTGACACACAAACACTGACAGTCTGTTAACCATTGTGAACAAAACACACACAAAAAAGTGGTTGGTCCTAAAAACAGTTGGTCTAGAAGTACAATGGTAAATATTAATTGTGTTTTAAGATGTACGGTAATTTTAAAGCTGATATATGGGTAAAAAAACAAAAACAACAAAAAAAACCAAAAAGTTGTCTGTGTAACTGGAGCAGAGCAGCGTCAGGTTACAGCATGATAAATCAGACTCAGTTTTACGGCTTCATGTTTATTAAAAGCAGCTAATACCCCTTTACGGAACGAGCTGTGGATTTTGTTATTTCAGGAAAGAACATGAAGGCACTGTGCCTAACACTTCGTCAATACTACTCACAACAGTTTAACCATTTGTGTTACATGTAGGCAGCACATGGATTTATCTGCCCAGCACGGTGGCCAGCAGGGCCATACGGATGTACATGCCGTTCTCCGCCTGACGGAAATACGCTGCTCTGGGGTCCGTGTCCACCTCCGCACTACGAGAAGAGAGAGAGGAAAATAAAAACCAGCAAAAAAAACAAGACAGTGAAAGAGTGTTTCAGCTTGTTTCAGATTGTTTTGTCAATATTTCTAAAGGCCGAGCACGAAACTTCACCATCCACCTTCCTGAAAAATGGAAATTTGAACAAACAATCCTGAAACAATGAGGCAAACTGTCAACTGCAGACAACTGCGTGATACAAGTGAAAGCTCCAGAACAGCTATTAAAACCTCTTGTATCTGGTGCGTTCAAGTGCTCACAGGAAGGAAGGATAAACACCTACATTAATCTAAAAATGTATGCCACACTTTGGAAACCACCAGAAGCCTCAAACTGTTGTACTGATCTGACCAATAAGATTTATTGAATATAGTTCAGGTGAAAACAGACGGACTGGACGTGAGGGCCCTTCTTGAGAGTTACGGCCAGTTCAGTGATACTGTGTGATGGTGCTGAGTGGGTCTTACCTGATTTCATTGACTCTGGGCAGCGGATGCATCACCACCATCTTCCTTTTGGCCACAGTCATGATGTGAGGAGTGAGGATGAACTGACCAAAACACTGAGAGAAAAACACACAGCTGATTGGATGAAAGAGTCAAAAGCTTTTAGGTTCCACTGATTTTTTAACTCCTGATCCAAAGTTGTAATTTACAATAAAATGATACATATAAAAAGTTTCCTCTCCAAGGATCAGGTTGGAATATAATTTTAAAAAGCATCATTTATTTACAGCAGCTCAGGACCATTTGCTTACCCTGATCTGGAGAGACAACGTAAAAGCAGTTGACAAAATGAAAACGAGTTTACTCACGGCCTTGTACTCCTCCTCAGATGCAAACCTCTCCTTCTGGATCCTGGTCATGTAGAGGACGTCGGTCTCGGGCAGAGCTTCCTCAATACTCTCAAACTCCTCCTGCACACAGATAAAGACACACAACCCTTTGATTCTGGGTCCACTACATCTTCTGTCAAACTCTGATAACATCTTTCAGAAACATTATTGAGAGAAGTCAAAATGTCACAGAAGCAAATGTATCTGATTATATTGTACTGGACATCTGATACACGGTGCCCCCACCTGCTTGATGCCCTTTGAGGCCACGTAGTTGAGGATCTCTGCTGGCATGTGGAGGTTTTTGGGCGCCACGTAGCGCAGGGTGATGCGGTACTGTGTGAGCAGCTTGGCGAGGGAATGAACTGTGCGGCCATGTTTCAGGTCTCCAACCATAGTTATCTGACACAAAAACACAAGAAACAATGAGTTATAATGGTTTTTTTCACAAAAATCTGCTCCAGGTTAAGATTTCTAAGGATTCAAAGATCAGGATTTAATTTTTTTTTTTTTTTTTTTTTTTTTTTTTAAATTGGTGAGAAAACGTGAAGAACAGAAAGTGACAAACACACTGATCATAAAAAATAACAGACAAAGTTTATGTAAAATGAGATAATAGGTGTGTGTGTGTAGGACGAGGATTTAAATCTACAGAACAGTTTGTCAGTCTACACTCGTCTTTTCTGCCGCTCACCGTCATGCCGTTGACCGTGCCCAGCTCCTCTCTGATGGTGAAGACGTCCAGCAGGGCCTGGGTTGGATGCTCGCCCACGCCGTCTCCAGCGTTGATCACAGGCTTACGGCAATGACGGGACGCACTCTGAATGCCCCAGAGCGAGATGAGTGACATGAAGAACCTCAGTACTGGTTAACACTGCTACAGCATTATTATCAGCATTTAAGCAGCAAGTAGTTCAGGCACATTAATTTTCCAAGCTCCAGTCATGTCGAGTCTGAATCCCACCTTGACAGCTCCAGGTGTTGGGTGTCGCAGCACCAGAACGTCGGCGTAGCAGCTCATGGTCTGAACAGAGTCAGCCAGCGATTCTCCCTTCTGCGTGGACGAGGTGGATTCACTGAAGTGGACGACCGAGCCGCCCAGACGCTGCATGGCCGCGGCGAAGGAGCTGCTGGTGCGAGTGCTGACCTCGTAGAACATCGACGCCATCACTTTACCCTGGACAGTGAGAAATAAGGTTAACTTACTGGGCTGTGTGCACAGAAGCAGGTCTGGAATCTGACATAAATTAACTTAAATATACTTCTCAACCAATGGTTGGATTGTTAGACAGGCAGGGGTCAACAGGCAGTTCTGTGCTTTTGTCATTTAACAACAAACAAACAATAAGATTTGACGATGACCTACCTTCAGGATTTCCAGGCTTCGCTCCTTCTGAACCATCAGACGCAGATTGTGGGCAACATTGAAAAGGTGCGAGATCTGAAACAAAGAAAATACATGAACTGAAAAACATTTCATTTTCATTTTCAGACAATGTTTTTTTTTGTGTGAATAAAAACAACTCAGTGACTTGTGCATCATCTGCTGTGTGTGCACCTGTTCTTTGCTGAACTGCCTGACGGACAGGATGTGCTGGCCGATCAGCGGGTGCAGGAACGGAGATGTCTGGAAGTGGGACACGGGCATCTGACCCGGTCCTGGCTGAGGGGACATCAGCCTGGACAGAGGCGGGGGGTGGCTAAAGCCATCACCGGCTGCGACTGGTGGGAGCATGCTCATCTCTGCAGCAGGCAGATCGACACAGTGGACCAATTACTTCTATTAGTTAAATACAGAAAACTTAAGAAAAACTCCATAGGTTAACTGGTAAGTAAATGACTAAGTGAATGATTCACTAACAAAACAAAGTTAAGTCATTTTCCAACAGCATTATGGGAGTTGTAGTACCTGGTGGGAGTCCAGGATCAGAGGAGCGGTGGGTGCGGGGTGGCAGCATGTAGCGTCCCTCTCCGGGGCCGCGCCGAGGGCTTGGTGCTCGAGTTCGGACGGGTCCCTCACGAGGAGGAGTGGGTCGAGTGTGGTCCGGAGTCTGAACCACAGGAGGAGCAGTAAAAACACAACTTTAGAATAAATACATGCAACATTCATCCAGAACAGTCAGTCGTCAGTTTCAAGTACAGTCTAAAGCAGAATGTTGCAGTATTTCATTCAGTTTTAATACCAAAGGAGCTTCTTTGATAGGCTCAGGAAGAACAGAAGCAGTGGGCCATGTCTTCACATCTTCACCATAACCTGGAGGAACCAACACCTGAGAGGGAGAAAGAGAGTGTTTTTCCACCAACAATTTACAGATAATTAAAATGAGAGTCAGTGTTGAAGTTGTTCCTCTGCCTGAAATCAGGGATGTTTGAAGATGCATTTACATCCATTTCATTTTAATGCTACTATATTTGTTGTTGTTGTTGTATTTGTTATGTATCATGTTTTTGTACACAGTCATTAACTATTTATCAAATATAAAATATTATGTACTGTATTACATCATATACATCTCCTGCGTACTCTTTCAATTGTGTCATAGGCTACATAAACAGGACAGAATCACAGAACTCATAATGAATCAGTTTGACATTTCAGAGGAAAAACTACTTTAGGTTTTAACTGTGGATGTTTGTCTCATTTGTAAACTGACTGGAGATCAGTTAAACAGTCAATAAAGAAGAAATTAAAAGAGGAATACCACTGAAATAAAATAAAGTTCCCTCTGATATTTTCAACTCTAGGTTAATGCATTTACTCTGCAGATACTCTAGTTAAAAAGACGACAGTGAACGAAGCTGCATCACTGCTGACCTGTCCGTCGATGTAGGCCACCTCTCCTCGCAGAACCACACGGCGGACTTTACCCTTCACCTTCAGACCTTGGAAAGGTGTCCATTTGGACTTGGTGAACTGCATGGCCTGTGGAATAACCCACTCCTGCTCCAGGTCCACCTGTCAGCAAAGAAACAGAACCTGAGTGACCAACATCTAAGTCTGAGCAATATTTACCCGACTGTCAATAAAGAACACAAAACCAAGACAAAGTGATGCCCATGTATAAATTCTGTCCTGTAACTATGTGTGTTAGTGTGTGTACCTCCACATAGGTGTTTTCCTGGACAGGCAGGTTGAAGATCTTGCGTGGGTTGTCATAGAGACGTCTGATAATATCATCCAGTGTCAGACGTCCATCACTGACGGCAGTGAGCAGCAGGGGCAGCATCGTTTCCAGGCCGGGGTAACCTGGAGGAGGATGCTCAGCGTTCTTCTCCTCAACAGAGTGAGGGGCTAACAACACGCAATACACACAACGTTATCACATGTTCTCTCTTTTTAAGGCGGTACCAGATACCAGATCGACTGGGTTCTGTGGTTAGTGACCGAAACATAATGAGCGACTTCTCACCGTGGTCTGTGGCGAAGCAGTCGATGATGTCCATGTTTTCCCAGAGTGCCTCCATGTCCTCGCGGGTTCCCAGCATGGGTCGGACCTGTGCCCGTCCATCGCCGATGTCAGGCACATTTTCCTCGCACAGGAAGAGGTGATGAGGCGCCACCTCACACGTGACCTGGATGCCCTTCTGCTTGGCAGCGCGGATGATCAGGATCTGTGGAGATGTGTTATTCTCACTGGTTATTCCACATTCAGGTGTGTGCATGCACAAGAGCATTTAAACAATAAAGTTAAATAAAGTTAAAGAAGAACACCAACATTCTCTTTGTAGCAAGTTCTACATAATTTGGGTCATAAAATGATTATTAAAAAAAACTATAAAAAAATAAAAGCAGTCCACACCTCCTCCTTCTTGGCCACATGGCAGATGTGGACCGGGCGCTGGTAGAGCTGAGCCACCATCAGGATTGCAGCCACTGTCTGCTTCTCAGCGTGAGCTACGATGGGCATCTGCTTGGGCCACTTCTCAAAGTGCTTAAAACAGAACCAGACAGTCAGGTTAGTCCACAGGGGGAAAATAAGACTCCTAATGAAGAAGCAGGTTAAAAGTCTCCAGATGCAACTCCTCTAATGGCCACTAGATGCTGGTACAAATTCCCAGAATGCGCTGTGGCTTCTCTCCTGCTTCTTCAAACCAATAAAGTTTGGTCCTGTGTGAGTTTTAACTCAAATGTGAACCGTCTGAAGACTAATCTGACCATTAAAGATAAAAATGATCAGAGGTTGTTAAAATGTTAATGTCTTCAACAATATAATGTGTAAACAAATAAAATGAATGTGAATTTCCCGTTCATTTAGTTTAGCTTATATTGCTTTAATGAATAAAAAGTATGTGTAAAGTGTAACACAGCAGTAGTAACAGCAGCTAGCCAGTTAGCCTATTTAAGAAGGACCTAATGTAATAAAGAAAGTTAACATATTTAGTTTTAATGAAGAACATTAACAATTAAAATCTACTGAAAAAAAAAAAACAAAAAAACAACAAACTAATATTGTACTTTTTTATGTATAACTTTTGTTGCTTAGCGACTCAGCCTACCTCCATCCAGAGAGACACGTTGTCCATCTTGAGGGTGGAGTACGTGTCATTCAGGTACATCTTCAGGCCGGCAACCTGGCTGGCGATGGACGGCAGGATGGCAGCGTTGTCTGAAGCAGCTCCCAAATACAGAGCGTAGTCACACCTGCAGCCTGCTTTGGCCAGCTGATGATACAACAGCATAAAATGTTTTATTTCACATCAATTCAATGTGTAAAATACAGAAAACTCAGGTGTAACATTACTCAGATGTAACAGAGTTTTTCAGATTTATTTGATGACCTTCTACAACCAGAGCAACATAAACAAAGAAAATCTGGATGTACCTTCTGCACCAGAGCCAGAGTATCGGGGTCAGTGATGGCAGGGGAGGTGTTGGGCATCGCACACACCATCGTCACCCCTCCTGCCAGAGCAGCCGCTGTACCAGAGGAGAAGTCCTCCTTATGTGTGGCACCAGGCTCCCGGAGATGAACATGGACATCGATGAGGCCTGAAAATGAATCACAAAAGAGATATTCTGTTTTTAAAGTACGTTTACACAAAAATATCTAAAATCTTATCCTGGTTTTGATCATGTTCAGGATATAAACTAGAAAAAGTTTAGCCTGATGAGTTGACTGTTGGCCTTCAAAGCTGCCCAGTCATGCAGAGCTTTATTTTCAAGGCTAGAGGAACGTCTCAAAAACAACCCTCAAAAAAGAAAACGCTGCACCTGTGGTTGGGGTCAGCAGCAACATGTTTTCAACAACACTGTTTGAGGTATTTTTGTAGTTTTGTCTAATTAGCTTCAAATGACCAGAAGACCTTATGACAGACAATGACAAAAGAAAAAAAACAAAAATCCATTCTACATTTTGAAGCTGCAGACAAATGATCAAAGCTCGTCACACCAAATACTATCAGTCAGAAAAGAACAACACACTGATCAGCAAAGTTTCTTCTTCTGGTGTCAGTGACTCACCAGGCAGACGGACCAGCGTCTGGGAGGCCATGCTGTCTATATGAGTCTTCACTGGTGGAGTCCTGCCGATCTGACGCAGAGCCTGCAACACAACAGCGCATTTTTCTCATGTTGGCCCCCAACTGTGGGAAATGATTTCAAATACTGCACTGCAAGTTCTGCAGTACAAAAGTTACATGTAAGAGGATTAAAAAAATAAAACAGAAAACTTACCTGAACAAAGAGCTTAGTGCACTTGATGTCGATGATGAGCGGGACCGAGTAGTCGATGGCCATACGTCTCGTCCTGTAGCCTTTGGTGACGAAGGAGGAGAGCCGACGACCTCCACTGTTCCTCATGGAGAGGTTGATGACCAGGTCGAAGTGGTTCTCTTCCAGGTAGTTCATGATGCTGCGCTGTTTCTCCTTAGTGGGACAGTCGCTGTCGTCCTCCTCAAACGGCCAGTCCACTGCTGTCACCTGGAGGACGGGGAGTTAGATCAAAGGAATTTTTTTTTTGATGTTTTGTCATAATTTACCATATTTGACTTTGATCTTATGACTGGTCAGCATATAACAGCTCATCCCATGGGCTACTCTGCCTTTGTTTCCAAAAACAAACAAAAAAAGTCACTGTAAAGTCCCTGAAATGGAGACAAGATACTGTGAGGACTGAATATTTCAATAAAGTTTGTTACACCAGAGATCCTTGGTTTTACTCCACATCGAGTCAAGCTCTAGGTACCAACAACTATGATTCCCTGAATTGAGTTGAGTTAGAAACATATTTCTCGTTACCTTGACTCCGTGCTCAGTGTAGAAATCAGCAGTACCCAGACTGGCGTACAGGTCATAACCCAGAGACTCCAGAGCCTGCACCGTGGCCAGCAGCTCACTCTTGTTCTGCAAACACACACACATTTACAATAAAGAACCAATCTGACTAACAAACACAATTATTTTCACTGGAAAAGTTGGATTAAAACAATAAGGATGCAGCACCAGACTCAGTTGATTACAGCCTGTGCATCTGAATTTAACTGAATAAAATCTCATTGCTTTTCATGTCAAATTGTGACATTTTTAATTTCACAGATAATCATTAATTTAATATGACTGTATTTTCTAGTTGCATCTGTAAATAAAACCTTATAGCTGCCAATGGAGAGCAGGATGTTCTTCTTGGGAATCTTGAAGCCTGTGGAGAGCATGGCCTTGAGGTAAGCCTCATATCTGTTCTCCCCAAAACAGGCAACCTCTCCAGTGCTGGTCATCTCCACCCCGAGCACCACATCCGCTCCGGCCAGCCGAGAGAAGGAAAACTGAGGAACCTGAGGCACATGTGACAAATGGTCAGCAGGAAGACATGGCGTCAGGGTGGAGCTGCAGTGATAACTGATGAGCACTTCCTCAGAATGAAGAACCACACATCTTGCTTGTTATAATAATCCTAAATGGTTTAAGTCAGCCTGCTTACCTTCACTCCCACAATCCCCTTTCCTCTCATTAGGCCCACAGGCTCCACGTCCTCCCCCATAATGGCCTGAGTTGCCAGGGCAACAAGGTCCACGCCCAGGGTCTTGGATACGAAGGGGAAGGAGCGGGACACTCGGACGTTGCACTCGATCACCTTCAGTTGGTCATCCTATGACAGAGGTAACGTGTTACAGTGATGCAGCAACGTTCACATTATGACAGTTCCGGTATCATTTTACATGTGATAAAAAAAAACTAACACTAAGATGATATATAGTTTAATTTGATCCAACGTGGATGAACGTCCAGGATGTTCCTCACCTTGGCTATCAGCTGCAGGTTGAAGGGTCCGGTGACCTGCAGCTCCTGGCCGATGGAGTGGACGATCATCTTGATCCTGTCGATGGTCTTCTGATTGAGGTCCTGAGGCGGTGTCACCAGTGTGGCATCGCCAGAGTGAACACCAGCGTTCTCCACGTGTTCAGACACGGCGATGGCCATCACTGCTCCGTCATAGGCTACTGCGTCCACGTCTATCTCCTGGAAAACAGGAGAAGAGGAACAGATGCATTTAACTCTTTCCACTGTTAAAAGTGTTTAACCACAAAGAAAAAAAAAAATTACATCCTCTTCAGCTACTACAAGTCAGTTTTTTTCAAACCTTGGCCTCCTGTATGAATTTGGAGATGACGACAGGGTGCTCCTTGGACACAGCCACAGCGTTACTGAGGTATTTCACAAGGTCACTGTCGCTGTAGGCGACGTTCATGGCTGCTCCGCTGAGAACGTAGGAGGGACGAACGAGGCAGGGGTAACCCACCTTCTCACAAAACGTCACAGCAGACTGGAGAGAGAGGAAATGGGGAAAGAGATGAGAAAACTAGAAAACATTTTCTGTCTGGTTTTGTGGTCTTCCTGAATTCAAAACACAGTATACAGGGAAAAAAATGGCCCTCAAAAGATCAAAGATGTTTTTTAGAATGACTTGGTTGAAGTCCGATGTACCTCAGTGTCAGAGAGCTCCTTCCACTGTGGCTGGCTGATGCTGATGGTGTCCAGCATTCGGGAAAACTTGAACCTGTTCTCTGCGCAGTCGATGCACTCGGGCGAGGTTCCCAGGATGCGGCACTGCTGACGGTGCAGCGACATGGCGATGTTGTTGGGCAGCTGGCCTCCCATTGACAGGATCACGCCCTCTGGGTTTTCCTTCTCATAGATGTCCATCACCACCTGGAATATGTACAAGACATTTATTAAAAGACAATGTAACAAGCAGCTGAAAAATGTAATGCAAAACAATACAAAACCCCTGGATGAAGTACATCTTTATGATGCTCTTGTTTATTTTTTCTTTAAACTGTGTCAGAGAGGCATTAAAATCGGCTTTATTGTATTTTTTCCAAACAGTATAATGCTGTAAGATACTTGTTTGTCTCCACCAACACAACACCACCATAAACTGAAGCCTAAATAACTTCTGTCAAGTCAAGTTGTTACTTCTCTGATTCAATCTCACATCCTGTTTCTTATACATGGAAACCTGTAGGCTGCTGGAGCCTTACCTCAAAGGAGATTTCATCAAAGTAGAGGCGGTCACACATGTCGTAGTCTGTGCTGACGGTCTCAGGGTTGTAGTTCACCATGATGGTCTTAAAACCCATCTGCAAAAGAGGGGGCGACATGATTAAATGTTTGTTTTGTAGCATTTGGTTTATTGGCTGCACAACCAAAGGAGCTGTGAAGAACAATCTTGTTTTCGTGAAAAGGAACTTAGAAACTGCACTGGTCATGATTAGAAAATCAAATGATGAAAAAACAAAAAGATGGGCCACAGCTCTATTTACTAATCATAATAATTAAGGCCCAAACTGGAGGCATCTGATCAGACAAACTTCAGTTCAGCAGTGCCTCTCATCTCCCTCCATATAGAGTCAAAGATCAATAGCTGATCCCTGTTACATCTGTCAGTTTTATCTTTTTTTTAATTTTTTTTTTTTTATATAAATTGTAGTGTGACAAAATTACTGCATATTTAATCATGTAGATGTATTTTTAATATGTGGGTGAAATATAAATAATAAATACTGTAGCAACAGGAACTGTGTGATAAGAGTCCGATAGGAAGACGTGTATAGTAAATGGAAAAAGCTTAATTCTAAAATACTGCAAATTAATTAATTAAAGTTGTTATAACTATACTCAAGCTGGTTCATTTTGATTTTACTTAATCACTTGATTACATTAAACCACTGAAACTAACTGTGTGTGCAGCTTTTAAAGAACTGAGCTTAAAATTCAATAAGGAAAAAGTTCAGGATGAATCTAGAAGAGACCCTGTTGTTGGACTTACTTTCCTGAGCTCTGTGATGCAGCCCACCGCGCACCAATCAAACTCCACGCTGCTGCCGATGCGATACACGCCGGAGCCGATCACCATGACATGCTGGTCTTTAAAGGTTAGGTCGTTCTCCGTGCCGTGGTAGGTCAGGTACAGGTAGTTGGTGTGGGCGGGCCATTCAGCCGCCACCGTGTCGATCTGCTTCACCACAGGAAGGATGGACCAATCGTGACGCAGCTTTCTCACTGCCAGTTCAGTGCTGAGGGAGGGAACCACATATTTGTTGATCGATGGCGAAGTCAGGATCAAAAACGGGAGGAAATGAACTTCTTCCCGTTTCAGTCCAATTACTTTATTGACACCATCTCAGCAGTTTCTTGTAACAAAATCCCATTAAGTTAAGATTTACTGATACAACATATTGACTTCCGAACCCACCTCTGTACAGCCAGAGCTATCTGCTTGTCTGAGAAGCCCAGCTGTTTGGCCTTTCGCATCACCTCTGGAGGCATGGTGCTCTCGTCCTGGTGGAAAGAACAAAAAGTTGAGACAAAATGTCAGAGAAAGAAATTGCACATTTTTTCCAGGGTGTTTACATCTCTTCCATCTCACCTGGCTGTACTTTTCCAGCAGCCGCTCGTGGTCTGCGATGTTCTTCATCTTGTGCAGGAACCAGCGGTCGATCTTTGTGAGCTCGTACAGCTGGTCCACCGTGTAGCCGGCTTTGAACGCCGCCGCCAACACAAAGATACGCTTGTCTGTAGGAGTCTGCAGCTCCTGTTGAGCAGAAAGGTCCAGAGCAAGGCAGGATTTAACACTTTGAGATAAATATCTTAGAACTAGTTATTTTTCAGATACGAGCACATTACAGCTGATAAATTACTGGACAAATACATTTTCTTACAGCTATGTATAGTAACAATTAAATGAGCAGTTTAACACACGACTAAAGCTTCCTATAAAAACAGATAAATTCATTTTTTAAAAATAATAATAATTATAATTATTTATGTATTTTTTCTATTATTCTTATTATTATTCTTATTAGAGTTATTTTTAATCATCTGTTATAATCCTGGTTAAACTACTTAAAGTTCTTGTTTTGAAAAGAGCTTTGTCAGTAACGTTTATTATTATTAAAGTTTGCATCATAAACTTTACCATTACCAGGTATTATCTGCCTGACAGTACAGTTGCTCAGTAGCTCATTAGCATCATCTGCTGGCCCAGTTTAAAACACCTCCATGGTTGTACCACAGGACCTCAGTGGACAGCAGTGACGTGATTTATACTTCAGTACTGATTTTCTCCAAAATGCATATGAACTAATGTTCATAAAAATTATCTCTTCACAGACGACTCCTACCTCAACCTCCTGGCCTGACAACCTGCTGGTGACTCAAAAGGCAATTTAATATTATGTAAATAAATACTGGATACTGAACAACCCACCACTGTAGCCCTACAGGTATCAGCAGTGGAAACAGGATGGTAACAGGAACTTGTGATAATCCAGTCACAGGTTACAAAGAGATTTTCTTTTTTTTTTTTTAACCTTTTCAGAGACAGGCTTGATTGTGTGGTCAAAGCCAACACAGTTCTCATCCACCATCCTCAGAGCTTTCTGGAAGGCCTCCTCAAAGCTGCGGCCGATAGCCATCACCTCACCTGTCGAGGAGAGAATTCAAACATTGACAATAATATCGGTTACATCATAATAGAGCTGTCAGAGGTGATGCGCTGGGAATTGATGCTGCTTCTGTGATCCCATGTTCTGTCGACTGTAAAACTCCTTGTGAACTAGCTTTAGATTCACTCATTCACAGTTCTATAAATAATTAAGATCTCATTAATCTTAATTGATCTCTCCAGAGCCAAAGTATGCTATTCACAAAACATGAGATTCAGTCTTACCGACACTCTTCATAGAGCTGCCGATCTTGGTGGAAACCCTGAGGAACTTGCTGAGATCCCAGCGGGGCACCTTCACCACACAGTAGTCCAAACTGGGCTCAAAGTTTGCTGTTGTCGAGTTGGTCACAGAGTTCCTACAGGAAATACATTTACACATTTATGAGCAAGTTTTCTGGGATGTAAAAACAAAAAACAAAACAACAAAACGAAACAGAAAGACAATAAAATGTGACAAAAATTATCACTTGTCTTTATATGACTCAACAAAATAATCCAAACTTTTGAAAAGCATTATATTATTATTAAATATTTAATAATATCTAAACATAATCTGTTGTAAGAACAAGAGGTGACGTACTTGAGCTGTGGCAGTGGGATCCCCAGGCCAAGTTTAGCTGCTACATAGGCCAGAGGATAACCTGTCGCCTTACTGGCCAGAGCCGAACTCCGCGACAGACGGGCGTTCACCTCGATGATGTAGTACTGCAAACACAAAAAACATCACATATACAGGCTGTAACACTCAATGTGTGTTTATGTGTGTGTTTGCTTCCAATCCTTGCAGGAACTGGTCTCTGTGTATTACTAAGGATGAACAACAAAGATTTTGCGTGTTTATCTTCACGTGTACCTGCTCAGATTCAGGGTTGAGAGCGTACTGGATGTTACACTCTCCCACGATGCCGAGGTGCCTGATGACTTTGATGGCCGTGTTCCTCAGCATGTTGTACTCACGATCGTTCAGCGTCTGACTGGGCGCCACCACAATGGACTCCCCAGTATGGATGCCCAGAGGGTCAATATTCTCCATATTACACACCTAAACAAGAAGAACAAATGAAGACGTGTAGACTGCCAAGGATCACATGATACCTTCGCTACATTCAGTGTTATGTAATTATTTTTGACACAGTGGCAATAATACTGCAGCAAACTGTCATTTTAAGTTCAGAAGTATCATATGAACCTTTAAATTTTACTGTATTCTTTGTATTACTTCAATCATCAGGTTTGGTGATGGTAAAATTACTTTGATATATTCAAAAACTAGGATTATTATCCCCAGTTACCACCTAATTTCCACCTGAGGATCAATAAAGTATTTTGATTGACTGATTGATGTAGTATAATAACAATTCAGTGCTAATATCCACATGCAAGGCATCACAACCTGATCAGCTGACCATCAGCGTCTCATTGTGACTTTTTGTCACTGACAACAACTTTACTCGGATAAATTTATACTTGTGTCTTCTTCACTCACAGTGATGCAGTTATCGTAGGCGTCGCGGACCACCTCGTACTCGATTTCCTTCCAGCCCTTCAGGGATTTGTCCACAAGCACCTGGGAGGTGTGTGCGAAAGCCGACGTCACCAGAGAGGTTAGCTCCTCTTTGTTGTTGGCAAATCCTGATCCCAGACCACCAAGAGCGAACGCTGAGCGAACCAGGACAGGGTAGCCGAGACGCTCTGCAGCTGCCACGGCCTAGTACAGGTAAAGAAAGAAAAATAGGTACATTTAGAGACTGGAAATGGATAAAAACTAAACAGAAGTTGTGCAGTCTGGGTTGCTTCTTTGAGATCTTTCTCCTCACCTGCTCCACAGACAGCGCTGCTTCACTGGGAGCGACATGCTCATTGATCTCTTCCATTTTCTCCACAAAGATCTTCCTGTCCTCAGTCATCTCGATGGAGGCCACCGGTGTTCCCAGAACCTTTACCTTATACTTCTCCAGGACGCCAAGCTTGGTCAGCTCCACGCCACAGTTCAGAGCGGTTTGACCTCCAAAGGTCAACAGAACTCCGTCCGGACGCTCGTTTTTTATTACCTGCAGCAATGAAGGAGGCAACATGGAGATGCTGTTTGAACTTTACATGTTGTGTGTGTGTTCTTTGGCTGCTTCTGATACACGTGGGTTTGAAACACTGACTGACCCCAAACCAAAAACCTTCCAGGATCCTGTCCAGGTATTTCAAAAGCCTGGTGTTTCCACATCATTAAACACAGTGTTACACATCAGTGTTACACATCAGTGTTACAACAGAGAGAATCTGTACCTGAGTGACATACTCCGGAGTGATTGGCAGGAAGTAGACTTTGTCAGCCAGGCCTTTGGACGTCTGGACAGTGGCGATGTTGGGGTTGATCAGCACAGTCTGGATGTTCTCTTCCTTCAGAGCCTTGATGGCCTGGAAGACAAAACAGAATAACATCAGCTACTATACTGGCCCAATGGGCTTCTTCAAAATGTTGATTACATTTAAGACAGAAATAGTAAAGTTTTGTGATCTAACATTCTCAATATCACCTGAACTGCTCACATCACAGTCCCATGTTCCCTGCAGCCTTTGTCCCCTTTATAGATTTTGCCTCTATAACTCTAGCACTGTCACAACAGCTGCACTACTCTAATAAAGAGGTCCTCTTTTACAGACCTGGGAGCCGGAGTAGTCGAACTCTCCAGCCTGGCCGATGGACAGTCCTCCAGAGCCCAGGATCAGGACCTTCCTGGGTCGGACTACCTCCTCAGGCTTCATGGAACCAGGGAAGGTGAGGTGATCCATCAGACGCTGCTTCACTGGAAAAATCACATTGAACCGCTTTCATTTTGTTGGTGCAGGATTTTGACTGGCACTAACAAGTGTGAGCACATCAGCCCAGCATCGGCCTCTCTTCACTGGCTCCCTATTCAATTAAGACCTTGTTGATTACTTTTAAGGCTCTTAATGTCCAGGCCACACCTTCCATCACAGACCCTGTTCACTCAGCTCCTCGGTCTCTTAGATCTGAAAGCTCATCTCTCCTGTATGCCCCACAGTCACGACTAAAACTAAAAGGTGGCAGAGCTTTTGCAGTTGCTGCTCCACAATTATGGAACCAGTTGAGATTTGATATTGAACAAGCTTCCTCTGGCTGGCTCATCCGGAAGAGCACACACCACTTAGGCTCAGTCCTTTCTGGAGTGGTCCGGTTTTGAATCCAGCCCAGGACCTTTGCTGCATGTCATCCTCTCTCCCCTCCCCCAGCTTTCCCTTCACTCTCTCACTATCTCTACCACATTAAAAGCCAAAAAAAAAAACAACCAAGAGACATCTTAACAGACAGAAAGATGTCAGAATAAATCACAAATAAGATTAACATTTCATAATGATGCTATTTATACATCAGGTCCCCTGAGAAATAAAGTGTTTTACATAAAACGCTGAAATGACCTTAAAAAACAAAACAAAAAAAAAAAAAAAAACACAATTTGTTTTACCAGTTTTTTTAGCGTTGCCCTCCTTGTGGTCTTTCACAGTGTCGAGGAAGACGTCGAACAAGCTAACCAGATCTGTGGGACCAGCCATGTGCTCCGGGTGGAACTGAACACTGGGAAAAGGCATCACACGGATTTATTCACACTAAATTCTGGCACTTCTGGTGTGTACTGTCACATCAGCCAGTGTTTGTAAGCACACTACCTGAACAGGGGCTGCGTGTTGTGTACGATGCCCTCGCTGGTGTGATCGTTGGCGTTGGTAAAGAGAACGTCCCAGTCTTTGGGCAGGGTCTTGGGGTTGACGGCAAACCCGTGGTTTTGACTGGTGATGAAGCAGCGATCGGTTCCCTTGTGGATGCAGGGCTGGTTGTGGCCACGGTTACCGTACCTGAAAGACGGGAGAGGGGGGGGGATCAGACCCTTCAAGTTTTACACTGGAACTCATTTTGAAAACTACAGACATATCTGGACAGACCACCCAGTTCTGTGTGAAGGTCA
The DNA here is from genome assembly GCF_046630095.1 of Trachinotus anak. NCBI lineage: Eukaryota > Metazoa > Chordata > Actinopteri > Carangiformes > Carangidae > Trachinotus > Trachinotus anak. The sequence continues at coordinate 6,906,935 of NW_027273882.1, read as the reverse complement.
TTATGTGCAGGGAATGTTCCCATTAGCCGACTGTAATTTTGTTGGTAACCCTGTGGGTCTGACCAGATGCCAACAAAATTCCTGGGAACATTCCCTCCCCATCCTGACCTTCACACAGCGCCTGATAAAGCAGCCATCAGTGGAGTCCCAGGGGAACACAAACTCCCTGACCCCTGTGGAGTTCCACAGTGAGGAGCCGAGCGCCCTCTCTTACGCGCTGGCTTGTTTGTTTAGTCTTTTTCATAACACGGCCGGTCAGTCCGACACTCCTGTGCTCACACAGGAGAAGCCCAGACTGCTGAGAACAGCAAAAACCTGCATTTCACATCACAACTCTCCCAAAGAGAAAGTGTGGGTGTGAGTGTCTGTGTTTCTAGAGAGTTTTGAAGAGGTTCCCTGGCTCAGGTCACTGGGGGAACATTTCTGTCTTTGCCCAAAAATAATCTTCCAGACATGAGTACATGTCGATATCAAGCTTCCAATTACATCAAATTTGAGGCTTCGCTCGTTTAAAGATGTGTCAACTAATCATTGTGCACAGTTGCTAGGAGACCATGATAAAAATAGTGATTTCAGAAAGTTTTTCCCCATCCTTGATGTACAATCTTTCAGTGCATTTCAAGTGTTTTGATGTCAGCAGAGTCGTGTATGAGGTACTAACTTCATCTTGTAGGTCTTCGCTCCAATGACCAAAGAGAGCAGCTGGTGTCCAAGGCAGATACCGAAAAGTGGCTTTGGCTGATCCACGCTGATCACCTTCTTCACGTTGTTGATGGTGGCCTGACAGAGCTGAGGATCCCCGGGGCCGTTACTGATGAACAAACCATCAAAGTCTAGAAACGACAAGAAAAAAAAAAAAAATTTAATTAATTAAAAAAAATTAACAACACCTGTGTTACTACTGATGAAAGGTTGTTGAGATATTGCAGCGTTTTAAGCAACAGAAAGAGCGATTTCCTCCACCCAAATGATAGTGTGGCTGTAGCGCAGATGATAAGAGTGGGTCGGCCTTTAACTGTAGCTGTTGGTAGGTCAGTCCCCAGCTCCTTCTGTCCACATGCTGAAGTGTTACAGCAAGAAACTAAACCTCAAGCTGCTCACAAGTTTAAGTCACTTTGGGTGAAAGTGTCAAATGCCAAATGAATGTAATGTGACTCAAGTGTTAATCTGTGAGAAATTACAAGAAGATGTTTTTGACATTTCTGATACTGAGAACATGTCAGAGAATCAGCAAATATTTTTATGATTCTACACATTTGATCATTTAACTTGTGCAGTCACAGTTTACTTCCTGGATGAACTGACTCTGTGGTTCGTGTCTGGCACTGGAGCTAACACATCAAAGTTTAATACATAGGTAGCATTAGCAGTGCGTTACCGACCTGTACTGTCCAATGGGTGGTCCCAGGGCACAACAGTAACACGGGCTCCTCTCTGAGCCAGGCAGCGGATCTGGTTGTACTTGATACCGCAGTCCACCGCTGTGATTCGCAGATTACCATTGGGGTTGTAAACTCTGGGCTCCTGAAGGCGATTAAAGGAAATATAAGCAGAATGTTGACACATAAACAGGTAAAATAAAATGGGCGACCAACCACCAGGGACAGAATGACAGTTAGCTTTAATATTTACTTATATTCAGACAAGAACAATCTAATCAATGCTTTTAACTCCTTTACTTGGTCTTCTTCATATATTTGTTCTTATGATATTGAACAATGAACTAATGCTTAATGTTGGTATTAAGTGTTCAGTTGCTGGGCTATTAACCATCCTCTCTGCTACTAGAGTTGTTTGTGCTGTTGTGGGTTAGTAAGTGTCCTGTAATGTGGGTAGGTTACCTTCATGGAGACCTCCTGGACCAGGTTCCTCTGGTCAGGATTATCAAAGGGAATACTGTCCTCCGGAGTCCCGTCCACCACGAGCTTCCCCAGCATGGTGCCCTTCTCTCTGATCTTTTTGGTCAGACAGCGAGTGTCAATGCCTGGAGTCCATGGAAAAAAAAAAGTTGTTGTTGGAGTTTTGTATAATTGTTGTTTTGTACATGTATTTGACTTGTACATCATTTCATGAATCTGAAGCTAGTGGAGCAGTAGACCAAATACTTATCCTCATTTATTTTGGCATTATATTCATCTGTTGGTAAAGTCACAATATTTTCTTAGTTTCTGTTATAAGGTTAGACTTGATTTTTAATTCTACCTTGGTTTATTTCCCATTTAAGTATTTGTATTTAACTATATTATCCGTTTAGAGTTCTATTTCCTGACCTTGTAATCCAGGGATGCCTTGCTCTTTGAGCCACTGGTCCAGTGATTTGACTGAACTCCAGTGACTGGGACTCTCCGACAGCTCTCCGATAATCAGAGCTGCAGCGTGGATCTTGGACGATTCAAACCACTGAGGAAAACAAGAAAACACATCATGGTGCGGTGTTGTTATGATCCTTTATCCTCTCATGACCTTTATTTAGCCCTCTACTGCTCATCGTTGTTTTGAGCTCTTTGTGAGGGATTCAATGTTATCCATAATGCAACAGGAGGGACAGCAAAAAAGTCACTTCTCAAAACATTTTGCTCACCTATATTTTTATTGCTTCTTTTAAGAACTCCACTCTGATTAATTAGAGGACATTGAAATCTGCACAGCTCAGTTCAATGTTTTCTATCAATCTTGTTAACAATACTACAGCCAATCTTATCTAATCCCCATCCCCAAAAACACCATGATCAAAGGTCAGAAAAATCTCCCTAAAACCCCCAAGTTTGTGAATCACCTTGGCACACGGTGAGCTTGAGTTTCATGATTAAAATTTGACTAGAACCAAAAATAGCTGCTCACCTTGCTTAGTCCGAACTCTCCCTCCTCGTCCTTTGGCACCCCATAGTTGCCAACCAAGGGATAAGTGAGGGTGAGCAGCTGGCATCGGTAAGATGGGTCACTAAGAGCCTCGGGGTAGCCCACCATACCTGTCTGGAAAACTGAGCACACAAAATACTCATCAGTACACAATACACAGAGTCATGCCTGTCATATACCCAGCAACATGTTTTTTTTTTTTATATTATTTTGTATGAAACATACCTTTAATATATTATATTTGACTGGTATGAAAACTATTTCACACAGAGTATCTAGAAACCACTGACACTAAAATTCAGACAGTGTGCATATGCACAACATAAATTAATGTAAAGGCTATAGTTATTTGCAAAGGGTTACATTTTTATTGGGAATGTGTCCATAAATAACTTTTAAAGTCATGGTTTGTGGTGTTGTTCCTCTGGATTGTATAGTATCCAATTTACTCGACTCAACTACCTGCAGAGTTACATTCAGTTTGGCTGCGTGTAGTTTGTCCCGCCAAACTACGTCAAAAATTCTATCACTTTAACACTGCCTTGCTCACCGGCACAAGCACACGCCACACAGAGCGAAGTTTGGTGTTGTACAAAATCAGTATTGCCTTTTCTTTGATTCGGCCTGCCTCCACCATTTTTACATTTGATGCAACACAACTCATCTTTCAAAAAGTTGTTCGCGCCCCAGTCCTCATCTACGGAGTGAACCTGCTGAAACGCACCAGAGGTGGCTCAGCGCTCAGTCTGTGCGTGCGGCTGTGAGGCGGATGTGAAGCACCATGTGGCACACGGGCATGCCAAATAACAACGTTGGCTAATCCAACCTTTAATTGACAGAAATTTACATGGACTTTGGTGACATGTATCTAAGGGGCGGTGGGAATGTGGGTTGTCGGGGTTTATCGCTTTATGGCTCTGATCCATGATTATCGTGGCACATTTAGACAATCGATACCAAACGATTAAATCAATCAAAATGAGATTGAACAACAAAAAGTCTGATCTGAAGTTAGCTACTTGCGCAGGTGTATTTTGCGCGAGCTGGCTAATTCAACGGAAACAATCTGAAGTTATTAATTAATAATGATTCACCCACTTAATACTTCAGAGCACTCACCAACTTCTCCCGACACCGACACATTAGCGCCAAAAAGGCGGCCTCGGAACGTCGCTCCGTCCTCCAAAATCAAGGTTGCCATCTTTGCCATTTTATCTCCGATAGCTAAAAGCTAACGACCGTTACCAGAAAAAGACCGGGGGGACGTTTCTCCCGACGAGGCCCGGGCTCCACGTGAAACTCACTCGGAAGCAGGAGATGCAAGAAAAAAAAAACCGCGCTAAATGATGAACACCAGAGCTGACGAGCAAAGCCCTGCCGGCGTCTGAAGGAGCCCGGAGCCGCTGACGGGGCGATGGAGCCGAAAGACGGGGAAAGTTTGGTGAAATGTGCCGGGAAGTCGGACGGGATGATGGGAGAGAAGTGTCCCACACGCACCCCGCAGTGTGGAGGTCGGCCCGAGGTCTGGACCGGCAGTTTTGACGCTGCGACATGCGTGTCTCCTCCCCCTCCTCCCTGCGTCTTCTTCTTCTTCTTCTTTTCAGGTTCCTCTTCTTCTTCTTCTGTGTCTGTCGGCGAGTGGCGGTGCACTACCGCCGCTGACGAGCCCGGCGTGCGCCGGAGCTTTTCAACCTTCTGGTTCTTTTAACCTGATATTAAAAGCTCATTGTATTTTAACGTCCTCAGTGACTGGTTCTCGACTTTATGCCATTAATAACATTTATAACATGAACTCTCCCGTAGTTTGTGCTTCTCCTCTCTCTCTCTCCCTCTCTCTCTCTCCCTCTCTCTCTCTCCCTCTCTCTCTCCCTCTCTCCCCCTCTCTCTCTCTCTCTCTCTCTCTCTGTCCTCATTCTGCAGGTATCTCTCTCCCTCTCTCTCTCTCTCTCTCTCTCTCTCTCTCTCTCATTCTGCAGGTCTCTCTGCCTCTGGAGCAGCAGGATCCAGATCCACCACTACTCATCTTTACTATTAACCACTGTTACCTGTCATTATTATTGATAACACCATCACCTACACAGCTGTTCCTGGTCTCTCTCTCTTCTCTCCTCTCCCCCCCTTATTATCTCCTCCTAAACCCAACCGGTCGAGGCAGACCCCCCCCCACCCTGAGCCCGGTTCTGTTGGAGGTTTCTTCCTGTTAAAGGGAGTTTTTCCTCCCCCCTGTCACCAAGTGCTGCTCTTTGTGGGAACTGTTGGGTTTTTCTCTGTAACAAAGGTCTGACCTGACCCTGTAAAGAGCCTTAAGATGATGTAGATTATGATTTATAAAAATAAAACTGAATTGAATTGAATTGAAAAGATGATTTCTGTGACTGTTGGATTCCTCACAGTGAAGTAGTTCATGCTGGACCGTTTCTGATAAAAGTGTCTGCATGTTCAAGTTGGCTTCTGGACGACTCAATTACACATTAATTAAGTCCTGTGTGTCCTGTAAGTCCTGTGTGACAAGTTCTCAAAAAAGTTTATGATTTTTTTCTTCCTCCCCCCGCCCTCATTGTAGCTATAAATGTTTTCCAGTTTCATTGTCATCCCAATACTCACTGCACATGTGAATATGAATATCTTAGCTTCAGCTTTATGTGACTTGCTTTTCTACTTGTTCTGAGTGTTTTTTTGGCCAGAATATCCACTAGCTCATTTCCCCCCACACCAACATCCTGTACATTAGTAGGGATATGCCATTGATAATATCTGTCCTACATTATGACCTGCCAGACTTTCTGCTTGTAAGTGCTGAGTAGCTATCTGATGCAGTAACGATGTTATTTATCTCCTTCTCCTCTGTCCGCTGCAGGGTCAGTAATATCCATTAGCTCTGTGGGATGTACTGACACATGATCTCTTATCCTTTTCTTAATAAATGACTCACTCACTGGGATATATTCTGCTGCAACTGCACACCCTGTATCAGCATCTTTGAAGCCGTCAGTGAATATAAATATCAAATCTGAAAAATGCTGATTGAAATATTTTGGATGTTTCACCTATCCAGCCAAAACTTATGAATTGTGTCTGATTACGTTCCCTCTGATTATGTTTCACATTGCTTCTGGAGATTAATCCAGCATGGCAGCATTATCTTTCCTGTTCTACCTGGATTGCTGATATTTCTGATATTTTGAGTCATCCACTACAGATTCTAAGGGCCTGAGCTTGTAATATCTCCAGTGTGTTGAGGTTTGACTTTGCTTCTGACATGTAAGCTACACATTCATAGTCAAAGACAGCACAAACAGCTGCTAGGTTTCTAAAGAAAACAGGCAGTACTTTGTATGCTTCTCTTCTAAGTGTAATGACCATTGCTCTGTTGGTGATGTTTAGTCACTGCTTTTGACAGCTGACTGACAATCTAATACTTAGACACTGTCTAAATATTAAAACATTGGGAGACTAAGGCATAGAAAAAATAGAAAAAGATAAAAACAATAAAATGAAAATATTTAAAACCAGTGAATATTAAAAAAACTAATTATACAAAGGAATAAGATATTTTAATCACAAACCAGGCTTCAAGGTTGTGTAGGTTTTCCTGTTCCACAACATTGTCTGTGATGCACCACATGCACCTTCAGCCTTATATATGCATTATATTTGTTGCCTATTTGTCTATTTCAACACACTTAGACAAAGCATAGAAGGTATCCTGTTCTCCTCTACTCACCCCCCCTGACTTTAGCCTCTTCAGCAGTGTTCAGTCCTATGTTTAACCCATCAGCTCAATTTAAGATCTCTGTTGTGGGGGTGAAGAGCAGTCACATGATCAGATGTTTACATTTTTCAAACACAGCAATAAAAGTGATCTACAGACCAGAAGCTGTGCTGTTTATCTACCAGTGTGCTACTGACGGGCTCCACATGGCTGATGGATGATGGGGTAAAGCACTTTCTTCCAGGACAGTTTAGCAGCAGCTTTTCAAGGAGGAGAGCATAGTATTTCCCTTAACCTAAGAGGCAACTATTAGGCCACAGCTTAGTGTTAAGACTGTTTTTAATTTCTGTTTGGTTATTAATTTCATTTTTGTTCTGAATTGATGGCTAACTATCTCTATTTTAAATTTTGTTGCACTTGTTTTTTTTTTTTGGTTTTTTTTGGTCATGTTAAATGCTTAATCTCTCACCTTGATGAACAGAAGGTGGTATTTTAATAATATTAAATGACAATAACTCATAATTTAGATAATAAAATATTCTGTAAATTAGGGGTAATCCATGCATGCCTTAATATTTACTTTTATGATTAAGGTGTTTTAAGGGGTTTCAAAATTTAATGTCACCAGGCTTAAGCTGATAATTAATGGATTTGTTGAATATTTCAAATGAGTTTCAAATTTCAAATCTACTTATTGTGTTTATAAAGGGATCAAAATATGGTTTTTCCAGGGGTTTCTTTTTTGCCTTTTGATATGAATGGACAAATTTAAAGGATCTCTGGCCACCATAAATTGATTCCTAAATCTAGATGAAGTTGTTCGGTATCTTTTAACGTTATTATGAATCACCGAAAAATAAAGGCAGTAGAAATAAATACATTATATTTACAACTGATGTCGTCGGAGGGGATGTAGCTCAGTGGTAGAGCGCATGCTTTGCATGTATGAGGCCCCGGGTTCAATCCCCGGCATCTCCACTCTTTTCTTTCTCGACCCAAGACAAACATCTCAGGTTTCACCATCAGCAACACAGTAAACCACTGCTAACACACACGTGTAACACTAATTTGGTCATTGTTGTCATATGTATATTAGCGTATAGTTAGCTACATGTCATATGCGCAGGTTTGGAAACACGATGGCACGATTTGCAGATTATGGGTATACATTTTGACTAGAATCGACACACACATATTAACGCGTTGCCTATGTTAGCTGTAAACTTAACTTACAACCTATTAGGCTAAAATATATCTGTAAAACAAAACAACTACCAGACTCGCTGGAGATCGAAAATTATATTTCCTACAGTTCCAAACGCACCATATGCCCCCTCCCCGGCGGTAACTAAGGAGATCACAGTTATGTTTACTACGAAGATGTCCTCTCTGCTATCTGCTAGCTTGAAGTTAGTCTGCAAAATGACCAAAATCTAAGGATTCCACTGTATCTCAGCTGTAATAACATTGTTCCCTGTACAAGCTTCCTGAACACTTCCGAAAATGCAACTGAAGCACCTGAGGACACTGTTAACCCCCCAGGTAAGTTCAGTGACAAGTTAGCTAACGCTAGCTGATGCTGGTGAGCAGCATCAGTTAAAAACTGTGACTGTGTAACGTTAATAATCTTCAGTCGTGACTCGAAAGCTGTAGTGAAACACCAATTTCCTCTAGTCAATTTGGCATTTAAACGATTTTACTGATACACGTTAAAATGGTAATGAACACTGATTTTCACAGCTACCTTACTTTGCTCACGAGCAATTGGGATGCCTTACATGGTTGGAAAAAAGTACAGAATTAGCTAACTAAATACTAACCAATATTACATAGTAGCATAAGGAAATACGCCGTCTTCACGATTCGGACATGGTCAAAGCTATGTTCAGCAGTCGTCGTCTCCGGACAGATAACATCACCAGTAACAGTTAAAACGCTTAAATTTTCCATGGAGTTTGGCGTGAACCCCTGACGGACTGTGTCTGCATTGGCCATGAACGGATTATGAAACAATGATCCCCGGGCACAGACACTAGAATTCCCCTTCCTCTCTTAAGGTACTCGGAGTCAAAGGAGGGTTGTTTGTAGGTCTCTTCATGGTTGATTCATTTATTTTTTTAGTAGCCTTGTTATGTCTCTTTGTAGTAGTTTTGTGTGTCTTTGAGGCTCTGGGTCAGGGTTCCCCTGACTGCTCTGGACCCTGGGCCTGCCCAGTAATCTGTCCATGGCATTGGCTAGTTGTGACTTATCACTATTTGTCTTCTCTGCCTTCATAGGAGGGTGCTGCCAAAGTGACATGCATGGCCTGGGCACCAAACAACACCAAGTTTGCAGTTTGCACTGTTGACAGGGTGGTGCTTCTCTATGATGAGCAGGGAGAGAGGAGAGACAAGTTCTCCACCAAACCCCTGGACTCCAAGGTGAGGCATTAAGACAGATCATGGTGACTAGAGCAAATGTCACTGAGACATCTGCAGAATTACATCATGAAGCATGAAGTGGTCTTATCTGAGAGTGATATGTGCTGTTGAAATAGGTCTTGTATGCCTCTGATATAATGAATATGATTTAATATGAACTTTGAAATGCTATGCATGTAAACATGTGCGCCTACATACTCTATACTGCATTAGAGCTGCAGTCACTTGTCGACTAATCAGTAAGTTGACAAAAAAATGCTCTGCAATGATTGTGATAATCAATTGATATTTTAAAGCATTTTAAAAAGAAAAAATGCCAAAATTTGCCAAATGAGAGGATTTGCTATTTTTCTTATATGTCATTTAATAGATTATCTTTTTGTTAGCTGTACTTAAAGTACCTCTCTATAACTGTATAGAAATCAGCTGGATGATTATAAAGATGACAAACTAAGAATTGACCCTTTTAGTTATGTACATGTTCAGTTAATGGGAATTTTTATTCCTGTCTGTGTAATGATCACACTCACATGTAATCTTTTGTCAGTATGGAAAACAAAGCTATGTCGTCAATGACATGGTGTTTTCACCGGACTCCACCAAAATCGCCATCGGCCAGTCTGACAACATCATCTTCGTCTACAGGATCGGAGAGGACTGGTAATGTTGAGCCTGATTCTTTATGTATATCAGTGCAGGCAAACACATTTTTATCTGTGTTTTCTTCTCTTTTAGGGGGGACAAGAAAGCCATTTGCAACAAATTTGTTCAGACAGTAAGTAAACATGCGTAGGCATTTTGTTTAGATAGTGAGGTGCATGCTCAAAGAGGCAGTAACTTATGGACAGCTGCAGTATTTTTTTTTTAGAGGTCCCATATTGTATAAAGGTAGATGACTTTTCTGATTATAAAGCAGGTCTAGGTTCTATATTAATACTGTGAAAGTATCAAAGCCTCAGTCCATCAGTCCACAGAGAAATGCACACAGCCTGTATTCAGAAACTGAGCCTTAAAACCAGCCGTCAGGACTTCTGGAGCTTTGTGATGTCACAACAAAGCAGTCACCAGCCTCAGCCACGCTCGAAGCAGCATCCGTTGTCGATCATGTTATTTTATCCACTGTATTGCAGAGTGCTGTGACTCGCCTGCTTTGGCCTGTGGAACATGCAATCGTTTATGGATTAGTTGATGGCAAGGTAAGTCAGTAACAGAAAACATAATGTAAATTTACACTTTACCGTTTCTTCATGTACAGTTATTCACAGTAGTATTATGTCAGTGTCAGTAGCAGCAGACAGAGGTGATGTTAGCAAGACTCACATGTTTTGGCTTAGCATTGAATCACTGGAGTTAAAATAGCCTGTATTCTGTTCTATGGAAATAACTCTCTTAGGTTGAATGCTAAATAGATTTAGTTTTATTTTTCATAGGTCCGTCTTGCCAACACTCAGACAAACAAGTCCTCCACCATCTACGGCACAGAGTCCTGTGTTGTCTCCCTGGCATCCAAGTAAATACATTATACATCTTCATATCACCAGTCGGTATAAGTCAAACATTAGTGGAAACAATGCTGTTAATTTGACAAATTTACTTTGTAATTGTCACTTTTCTCTCTCACTGAGTGTTATTTGTAACGTGTGTGTGCTGTTTCAGTGTCTCTGGTAAAGGCCTCCTCTCCGGCCATGCTGATGGGACAGTTGTGCGTTACTTCTTTGATGATGAAGGCTCAGGGGAGTCTCAGGTACCCACAGCCTCACACATCTTCTATCCTCATCATCACTTATTATATCTTGTACTGAATATACTTGACGCCATTTGTATATTTCCCTTTCTTCCAGTTTAAATCTGAGATCTTTTCATGTTTTCCTCCTGCAGACACATTTTATATTTATCACTATGGAACATTTAACACTATGGATTTTGGATACGTATGTGTTTTTTTCAGTGATGTAATGTCATAAAACACACACACACTAACACATTACTATTCTCTGACAAAGGGGAAGCTGTTGATGCATCCGTGCCCACCCTATGCCCTGGCCTGGGGTGCAAACAGCATCATGGTGGGCGGCTGCGACAAGAAGGTGGTGGCCTACAGCAGAGAGGGTCACATCCTGCAGACCTTCGACTACACCCGCGAGCGCACAGAGAGGGAGTTCACCGTGGCTGCCACCAGCCCCAGCGGGCAGTCTGTCGTGTTCGGCAGCTACGATCGGTCAGTGTCGGATCTGCACTGTTAAACCTGTCACCTCAAAAATCAGCCACTGTTCTCTGAATCACAACTGACTCTCATGCCACTCAAAAGTGCATGAATGTTACTAATAGCATCAATTTCAGCTGCATCCCGATAATAAAAGTGTCAAATGGTGAAACACTGAACACACAACATCCTTGACTTTTATAAAAGTATGTGTGAAAACATGATCTCAACTCAAAGGTCCACTAGCTTTAAAAAAAAACTTTTTTCACCCTAATATATCAAGTGGTTATTGGTATCAAAGATTGTTTGTGTAGCACTCAGTATGCTTCACCCAGGTTGCGGGTGTTTAACTGGGCTCCGAGGAGAGGTGTGTGGGATGAAGCCAAACCTAAAGAGATTGTCAACCTCTACACCATCACCAGCTTGGCCTGGAAGAAAGACGGATCACGCCTCTGTGCTGTAAATATATTCCCTATCACATTATTTTAATTACGTATTAATTTAGTATATTACACTGATGTTACTCTTATATTAAACAGATTACTATGCCAGTAAAATCTTTATGATGCCACTTAATTCCTCTGCTGTTACCATCAAATAATTAGAAGCAAACCAAAAACACAAATCAAATGTAATTGAGTAAATTTAGTCTTTTATGCACGTATTTACTTAATGTGTGTGTGTTGACAGGGAACACTGTGTGGAGGAGTGGAACTTTTCGATTGCTGTCTGCGACGGGCCATCTATAAGAACAAGTTTGAGATGACCTACGTTGGCCTGAGCCAGGTACAAACAGATAGAAGATTAATTACTTTAGTTTTTGTAACTACACAAACAGGCACAGAAAAGAGGGAACAAAGAACTAAATAAGAAATTCCAGCCCTCACTTTGGTCTCTGCTTCGTGCCAATTAGCAGATGATGTGAAACTGAAAATAGCTCATTTCATTGTGCAACATCAATAATTTGGATTTGATTAATTCAAATGCAAAAAAATCCAGTATCTGAATTTCATAATTAAGAAAGCGAGAACAGAAATGAAAGTTCTGGAAATAATCATCCAGCTTTTTGTTTCCTCACTAATTGATGAGTTACATAGATCATAAAAGGGTTCAAACTGAAAGGTTGACGAAACAGTCAGGGTGAAAACAACAAGACGTCTTAACATTTATTCATTAGGTTGGTTTCACACAAATATCTGATGGAAATGCAAACATTGTCTGTTCTGGATCATGTGGAAACTAGATCCTTGAACAAAATGTAAACGTATAGCTACTGTCATTCCTGAGAACAAATACTGTATCATCTTATTTCTACTGTAGATCTTAGTAAAATAATGCTGGAAACAGAACTGACAGAAATGCAGGAGACTATTTCTATTCAAAAACTACCTTGGATTATGTGATTAATAAAAAAAAAAAAACCTCAATCAAGTTTAATTAAAACATGAAATCATGCTGTCACTGGTTTGACAAAATAAGATACCAATTAAAATAGATGAGATTGTGATTGAAAATTTGTTCAAGCAATTAATTAGACAGTATTGCAGTAATTATATTTCTCAGTCAAGAGTTCATGAATTTACATTTGTAGACTTGATTGAGCTGATTTTCCACCAGACTGAGTTAACTGACACTGTGTTTAATTGCAATGAGAAAATTAAGAATTAATAAAATGATTTACCTAGTTTTAGTTTCTTTTATACACCTTTATTTTTCATTAAATACGAATGAAAATATTGAAGACTTCTTCCTCCTTCTCTTTGCCGTCCTCACCCGCCTCACGGTCTCCTCCAGGTGATAGTGAGGAACCTCTCCACGGGAACTCGGGTGGTGCTGAAGTCCTACTATGGTTATGAGATAGAAGAAGTCAAGATCATGGGAAAAGATCGCTTCCTGGTGGCTCACACCTCCGACACACTCCTGCTGGGCGACCTGCTGACAAATAAACTGAGTGAGGTACGACTTCACCAGAACCCTATCCATCTCAACACCTACCTCTCAGATTTCTGCCTCCACCCTGATGCAGTGGAGATGGATGTAATTTCAACTGTGGTCTTCATAGAACTGAAAATGATATTGTTAAAAACCACGGCTCAGTCACTCAGAATAATACACAGACTTCACAGGAGCAGTTCCATTGAAATCCTTCATTCTTCACTGCTTGATGCTGAACAGTAGAAATGAAACACACTCACTTGTATCCACATCTGTCCTGTTACATCATATGTTCATGGTTCTTTGTTTCCTTTTCACAATAAATGCAGGCAGAACGTTCACCCTGTAGAACTGTCTAATTCACAGTCAGCGCTACTTTAACATTTGAATCAAAGTGTTGACGATGCCTCCTCTCTTTCAGGTGCCGTGGCCCGGCTCTGGGGGAAATGAAAAGTTCTTCTTTGAGAACGAAACAGTGAGTACACACAGAGCACAGATTTGTAAAAAAGCTGCTGTGACACTGTTTTTCAGTGACATTGCCACTGGTTGTAGTTTAGCAGAACTGAGCTCCCTCTCCAGAGGAGGTTACGCCTCAGGTCCTGTCACGTCTGGTGCTTTATCCTCCCACCACCTTTGTTCAGCTCTGCCACTGTGAATGCATTTTGTTTTCAGGTGTGCATGATCTTTAACGCCGGGGAGCTGAGTCTAGTGGAGTACAGTAACAACGAGATTCTGGGATCAGTCAGAACTGAATTTATGAACCCTCATCTCATCAGGTAGGTCCAGCTGCACATTATCACACAAACACGTTCATTTAGTAACACTGGAGGAACAAATCAGTCAAACAGTCACAGGTACAACATGTTGGCCTTCTGCACTTTGTTACATACTGTTCAGATCCCCCGTTTGTATTTTGTATAGTGTGAAAATACTCAATAAATAGACCTTGATTTTAAAGAAAAAACAAAAAAAAAGCACAAATTAGTCAGCTCACTGTTTTGTTGAATGTCATATAAAATATTTCAGGGTGCAAATCAACCTTTTTATTAGCCTAAATTACAAGTTTGGTTTTAGCAATGAGTTCAGGTGGAATTACCCGATACAGCTTCATGAATGAAGTCACAGTTTTGCTTTTTAGCACAGTGACAATATGTACATGTATTTACCAATTGAGACTTGTTTAATTGTGCTTTATTATAATAGTAATAAACTTTATAGCACTTTTCATACAAGAGAATTTACCTCAAAGTGCATTACAATTAAAAAAAATGTGACAACAGAGAGACAGCAGATGATAAAAACTGTCAATGAAAACAAGAACAGAAACCAGTAAAAGTAGTTAAAAGAGAATTAATTAAAAGGCAAATTAAGTAAATAGGTTTCCAGCTGTTTAAAAATGGTCACTTGTTTATCTTTGTGACAGCAGCTCAAGACAATATCTGTTTTCATCTCTACGATGACTGGAAGAAACTGTGTAGGACAATGTTTTGAATAAATGAATAAAAGTCCGTCTTACTCTTCCTCCATAAGATTGATCTTTTTTTTTAGCAAAGGGCGAACATATAAAAAATACAAATGAATAATCAAAGACAGTCTCTGGAAACACTGATGTCTGTAAACAAGTTTGACTGATGTCTCTCATCTATCTCGGCTCCTTCCTCTTCGACTGTGTTTCCAGTGCTGTCCATTAGATGGCTCTGTTGAGCTGTGCAGAAATCCCAGGTGTCGTTACAGTGAAGCTGTAGACGAGTCAGCCTGATAGTAAGCACATGTCCACGTTAATGAAATCAGACCTGTCCGGAGTGTGAGGACTGACAGTCCCACGGTGACTGACTGGCTGCTGTTCAGGCGAGCAGGTTCCAGGGCGCTCTGACGGCCCCTCGCCTCTGTAGCGTGGCAACATCATGATCAGGTGTATCCTGGGATTTCAAGTATGATGAACAGCAGATGAAGCCAATTACGCTGAGCTGATGCTGGATTTAACACAAACGTATTTAATCATCGTTGAACTCCCTGATCGATGTTGTGTGTGTGTGTGTGTGTGTGTGTGTGTGTGTGTGTGTGTGTGTGTGTGTGTGTGTGTGTGTGTGTGTCTAGTGTCCGACTTAATGAGAGGAAGCAGAGAGGAGTTGACGACAACAAGAAGCTTGCTTATCTGATTGACATAAAGACCATTGCTGTTGGTAAGTATGCAGGAGAGAAGTGTCATTAGTAACATTTTAACTCAGGTTTTCCTCAGGCAAAAAAATAATACACACAAACAAGAGAAAATATAACAAAACAATTTTTGGGTATTTATTTTAACAAGGTTTTGTGGCCACTGAGGTAATTTACATTCTGACTCAACTCCTAGATTAAAGTTTCACAGCCTCTGCTAAAAAAACTAATTTTTAATAATTATGTTGTGATATTTAATATCTTAAAGGTTCATTATTCTTTGGAAAAACATTTAAAAACCGTGTTTTCAGCCAATGTCGCAGGCATTTGTTGTGATCCCACTGTCTTGTTGTGTAGCTACTGTTCACTGTTAAAGGCCCATTCTAGTGGTTTTACTGCTTTAAATCACATATTGATTTATACATTAAAGGATAATGGTGTTCTATTTTTTTTTTATTGTGAAGAAAAGTTCAAAGTATCTCTATTGTCCATTACAGGGAAATTGATTTGCAGCCAGGCTTTAAAAAAAACACACATACAAGGACACACATGGCACCAAACATTTATGGACATCAACAGACAATATGACATCATTGCCAGAGTGCTATGTAAGAGTTCATTCATCAAGGTCAGAGTGCAAAGGTCAAATAAGCAGTCTGTGCAAACAAGTGGTCTTAAGACAACTGTAAAATTTGCCATTTAACAAGTGAACTACAGCGGGGACAAAGGAAAACTTGAATCTCTTGGTCCTTATAGACCGATGACCTGAGGGACACAGTTCAAACTCTGTCTGATGAGGCTGATCTTGGCCTTTCAGACCACCTGCCTGTTATAAAGGTCTGTAAGCTGGGTTTGATTTCTCCCTGAACTCTTATCAGCCACTTTGATGAGTCTACCACGGCTGTCTTTGTTGGCCAGAGTCAAATTACCAAGCAGCAGAGCAGAGCAAGAAAACCTGTGAAAAGTCCAAAACCAACAATGTGTTAGTTCGTCTCTCAAAACTTTCTGACCAAACAGCTGGGAACTGTAGTATCTGGCAGATGTTACTCACACAGGAGTAAACAGTGCATTTGTTATCAGTGGTAGATTCATTTACATTTGGAGCTCTAGTAAGTGGTTAGAGCAGCAGGGTGGCGTATGTGGGAATGAAAAACTGGTAATGAAGGAACACGTCACCTGGGGCTTTGGACCCTTTTCTGACACTAAGGAAAACCTGTGTCTCTGTGTCACTGTCTTTATCTTTTAATGGCAGCTGTAGCTTGTGAATCTGCAGTGTGTGTGATGAATTCTTGTTCAAAAGCAAGAACAGCTTGGTGAGGGGACTTTTCAGAGCAAGGATCCTCGGTACCTGACTAAGACATAGTGAGTCATCGGCTTCGATCGACAACGCTGCCAACTCTTTCAGATTAAAATGCTCATTTTGCAGCGTGTGGATGTGAAATCCATTTGATTGGAGAACAGTTTCAATCTGCAGCTTTTGTGACGATGATGATGATGATGATGATGATGTCATTATTATGTTTTTCTTCCCATTAATCATTTAGTTTGTCTTGTTTTAGACAGGAATTGATCCAGAGAGCGAGTTTTCACAAAGGTCAAGCCTTTGTCTGTGATTGCTAATCATAATATTAAACTTAACTGCTAGAGCCACACTAATTGGAGTTTATAATCAGTTAAACTGTATCATTTCCATCAAAGTGGACTGCACTGAGTGGACCATACCATTTTGATTACAGACAGTATCATAGCAGCAGGCTAATACCAACTTGATCCCAGTGCAGGTGAGTTTTTAAAGTGGAGAAACTGCTCACTCTGCGTAATTACAAAACGACCAGCTGAGATCTAACCTGGAGTAAAATGCCAAATTTAGTCGGATACATGTCACACTGTCAGTCTGACCGCTGCGCAGATAACCCGTTGTTTCCTTTCCCTCCCCCTCAGTGGACCTGGCCGGAGGCTACAATCTGGGAACCATTAGCCATGACTCCAAGATTGACTGGCTGGAGCTCAATGAAACCGGACGCAAACTGCTGTTCAGGGACAAGAAGCTGCGGGTGAGAATGAAACCTCAGCACCCTGAGGCGCTGAAAGAGTGGAAACAGTGGCAGGGCTCCCTGAGGGCAGAGAGGGCACATGATCGACAGGGTGATGATCAGTAAAGTAGAAAAATCTGCCCTCGGTTGGGGGGTGTCTATAGCTAGTATATAGTTATAGTTATATTCACGTTCATCACCCAAAACTTGCCGTATGGCTGTCTGTGTGGAACCATCTTGCTTATCAGAGTAGTGTGATGGTGGGTCAGAATAAATGTGGAGGCCCTTTGGTAAATGGGAGCACCATAAATTAATCAGGAAAGGTTTGAAGTTGTGTTTATATGTTGCAATAGGTGCCAACAGTTGTGGCTTTTGAGCCTTTAAAAGGATCAGAAGAACATCTCTATCATTTTTTTGTTGTAAAAAGTTCTTTTGTTCTTCTTTTTTTTATCTTAATTGTTTGAATTACCCCTCATATTTTAGTTTTAGTGAAATAAATATATTTATGTTGCAATCAGAATCTCAAAAATGTTTTTAAAAATCCCCCAAAACAAGCAAATTCAAATAATTTTTCTTTTCTAAAAGTAATCCACCTAAATCATTTACATCTCTTACATAAGACCTTCATTTGTTTTGTTTTTTTTAGCTCATTATTATGTGTGTGCTAAATGTTTGAATAGCAAAACATGCAAACTACCTGTATTTATTCTTTGAGATGAAATTAGAAATAACATAATGAAGTATTTTGCCCGGTCAAATGAGTCTTTTGCTCATAGAAACTGAAAAACATTTGGGTTTTGTCTGTTTTGTAGTGATCTTCCTTTCCCAATCCTGAAAAGGTCCCTAATAGTCTAAAGGTAGATGTCCATGTCTTCTTTGATTATAAAGCAGGTCTAGGTTCTATATTAATACTGTGAAAGTATCAGAGCCTCAGTCCACAGAGAAATGCACACAGCCCGTATTCAGAAACTGAGCCTTAAAACCAGCCGTCAGGACTTCTGGAACTTTGTGATGTCACAACAAAGCAGTCACCACTGTCAGCCATGCCCCAAGCCCCGCCCACCTGGACCCACCATCAAACCTTGCAGGATTTGGTTTCTCTGAGTGTTTACCTGAAATCTGCTATATTTTTATTGGATCACTCAGAAAACAGTCAGCCAATCAGAGGAGAGGCTCAGATCCTCTCTTCTGATTGGCTGACTGACCTGTTATTACTAGAGCTCCAGAGAGAAGCCTGAGAGAGGAGACGTAAAACTACACTGAGATGGTTTTTGGTTCTTAAAACCACAAATATATCTTCTTAGAAACACTGGAAACGTGTCAAATGTGGGACCTTCAAATGAATTTGTACCAGTTTTTTTTCTCCTTTTTGTGATTTAAGTGAACAAACATTTTTCCCACTTAATGACACAAACAAAAGACATTTAGAAAAGGTAGAAATGTTATGTCAGTTATATGTTTGAGGGGTCGTGTGTGCAGGGGTGGCAGTGGCAGGGAGCTGCTGTCAGTTGTTGCCCTGCGGTGATGAAACAGTTTGATGTTTGAGCCCTGGGGCAGAGACAAGGAGAACTCTGGTAATTGGGAATCCCTCAGTGGTGCCTAACTTTGTGCTGCACTTGTATGACACATAGTCACATTTAAAGATCTCATTTATTTCAAAATTTGTATATTGTTCAGGAAAAATGTCTTTTTTTTCTTTTAGTATGTAAATGAGTTTTAGTTGGACAGTTAATATTTCAGTATGTGCATGAATTACTTAAAAAAGAAGAGGGACAATGGATGGAAAACTTTCCTGGGAACCAGAAACACTTAAACAGATTCAGTTATTCTTAGTAATAAACTTATATTCTGATAATGTCACTGCTAACAAATTGTATTAAAGCATCTTGCACCTTTATTTCAGGACTGATAGTGCATGAAAATTGCACATGCAACATCACTGTGTTGTCTTAAGTGGATGAAAATATAATCAATTTTAATCAATCAATCAATGACAATATGAGAAAATTCTGAGTATTTAATCTTGTTTCTTTGTCCACATCCCACCAGTAAGAAATAATAAAAACTTTTCAGTTTTATAACAAATGGTTCTTCAATTTAAAATTGAACTTATCAACAGGCTGCTCGTCCTCATTGCATTAAAAGTTGGCCAGCTGAGCTCCAGGGCGAAACTATAGACAGAGCATTATTAAAAATGGTGATGATGGATATTAAAGTAGCTAATTACAACAGCGGGCGGTCTCTCATACACACACATACAGACCAACTGCTGCAGGAGCCACAGTAGTTTATAGAATCTACATTATCTCATCTCATCAGCAGTATTCACATGGCGCTGGTGGAAATTAATCTGTTTTCTTCAAGACAAAGGAGTTAAACTGAACTGATATAAACTTTAACATTACCAGACAGAGAACTGGAAAATAACAACAATCACTGTTTACTTGTAAATCTGTCTCACAAACAAAATCTGCTTTGTTTCTTTTGGCAACATTTGCCTTTAAAGAGCATTAAACTAGTTCCATCGGAACAGTCTGACTGTGTCTGACGGCATCCACTGTTTGAACAGAGTAAACAAACAGGATGCAACATGCTACATGTGTGAGACGGTGGAATTTGTCACAGGCAGAGCCAGGCTAGCTGTTTCAGGTCCTTATTCTGAGCTAAGATAAGATAGGCTAAGTTTCTCCCAGTTGCAGCTTCATATTGAATTGACAAATATGAGAGTGGTATTGATCTTCTCATCAAACTCTCAGGAAGAAATCAAATAAGCATATTTCCCAAAATGTTGAACTATCCCTGTAACACTGTATGGAGATGGTCTTTGATAAAGTCAGACCATCGTGGATGTAAAACTTAAGAATCTCTGTATCTCCCTCCTTCTCCTTCCTCCTCAGCTCCATCTGTATGACATAGAGACGGCAGTGAAGACCACCGTGCTGAGTTTCTGCTCCTATGTCCAGTGGGTGCCTGGCAGTGATGTGGTGGTCGCCCAGAACAGAGGAAACCTCTGCATCTGGTACAGTATCGACAGCCCGGAGAGCATCACCATGTTCCCGATCAAGGTGAGACTTTCTCCTCTGTGTATGTGTGAGTGGAGAAAATGGAAACACCTCCATAAGGTTATATAAGTGTATTAAACCGGGGGCTCATACCAGCCATTTTCATCTTGTCATCCTCATTATCTTTCCACTCCACACCCCCAGTTTAAATAAGGATGTTATTGGTGTTAATGGTTCAATCTGTGCACAGACCCTGATGGCTGTTTAACAAAGTTTGGTGGTGATATATATTTTTTAATAGTTTCCAGTTTTAATACCCAAACCACGTTTTCTTTTTACTTTCCTCAAGCTTTGTGTGTCTGTGCTCTGTGTAAAGCTGACTGAGCAAGTGTTTTTGTGCTGCTGTCCTGGGGCAGTTAGTTGCCCTGGGCAGGCACAAGTTTTGGAAACTTGCTTGTGTTCTCATAAATAATGAAAAACAGGCAGAGCGAGCGCCTGCATGGGCACAGTTGGATAAATCTTTATGTCTGGAAAGTACATCAGTAATTGTCGTGCCAGACATACAACTGATGGACAAATGACTGCTGTTGTGCACGTTATGTGTGGCCCATATGTTTTTTATACCTCTGCGCCGGCGACAGTCAGAACTGGAGGCGTTAGTTTCCTGGTTGCCCGTCCATCATTATCATGAACACAATATCTCAGTAACGCTTTGAGGGAATTTCATCAAATTTGCCACAAACATTCACTTGGAATCAAGGATGAACTGATTAGAATTTGAAGGTCAAAGGTCAGGCTCACTGTGACCTCACAAGACACCTTTTAGGCCATAAGTGATAAATTCATACAATAATTCTGACATAATCTATCTTAAATATCTATGAGGATAAAATGAAGTGATAACATTTTATATCCGAATGGTCAAAGTGCAAAGGTCAGCTTCACTGTGATGTCATAAAGTTCTGCAAAATCACTTCAGACCATTATTCACAACTCAGGAAAAGGGAGATTGTGTCCATATTTCCAGCAACTTGGCTGGTTGGTGGAGGAATATGGCAATTCTAGTTTTAAATGTTTTTTTAATTTTTATAGTGACGTCTTTGTGTTTACTGAGAGTTTACGCATTAGAGCTCACAGCTATTTGATAATTACAACATCCCAGGGGTGGAAGAAGTATTCACATCCTTTACTTAAATACAAGTAACAATGCAACACTGTAAATACTTAATTCCCAGTTAAAAGTCCTGCATTAATTAATTGAAAGTATAGCAAAATATATCAAAAATTGACTGTGGAAAATTAGCCTGTGTGAGTGTTATATCGTTATATGTCACAGTATTTGATTATTATTACTGATGCATTCATTTGTAAGTAGTATTTTGCTGTTGTAGCTGGTCACAGTGGACCTGAGTTCGGTTATTCTATAGCAGAGCATCATATTGTATAAGCTTCTAAAGTTAGAAAGTGACTAAAACCATCAAATAAAGGGAGCAGAGTGAAAAGTTCAATATTTCCCACTCAAGAATAAAATAACATGAAATGGAAAATTTAAGTAAAATACCAGTATTTCAGATTTGTACGGAAGTACAGCACTACAACATCCCTCTGTCTGATTCACGTTTGAATCACTTCACCTCTCTTTGTCAGGGAGACATTGTGGACCTAGAGAGAGCTGATGGAAAGACAGACGTGATTGTGACGGAGGGCGTGAACACGGTGACGTACACGCTGGACGAAGGCCTCATCGAGTTTGGTACTGCTGTTGACGACGGAGACCATGACAGGTAACGGATGTGGCCCATCACTCTCATTAACACCTAATATGATTAATGTGATAACGGTTTGAACGTCCGCCCGTCTTTCCATGCGCTTGCTGCTTGAGCTGTAGCAGCAGCAGGGTGAGCAGAACAGGCCAGATGTCCTTTTATCCAGCAGCTTCCTGCAGCTCCTCTTGACGGTTTCCTCAGCACTCCCAGGCCAGCTGGGAGACATAATCCATCCCTTCAGCGTGTCATGATTTGAACGCCTCCTTATCAGAAGCCTAAGCTGTCATAACTGACCTCTTTCATTTTGGAGGAGCAGCAGCTGAACTCTTCAGAGAGAGTGAGCACTGCCACCTCTGAGGAGGATTTTAGTTGTTTGTATCTCAACAGTCTAAAAATCAAGACGGACATTAAAAGGTATAAAAAGCCTTAAATTTAATTTACAAACGTGTCAAATATATGCTGATGTTTTGGGGTCTGAATGGTGGCTGTCATGTCAAGTTGGATTGTTTTAACAGTGCATCGTGTGCACAGGCGACAGTTCAGTCCCTTTCTGTGAAGTTTCAGTCAACACCATCAGACCTGCAGCAAACACTGCTGCTGCAGCAGCCGGGAAGGTCATCAACTCATTATGAGCATGTGTTTATTTTGGTGTAAACGTAAATAAAGTTTGATGAATAAATCGTTTTTGTTTGATTAATCCATCCGTCCATTTTCTGCCTCCTATTTGGGTCCAGGTCATGTTGATTTAATTAATTTTCTCATCAGGATCCCTCGTTATATATATATATATATACTGCAGGGAAGCGGTGAAAAATGTGATATAATAATTCTAGGCCATGTGGTCCCCGCTGGTGCAGTCATACTTGATCGTGACATAGGTATTAAATTGTGTTTTCTGTGGTATTAAAAAGATCTTAGAAAGTCTTAAACTTTAACACAGGAACTCTGTGAGAGAACAAAGCCTGACTGAACTGTCTCTTCACTGTCATGGTAATAAGATACTAAGACATGCAAACTTTTCCACTTGATGTAGCCGCTTGCCTTCCCCTCACCGTTATTGGGAAAAGACCAGTATCACAAAACGACCATTGTCACATGAAACTTTAAGCACAAATTCATTTGAGCTGAACACCAAAAGCTTCTGTATTTTCCTTTACTTGTGTTGTCTCCTCTGATCGAATTGGAAAACAGACTCTGCTCCCTCTTGAAGAAGTTTGAAACTTGCTCTCAGATGTAGACTTGTGTGTCAGGTCGAGGAGTCCTTCGGGTCCTTCTACAGTCCAGCTGTGGTCAGCTGCCTGAACCTCTGCACACACCACCCCCCGTCCCCCATGTAAACTCTGCCACTGACTATCTTACAGCTTGTGTTTTGCCCAAAGGCACTGAAGCAGAGCAGACGTGAGCCGACACTGTGGCTTGAACCCTGGTCAGAATAATCAATACACAACTGACTGCTGCTGCTCTGTCCCATCATGTGTCATGGCCTGTCTTGTCATCTGACTCAGCTCCACTGCTTGTGTGTGTGTGTGTGTGTTTACAGAGCCACAGCATTCCTTGAGACTCTGGAGATGTCACCAGAGACTGAAGCCATGTGGAAGACGCTCAGCAAGCTGGCTCTGGAGGCACGCCAGCTGCACATCGCAGAAAGGTCAGCAAGACACACACACACATACACACACACACACACACACACACACACGTATACACACACAAAGCCCTTTCAAACTAATGTTTGTGCCGCTGAACTAATTACGTTCTGTATCAGTCTATAACTGAGACTTATCTCTGAGACTGGAGAGAATGGAGACAACAAGGGCACCTTCGTCACCTGGAATGATAAAAAAAACCCCAAAAAAAACAGCTCTTGAACACACAGACACACACACACACACACACACACACACACACACACACACACACACACACACACACACACTCATGCACACACAGCAGATGGCTGCATCCCTGCCTGACCTCCTCCTCTAACTTCATTAATCATCAAAGACAGTTTTTAAAAATTTTCTATCATAAGCGTTTTCTCCCTCTCTCTCTCTCTCTCTCTCTTTCTCTCTCTCTCTCTTATTTCCCTGTGTTTTGAGAAACTTTTCAAATTTGAATTCCGCGTCATTAATAATGCATATCCTGTTCGTTAGGCATCAGCTTGATTTGCATAAATCATGAAATTGGGGAGAGAAATGGTTTTGTCTGGAGTGGGTAATGTTAATGAGGGAGGGAAGTGATGTTAATGAGGGCAGGAAGCAAGAAAGAGTTAGACACAGGGAGTTTTTTAACTTTTTTTTTTCTTTCATGACTTGTTCATTAATCTGATGCAACTGTTCAGAGAGAGTTGGCAATAAAGTGGCCGAATGCTAAGACGTGCCTTTTCATTTCAGCCCCTCAGACTGCAGCGAATCCAAAGGCTAATTAGACAAAAGCTCTGGTTTATCTCAGTTCGTTAAGTGAACTGTTTTCAGAACCAGTTTTACCTTCAACCGTCACTGCGATTAACGTTTTGTCTTTCTCTCTGACTCTCTGTTTTTTTTTCTTCCTCTGTTACGCTGTAGGTGTTTCGCTGCACTGGGCGACGTCTCTACACTTCGTTTCCTCCACCAAACGAACCAGATTGCTGACAAAGTGTCCAATGAGATGGTGTGTTTCACATCAGCACAGACACAGCCTCACATCTCCACACTGGCCAAATAAGCTGCTGCACAAAAAGACAGAAGAGTTTAGAGCGTGATACTGATTAATAATGTTCACACTGATACTCAGTTGCTTTAAATTTGACCATTTACACACAGCAAATCCTGAATAATTCAGCATTTGTTTGAAAGATTTCTGCTCCTCATGGCATCTCCACTAGAATTGATATTAATGAAATTCATTTTGATTGAATATCAGTGATTGCTTTACAATTTACAGAAAAAAATTAGTCACTTGTATTCGTCTGTGTATAGAAACTCCACTCTGATCATGTTCTGAACATGATTTGCACAAACACAATTCTTCACGTGTCAGATAAACTACATTTTGTTGCTGCAAAGTTAACATGAGTTTTAGTTTGTGTTTTGATCTGCGTGTGTCTTCTGAGCAGGGAGGAGATGGGACGGCATTCTACCAGGTCCAGGCCCATGTGGCCATGTTGGATAAGAACTTTAAACTGGCTGAGATGCACTACATGGAGCAGGTCAGTGACACGCACCGCTTGGCCTCACACAGTCAAACCTTGTGCTCACACTTTGCCTCCAAAAGCTGAAAAAAACCCACAATGAAGCATTTAAAATAAGACTTTTCATTTGTATTGAATTAACTATCAATGGGTTTCAGTTCAGGTTTCAGAACAAACCAAACATCCAAACACTCAGCAGGTTGTGTTTTTGAAGTATTGTAATACCTAAAGCTATGAACATGTTTTATTTGAAATTAAAACACAATTATCATTTACTTTATTTATCTGTTTATCTGTACGTTCCCTGCATGCGTGTGATTGGTCAGACAGTTTGCAGAACTGGGAGCACATGAGTTAATCCACCAGAGCAGGCACTCTAAACACAAATGAACCATTATCACACTGTACAGGTTTTACGACTAGAAGTCAAAACTGTCATTGTAATTGTAATTTCTGCAGGTTCAAGTCAAATGTTGAACGTTTTTCTGTTGTCCTGCAGAATGCCATCGATGAAGCCATAGAGATGTACCAGGAGCTCCACATGTGGGACGACTGCATCGCTGTGGCTGAAGCAAAGGTAGTAACGAACTGACTATGGTCTAATTACAGTTAGTTGAGATAGACATCCAGGTTACAACAGACCTGATTCTTTACCAAAACCAGAGGACTTGACACAAATGAACTGGTTCTCAGGTCCCCACTTTCGTTTAGTGCGAGTTAAATCTCTGGGAGTTTTGGATCTGTGCACGATGAGACCCCAGTTGGTCCCTGGCATGATCAAGAACGAGTCTAGTTACACAGGGAAGACTGCGTCTCTACTCTTTGCTGTCTTCAGACCTGTGTCTTACTTTAAATGACCTCAATCCAAAATGACTGCAGGGCCACCCGGAGCTGGACAGCCTGCGTGGGAGCTATTACCAGTGGTTGACGGAGACGGGTCAGGACGAGAAGGCCGGCGAGGTGAAGGAGAATGACGGAGATTACCAGGGCGCCATCAATCTCTACCTGAAGGCCGGGCTCCCGGCGAAAGCTGCACGCCTGGCCATCAGCCGGCCGGAGATCACCAACAACAGTGACACCGTCAG
Source organism: Trachinotus anak (assembly GCF_046630095.1). Lineage (NCBI taxonomy): Eukaryota > Metazoa > Chordata > Actinopteri > Carangiformes > Carangidae > Trachinotus > Trachinotus anak. The sequence goes on along the minus strand of NW_027273882.1, from coordinate 6,880,594 downwards.
TCGCATTGCCGCCAGTCTGATCAAGGGAGAGTTTTATGAGAGGGTGAGTGGATTCTCTCTGTCGTTAATAAAGATATTTATATTATTTACTTTGGTAAAATGTGCTGTTTCTCCTCCTGTTCTGACTTTTCTGTGCCTCTGTCTTCCCACCTTGCCTCGTGTTCCTCTCCTCTCCTAACAGATGCCAGGAGAGGAGAGGTATCAGTAGAGGAACAACAGTTTCCTTCGTTTTTTCTGTCTCCCTCCATCTGTCTGTTAGTTCGCTGTGTCTTTTTCTGTAGCTGTTTGTCAATTCTCTTTTTTTATAGCCATCTGTGTTTATGTAACAGGTGAGAACGAGGCTTGGAAACAGAGAAGGAAATCTCAGAGTGAGATTTGTTGCTGTATCCTGATGGTGTTGGGTTTCATTAGTTGAGGTGTTTGAAGGTTGATGAGGATGCTGGTAATGTTTGAGTTTAACTTGCAGGAGCCAACATTTTCTGTATCTTGCAAGGATGCTGTATTCTCCTTCTGCATTTTGATTCTGACAAGTTAGAAAAGCTACTGAGAGAAAAAGTGAGTTAGAGAACGAGCATCAGTGACGCTGGGTGATGAGGTCTGGCTCACTGTCTGTGTTCCAGTTCAGCCCAAAGGTTTAGGATGTGGCTGAGATCAGGGCTGTGTGCAGGACAGTCAAGGTTTTCACCATTTTTTAAAATTTATTTTTTGGCCTTTTTGTGCCTTTATTATGCAGAATGGACAGTGAAGAGTGACAGGAAATGGGACAGAGAAGGGGAATGACATGCATCGAAGCAGGGACTCGCCTGCTCAGAGCAATTGCACTCATGTAGTATGCACCCGAATCACTCAGCTATCGGGTCACCCCAGTTTCCACCATTTCTTTATGATCTTTGTCATGTTTTAACAGGAAAGGATCCTCCCTAAACTGTTGCCTCAGGGTTGGACTTTTGTCCAAAAACTTTTGTCTAAAATATTAAGTTTTCTCTTAATTGGAACTAAGGAGTTTTACCCAAAACATGAAAAACAGCCTCAGACCAAATGTATGTGTCCATATATTTTTCCATAGTACACATCTCCAACAATAGATGCTGAGAGCGTGTGTTAAAGAACTTCAACCCTAATGTTTGAATGAGTCAGCAGGTTTGTCTCTGTGTCTCCTGACCAGGCGGGAGATCTGTACGAGAAGATCAGGAACAACCAGAGAGCTTTGGAGTGCTACTGCAAAGGAGGCGCCTTCAGGAAAGGTACATCAGCAGTTATGTAGAATGTATAGACAAAAACACAGTTTTTGTAATCAAGATTAATTACATTTTGGTGGGCAAAGGTCAAAGTTCAAAGTCGCAGTGACTTCATGTTCTTGTGAATGTGATTTATCAGGAAGGCCCAGAGGGAATTTAATTACATGTGGCACAAACATTCACTTGAACTCAAGGATGAACTGAATAGAAATTAGGGGTCAAAGGTCAAAGGTCAACTTCACTGTGACATCATAATGTTCTGCAAAAACACTTCTGTTCAACGCTGTAACTCAGGAAGGGCAGATAATATTTCCTGTAGCTTGGCTGGTTGGTGGAGGCAAACAACCACGAGGGGTAATTCTAGTTATTATTGTCAACAAACCTGTGAAAACACCAAGAGTTTTAGTCCATCTGTCAATACTGTCTGACTTTGGCTCTCTGCCCCAAGGTCATTCTTTGCAAGTCCTTTAAATACAACGTCACTAATGTATTGTTTCATTTTTATTTATTGATTGACTTTTTCTTGAAACTACACCCCTGAATGTGTATGTACGATTGACTCAAATTAAACTACAGTGTGTGTGTGTGTGTGTGTGTGTGTGTTTTCATGATAATGAAGAACTGTGTTTTAGTAGTTTCTGGACAACAGTGGCGCTTCATGACACAGAGGAATTAGATTTATCATGGATTTGTTGACAGTAAGAAAAACAATGATCATAACAAAATGATTACAGGATGTGATTCACATTTTATCTAAAACTTCTCAGTTATGAGAAAACAACAGCTGGATGTGTGTCTCTGAGTTGGGTGTAGGTCGTGTGCAGATATAAAGCTTCTCCCTCCTCCTTCCTGTAGCGGTGGAGCTGGCTCGTCTCACCTTCCCTGCCGAGGTGGTGAAACTGGAGGAGGCCTGGGGGGACTACCTGGTCCAGCAGAAACAGATGGACGCCGCCATCAACCACTTCATTGAAGCAGGGTATGTAGTGTAGAGGAGGGATGGAGGGAGAGGACTGAAGAGACAAAGACACAGACAGATGGAGAGGAGGAAGGATGACACAAAAGAAACAATCCAACAGAGATGGCCAACAATTCTTTAAATCATCACCAGGACCGTGATGAGAAGGGACATCTTTAAATATGGCTATACTAATGTCCAAAAAATACCAAATAAAGACAGGTTATCAGCAGCCAGATTTTTATTTTTTCCAAGTTAAAAAAATCCTCTGAAACTGAAAAAAGTTTAACTTTAACCTCAACCAAAGTTGCTGCCTGTCCACTTTGTCCAACACTCATTAACTGGTGGAGGAACACAGCTAGTGCTGACAACATATAATCTAGAGTTCAGATATATATCATGAAATGAGTCGCAGACAAGCAAAGTAAAAAGTACATGTTGTTTTCCCTCTCAGCTGCTCCCTGAAAGCCATTGAGGCGGCCATCGCAGCTCGTCAGTGGAAGAAAGCCGTCCACATCCTGGAGTTACAGGAGGATCCATCAGCAGGGAAATACTATGTGAAGATAGCTCAGTACTACGCCTCCGTGCAGGACTACGAGGTGAGAGAGGGGCAACGAGGTGTAGAGGGAAGAATTTCCTTCAAAATATACTCAAAGTACCAAAAGTAATATAATTATTGATGCATCAATGTGTTCATAACTCTAATGTTGCAGCTGGTAAAGATGGGGCTACTCTCAGTTATTTTATTTACTGTTAAGTAGCCTGTGAATTTCCCCCTGGAGATCAATAAAGTCTTATCTTAACATATAATAACACATCATTATTTTTGTTGATTATATTTTTTTTTTTTATGTGAATCTGCAAAGTGAGTTGTAGCATAAGTTATCACATAATTGTAGTGGAGTCTAAGTATGAAGTTACAGGAAATGGAAATACTCAAGTAAAAAGACTTAAATAAATGTACTTAGTTACTTTCCATCGCTGGAGTCTCTTTGATAACAGCTAAATGTGACTCCTGTTCATAAACACATATTTCTAAGAAAGTATGTTTTTCTGCTCGACAGGAGGACAGGTGTCCTCAAGTCTTAAACCTGTGGTAGTTTAACAGATCAGCTGATGATACATGTTGGTCACAGTTGCACTAGAAGGTTGATTTTTATTTGCTACTGTTTGCTACTTGCTACTAGCTTGTGGAGGATGTTCAATGAGCAAAGGAAGACTCATTGATGGTATAGAAACACAAACCTCTGTTGGTTAATCTGCACAAATATATGCTTGTGTTAATGATTTATGAAGTAACAAGTAATGTGTAAATATGAGCCCATAGAGAATTATTATTATCATCACCCCCGACTCTGCAGTTTCCCTCAGCTCCACAGAGCATTTCGGTATCTTTACTATCAACTCTTCTGTTCTGGTTCAGTCTCACCACTTATCAGTCATCCATACATCCAGCAGGTTCTCAGAGCTCTGATAAACCACCAAACAGCAGGCAGACATAGTTAGAGAGCAGCTGCTGAACTCTGTAGAGCATTTAGCAGCTAAAGAGTCAAAGTGCAGGAGGAGACCAAAAATAGAGCTAAAAGGGAAGTGAAACTTGGACTTATGTTTGTCAGGAATCCAGAAACAAGACTGCTGGATGTGTAAATAAGCAACTGCATGCTAAATTGGACTTTATTGGCTGTCTGATATTCACTGTGACTACTGACTAAATGCTGCTACCTGTGGTTTTGTGTTCAGGTTAGCACATTAGCACATGAGGTTGGTTTTGCTGCTTGAATACTGAAGACAGCCAGAGGGATAAAGCAGACAGTGACATTTTGCCACTGGCAATCAATTTCTGCACAGCTCTCAGGAATATACACAGTCATCCATGACACAAACACACACACACACACACACACACACACACACACACACACACACAACCTTGTACACATACACATGACTCCCAGAAAGACGGAGCTCAGGATCAACTTTGGTGCAGTCTCTGAGGAGCAGTGTGGGCTGTTTGCTCATGGCTGCTTCGGCAATAATGACAAGTTGGACAGTTGCAACAATAGTTTTAATAGTTGCCTAAATACCAAAACTACAGGGCTGTTGAAATGAGGGGAGAGAGAGAGAGAAATCTGGTATAGATAAAAAGAGGAGAGAGATGATAGTGGTGAGGCGCTCTGCTCATTCTGATGAGCTCAGCTGAGCCAAACCTCCACAGACCGCCAGCCTCTGAAAATAGCAGGCTATTTCAGTCTGTTTGCTCTATGGGCATATTCACAGAAAGTAATTAAGATAACAAGCTCTTTGCTCTCCAACTCGCGGAAGATGCAGGAAAGTGAAATTCAGTGCAAACTAAAACAATGGAGGAAGCTCATACCTGTGTTTTCAATAGAAAAACAATGACTAAACGTTTTTTAATCAGAATGGACGAAGCGGCAGCGCATCCATTTGTTCCACTGACGTCAGTTTTATTACAGGTTGAATTTGATATACCTTTTGCCTTTGTGTAGCAAAAATATTTTCCCTTTTCAATTCAATTCAATTCCATTTCATTTGTATAGCGCCAAATCATAATATACGTTTCCTTTACCTTTCCTCCTTTCGACTGTTACACACTGTGGCAACAAATCACACACCTCTTTATGTTGTTATTAGTGCAGGCAGCTGTTCTTGAACTTGTTTTTGTACATGTTTACTCTTAAGAAATGGCTTTTCAACATAATAATATTCTCTAGGTATATGTCACAAGGTTTTTATTTTCAGGTATGAAGTCCAAGATTTCAGTATATGATCAAATATAAGCTATTTTGAAATATGAGTTTGTGATTTTCACATCTTACATCATCTGAGTGTATGTTCAGTGTTTTTTGTGTGTGTGTCTGTGGCCTGTAGGTGGCAGAGCAACTGTTTGTGAAAGGAGGTCACATTAAAGATGCCATAGACATGTACACCACAGCAGGACGCTGGGAGGAGGCTCATAAGGTCAGTGGGGACACGAACTACAAACACGAGAGTGTATTAAACTGAAATTTACTTTAAGACCCCAAAATTACAAAAGCTTATTGTTTTTCCTGCTCTTGTTAACCTTTGAGGTACAAAATCTGTCTTATGAAAACACATTAGTGTTGTTTCATCTCATCTCACATTGGAAGTAGACACATTCTTTAGATTATGTTGAACAGAAGGAAGATTTCAGCCCCAGATATCAGTCTAATTATAAAGCAGAGGAATGAATAAGGCTGTTGTTGTTGTCTGATGTGTTTTGTCTGCAGTTGGCAGTGAAGTGTATGACAGAGGAGGAGGTTCTGGCTCTGTACATCAGCAGAGCTCAGGAGCTGGAGGGAGAAGGGAAGTTCAAAGAGGCTGAGAGGTAAATGCAGATCGCTATATTTATAGTCATTTGTTCCTCCGGTGGCTGCTGGAAGCATGAAGATGGAGCGAGGCAAACGAACATGACTGTGTTTGAAGTCACCTCCGACTTCAGTTACAGCAAGAGAAATAATAAAAACAGTATGTGACTGTTAAAAAGTGGTAATTACAGCCTTGGCTGTCTGACTTTCTGTTGTTTCTAGACTGATTTAGTGAAGCGAGGCGGTACATTAATCCTCTGTTATCTATCTATCTCTTATCTAATCCTCCTCTTTGATACTCAAACATCTTAAAGGTCTCATATTTTACTCTTCTCCTGTGTTTTATCTGAAGTGTTGTTCTTCATCAGAAGATATATTTGTGGTTTTAAGAACCAAAAATCATCTCAGTGTAGTTTTACATCTCCTCTCTCAGGCTTCTCTCTGGAGCTCTAGTAACAAGAGGTCAGTCAGCCAATCAGAAGAGAGGATCTGAGTCTCTCTTCTGATTGGTTGACTGTTTACTGAGTGAAAAATACAGCAGATTTCAGGTAAACACTTGGATGGTGGGTCCAGGTGGGCGGGGCTTGGAGCATGGCTGAGGGCAGTGACTGCTTTGTTGTGACATCACAAAGTTCCAGAAGTCCTGACGGCTGGTTTTAAGGCTCAGTGTCTGAATACAGGCTGTGTGCATTTCTCTGTGGACTGAGGCTTTGATACTTTCACAGTATTAATATAGAACCTAGACCTGCTTTATAATCACAAACACATGGACATCTACCTTTAGACTGTGTGGAGCTTTAAAAACACAGTTCTTCACTCTGTCTGTGACATTTTATTTCATAGTTATCTTATAGCCCCATAATATTAATTATTCTGGAAATGATGCTTTCCTTTTTAAATCCTTATAAACTTTATACCAGTTTGTGGAAAAGGGCGGAGACAAAAATGCTTTTATTTTGACAGACAAAGGTCTTCTTGTGTGTAAAATCTGTGTGTGTGTGTGTGCATACAGGCTATTTGCCACAGTGAAGCAGCCTGACCTCGCCATCACCATGTACAAGAAGAACCGGATGTTTGATGATGTTATCCGCCTGGTGGCCAAACATCACCCCGACCTGCTGAGTGAGACCCACCTCCACCTGGCCAAGGTAGAGCACGATGTGATAAACTCTACAGCTGATAATGGAGTTTAACACCAACACTGACAGCAACAATTGAAGCTTGTAAAAGTTCCCAGAAACCCAGGAATTAGCCTGATAATCAGACTGAACTGCTGCTTCTCCTCGCTTCATTCAGACAGACATTACGCTCATGTTGGCCCATCTCTTGTTGGGAGGTGGTTCTGTTTTGGTTTGTTTTCCTCAACCCATCAGTAACCAAGGACGAATCAGTCCCGCCCTCATCTTTTTCAATTGATGCGGAAGCTGCAGTCGTGGTTAATCGAAGCAGTTTATTTTAATAGGTTCATAATTTTTCAAGTGTGTCTGTCTGTCTGCCCATATCTACACTGACACAGGCTTTGCTTGTAAGTTTAGCTACACAGCCAGTGTTAGCATTAACATCTGTTTACTTATCAGTCTAGAAGGAACGTTGTGTCAGACTTTACTCCTTTACTCACCAAGAGCTGCCTCCAGCACTGGAGAGAAACCCTCTTTTTTACCTCTGTCCCTATCACTTCTTTTCTTTTTCTGAAGTTAGTGTGCTAACGAGCTAGCCTTGGTCTGGCCAGACCGTTTCGCCACTTTCCTATAGTGACTCACTGTAGCCTCCTCCGTAGCTCAGAGGACACATTGTATCACAGCAGTGGCTGAAGCTTTCTCCTGTGTTACTTATGGCCAGTTTAAGAGATCCCTGTGGCCCTCAGAAGAGATACCTTCCCAACATGCCTCTGGTGTGGGACAACCTCAGTTAGTGAGTGAGTTCGTTGTGGTGTTCTTCGTGTGAAATTTCCTCCTGGTGTTTTCCTTGCTGAGCTGCAGTGAAGGAACAGTAACAATAGAGGAATTTGCAGTAGAAAGATTTCAGCTTCAGAAGACCCCCTCTTGATTTGTCTAACTCAGACTTTAATTATCTTCAGATAAACTTTCAAATACATTATTTCACAGAATAAGGACTCTGGATTTTATCCCCCATCACTTACATTGGAAACATGTTAGCGAGGCATCTGTTCATGGCCTCTGTGAACAACAGGAAAGGTAGCAGCATTTCAATGTACATATGCACCTGATTATTGTTTTAAAACAGACTTGAAAAACTGTGAACCTATCCTTTAACATTAACACCACAGTCTAAAAAAATACTGATTTAAATGTTGTTTCTTACAACAACCTCCAAGTTCTCCACACTTCGTTTCATGGATGTATCCAGGTGGAGAAATGGCTGTGACAGAGGATGATTCCTCATTCTATATTATCTTTATCTTATTACAGTATTTGATTGGTGGTTGAGTCTGAATACCAGAGACGTGGGCTGTGATTTAGACGTCTGGAACAAGGCTTAAGAAATAATAGGGAAAGCACTGTTCATAAAGTAGAGGCTCACTGTGGCGGTCATTTGCATATTTAAATTACTTAGTTTGCCTGTTTAATTGCTTGTAGATGAAACAAAGAACAGATCCCCGCATCTTCAAATTGTTGTAGCTCATCTGAGATCAGCTGGAAAGCAGCAGAGGGGCTGTTGTCACAGCTCAGCATCTTCATCAGCGACATTCAGGCGGCACTGAATGAGGTCTCTCATCTGAAAAGCTGTCATGAGCTCAGATAGTGCTCCTCCTCTGGCACCCGAACAACTTCATCTGGATTTTGTTTCGAGGGCTACATCCAAGACGGTTCCCCACCTCTTATGTAACAGTAGACAAATGAGCGTGTTCACAGTTTTGTGGTTGTCCAATTATCTCATGAGAACTGCCCTGCAGTGCTTTACACTCCAACAATAATTAGAAATGTACCTAACTCAGAGTTTTGATCTGAATGGTGAAGTTTTGAAGGCAATGAGGTAAAACGAAATTTCTTTGATGTGCACACAATTAGACGACGTGCAGGGCTAATTTTACAACCTTTTAGTTGTGTCCAGCTCTGGTCGCTTTCAGGCTTCAGACAGAAATTCAATAAAGTTTCATCATTAACAGCTTTTTCCTTTGTCCAAAAATGTCTTTTTCTGCCTTGTCAACTCTAAATAGTACTTACATCCATGTGCTTTACGTGTAGGTGATATTCTGTTGATGCATATGGTCTAAATGGTTCTTGCAGGAGTTGGAGGCTGAATCCAGGTTCTCGGAGGCCGAGTACCACTTCATGGAGGCTGAAGAGTGGAAAGCTGCGGTCCACATGTACAGAGTCAATGACATGTGGGAGGATGCATACAGGGTACGTACACTCACATTTTATTTTATTGGTTTGCTAGCTGTTCATCCCACCTCCAACACACAGATACAGTATGTAGACTTTCCATGCCAAGTGTCTGAACTGTATATTTTAAAGCCTTAAACCTCGACCCACACAGCAGATGTTTTCAATAGCCACGACACATCCCCGACAGTCCCGGTTTAACTACCTTTGATTCTCTGGTGGTGAAAAGTAAATAACAGCATTGACGTGTCAGTTATATAACGCTGTCAGTTATGTAACACTGTAGCTCAGGTGGTGGAGTTCTTCCAGATTTATTATTACAAATAAATAAAACATAATACACATATTAAAGTGAGGTTAGAGACACAGTTGCATGTCAGTGACTTAAAAGATGTTAAATGTCATCCTTTGATTTTGAGTTGAAAGTTTTTGATTAAAAAGAGCACGTATAGAAATGCATCTCAGACTGAGACTCTGAGTGGCAGCATCACAGACGACGAGGCAGACAGCAGAGTGACTGGTCTAAAAATGTAATGAAGAAACAAAAGCCACCAAAATAATATGAAGTGTGCTGTAGTAACATTAACACACAGTGGCTTTAATAAAGAGCTTGAAAAAAACTGGTCAAATGAAAAATATGACACATTAATATTGTTATACTGAACCATTTTTTTGTCATTTCACTGGACAACTTCAAGATTTTGTTCTGTCATTTCTAAGTTACAAATATTTGATCATTTTAACCTGTGATTAATGGAGTTTACTCCCCCTTTTTAGCATTTATAAGCTGTATATAAACATTGAATTAATTATTGTAATTTATAATCAACTTTATAATTTAATTATTATGTTTATTATTGTTATTATTAATAATAATTATTATTCAGTTCAAATCAGGGACCCCTAAACTGACAGAAACCCATGAACAAAATACTCATACATTCATTGTGTTACTTATGGATTGAAATATTATTGCTGGACACCTCCAGGTATGGACCCTGGAGGTCCCCAGACCCCACTTTGAGAACCACTGGTGTATAACATAGTGTAATGTTGGTATAAGCAGATAGAAGTGTTAATGAATGTGTTTGTTAACAAGTATAAATCCTCCTGCAGACGCCAGTTAGTGGAAGCTAACTACACATTAATAATAATAATAAAAAATAATTTAAAAAGTTATATAGTTATATATAGTTACATAACAGCTACATTATAGTGTGTTATAACCCATCTATAAAATGTTCATATATTTATCAATCTGAAACGATGAGACTTAAAGTTAATCGTCACTGTTTACACAGTGATTAGGCTTCATTTGCAGCAACTTTACAGCATCCAGTAATTGTTTTTCCCTTGATTATGTGATGTAACGGGGCCATGGAGCCGCACCACAGAATGACTCCTATACTGATGTGTCTGTGTGTGTGGGACAGGTGGCGAAGAGTCACAGCGGTGCTGGGGCCCAGAAGCAGGTGGCCTACCTGTGGGCCAGGAGCCTGGGGGGAGAGGCGGCCGTCAAGCTGCTCAACAAGTTTGGCCTCATGGAATACGCCATCGAGTCTGCTTCAAACAACTTGTGAGCTGCATCACAACACACACACCCAACACACACTGTGATTCTTTCTCATGTAATTACATCTTGAGTCAAATGTGACGCATTGAGAAAATATATTTCTGTTGTTGCTGAGGTCGCACACTCCTGATAGTCAATGAGTCCCATTTAAAAAAAAGGTGGATTGTCGTGAGTTTTCTGAACTAAATATATCAGGAGGAAAATTACATCAAAATATCTGTTGCTAGTTTTAATGAGCTGGGTACTGAGTTATGTTCATCCATCTAAATGTATGTAAATCACACAGGAAGTCACTGTTAAGTCAAACCTGGATTGATGTCACGCTCTTCCTCTTGTCTCCAGCTCGTTTGACTTTGCCTTTGATTTGGCCCGTCTTTCATGTAAGGAGAAGATCCCAGAGATCCACCTCAAACAAGCCATATACCTGGAGGACGAGGTAAATCCATCACCGTCCTGCTGCACACAGTAACATGTCTGCTTCATCTGTCCTCCACAGACCGCATCATCTCAAAAATCATGAGCCCCGGCTGCAAAGCCACTGTGCCTCAAAATTACATGAAATTACAATCTCTGTATTCATTTAATCTCAGTCTCTTTTACATATAAAACTGTCTTTGTGAATACTCACCTAGTTTTGTCTATCTTCCTAATGGCTATGAAATAATGTAGCCAAGCTCGTAAAAACCTGGATGCTCTTGAAGTTGACACAGATCTGGCTCCGAACAGAATCTGCCTGTACATTATAATCCAACACATTTCAGTCCAACACATTTCTCTCTCAATAATCATAAATCATTGTTATTTAATTTCTACTTGTGCTCACACTGAGGACTGTCAAACCCACTACACGTCAGCTGCAGTAAGTTTAAATGCTAATCTCAAACTCTGCCACGGTTTCATCATCCAGGGAAAGTTTCCAGAGGCCGAGGTCGAGTTCATCAAAGCGGGAAAACCCAAAGAAGCTGTGTTCATGTGAGTGCTGAAGATGATGCGCTGTGTCACTGTCAGCTGATGAGACGCTGTTAGAGTTAGAGGTAGATGTGTGCAGATAGACTTGTTATTGTAGCTCTGATTATATTGATCGCTATTATTTAAAGCAGCTCTGTTCCATCAACTTGTTCAAAGCCACAAGTTTTTAACACAAAGTTTTAAAGAGAGCTGCAAGTTCGTGTCAGTTTCCTGGGACGTGAAGTTGACATGAAATTTTAACTAATCTTAAAAAAAGGAAATTTTTAGGTTTTGTTTTTAGGCGTGTGTGTGTGTGTGAATTGTTCCAGGTATGTCCACAACAAAGACTGGGCCAACGCGCAGCGGGTGGCCGAGGGCCATGATCCAGAGAGTGTGTCTGAGGTTCTGGTCGGCCAAGCCAAGTTCTGCTTTGAACAGAAAGATTTCCAGAAGGCTGAAGCCTTCCTGCTCCGAGCCCAGAGACCCGAACTGGCTGTTAAATATTACAAGGTAACGAGAAAGAGCCAAACTGGCTTTAGAAACAACACGAGAAGAGTTTCAAAATGTCCTGAGCTTCATTTTACTGAGAGGGATTTTATATTCAAATCATAGACTTGGATGATCTGCCCTCTTTCATTTATTCTGTGTGTGTTGCATATTTGTGTTTGTCAGGATGCAGACATGTGGAGCGATGCCATGCGTATCTGTAAGGAGTATCTCCCCAACAAGCTCTCCATGCTCCAGGAGGAGTACGAGAAGGAGACCTCCAAGAAGGGAATCCGGTGAGATTAAGACAAAAGAATAAAAGAAATGACTCTGTCTCATTTCTTGTACAGGTTATTTCTGTTGCTGTAGTCCAGAGAGCTGTAAAATGTATAATTATACATCAGGAGTTTGACCTGTTATGTTCTTTAAAACCAGAGGGAAACATCAAAACCATCTATGAACATTTAACAGATGCTCTCCAGCAGTATCCTCAGTGCACAGAGAATCAGTTTGATGCTTTATTAAACACAGCTCATGCGTTATCCCAAACTGAAACTCCCAACAAGGAATAGCTCGTTAGCCGGCAAACCAGCAGCGTGCAGCTCCTCTCCTCCACCCATCGCTTCTCGCTCTTTAATGACCTGTGGGAGAAAACTTCAAAAGTTACCAATGGAGACGAACGACGAGAAGGGTGAAAGTGAGAAAACTCAGAGTTTTTCCTGCAGATTTTACGGATCAGGCTCCAGAGATGTGCAAGGCTTCCTACTTCCTGTAGCCAACTGAAGTTTAGTTCGTTTTTTTATAATTTCTTTTTCAGCTCGAGGATTCACCAAACTTTAATTTCACTGAAAACTGAGGTGGAGAAATAAAGAGAAATAAACATCCTTAGTGAATAAAAAGGACAATGGGACATGATTCATGCCTCCCCATGATGCAGAGAGAAATCTGAGGTGTAATCCAGATGTGGATTTGAATATATGTTTCCCACGTTTATTAAACCCCAGCTGGAGTGAACAGTGTTAGCCCCCTTTCAAAAACAGTGTCATCAAACCAGTGAGGAAGAATAATTTTGTATGAAAAGTTATGAGAAAAAGACAATGAAATTATTGTGTCTCTGAGCTTTTTATTTATTATCATCTTTTTCTTCTCTGTTGCAAGGGTTAGGTTGGAAGAATTAAATTATTCTTATTATGGATTTTAAATCAAAGCGAGATGACTGTTCAAATGCAGATTGGTCCAGAAATCAAAGGTTCACAATGTGTTTAATAGCGCTTTGTTTTCTATGTGACAGTGTTCTACTTTTAACGAACCTCATGTGTAATGAAGAGGTTTGTGCCTCCCTGAGTGACTGTGTGTGTTTGCTGGCGGTTGCAGGGGTGTGGAGGGTCTGCTGGAACAGGCCAGAGAGTGGGAGCAGTCAGGTGAACACTCGCGGGCCGTGGAGTGTTACCTGAAGGTGAAGGACGACTCGAACACGGCGTTGCTGGAGAAGTGCTGGATGAAGGTAAAAGACCGTAGATCCTTTTATTGCCACAGGGAGCTGAAAACTAATCAGGAACTGCTTTGATTATCGATTTAAGACAGAGGTTCTCAACCTGGGGGTCGGGATAAACCAAGAAAACAAGAGAAACATTTATGCCTCAGAAAAGTACATTTTTTCAAACGATTCTCTAATCTCTGCTTTTTTTCTCTTCCTCGCTGACACGTAACCAGTGGTGATGGGTCACCAGCAGAAACTGTTTCCCTTTAAGTTATTTCATCAAGCACAAATTACCCAGACTTCTCTGATCCCACTTTCTCCCCTGTGATGATTTCCTGCTTTTCTCTGTTATATCAGTATTAACTGCACATTACTGGATTCAGGACTATTAGTCAGACAGAAAGTTCAACCTGAAAATGAACTATGAGAAAGTGTGATGGGTATTTTTCACATTTTTTGACATTGTATAATTTTAATCGATTGCTAAAAAAAAAAAAAAAATAAGATTTATCAAAAACTTTATAATTAACAGTATTAGTCCTGTTTCACAACATGAAACGAATAGTGACATCTTGCACATCTGTCTGGTGCTGGAACAGACAGATCCATAAAAAAAGACCAGCGCTCGTTTTGTCAAAACAAAGTGAAGTTTAGCTATTTCTGATTCACTCAGCTGACCTGAGGCTGTGTGTAGGAATACAGTAGTTAAGTGGTTGAGAAAAATGAAAGGAAGACAACATAATGAAAATATTCTAAATGACGCGAACATTTAAACGGATATTGGATTGTTTCGGCGGGCGTGTCTAAATCCCGTTTTTCTGCTGGCCCTGTGCACAGCAGCACGTCCCTCTGCTTGTATCCTCTGCTCTCTGCTGCCTCTCCTGACCGGCAGCACAGTGATCTGAATCTACTGCAGAGTATGCATGTCTACTTCATACACCCCCACATCAAATAACCCAAACTGTCTCTTTTTTGTACCAGGCTGTAAACATGTTTATTTCTGCTGTGGTTATTTTAACATGGGAGTCTATGGGGACTGACTCACTGTTGGAGCCAGACTCTAGTGGTCATTCAAGCCAATAACATCATTAAATTCAGAGCTGCTGTGCTAAACTCCTTCTAATGCTCACAGTCAGCTACTGTATGTGTTAATGTGTTATAACATGAGTGCTGCTTCATCTGATCTGAAATCTCTTAATTTATCCAGGTTTTGTGTTGCTTCATCAAAACGACAACAGAAACATAAAAACAATCAAATTTCACAAATTAGCTGCTGCTCACAGGATGGGGATGACACAGATGACAGAGCAGATAGCAGCCGGGATTTCCCCTGATGGCGGAGGAAGCAGAAAGGTCACCGTGTCACCAGTGTCAATAGATTCTCCTCTGCTGGGAGCATGATGTTGCACAGCAAATATTGTGTGTTATTGACCTGAGTGCGATGGAGATCAGATCATCTGACATTTGAATGCTTGGTCTGATGGTGTTGCTAAAGGAAAGGTCAAGGGGTCCCACAGATCAATAGTTTCTTTTCTCCCCCTCTGGGAATCTGAACGTTTGGTCTCCTGGTGGCGTTCGAGGAAAGGTCACGGGGTCAAATAAATCAATAGGTTTCTTCCTGTAGAGGCTCATTAGATTTGCACATTAGATTTTATTCCAATTACTTGTTCTCAGAGAAGCAGAGTGTTGATGGACGGAGGCGATCGCTGAGCCTCAGCGTCTCCTCAGTCACTGAAACACAGCTGCACCTGTTATCTACTGACTAATCAAAGCCAACTCTGATTTTATTTCAACGATGTCAGTGATTTAAATTTCAAAGATGCATATTAGCATCGTGCAAATTAAAGCTGATGATTAGTTGATCAACAGAAAAGTGATCTGCGACTTTTCTGATAATCAAATAATCATTTCAGTTGTTTAATCAAAGAACTGGTTTATTTCTTGATCATGTTACAGACCAAACGTTTCAGATTCATCAAAACAATCAATTTAATGATTCATTGATGATGAAAATACTCATTAGCTGCCACCTTATTAATAAATAATACAATAAAAGCCTTTTGTCATTTGAAAACGTTATAAAGATGCTTTAATAACTTTTCTTTTTAAGACACAAACTCAGAAAATAAAACTTTAATACCCAACTGCCTGAAATGGTTTAGGTTGATTCTGTCAGTTACTATAATATCGATTTATTGATTTTGTGTTGATAGATGAAGCACATTTTACATTTTATTTTTATTTTATTTCTTATAGCCCCATGATAATGAGATAAATGTAATAATTTTACCCATAATTCTGCTTCTGGAAATGATGTTTTCCTTTTTAAATGCTTTAATAAACTTTATACCAGTTTGTGGAAAAAGGCAGAGACAAAAAATGCTTTTATTTTGACAGACAAAGTTCTTCTTGTGTGTAAAATCTTTGTGTGTGTGTGTGTGTGTGTGTGTGTGTGTGTGTGTGTGTGTGTGTGTGTGTGTGTGTGTGTGTGTGTGTTTCTAGGCAGCAGAGTTGTCAATCAAGTTCCTGAGTGGAGACAGAGCAGTGGAGGTGATCCAGGTGGTCGGACCACGACTCACACACCTGAGGAAGTACAACGCTGTGGGTGAAAACACACACACACATACACACACACACACACACACACACACACACACACACACACACACACACACACACCTAAATGCATCAATAATCTATAGTTTGAACATAGAGCTGTAAATGAACCAGCTTCAGGTTTTTGTTTTGGATTCACCTGATGTTGTTGTCCACGTGCTCCAGGCTGCAGAGCTCTACTTAAACATGGACCTGATCAAAGAGGCGATCGACGTCTTTATTGAGGGTGAGGAGTGGAACAAAGCCAAGAGAGTTGCCAAGGAGCTGGAGCCCAGGTCAGAGACATGCTCACACACACTGTACACACACAAACACCTGAGTAAACCATAGTTATTGTAGGAAAAATACTGATGCTAAATAAAAAAAAATCATCATCACAAGCTTCAAAAGAATCTGTGTTTTAGTCAGATTTTAAAACAGCTGTAATTCAGTGATGTGATTTTTCTGCAGAAGCACTTGTTCTAGAAAAAAGGGGCATGCTGGATATTTTCAGTGTGACACCATCTTACTTTAACATATAACCTCATAAAAATGCAGGGGTTTGTTTCCATGATCTTTGGTTATCTTTTAAACACCTTTTCCATTTATTCTCATGCCTCTGACCCTGGACAGGTACGAGGACTATGTGGACCAGAAGTACAAAGAGCATCTGAAGAATCAAGGCAAAGTGGACTCTGTGAGTACAAGTACACACTCAGTTCCACACTGGATCTCCTGGAACACGTTCTGTTTTCCTGATGTCTAATAATGTGAGTTTGATTCAGTGGCTCACAACAAATGCTTAATCTTCTTCATCTATCCCTTTGCTGTTGTTTCATATAATGAGATCAGGAGATCACCTGATTTCTGACGTCCTCAGAAATAAATAAAGTTTAAATTTTAATTTTTACTTTGTAAATGCTGCTTAACAAAAAAGAACATGCTCTTCATGCTCTTTTCTGTAAAAGTGAACCTGTGTGTATGTGCATGTGTCCAGCTGGTGGGTGTGGACGTCGTGGCAGCTCTGGACATGTACGCAGAAAGAGGCCAGTGGGAGAAATGTCTGGACACAGCGTCCAAACAGGTACCAGACCACAGTCAGCCTGACGCTCAGTGTGGTTTCATGTGGAGTTCAGATCACAGACAGTGTGATCTTCATCATCATCATCACATAAATCTGTAAACACACTGAGTTTCTTTAGGTCTTAATTGTCCATCTGTCCGTCCCATTCTCATGGACCACATATTAACAGCTTTATGGAACTTCTTCAGATGGTGCCCTCACAAAACCCATTTTTAGCCTTGTGAACGCAAAATCTCAGTAACGCCTTCAAGGAACTTCTTCAAATTTGGTTAAAACTGTCACCTGGAATCAAGGAGACACTGATTATGTTTTGGTAGCTAAAGGTCAAAGGTTAGGGTCACCGTGACCTCACAAAACATGTTTTTGGACTTGTGAAGGAACTTCTTCAAATTTGGCACAAATGTCCACTTAGACTCAAGGACAAACTGGTTCAGTTTTGGTGGTAAAAGGTCAAAGGTCGGGGCGCCCCAATAGCCAAGTGGTTAGGGTGCAGACCACAGCTGATGCTCATGTGCTCTGTCCTATTGATTAAAGACAAAAATGCCCAAAAAATATCTTTAAACAAAAAAAAAAAGGTCAAAGGTCAAGATTAGTGTGACCTCACAAAACACTTTTTAGCCGTTACTGAAGACCTCACACAGCAATTATGACAAAATTTCACACAGATGGTTAATGTTTCATTTGACTGTGGATAAACTGGGGTGTATGGGGGGTCAGTGTTCACCACGGGTCTGTCTGTGCTCCTCATCGTCTCTCTGTTGGGTCAGAACTTTAAGATCCTCCACAAGTACGTCGCTCTGTACGCAACGCACCTCATCAAGGAGGGGGAGGCGCTGAAGGCTCTGCAGCTCTACATCCAGCACGGAGCACCACCCAACCCTCAGGTACACACACATCTAACTCTCCACTCATGGAAAGCTGCTTCTGTTCAGGGTTTCTCACAAACACTCGCCTCAGTCCACATCAGCCGACCCTCCTAAAAGCAGCCGATGGTCATTAAGGTTGAAATGATTTGGAATGTCAATGTCAGAGCTTGTTGAATGGTCAAATCAATTTTACTAAAAGCAGATGCACAAAAATACACATCCACATAATTTTCCACCAGATATTAACGTCACACACAAAATTATAAACCAAAAGTTTGTGTGGATTGTTTTCAAGCTGCAACTCTACCAGTGTTCTGTCAGAGCTACAACCCCTCCATGAAGTCCCCCCTGTCTCACTCACCTGTTCCCTGTGTATTTATTTTATGACACAAGGTGTAACTGATCAATGCATTTCAACTCGTAGAACTTTAACATCTACAAGCGTCTGTTCCTGGACCTGATTAACCTCCCCGACACCGAAGGACCAGAGTGTTACCGCATGTGGGCCGACCTCCGCAACTTCCTGCTTCAGCTGGTAAATTACAACAAACTTGATGGTGTTAAGACTCTGTCTAAACCAGATGCAAACATTTTCATGTAAAACAAACTGGATTCATTCCTTTAAATTTATCGATTTGGAAATTTCAGACGTTTCATGTCAGGAGGAAAATGTTCCTGTGACCAGACTCAAACCTGTAACTCTGTGTTTGTTTGTTTTTTATTCGCCTGTTTTGTGTGATTCCAGTGTGAGAACATATCCAAGTCAGCCGAGGCCAACTCTCCAGCTCACGAGGACTTTGAACAGATGCTGCTGATCGCTCACTATTACGCCACGCGAGCCGCCGCTAAAGGAGTCGAGCAGCTGGTACATGAAAACACAGACACACTCAGAGGGGATCACAGCAGACCTGCAACTTAACTGTTGAGACCGAGGATGTTTCTGTTCAGTTTTAACAGGAAATGGAGCTCACTTCACATGTTCCTGATCACAGCTGATCTTAAAAGTGGACATTTGTTCAATCGCTCTGGTAGTTTTCTTCCATGAATAGTTTTTTCATTTCATTTGTTTCTTTTCACACATATAGACTGATGCATCTCAACACCAGGTCTAAATGACTCATATAATCATCAGTATGTGAAGAGAAAAGACGACAACAAATGCAGATGTGTTTCAATAAACGTTTGTCTACTTCCTGTTTCACACTCAGTGGGAACTGTTTAACTGTTAAACTGTGTGTTTTCAGATCAGCGTAGCAGCCAAGCTGTCGGTGTCTCTGCTGCGTCACACTGAGCTCGTTCCTGCAGACAAGGCGTTCTACGAGGCTGGTCTGGCCTGCAGGGTGGGTCCACAGACACAGCAGTTCCTCCACTTTAGAGCAGATGTAGTGTCAACACATTTGTCTGTACAAGTTTTTATTGAGTTCTAATGTTTGGTGCAGGTTTGAAAATGTTCTTCCAACCTGGTTCCTCACATGTTTTCTCCTCTGTAGAGTTGTTGGAGCCACGTTACGAGTTTTAAAGTTATAGAAGGAAAATCTGCAGATCTGCAGTTTTTTAAGTTTGATTATAGATTCTTTAATTTGACCAATGAAATACGAATATTACTTTGAGTAAACTGGCCATAATGATGCTTAAGTCTATACGTAGATTTTGGATTTGTTAGGTTAGAGAACAGAGAGCAACAGTTTTCCAACCACGTGCAAGTTTAATCAAATCAAAATCCTGTTTTGAATATTATTTTCTTTTGAAAAGTGAAACAGAGTGTATTATTTAATATAATCTAGTTTCTATTATTGAAAATATTATACATCCCTATGTGCTTTATAAGTGTCTGGGTCAGTTACTCCACCTAATGGATTAGCCCCTGCAAGAGGAGGTCTTAAGGTGAAAAGCAGCATCACAAGTGTTATTATTTTTATTATTCTTATATATTTTATTCCTCTTTATTAGCGGCTCCTTTGTGAATTCCAGAGAAAATTAATAAAATTCTCTCATATTATATTTGAAAATGTCACAATATTCCAGGAAATCCACATCGACATTCAAACTTCTAATTTCACCTTTTATTGATTATGATTATACATAACATCCTTTTCATAATTCAGTGATTTTCCCCTGAAAGACAAGATACAAAGTTTTGTACCTTTATTATCGTTATTACTATTTTATATGATGCTTTCGTACCCTGGCAGGCTGTTGGCTGGGAGAACATGGCCTTCATCTTCCTCAACCACTTCCTGGATCTGTGTGATGTGAGTATCAAAGTTCATCTGTCACATTAGACGTGAAGAAATCTAAACTTTTCATATCTACTCAGGATTTCAAAGCTACAAAACTTTAGTTTAGCTTCCCTATTATATGTCTCATGAATAAAAAAATCAAGTATTTTATGGATATTCAAAATCTTTATCAATATCACTGTTTTACCACGAGTTAGGTTTTCTGTTTGCAAATGGAAAAAGCTTTTTTGAACAGTTCCCGTCATGAATCTCGTCGCTTCAGTGATCTGAGGAGTCTTTTCATTTCTGATTGGCTGATTCTGTCTCCAGGCCATTGACGAGGGGAGCCTGGACGCCCTGGACCACTCCGACTTCATTGACACAGACATCCCCTTCGAAGTTCCTGTTCCCACCAAACTCTGTGTCACCGTAAGACGCCACACACACACACACACACACACACACACACACACACCCACACAAACACACACACACACATCTGCACATCCCACAGGACACACTGAGAGATCAGGTCCAGTTAGTGTCACATTTATCTGAGATACTGTGTGACCATAATAAGACATGGAGCCTCAGTCAGGAACAGGAAGTCACTGCAGCCCTCAGTGTGGACATCACAGGAGAGTCTGCAGCTCTTTAAAAGCCCTGAAAATCCTAAAGTTATCTACATTTAGGTTCTGGAAATTGGAAATAAAGTATCTCTTGTATATATATATATATGTGTGTGTGTGTGTGTGTGTGTCTCTGTGTGTGTGTGTGTGTGTGTGTGTGTGTGTGTGTGTGTGCTACAGGATGCCCAGCGGGAGCAGATCCGTGACTGGGTGCTGATGGTATCCATGGACCATCGGTTGGAGCAGGTTCTGCCCCTGGACGAGAGGAGCTCGTATGAAGCCTCGCTGGTGGCGACAAACACCGGCCTGCGCTCGCTGCCCTGTGTCCTCACTGGTACAACACACACACACGTATCTGTTGAGGAGCTCAAACAAGCTGGTAAATGATAAAAACTGAAAACTGATCAGAGGGAAACCAAAAAGCTCTTTGTGGAAAAACTGGTTTGATGCAACAGAAAAACAAACCTTTAACAAATAACAAAGAAAAAGATCATTTCAATCATGTACAAAAGCACCATAAAGCAACAAACATGCCCTTCATTACTCTTGTTGTTTACCTTCTATCAAACAAACCATGTTGTTGACTTTGTTCTTTCTGCCTGTGATCCACTGAGCTGAGACTTCACAAGCTTCATGTATGAGCTGTGCGGTAATAAGCATGATCCACTCTGTTACACACAATATTCACATGTGTATGTTTATGTAAAGATGCAAAGAGTAGAAAGTAAATTTGACTCCTTCAGTGTGAAAACAAAGCTACGTTTATATGGTTGTAGCTGTAGTAGTTCATCTAGAGGGGTTTGTCTCTGAATTTGATATTTCACCCTGCGCTCCTCTGCCTCCAGGCTACCCCGTGCTAAGAAATAAGATCGAGTTCTCATCCGTGGGCAGAACAGCCAACAAGGACGACTGGAACAAATTCCTCATGGCCACGAAGGTGAGACCACATAGAAAGACACACGACAGGTTCACAAGACGAGAGTGTCCCATGACTTGTGTAGTTTCCACAAGATTAGCCAGTTCCTGCAGAGGCTGAAAACAGGGACTGTTCATTCCACCTTAAAACAGCTTAATGCTGTTTATCACTGGGCTCTGAGCTTTGCAACAGGTGTCATGTCATCACTGTCATCACAGGCTCATCCTGTGTGTTTTATCTCCACTTCCACTTTAAAAACCTCTAACTGTGAATATTTTAAAGACGTTTTTGAAGAACAGTGTGTGTGTTGATCACAGCTGGTTGGGGAACCGTGATGTTATATAATGTTAAGTTTCCTCTTCAGTCTTTTTGGCTTTTGACCCCTTCAAATAAAGCAGCATCTTGCGACCCCTCGTCACAGGTTCATCCAAAAAATTCAGTATCCCAGACGATAAAAGTAAGAATTGGAGAAAAGGATCTAAATTTAACTTCCAGAAAACAAGCGAACAGTTAACTCAGTGTGAGTTGAAGGCCCCCAGACCTCCAGGGGCCCAAAAAACCCAGGTTTACTCTGTAATAATTTGGTGTGTATAATTTGATTAATCACAGATTTGTTAGAAATTTGCATCTTCTATCCTGTAGTCGTTCCTTTAGGAGAACTCCTGTTTAAGATTTAAGTTTATATTGAGATTGTTTGCAATTAACACACAGTAACTTCAGGCGAGGTCATGTTACTCCTTCACAGAGGAACTATGGGGCTGCAAACAACAATTATTTTATGACAGTTATTTTCTTTAATAATCAGTTGATTATTTAGTTTCTAAAAAGTAAGAAAATAATGAACAAGAGGCTTCGTTTCCCACCGTGTTTGTCATAAAGAACAGAAGTTTAAAAAAGTCGCTTCATGCCTGTGCTGTTGTTGCTGATTGAACATGTTCTTCCTAATGAAGCCGATTACCTCATTAACCAGCAGAGACACTTTACACCTACATGTTTGTACACTACATACCTGGTTTCACTTACAACCTTTTGGCTTAAAGCGTAAAAGTGTTTCAGCAATTTCTTAGAAATCAGTGTTCCTTCATAAATGTGCAAATTCATCTCGATATGAAGTTTTTAGTTTTTGTGTTCACAAGAATGAGTCTACAGGGTCACAATGACATGATGAATGTCCTTCATCATTATTACCTGAAGCCTGAGTTAATATGTGTAGCTTGTTTTGTTTTTCCTGACCAATGACCACAAACCCAAAAATAATGAATTTATTATCATGAAAAACTGGAAAAACTCTCAAATATACTCAATTAGAGGAGCTGAGTGGTCAAATAATGAAACTGTAATATACAGTGGGGTCGTAGGGGCCCAACAACAGGTCCTTCAGGAGGTTAATTCAACCAACACACACACACACACACACACACACAGACACACACAGGGTGAATACAGAGTGAATAAAAGTTGTCTGATGTCTCATTTACAAAAACCAAACTCATTTCACTGAGTTTCATCATCTCATCTCTCAACATCAGTGAGTCAGCGTCAACTCAACACACACACACACACACACACACACACACACACACACACACACCTTTATAGCATCCACCTGCAGGAGTGACAGCAAACATTTTAGGCCTTCAACTAACATATGTTTTCCTTATCAATATGTGCCGATCATTTTCTCAGTTAATTGCACAATTGTTGAGTCAATAAAACATAAAAACTTGTCAAATGTTTTTCCTGATTTGAAGGTGACGTCTTCAAATGTCTTGTTTTGTTCAATTAAAAACCCAAAACGCCAAAATATTCAAAAATCTGCAACATTTCTTTGCTAGTTTTTCATTTTTGAAAAATGACTGAAACGGTCAGAGTAAGTGTCTGTTATGTTTAATCTGTTTTCTGATTGGCCATCGTTTGTGATTCTCTGCAGACCACTCACAGTCCAGAGTGTCAGGACGTCCTGAAGTTCATCAGCCAGTGGTGCGGCGGTCTGCCAGCATCTGGATTCTCCTTCCACTGATGCAGACCTGCTTCTTCCTCTTATTTTATTCCTCTCTTCCTTCTTTGCTGCAACTTCTTCATCCATTCGTCCATTTTCTGAAACTTTCTGTCACGACCTGAGCCAGGATTTTATTAAACGAATTTTTCCCCACAATTTATTTATTTATTCAACTTTTCATTTATATTTTCTGTCATCATGGTCTAAATGCTGTTTTCAAGCTTTCTCTGCACGTCCAGATATGTAATCCTGGTGGAAAACACTTACATCCCTTGTTTTACTTTAATTTTTCTCTTTTTTTTCTGCTTTACATTTACATTTCAGGCAAAAGAAACTGTATAAACCTGCCTTAAAAAAGCCCAGTGTGGAATATGTGTGTAACTACATAAACTAAATGTACAAAGAACAACACTTTAAGTCAAATATTTCTCTGGATGTGACCTCGTTCTTTCAGATTCGATTTTTATCACAGCAAAAACATGAAATCAAACTTGATAAAAGTTTCATAGAATTCGGGGCAGAATATTTCTGAAATAACGTTTGAGACCAAAAAGCAAAATGTTCAATGAAGCTCAAAATATTTCTCATAAAAACAGAAACAAAAGATTAAAAGGAGACGTGAATGTGTCTCAGTGGGCCCTGTTTAAACACTGGCGGCCTCTGAATGTTCAAATTTTAAGCTCCGATATGAGCAGCATAAATCTTAATATGTAAATCTAATCTGATGAAATCAGTACCTTTCATTCTTCAGTCAGTGTGTTTGTTTGAAGCCTATTTAGAGAATAAGGCTTCTGATATTCTACATTTTTGTTATTGTCAACAAATTCCTTGAAAAAACGTTTCTGTTTCCCGACACTCTGACTTCTCTGCTCTGTCTGTCGCTCTCCACTGAATCCGACTGAAGATGTGAAACTTTAAAAATGCTTCACAAATATATAGTTTCTTTTTTTTTTTAAAGTCTCATTAATCTCCTTAAACAGCTGGGCACTGTAGTTTTTAGCAAACATCACTCAAACAGGTGTTAACAGTGCATTTGTTGGGGACTATTTCCAGCAGCGGATTGATACACATTTGTTTTTAATAGTTTTTAAAAGCACTACAGCACAGAGGAACAAGACATTCCAGGCTTTAAATGCACAGACAGTACTTTTTATTTTGGTCTTTTCATTTGATGTGTTGCCGTCGACACATTCCTCTACCGTCTGTTCCTCTTCCTCTCGTCAGAAGGACTTCCTCTCAGGATGGCATCGCTGAATAAAAAGCCAAAGGTTAACGTGAGATTTTAGCAAAAGACTTTCTACTCCACAATATATTATAACTGGTACTGTACTCACAGTTAGAGGGAATATTTAATGTGTCTGTGTCTGTGTGTTTCAGAAGCTGGCGTCTCTGACATTGCCTTTATTGTATGTTTAATATGGAATGTATTTTGTTTAATAAAGTTCAAATAAAAGTTAGTTTTCAAGATGTTTCCAAGCTTTTTGTGATGCTGTCTTGGTGTCTTAATGTTTGTTACCTGCAAACCATCGGAGCAAAAACGTCTGGTAACGTGTTGTAGAGCAGAAAACTCCCTCTCTCTGCTTGTGATCAAGACCTAATGGATTCATATCACAGGTGACTTGATATTACTTTGAATAATTAATGCTGTAAATTAACACTTATGTGTAGACAACCAAAAAAGATAATTAGCATTTTACAGAAGCTGAGATATAAATCAACTCGATTATGTCAGAACAGCCTGTTGAAAATACTGTTTAAATATATTCAGATGTTTTTTATAAATAGATATCTGTCTGTGTTTTACAGTGAGGCTACATCCATAAGTTGTTCATTAGCTTTATTTTAATTAAAGTGAATTTAAAAACAGAGAAATACCGAAAACACTGCAGATACTTCAGCTCAGATTTTAAGAACACAATAAATAAATGTTAAAATGTGATAAATTTGGCATTAACTGCAAATACACTCACGTTCACACTGGTTCTCAGTCCGATAGTTAGAGGGTAGCTCAGGTTATGAAGGAGCTGAACACAGATGTGTTAAAGACAGTGAAGCCTGAAGACTAACATCCCTGAGACCAGGTGAGTCTGGAGCCGTTTCCCTGGTAACTCAAGTCAGACTCATTTAAACCAGAATTAACTGAAACAAGCCTGGTTTAACTGGTGCAATAAAGGAAGCCTGAATTTAAGCATTTTTCTAATCTGTGGTGTAGAAATTTGTATTTAAATGATTATTTCTTGAATCTAAAACGTAAAAAAGTAAATACCTTATACCTAAAAGTATCAGTGCTTCTGGTATTTGTAATGTAGTTTATACATTTATGGATTGTGTCTTTATGTTTCTGGCGTTTTATGAGCTCCTTCTGTTGCAGCAGACTGAGTCAGCACTAGTTGGAAACTCATTTACCATAATTCTGCAGATAAAACATGATTCCAGTGAGGTCTTATTTGATTTTTACCTCTGCCAAGGATGTTACATTCTCACTGGGGTTTGTTTATTTGTCAGCAAAAAGTATTGAACCAATCTGCAGTGAACTTGGAGGAGGGGCATTCAATCTGGATCATTTACTATAAATTTGAATTTATTGCTCTAATTACATCTTTATTGTTTGGGTCTTTATTTAAAACAAGACAAAAACAACACCGTAAATTATTTCCCTGGTTTGTTTATTTCATTGTTTGTCATAAAATCACTGGGAGCAACAACAAAAACACACATATAGAAAATGTATATTATTTATATTATTAATCCACAACTTGGTTCCCAATCTTCTTTTAACCTGCAAATTATTTCTGATCTGATTATTTCAGTTTCCTAATTAATACATCATGATATTTAAAAAAACACCAATACAGAAGTGCAAAATTTTCAGTTGAACATGGTTATGTGTCATATTCAAATTTGAATATCCTATTTTAAAGCTTATCTGAGAAAAATAATCAAATTAATTGATTTTATTGTCTTTTTATGCCCATTTTTATCACCTGTTTCATATTTTTACATCTTAAAAGCAGGTTTTACAAAAGGAACACACTCAGCCTTCCCACTGTTTTATCGGTAAATGTTCTAAAACCCAGACAGAAAATTTCAGGAAATTTTGACATTAGTTTCAATGAGCTGCTGTTAAAAAAGAAAAGTCAAAACCTTTGAATTCAGGCTCAGATTATGTTTATTGTAATTCCACATTAAAAGCACCATGAAATGAACCTACAGTACAATGGGTGTACAAAATACTGCTTCATGTCACCTTCTGTCCACATACAAATATACGAATACTTCATTTAAAACTTTATTTAAAAAATGTATAAAATACAAACACAATCAGAAAAACAAAATGACAAACACATTCACTCAGTGTGTTTCTACTGTCCCTGTACTTCTGCTGTATCTTCATCACATACAGTACAGTATGTACAGTAAACACCGCCTCCTTTTCCCAGAAGCTACTGTACATCCACAATCAATATCACAGCCTGTGTGTTTGGGGAGAAGAGATTAGTGAGTGATAACGCAGGAGATTTCCTGCTCCGCTAACGGCTCCACGTCTCCTGACAGGAACACACTCAGCTGCTGTTCATCCAGAGCAGTTCGTAGAATCCAGTCCACGAGTGTTTTATATTTACAGTATTATTCCTTCATATCGCACATGGACGATGGTGAAACTGAGAACACACATTATTCCACCGCTCATTAGTTTTATTAGGAGGAAAGTGATTAACATAATTGTTGAGGCCTGTTGATTAATTCATCCATTATACTAATACCTCTCACCCTCTGACTCTGGTGGGGGGGGAGCAGTCAGATTTCACAGCGCCACAGTGCCTCCAGTCCAGGCCCTCGTTGGGAATCATGAGTGATCAATTTTTATTTTATATTCCAAAAGTGTCCAATGTCCACATTAATGTCAGAAATACTCCCCTTTATTCTCCTCTTTCCTTTACTGACCCTTTCTTCTCCTGATCAGGAGCTTTTATTCTCAGTAAAAGTGACTGAGCATCAGAATCAAACTGATTTAATCCTCATTTTAAATCATCATCCTGTGGCACTGAAGCAGAGCAGCCAGTTCACAGAAAACATGAGCTGACAAATAAGAATCTGTCGTTTTTCTCCAACCACTGATCCTCACTTAATTCTTGCTCACTGCATTTCATTAACAGACATGTGAAGTGAAACAGATGTGTCCTGCACATCTGACCTCATAATGAGCATTTCTTATCATTTACAGAGCACAAACAACGATGTTGGTGACAGAAGTGAAGCAACATTTACTCCTGTTTTTTTCATATATTTTGTAATTCTTGTTTCTTCTTTATTTTGGTGAAGATTAAAGCAGGATGACTCCATGTTGTTTGCTCCCATCGAGGAGCAGATTATTTATAGATGTTGATGTTTTTTGTAGAGGCCAAGAATCTTGATTCCTAAATGATAATTATATTGTAAATATTTAAACTGTGGATGAACTGAACAGCAGAAACAAATAGTACATCATGTTCTTGTCCTACTTTCATGAACTTATGATATAAAACTACGACAGACTATGTGAATGTATTTATTTATCAGCCAACCAAGCAGGGCTGAGTCTCTGCTGACGATTCTTTGATTTCATGTGGACTCTGTGTGCTGGTCTATGATCGGTCTGAACATGAACACAGCTTCAGTGACGAATCCACGACTTTTGATACCATCTTTAACAATCACTGGACCCAGAGAGAAAACTTCACTTTTTACCGAAGGGGACGACGCCTGGTCTGATTGGCTGAGACACCTGTCAATCAAGCAAAAACTCCAACAACCCCCCCACAAAAAAAAATTAAGCAAATTTTAATATCTTTGCAATTGAATTATAATTCTCAAAATCTCAGGGAAAAAAAGATTTTTTTTTCATGACTGTGTATGTGAAGAGCGAGGGCAGGGAGGCACCATCTAGTGGCCGCCAGTGGTGCTGCAGCTACAGGCCTCTGCCCGTTAGGTCATGGTGCCTCCCAGAAAACTGTTGATGCTTTAGAAATGCACTCAAGCTCTCTGAGCTGAGGGTTGCTGGTCTTCAGCTTAGATTCAGTGCTGACGTCAGGTCGCTCTCTTGGCATTCACCGCGTGCCTTAATTGTATGGACATTTAAATCAAGGTCCGCTGTGAACACGAGGAGAGACGAGCCACAGTTCTCCACAGTTCTCCTGATCTGTTCCACTGCATCCCTCTGCCCCACTCTGCTCCTGCTCTGTTCAGTTTTAATCTGCTTTTTGTTCAGCTTCATTCAACTCTTTTTACGTTTTATCCCATTCCACTCGATCCCATTTTCCCACTTCCTCCAGCTCCAGTCTATCCCGCTTTATCCCCCTGGAGCTTTCCACGTTCTGCTTCACTGAGCTTTGTCTCAGTCACTTTCACTTTCTCATCCCTCGCTGTCTCCTCCCCAACAGATTTCTTGACCTTGACATGACTCCAGAAATCAAGTTGTTGTGAGAATTTCAGCGCTGTTTTCTTCTTTTGTGTGTGTGTGTGTGTGTGTTTCATTTCAAAAGCATCAAGTGGCATTGACTACGAGGAAAACATGAAACGTCTCAAACCTGATTCATGCATTTTAAACAAGGACATAATAAACTAATTTGACTGCACTGAGCTCAGAAATCCTGCACAGCGTCTGCAGATAAACGACTTGGAGTCGAGCAGTCTGCATTTTCTACATTTCACTGCTGACTTCTGCTGATTATTCTTGCTATCAATTATACATGTGTTATAATCTTGTTGCTTAAACCAAATACACTGACTACAGGTCGTACTAATGTATGAGTATTGACTGCACTGATTGAATATCATGAGTATATATGCTGAATGATTCAGTATTCAAATTAATGTAAGTATCCAGACCATACCACAGAGTCTATGATGATGCTGACTATCCTCCCTGCTGTGATTATACTGAATACATTTAGTACATTATGTATTAAGGCAGAACAACAATAGCAGCACGGGTTATTTTCAGCTCTGGAGCTCTTCATGTGTTTTTTTCTGCAGTGCTCTTTCTCCTCCTGCAGCCTAAAGACAGACAAGCCGCTCAGGGGGGAGTAAAGATGCTACAGTGGTCCATAGGTTTCACTGTGTATGTGTGATACCCTGTTAACAGAGATCCTGCTGACCTTCAGTTTCAAGCCAATGACAAGACTGACAGTGTACAGTGCATCCATTAGCTATATTGACTATTTAAGTAATAATAACAATGTCGACTGAATATTCCACTGTATGTATGAGTGAAAAGAACAATACCAGCACCAGAGCCTCCAAAATGAGCCATGACTGTGTTTTTGCAACGTCCACTGGTTTCCATTCATTTCTCACTCTGGTATGAAAATACATTTACAGACATTAAAGCAGTGGTTCCTGGCCTTTTTTTTTTTTTGCTTTTTAAAACAAAGTCATGTTCCAGAGGACTGAAGACAACGTTAATGCATCACAAGAAAAAAGCCACATTTTGACAAATATCATTTTGTGTATTGGAAATATTTTTGTTTTTTAAATCATGTGACTCCCCTCTGATTCATTTTTGGTACGTGTTGCTTGAGATAGCAACACTTGTAACTGCACATCATGAAACAATAATTCAACGTCAACTCGGCTACATCATGAAGGCAGACGAGATTGATTGTCTGACTGAAGCAGGTCTGCAAATTCATTTTCATACCATTGATGACTGGAAACCAATAATGGCTTCCTGGAAGACTGAAAAAAAACAACAACAAAAAAACACACACACAAGATGATGCAGCATGCATGGGAAAATGATCCAGAGAATTTTTAATCATGCAAAAAATAAATAAATAAATGAACAAAAAAATACCGGTATGGTCCTTTAAGCAGCACTGCGGACCATTAAAGCATTACCCTCCATTATCCAGCAGCAGCAGGAGCAGTCATAATGTACGTTCTTATACACCACTGCATTAATGACACAGCTGCAGGGGAGGAAGCTGCTGCTGCTGCTGCTGCTGCTGCTGCTGCTGCGATTTCACTCTCCTCATCCCACATGAGAACACAGTCCTGTCAGCTCCAAAAAAAAAAAAAAAAAAAAAAAGCCATCATGGTGTATGTTTCTTGTTTCTTCTCGTTTGTGCAGATGGAGCAGCGGCTGCAGCATCTGTGCTGCTCAACGGCTCCCCGGCAGAGGAGAGGAGATGGACCCATCTGCAGCCTCATTAACCGCTGAAATGCTAATGACCCAGATATCTCATGTAGGCTAAAATGCAGAGGGGAGGGGGGAGGGGGTGCCTTTGTGGGGGTCGGGCGTGTGTGTGTGTGTGTGTGTATGTTAAAGCCTATATTAAAAAAAAACTGCAGACACCCACACAAATGATTCACATTACAACACAATAAATACCTCTGTAGGCCCACACACTGCATTATAGGACATAATATAACTGTGCTGTGTTTGTGATAAGGACCTTTGAACACTCAGGTCTACTGCAGTGGAACATTTCTGCTGGTTGGACTGTGTGTGTAATGGGGTTTGGGTGTGTATCCTGGGTGTGTGTGCTCGTATTTCAGGAAAAAGAGACAGAAATAAGAAGTTCCGCAGAGCTGACAGCACACTGCGGCTCTTGCAGGGGCAGATTTAGCGCAGATGGGGGGGTAAAGGAGCTGCTGGAGGTCTAAAAAAAACACAAGGCCTTTAAAATCATTGGGTTAAAATGAACAAATATTGTACAGATGTGCGTAAAAAGCGAACAACAATACCTTTCAGCGGGAGGCTGCAGGACAAATGGCGCAGCTTTCTTTTTTTCTCATCACCTACTGCAGGTTTGATGCCTAGAAAAAGCAGCCTGGTCCTTTTTAAAAGCATCGGTGCAGGAGGTTGTGGTCTGTCCGCGGACAGAGCGCTGTAAACCGACCTGAGTGGCGGCGGCGGTCCGCGGTGCCCGCCGCTGGAGCTCCGTGCGGGGATGCGGAGGATGCGGAGGATGTTGCGGGAAATGCGGCGGTCGGATCGTCCTTCTTCTGCAGCTGGATTGAAAACTGATTGGTTTCTCTCTCTCTCTCTCTCTCTCTCTCTCTCCAGAGCATCTCTTAAAGCACAAATAGTCCAAAGCCAGAAGAGAACCGGAGCCGTGCAGTATCCTGAACCCACAGATAGCAGGGCTTGTGCTGGGTGCAGTCAGGAGCTGGATGCAGGAGCTGTGTGACAGGATGGAGGGAGAGAAGCTGGGCGCAGTCAGATGGAGAGAGGAGAGGAGAGGGGAGGGGGTGGTCCTCTGAAAGAGAGGGAGTCAGATGAAGCCAGGTTTTTACATCCTCAGCTTCCAGCTCCGTCCTCTCTCTGCTTTTCATCCCTCTGTTCTCCTCTGAGGGAGGAGGGAGGGAGGAAAAAAGAGTGAGAGCATCTGCCTCACCAAAACAGGGCCCAGTCACTCTGACTCTAAATGAAACTGACATTAATATGGTGTTTCAATCCAAGAACAGTATATTGTAAAAAGCAACAAACAGATCTGTGTGTTATCTAAATAAGAACACACTTCATGGCCCAAACCACCCGGAGCGTGACGGCCACGTGATAGACGAGCATCTCGTTCCAAAACAATGAGCTGCGAACATCCCCTGGACGTCGGCCCTGGCTGCAGGGACGCGCTCCCTCTCAGCCACAGCCGTCCAGCTGAGGTCCAACACTGATGCCGGGTGTCGGGCCCCCAGAGGTTCTGGATGGGGTTGAGGTCGCAGACCAGTCATCCACACCAAACTGGGGAGACCGTTTCTTTATGGCCGTGGCTTTATGCATGAATCGCACTGCTGTCTAAAATATCACAGGAACGAAGAAGCCCAACCCAAACCATGAAAAAGCCTCCGACCGGAAGCCCAGCACCAGTCCACGCACCTTTGGCCATTTCCTTATACAGGCCGCTGTGCTCATTGGGGAATGTGGGCAGCGTCTGCACGCAGATGATACAGCTATTCGCTTTTTCGTTCTTAGTTTTTTGACTAAAAGTGAAATTTAAAGGAGCTTTTTGTAAGTTTTGCGATTGCTACATAGCTAATTTTAGCATTAACATTAGCATTATCATTTTTTTTAAACAATTTTAGCATTATTCACGGTTTAAAATCGATTTTGTTCTGCCCACAAGAACTGAAGAGCAAACACTGCTCCCGTTCCAGCGGATGCTTTTGTCTCAGGTGTTGGAACAGGTTTGTTGTGCTGCCACTTTTTGTTTTAACAGCACTTTTACAAACTGCACAGCACGGCGCTCTGTTCCGGGTCCGACCCTGCGAAACCAAACCACGTCCACATGACTGAAGTAACATGACCTTCTGTCCGTGTTATTGTGTCGTCTTCTTCAGCTGCTCGTAAGTGACAAAGGAAGCACTAATCTTGATTTTGCGATTGAAGCATTTTTCAAATAATTTATAAACAAAAACTTGAATGAATTTGATTTATCGCCCAGCCCGCATTATATCAAATTATTTTAGCTTCATGTGTCCATTTCATAAAGACACAGGTGTAGCCTACAGTAGTGGCAGTAAGCTGTGGCCTGCAACTAAAACAACCATTAAAACACAACCTGTTTAGGATTTCCAAGAATCTGTCCCCTTGTCCCTTGTCCCCTAAACCCTCTGGTTTACACACATTTCAGGCTTCACTCCAGTTTGTGGCTTGGGTCTGAAGGGAGATGCTGCAACAGCAAAACCAATTTAACCATTTTAGGTTGACAAAAACCTTTAATGAGGTTTTCATAATATCCAGCTGATTGCAATTTAATTGGTTTCAGATTGAAGAAATGTTCTCTCTGGTTGGTCTCTGTGATGACTCCCAGTTGAGGGGTACAGGTAAGTCCGCTTTGTGTTTAATACCATATCACTGAGACGACCATGAAGTAAAGGTACCAACACTTCAAACGTGGTAACAGGACCTCGTGCTTTACGCTCATCTTCTGTGGTGGAATGTAAATCTGTGCACGCCTGTTAAATTATGGATGGTTCTCACCTTCATACAGGGATAATCAGACACTGAAATGAGTTTTTTCTTTTCCAGCATGAGCAGCGTTCCTCCCGGGTTCTTCCATATGGCTCGTCATCTGTCCCTCCATCCCTCCCCCCACCCAGCGTACTGGGACCCAGCCGACCGGCGGAGGCTGCTCTGCACTCATTTGACTGCAGACCATGAAACAATCAGTGGCTTCCATCTTATGGAGCCTCATTTGCTTCAACCAACCACACACAAGCTTCACTTGAGCATCTTAAAGGTGGAGACTGAAGGTTTCAACTGGATAATTTGAGTGTTTTTCTTTTTTCATTTGTAAACCATTGAATGTGAATTTAATATCTATCTATTAAACAGTGTATATGAGGGTGAATTTCTGTTTCATTTGTTACCAAAACTAAAATGTTCACAGCCTAATGTAAATTGAATCAGCTGATGTTTGTATATTGTACGCACAGTTTGTATTGTATGTTAAAATATTTTAATTTCATAATTCAGCTCAGCACATAAAGATCTGTTGCATTATGTTTCATTCCCCTGCAGCATCTATCTTTGCTGTATCCTACTGGTGTAACATTTTACTGCTTTCATTTTCTCAAAAATGAAATTAAATCTGACCCATTTTAATGTTATGTGATATTTTTGGTTTAATGTCTGTATGATAAAATAAAATACTTTGTGCATAAATTCCCTGATTAAGCCCCCTTTCTGCTACATTTACTTTTACAGTGGTAATCCTGAATTACAAGGTAATAATTACAATTACAAGACAATTATCAGAAGTTAACACTTGTTTAACAGTAACTTGAATTCCATAATATGTTGAATATATATGGTAGTCATGGTTAATGTTTGTGTGTAGGCATCTAAAATGCCCTAAAAAGCAAACTTCATCATGAATAAGAGGCAAAAACAGGAAAAACCTGGTGCTGATTGCCTCAAACATGTTGTGAAATACACGTTGGGACATTCACGTCGCTGTGTGTACTTAGTCCACACCAATTTATTTCACAACCTATTTGCCGTATGTGTTTTATTTTCAGTGTTTTGATGCAGCACAAATTAATCAAAACACCGGATGAGAGCAGACTTTGCTTTTTAAATGAGATGACTGTGCAACAGTCAAGGCCTGATGAGCCTAATTAAGTTAGAATAACAGGACTAAAGTCATTTACGTAGGTCACGGTACAGTGCCTCAGTCTGATTATAATGAAATGATTGTGATTAAGATTGTAGGTCAGACTATCTTTGAGACTTTGGAGAAAATAACTTTTTGATAAAACTGAACCAAGATTAATATCCCACATTAAAAAGGTGTAGTTTTGTTCAGAGGCCTGCTTTTACTGAGGAGAACTGATGTTGTTGTTTCAAAGGCAGAGGGTGGTTACATCAGATATTGATTTGATTTAGACTTTTTTTTTTTTTGTTTACTGCACTTTGTATGAATCTAATTGACAAATACAAATTAGTCACTTACTTATTTTTGAAAGCACATAACTTTTGGTGCCTAAAACTTCTGTACTGCAGCACTACTGCTGAAATGCTCTGCAACAACACCAAACTCCATTGAAAAATCTAACAATTTAATGTTATTCTGCTTGTTGGTGACAGTAAACACTTTCAAAGTGAACGCACCAACTTACTCCAGAAATAAAGAAGTAATCTAGAAACTTCGGTGACCATGTGATGTCAATTAAATGGCGGAAAGGCAATTAAAACTGTTATAAGTTTAGAATTTGTCTAAATAATTATAGTTAAGAGTCATCATTTGTGCATAAAGTATATAAAGTATAATATTATAAGTATATATATGGTATATATTTAGGCATGCAGATTTGTTTATGGTCACTGTTGTGTAACGTGTGCACCGTCACATTACACAACACAGCTGCTTACGTTAGGTAATGTCGCTGTTATGCAGCTAACCTAGCCGGGCTAAGCTAGCCGGGCTAACCTAGCCGGGCTAACCTAGCCGGGCTAACCGCCGGTGTGCTACAGGAGTGTCGGTTCCGCTCTCGGTTCAATGGTCTCCTCCTCCAGGCTCCGTCTGGTTTGGCGTCACTTTGTCAGCAGTAGGATGGGAGAAATGGCCTCTAAAGCTCAGATGCCGACTGCGGAGACAGCGCTGCCCGGGCGGACTGACAGCCTCAAAGTGTCCGGTAAGACTCGCGGAGCCCGGTTAGCCTCTGTTAGCCTCTGCTAGCGTCTTTAGCGGCTGATATAACTTTTTGCAGCAGCTCTGCAGCCAGAAAGGAACAGTTTGCTGGCTCATTTTAAGTCCTGCTTATCTTTGCTTAACGTTTGCGGTGTTGCCTTCTTCGCACAACAGGAACAGCCTCAGTCACAAAACACTTCCTTACGTAAACTAAACATTAAATTAGCCGTTAGCACCAACTGTTGCTATCATGTGGGTTTGTCTCCTGAATGAATATTAACATACATTTGCAGCATATGTGAAAACATTGGTAAAGCCCCACATATGCACAATGTAAATATAGAAGAGTTGAGACCCAGAAAGAAAAGAAATGCATAATAAAAGTCAGCCACTACTCCTGATGAGGTCAAATATATTTATAATAATGCACCTGTCACCTGGTTACACCTGTCTGTGTCACTGCTGTTACTCTGCTGCTGTTACTGGAGCAAAAACAACCTTTACATGCACTCAGGTATCTGCTGATTCAATAGAAGCATATTCCTTTCTCCTTATTACTACTACTGCACATTCCTCTTACATTGCAAACACACTTGGCATTAAAACGGATTCTGATTCTGAAAAGTCTGTAAAAAGTGAATTTCATAATCACTTAAATATCACACTTAGCCATAAAGACACTTCTGATAAACACTTCCAAAGTCCTGTTGTAAACTTTTCATAACACTTGCATAAATAAAACACAGTGTGAAAGAGACTGAGGGAGCGTCTCTCTGCACAGACCCACGGGAAAACATAGTGCAGGGTTCAAATTATTTATTAAATTGTGTAAACTTATTCAGGTCATATAACAGTATGACCTCCTCACAAATTAAAGACAATGTGTTTAAGTGCACCAGATATGTGTTGGTGTTGCTGTGGTGAACCAATTACGTTCATACATCATTCATATGGGTAATTAAAAAAAACAAAAAGTAATATATGTTGTATAAATATCCCAAAATGCCCTGTAGTGTGTCTTCTGGGCAGCAAGGCAGCGACTAATTGGTCTAGTAGCTATGTCCCGCAGTGAAGTGGGAGGGAAAATTTATTTATATAGAACCATTCAGAGACGAGAGTCAATGCTTTACAGAGGCATGGAAATACATTAAAAGTAAGACATTAAGAAGATATTAAAATTGAATTTAAAAGACAATAAAACAAGGCAATTCAAAGTGCTTTGCAGAGGCATAGAAATACATTAAGAAGAAGACATTAAGAAGACATTAAAATTGCATTTAAAAAACAATGAAAATGGAAACAAATACAAGAAAATAAATAATAAAGATTAAATAGAAAATACATATTTTAATTTATTGGAAAGCCGCAAAAAATAATGATGTTTCAAGCCCTAACTTAAATAAGCTGAAAGTTTTAGTAGACTGCAGATATAAAGGTGGGGCACGTAGAAACTTAGAGTTGCTTCACCTTGCTTGGTTTTGATTCTGGGAACAGACTAAACCTGTCCCAGATTACCTGAGGGGTCTGGAAGCATCATAACATACAAGTAAATCAGAAATTTATTTAGGCCCAAGACCATTTAGTGCTTCACAGACAAGTAGGAATTTGAGATCTATCCTTTGACACACAGGACGCTGGTGAAATGAATTAAGGACTGATGGACTCTGCATTTTATTAACCTTTTCTAACAAGAGGATAAAATGAGAAACCAAAATAGTTTTGTCCTGGAGAACTGGTGTGGAGGTGATTTGGATTTGATGACAGAATGAAGCTCTTCACGAACACACACACACAGACTCTAATGAAATCTCCTCTTCATGCCAGTTAGATCGGTTTTGTAACTTCCTTGTTTGCTTCTCCTTGTCTGCAGTTTGAAACAATGTGAGACTGAGATTCTGAGCGTCTGACATTCAGACAACTCGATTACTCTAAAAGTTACAAAACAATCAGAAAACAGTCTGAACTGAGCACAGTTTCATGGGTAAACAATAGCTGCGTCTGAATTAAGGGCCGCGGTTTACAAAGGCGTGGCCTGGTAGCCGTCGTACTTGAGGATTTCTGCTTTGCATCGTTAGCTGTGCCCTCTCATACCACTGCGTCACAAAGCGCTGCACCTGAACATGCAACTTTTTTTTTTTTTTTTTGGAGGTTTTACAGCCCTTGATTTCAACAGTTGTACCGTTAGCTGTTCAACTGAGCTGAAGCCAAATACTGAGATTTGAAACTGTGACTCTTGGCCTCGGTCAGGTGATGACGGATCCACCTGCTGCAGCCTTCGTTGCCCAGAAAAAAAAAAATCTGTGTTTCTTGGCTGCATTTGAAGGAGCCTTTGAAATGTGACAGTAGTCGCACAGAAATGATGCAACTGGTCTTCAAATGCAGCCTCTGAAGGAGTTGACCCCTGTCATATTAGTTAGCACAGCGTGGCTAACATTAGCATTGCTAGCACCAGCAGCCTTCTTCCCTAACAGGTTAACGTCCACGCGCCTCTGCTCAGTGTGGTGACGCTCACATTACGCTTGTGTTAAAACAGTTAACAGCAGTTAACCAGTGTCAAGCATAAATTAAATTTAAATATTTAGTTGAACCTACTAGTATTTCTGGGGCTAACTATTAAGGTAGCCACGTGTAATTGCTTAGTCGACTAATAGTGCCCATCCATAATCCATACATCTGTTTATCTCTTTATTTATTGTAAATATTAATTAATTAATTATTGTCACTGTAAACATGCAAATGGTGAAGATAAAGTGTGTATGTGTGTGTGAGAGCGAGTCAGAGAGTTTTGTGTGTGTGTGTGCAAACAGACAGAAAGCAGCACTAAGTTGGCATCAGGGCAGTTGGCACCAACCTGGACCCTCTTCACTACAAGCGAGGGCACTGAGTCTTGGCACATGATGAATAGATCTGCACTGGCAGTGAACAAAAGACCCGAGACACACACACTTCTGCTCTCAGACACAAACACACACACACACACACACACACACACTGCCCTTTAACATTATAAAGAGGAAGATGAATAAAACAAGGAGTAAGCGTGAGGGTTGTGTGGTGAAGACAGTGTTGAGGACACAGACTGGTATTTGGTTCAGTGTTAAAGAGACAGAGTGAAACGGTAAGAACGAAATGTTTGATTGTCTCTAAGATTTAGTTTGTGTGTTCAATATTTTGGCTGGAGTGGAGTGGGTTGGACTGGGGGAAGGAGGATGTGGGAGTGGTGGGGTTAGGAGGGTGGGGGTCCACCGCGAAAAGGACGATCGGGATGGATGCAAGGGTTGAGACGGCGTGGCAGACACGCTGGAGCATCGCCAAAGCTTCTCGGGAACGCTGCCACAGTCGAGAGAGACGACG
This sequence comes from Trachinotus anak, assembly GCF_046630095.1. Lineage (NCBI taxonomy): Eukaryota > Metazoa > Chordata > Actinopteri > Carangiformes > Carangidae > Trachinotus > Trachinotus anak. The sequence goes on along the minus strand of NW_027273882.1, from coordinate 6,841,442 downwards.
AAAGAGCGAGGGAGAGGAGAGGAAAAAGCCATGCCTGGAGTGGAGAGACTTGGCAGGGCTTCCGCTCCTTTGTCTGTCTGGCTCAGGGCTGCAGCGCCAGAGGAAATCAAAAAATGTCCAGGCATGGTCGTGGTGGTGGTGGATGGGGACGAGCTCTGCCTCGCCTCCGAAAAAGACGAGAGAGAAAAAGTACTTCCAACGGGCTGAAAACTCTGCTTCGGAAATGGCTTTGGAAATCAAAAAACAAAACAAAACAAGCGATTTTCTCTTTTTAAATGAAATTCCGCATTGGAGCAATTGGACCCGACCAGGTTTCGGAGATTAAGTGTAACGTGACCACAACATCTCACGTAACAAAGAAGAGATTATTATTAAGTATTTGAATTTTTTGGAGAGCCAAACAACGTGTCTGAGCTGGACAAGGACGGATGTTTGACTTCAACGAGTCCACTAGTAGCCAGAGGAAGGCCAAGCCTGCACCAAGCGAGAGGTCTGTCTGTGAATGTTTGTTGGGCTTTGAACAGTGTCTGCATATAAGATTTGAATTAAGGTTTAAGTGTCCTGGGAAGATAGAAATTTAAGTGCAAAACGGTCATATACGAGACGAAATGAAGAGCGAAGGCGGGTGTGTTTGTCATTAATCTGAGGGTTTGGTGTTTCTGGAAACTGGAAAGGATACAAAGCAGGCCAAGCCAGGCCAGGCCACAAGCCTAAACAAAAGACAAGTGTCTTGTTCACATATTTTCACCTCCATAATATTTTTACGCAGTTGACTCAAAAGTTCTTTCTTCACCATGGAAACAGTAGTTGACAAACACTAACACCTCCAGGTTCATTTATCAGCTGCTCTGGAGTTTGTCCTGCTGAGGCAGTTGTAGAGCACTTTTTAGCTTTTAGTCTGTGTTAGTGAAAAATTTGATTTAAGTTTATTTTTGACCTTGGAAAAAGCAGCTGACAATGACGTCTGTTTAGTTGCTGTTCAGGAGCCTTTGATTGTAAATCATAGATTCTAGGGTCATAATGAGCCTATTTGATATCCAGCTTTGTCAAAAGTCTGGATAGTGGACATACAAAATCTTAAAGGAAAATGTCAGTAAATAGTGAAAAATGTCCAAGTTTCTATTGTCCAAGGTGGAGTTTTACCCACCAGCATTCAAAAACCCAATGATCTCCAATTTTCAGTTTTTCATGACAAAGAAACGCATCAAATACTCACATCTGTGAAACTGTAACCTGCAATTTTTTTGGCATTTCTGTTTGAAAAATATGAACCTATTATCAAAATAGTTTCCAATTAATTTTGTCAACTTAAACCTAAAGTCAATTAGTCTTGTAATCATTTTTAACCACTGTTGTGTTCACCCTCAGATTCTCAAACTGTCTGAACTTCATTACCGATGGCAAAGAGAAGTGGTCAATAGTTATTGTTTTTATTGTTTTTTTAAAATCAGTAATAAAACACAAAACTGAGTTCACATACAAAGTAAGTTGTGTCTGAATTATTGCTAATAAAGTGTAGATGTCAATTTACAAGCCTTAGTTGCCTCTAATAATATAATAACTGCAGACTAGTGTAATGATTAATGTTTTTGTTTGTCTGAATTGGGCTGATTGAGACTCTGTCAGACTTGGTATCAGTGATTTCACAGCCAGTTTTTCAGTGGTGAATTGAATCCAACTGAAGCATTTAAATTGTACTTTTAACTCATTTGTCTCCTGCTTTACAGTTTGGTCACCTTAAACACCAGTGTGCAAAATGAGATGTGTGAAACTGACAGAGAAGTAACAAGAGTTCTGATTGGTCATTGGTCTTGCAAAATTATTAAGTTGTACAAAACTGTGCAGCTCCACTGAGGTTTGTGCTCAGGGTCACATCGACGTGAGGCTAAATAACTTGAATGTGTCCTCAGATGTTACCTGAGCATTGCTACTTGTTGTTGTCTGATAGCTTACTCCGCCCTCTACCCCCCCACCCTCCACCCCTCTTCTCAAGATGGAAATAAGTGAAAACAAAGAGCTAATGAGGAAGTTAATGTCATCCTCATCACAGCCTAATACAGATGTGTTCAGACATCCAGCAGCTGCCGTGTGCAAGCCTCTTAATTAGCAGGTGCCGTTGTGGGTGTAAATCATTATTATTGCAGCTTGCTGTGGCAGAGTGTGTCATTTTGACAGAGAATATTTGCAGAAACAACTTTGAGGCTGACGCAAATATCAGGAGTCTAAATACGCTAATAAGGATGCGATTTCAAGAAATCAAGATTATTTATAAAACAAAAAGTTGTTTTTTTGGCACCGCTCTCTGTGAGCTGAAGGCACAGCAGCTCCAGCTGCAGTGAAATCTCCACTCAGCTTCAGCTGCTCAAGATGAAGTAACTGTAGTAACGTTTTCACAAGAACGTACTTTTAAAAAAATTTTTTTTTTTAGAGAAAATAGGAGTGGTTTACAGTGAAAGATGAATAATAACTGATAATTTTGATAATTAATCAATTAATCTCATACTGTTCTTAATTGAACATCTGTGTGTTTTCACACAGATGCTTTGATGAATTAGGCAATTTAAGCAATCACACAGCCATTTATCATTGTTTGTGACAGCTGAAGGATCAATGGATTGATTAAAGAGTTGATCACTATAATCATAAAAATTTAAATAGACACAAACCATGTGCTTAAAACACAGACAGTCACAGTGAAGACTGTTTGGTTAACATGGAAGAAGCACCGATCAGATTGGCCTTTATGTGTTGAGTATTATAGTAGACATGTTATATGGGCCATGCTATAGGTAATTATTGGAACTTTGTTTATCTACATTACATTTCCAATCAATCTAATGATTCATGTCAATCCTGTTTTTTGGTTGGACCGCAACAGCGAGTGTAGCCGTGTAATCACAGATGTCCCTGACTGACTGACTGACTGATCATGATTCCCCCATCGATTGGTCGAACTCCACGTGACTACCGTATTTTCCGGACTATAAGGCGCACTTAAAAGCCTTTAATTTTCTCAAAAAACGACAGTGCACCTTATAATCCGGAGCGCCTTATATATGGATTAATTCTGGTTGTGCTTACTGACCTCGAAGTGATTTTGTGTGGTACACGGCGCTCACGGCGCTCTGTCAAAGCGTTTTAGTACGACTTTGGTAAACTACAAAGCCGCACCGCTTGCAGCATTACGGCTATCGTAGTCAGGAGCGTCGCGGAGTAATACATACTGTGCTTCACCATAATATTACAGTGTGTGTGTATAAGGACCTATAAGGAGTTATTGTGAATACACTAACGTTTGATTTAGCGGTATCAGACTGTGTTTTTTTTTACGTGTTACAACTGAACAATGTTGAGAGTTATTGTGAACGCGTTTAATAAAGTTTGACTGACTTATCTGACTGTTTTGTTTCGCTTAATGCGCCTTATAGTCCGGTGCGCTTTATATATGAAAAAAGTTTGAAAATAGACCATTCATTGACAGTGCGCCTTATAATCCAGTGCGCCCTATAGTGCGGAAAATACGGTAAGTTGGAGTCTCTCCATTGGCTGTTGCTCTTTCAAAAAGAATTGGTGCATTTACAGCCTGCAGTGTTGCCGACATACAGTTGTGCATTTGAAGGGAAGTGAACTGAGGCCGCTCCTCAAGGAGGTCTCAGTTCACTTCAAGTCTGCTTCACAGTTTGTTACACTTTGCTTCTGCCGTAGACACATCACCTGCTTTTGCACTGGGACGCTCGGTGAAACAGACGGAAGCACGGCTGCTGGTAATGACACCATGAGCTCAGAGAGTAGGAGAGAAACTAACAGACAAAGGGCTGAGACTGGGCAGAATGCAAACTGCCATATACCTGGTTCTGACCTAGTCTTGTTAACCCATTGAGACCGGATGCAATGCACGCATCGTTCTCCCTGTAAGGCCGGATGATGCATACATGTGTAATATATGGTTTTGTCGTTTTTAAGACGTGACTGATGAAATGCATTGTGATTTTGGTCTGAAATATTATTCATCGGGCTCTGAAACAGATAGAAACCTGAAATACAAACCAGTTTAAGCCTTAAACCTTTGGGTTTTTTTGTAAATCAGTGACTTTACCCAAATGTTCATCAACATTTAAAAAAAGAAAAAAAATCAAAAAACCCTAAAAAAAGTTGAAGTGAATGGAGAATTTTGACAATTGTGCTTGATTTTCCAACCATATTAAGTTTCAAAAGCAACAAAGCCAGTTATTTACAATGAAAGTCAAAGGTTTAAGCCGTCAAATCTCACATCTCCTCCACATGTTAAGTGACTGTGCAGGGTTATCAGGTTCAGACTGGCTCTCCGCTATCCATCTACCTTTGTCACAGCCGTTGCCACGACAACCCAGAGGGATGCCAGTGAACGAATGAATGAATGACTGTGTGTCTGTATTTGATTCCATCAGCAGGGCTCTTTGTTGTTTACACAGTGGTCTGATAACCTTGACGGGCGAAACGACGGAGCGAATGTGACAGACATTAGAGATGAGGCAGACCTACAGCTCAGCACAGGAAGACGATAGAGGGGAAAAAATGGAGGGAAAAGAGGCTGAGAGGTAAACTGTGTTGTCACTCAGACGTTTAGCATTAATGTTGTTTGAGCCAAGCTGAGACAAGATGAAGCCAGAGAGTTTGAAGGTCATGATCAGGTAGACGAACATACATGGCAAGTGCTTGAAAATGGCACAAGACACATAATACACAGTGAAGTGTCCTTTTGAAAACGACTGAAAGCAAACACAGTTTCTAGCTTCTCAAATATGAGCCTTGCTGCGTACATGTTTAATAAACTGAATATCTTTGGGGTTTGGACTGTCGGAGACATTTGAAAACGTGACCCTGAACCGTTGAAAATGTCACTGGGAGTTTTCCTCTAACGATCTGCGTATTAATCAATGAATCAAGAAAAGAAGATTTATCATTGTTAGCAGAGTTGTTCCGATACTGATACTAGTATCAGAAATACCTCCGATACTGCTTCTGCACCGATCTGATAGTCAGCAGTTTTCCTGGAAATTGATTCTTCTTCACTGCTCTAATACGGTAGTCTACACAGGAAGTTGCGCTGTGCAGCCTTTAGCAGATACTATTTTAAAGCACATTTGACTTCCAGTAAATAGTGTAACATTAGCTGTTAGCAAAACGTCAGCAATTTACAGGGCTTTAACTTAAAGGGGTGGGACTCGTGTTAGGACAACTAATGTAGGAAGTGTTTATATTTTTTTTTACGACTGAAAGTCAAATTAGATAATAAAATAAATATTTCATGGCATACATGTATCTGTTCATGTTTTACAAAGAGTTTAACCTGAGTCATGGGATACAACAAGAGCAGTCACATCTCATACAGGGTCAGTAGTATATGAGTGGTATTTTTTATTTATTTTTTTAAATGGTGGTATCAGATCAGTACTCGGTTCAGGGATCAGAGTCGGTGTCAGGAAGGAAGAAAAGGAATTGAACATCTCTAATCGTTAGCTGCAGCCCACACTGAAATACAAACACAGCAGTGAAGTGAAGACGTTTGGCCCATGAACATCTGGGGCTTATGGGAAAGGGTGTGTCTTATAGGTCCTGATAAAAATAAATATTGAATAAACAGTGTTATTAGATAGAAACAACCATCCTCATCTGAATATATGAAGCAAGCCACATGTTGAGCTGCTGGGAGAGGCTGTCCCAAAGCTGCATTTGAAGCTGTTAGTGTTTTTTAAATGTCAATGGGATTTTGAATGAGCTTTGTTCCTTTTTCACTTCAGCTCTCTATTGTTTTTGGTCTTATTGCACATTCACTGCGTCGTGTAGCCTCAGCGCTCTCATCACCCTCGTGTCCAGCAGCAGCAGCTGTTTCATAGAGAAACCTCACCAATTCATCAGACGGCCTGACATACAACTCAACAACTGACCAAATGTTAATGTCTCTCTGTTTCTGCTGGAGGGAAATAGCTGCTTGCTAACATGTTTTGCCTAACAACTTTATGATTAATGAGAAAAAAAGATTAATGAGATTCGTGCAGCTCTGAGGGCACATGAAAATCTGCATATTGTGACATTTATGTGGCAGGTTTAATCCAGCATTGTTTGTATTAGCCTTTAAAAGAGGCTCTCTGCAGGTCAGTGACAGTGAGTGGCCAGTTTCAGATATTTAATTAAAGTCTGTGACCAGTTTGTCTCTTACTATCTCGTCTTAGCTGAATTAACTAAAGCTGACTGTCATTATTGGTAGTTTATAACCTAATGCAGATCTTTTTCTCCTCTTTCTCAGTCACTGGTCTGAACATCTTTTTGCTCCACGTAAATAAAGTACCTTTTTAACACTAAACATGTCTGTGCTTAAGTGCTGACTGGAAGCCTTTGAAGCAATAGTTTTAGCATTAAACACAGGAGCTCTTTGTTTTTTACAAGGGAAGAGAGAATAACATGTTCAATGTGATGAAGAGCTCTCTGCTCAATATATTGATGTCAATAAAAGTCTGTATACATGTTGTGATAAACAGTCTCTGGCCTTGTTTGTAGATTAAACATGATTTACAGTCTAGTCTCATGTGCAAGATGCCAATTATCACATAAGCTGAGTGTCACAGCTCTGCCCAAGACGTACAGTGTGTGTGTGTGTGTGTGTGTGTGAGAGAGAGTGAGTGTGAACGCCACAAAGCCATTACTTTAACATACAGTTGTACCCAGCAATTTCACAGATTCCATGTCTGAAAGGGTCCAATCAGTCCACCATCTTTTAAGTGCAAAGTGCATTAAGTACTATTTCCTGTTCCCCCCTCCTCCCCTCAGACCACACACTGTCTCACTGTTAATGGCTCTGAGTGATTGATCGAGTCAAACCCTCAGGGAACACACACACACACACACACAAACACACACAAAACCCCGTATCAGGGTTTCAAGCAGCGTTTTCTTACTGTTATATTAACATCATTTTTTTTTTAAATCTTAAAATATGCTGCAACTAACGATTATTGAATCATCTGATGATTATTTTCACAATTAAATGAGTCATCATTGGGCTGCAGGATATACAAAAAAATCATATTGGGATTATTTTAGCAGCTATTGTGCTATGAGTCATGATTTCAGTTGAAATGATGGTGCTAACAATGCAAAACAATGTTGTGACGCTTTTTAACCTTTATCAAAGAATTTGCAGCTCCTGTGATTTGGATATTTCACTTGGCCATATTGTGATTTCAACTATATTTCGATTGATTTTGCAGCCGTGGTCCAAACACTGTCAACTTCCTTCTTCTGGTCTGACCCACAGTCCAAAGATACTCAGTTTACTCTCATAAAAGATGAAGATTTGATGTATTTGAGAAGCTGAAACCAGGACATTTTGGGCGTTTTTGCTTAAAAACTGATTCCTGTCGATCAACAAATTGATAAATCAACTAATTGTTTAAGTTCTAGAAGATCATTTTAAATCCTGCCCTGTACAAGTAAAGGTTAGACAGAGACTGGCTTATTTTGGTGGTTTAGTCATCATCTTTTAGGCTGTAGTTTGGTGTTTCTAATCCTTTGTCCACCACACTTACATACAACTTTGTCTGTGACATCTGAATCCTGCTGAAGCCTGTGAAACACTTTGTGTTTTTATGACAACATGCATGTTTCTGATTGTGCAGCAAACACACAGCTGCCTTGAGATGGTGTGCGTGTTGTGAGTCGAGCAGCAGAACAGTAAGGATAACGCTGATGGCTGTAATGATGGGCAGTAATAAAAATGACGATGGCAATCAGAGCAGCTGATTGAGAGGCTCTGGCAGAGGGAGAGAGAGATACTGTAGCAGGGAGAAATAAATGGAAGGAGGGACGGGTGGAGGAGGGAGGTGTAAGGGGAAGATGATGAGGAAGGGGGAGCAGGAGGAGGATGAAGAAACCAGGCAATCAGAGAGAGAGACAGAGGAGGAGGAGAGGGTGGGGGGAGGTTACTTTGTAGATTTAATTGCAGTGCAGTTGAGGCAATCTTTTCTGTGTGTGCGTGTTAGTGCGTGTGTGTTTGAGTGTGTGTGTGTGTGTGGACTCTCCAATCTCCCTCAGCCAGACATTAGCTGCAGTGTTCATTTATCACTGTCAGGTCTGGAGCTCCAGGGGGAAGAGAGGGGGGAGCCCTGTACGCTCAGCCCAGGTTGCAGCTCCTCTCCTGGTCCGGGCAGCGCTGTGAGGCCCTGGTCTGGTCCAGTCCGCTCTGTCGGCCTCTTAATATTCAGAAGAAGAACAGACAGAAAACTGCAGTGTCAGTTTTCACTTATAATGTGCTGACGTTGATTGTTGGTGGGATGACACGTCACGGCTTCACCATCATAGCTGGCAATGGCTGCAACATCAATTCAGCTTTGTTCAGACTGAAAAATCCTGACAACCATTGGATTATAAATATGAAGTGTGTGTGTGTATATACATATATATATATATATATATATATATATATATATATATATATATATATATATATATATGCATCTAACAGTTATTTTCATCATCAATTAATCTGCTGATTAGTTGCTTTGTCTATAAAATGACAGCAAATATTAAAAACTGACCCTTATAATTTCCTCAAGGACCAAGGTGATGTCACTTGAAACAACGGCAGCTGCATCTCATGATCTCGCCTGAATGTCGGCGCCTCGGCTGAATTTGAACATGTTTTAAGCATTTAAACAGCTGCATGTGGAGACAGTGGCATTTAAGAGGCATTTTCTGTCAAAAATACATCAGAAATAAATCAAAAATCCAATATTCAAGGATCCTGCAAACTCATAAACATGTTTTTTTCACAGCGACGTTTGCTTAAGAAAATGATTATTTGACAGTTGCGGTTGCGGGGCAACTCTTTTAATGTTTAGTGCTGAAAAGAAAACTGTTCACTGTAAACGCCCCGATGACGTAATTAGAAAATGTTGCTACTAAATCATTTAAAAAGACCAACGTCCGACACCGACCGATGGTGTAACTTCATCACTCACTCAGTCAGTCAGTCATAGGCGTTAATAGATGTAGCGCTGGACCGTGGCCACTCGATCCAAAAATAGATTAAAATCTACAAACCCTACGACAGTGATGCAGGAGCCTGACTCAGCGTTTTGTTCTCGGTGTGATGTGGAGATACTTTGTCTTCTGGTTTATCTCTTACAGGCTGAACTGTAGAGAACCTCACCTCCTTCTTCAGGCTGATATTAATCCTTAAGATGCTAAATCCTCCTGATGATGCAGAATAAAACACATTCAGTGATAACCTGTTTATATTACACTTTATCTTGTGCTTTTTTTTCTTTGTCAAATCTCTCTGTGTTGTTTCTGTGCTCTCACTACAGAAAATTAAAGAAGTGATGAAGGATGTGATGAAAGGACACACACATAAAACAGAGTGCACCGAGTGCTGATTGGCTGATTCTGAAGCAGTTCTGCCTGCCTTCACACACATGTAGGCCTGAGCTGAAATAGAGCAGCACTAATGTGTGTGTGTGTGTGTGCGTGTGCGCATGTGCGTGTGTGTGTGTGTGCGCGCGCACGCCACAGATGTCACCATGGATAAAGGCCTGTTCTGTGATCAGGCTTATTATTGTGACAGGATTTAGGGAGCTGGAGAAGAGTCTGGGAGGCAGGCTGGTTAGTCACACACACACACACACACACACACACACACACACACACACACACACACACACACACACACACACACACTTCATGTGCCTAAAATGAAGTGGTTCGCTGTTTGATGTGAAGTGTCCTGAAGTGCTTTCTAACCTCTCTCACTGCTCTTTACTGCCAAATAAAAGAAAATTAGTTGCCAGTACAAACAGTCGCAAACTGGTTTTTGCAGTTGAAACAAACATAACTCTGCTTGTGGAGAGAAAAATAAATCTCCCTCTATTTGAGCAACAGCATTTATCATGTGGGATTATGTTGTAACCATCCTCCTAAACTCTGAGTGTCTGGAATATATATTATTATAGCAGGAGAGGTGACAAACACATTCTCAATAATTCACTTAGACTGTTAATGCAAGGTTAAACAATGCTGTGAAGGCACAATAAGTCTTAGGTCTCTCTCGCACACGTAAACACACACACACACACACACACACACACAGTCGCATTCGACCTCACAAAAGAATATGAATTCAATTAATCAACAAGAAGCGTTGTTATCATTCCCAGCGAGATAAAGGCGACCACGAGAACAGGCATTTCAAAGGAGCACTGCTTGAAATAATTACTCTCCAGAAAAATGCTGCTGTATATACATAATATGTGTGTGTGTGTGTGTGTGTGTGTGTGTGTGTGAAGGACAAGATAACTGTAGAGTATTAATGAATGTTGTTGAGGTTTTCATTTTCTATCTCTTTAATGTGTTTGGATGATTTATCCCTGGTTTTAGCCTCATATGTTTTTTGTCTCCATTTTTCATTTCATACTTTATTTGTTTAATTTTCTGGTTGATGGTCTGGGCTGCAGGGGGGAAATTCACCCACACCACCTCAAAGACCCTGTAGTTTTGTACCTTGGGTAGTTTTCATTGGTGGGAAGCCGGTGAGGGATCCTGTTCGGTGCAGGCTCTTGCAGACTGAGGTGTTGAGATGCAGCGAGTCCAACATCCTCCTGGGAGAGTTGGCAGCCTCACGCCACAGGCAGAGCTGCTGCTCTGAAGCACTGGACAGAGATAAAACGTGTTAGTCAGTGAACTGTAGAGGTGTGAATAACATGTCTTTTACATCCTTGGACAGAGCAGAGTAGGATTGAGGATTCTGTTGATCCTGCTTGCTCTTGTTCTCCAGTGCTCCAGTACTTTATCTTACCAATAACAATAATGAATTCAGAACTGAATAAGAATGTATTCATAATTTTTATACAACAAAATATTGCTTTGAGATCAGTAACAGTGAAGTTTATAAAGTCTAAGTCAAAGTATCTCCCTGGAAAGATGTAAAGTTTTAACCCATAAGTCCAGGTGAGGTTGATAGAGGGAGGAGGGGTTGGTTTCTGTGTCTCTCAGACAGAAAGAGAAAGAATTGGTCAAAATGTAAGATTCATGACTGTTTAGGTTAAATGAGTCGAATGTTTTACTCTTTGTGGGGTCCTAAACCTGGGAGTCCACCATACTTGTGGGGTCTATGTTGCTTTGTTGACCCCTCAAGTTTTAAGGGCTGTTTGAGGGTCAGACTTGGTTTTAGGGTTCGGGTAAAGAGGGTTTAGGGAATGCTTCATGTCAGTGACGGGTCCCCACAGAGACAGTCGGACCAATAAATCAACAGTCATTATCTAACAAAGCTGTGTGTGTGTTAAAGAACATACATGTGTTTAGATGTACAGTAGGAAAGAGATGATTTGCATCTTCTGCTACCAGCTTTTTAAAAAAAAATCTTCTACACACACACACACACACACACACACACACACACACACACACACACACACACACACACACACAGAGCAGTTGCACTCATTAGTATTCTGTCTGGACTTATTGTTTTACCCCCACTGACATTTACATTTAAATTGTTTATCTCGCTGCGTGAATGTGTGTGTGTGTGTGTGTGTGTGTGTGTGTGTAGTCAGTAATGAACATGCCGTCGCTTGTCCCTGAAGGCAGCCATTACTAACACACACAGAAGATAATGTGAGAGGAGGTGGAAGGAGGAGGCAGAGTATTTGCACCAGTATCAAGATGGAGGATCTTTAATGATCATTTAAGATCATGGAGATGTTCAGGTTGAAGCTTTTTGAAGTGAAGCTGAGTTTGTGCTGATTTAAATTCACTCATGAGCTCCAGGTCGTCAGCGTTTATCCTAGATTTTTACTGTTTGTCAGTGTGTGGAAACTGATTTTTTTCAGATTTCTATCACATGATAAAGGAGCAACATGACCAGGAACAATCATCATGTTGAATCATGGTCAATCAATCAAGTGTAGATAAACTTTTTCAATAAGATTCAAGAATCAGAATCAGAAAAACTTGATCAAATAACAAATATTTACACACATTTATCATAGAAACAAAAAAAATGCTAATAATTTATTAATTGTATTTTTTATTTAGAAATAAGATTCTTCTTATTTAGAGATTGTTTCATTGAACTTAATTTTTGTTTTGTTTTTAATTTTTTGCACCTGTCTTCAAAAAATCCCTCGTCATTTGATACCTAAAGAGTAAATGAGTAAATCTTATCAGTGTCTGTGAGCCAATGAGCATGCAGCATGCTTGGACCGAGATCTAATGATGCTGGTGATTGGCTGCTTATTTACACCAACACATTTGAGGGAGTAAAAAAGAGAAGTCTGTCAGAGTTTAAACTAAAATTTGTACCTTAGTATGTTTTGTAATTTTGTAAATGGATTTGATGGAATTGATATTGGAAAAAAATTTGTTAGGTATCAGCATTGAAGTCAAGGCATCTGCATCAGTACCGACATATAAAGATAAAAAATAAGCCCATTCTAATGTTTCTTTTTATCCAGATTGACGTCTCCTCCTCCGTCAGTGCAGCAGGCTGGAGTATTTTAGTGTGGACACTGTGACAGCGCTAACAATAGTAATACTGTATGGTAGAGGCTAAATTAACAGCAGTGTGAAGGGACTGAAGGTGAGGAGCTGCAGTCATTTCCTCCCCGACACCCAGTCAAGACAGAAAATAGCTGCAGCTCCGACGCTCCTCCCTCAGAGTGTAGAGGAAGATGAGGTCGCGTCTCTGAAGTCTGTCAAACAGTCGCAGTGACGCTCGCTGCAGGACGTGAGGCTGTAATCAGACTAACAAGAAGGACTCGTGGTGATTCAGAGGATGTGTGTGTTTTCTGTGTGTTTGTGTGTCCAAAGCTGAAATCATTACAAATATTTTTTTTTGATGTTTGCATGTTTGGAGCGCTGCCGATTGGTTGGCACCATCCATCTGGCTGCTTTTGTCTATAGGCACGCTGCCCCTCATGACAATTATGCTACCATGCATGAAGGTGTGTGTGTGTGTGTGTGTGTGTGAGTGAGGACGTAAGGGGGGAGGATCCAGATGTTGGGTTCATCCTTGTCCTCCTCTGCCCCATTCCATTTATTTTAATCCATCTCCCTCCCCCACAGTGTTGTACAGCAAGCCATCTGCACACTTACACACATTCGCTCATGCTCTCTCTTGCACACACACACACACACACACACACACAGCCTCAAGCGTGCTGTTGCTGATGTGTGTTAGCTCAGCCAGGTGGCTGGGTGGCCTCCAGTGGTCCTCATGCACCTCTGGCTCTGTGCTGATTGGAGTGAATGCAGCTGTTATGAAATTATGCAGAGCTGCTCTCCACTGTTTAAGTGGGTCACTGTGTATGTGTGTGTGTGAGTATGTGTGTATTTCTAATGTGAGTTCAGTACTGTAGTTTGTATTCTTGTGGTGGTGCAGCCCTCTGGGGTCGACAGTCCCATCACTGGTGTAAAACTGAAATTTTGCCAAACCGCTTTGAAAACTCAGCGAGTTTTTGTCCTAGAAATATAAAAATAAAAAAAAATTTTAAATCCCCTGAAACCTTCAACAGTCTCCTTTAAAATATATATAGTTAGAAAGTGAATTAATTATGTAGAAATATGTGAGACGGCCCACCGATTTGTAAACAGAGCTCTTCATAAAACAGCTGTATGGTAATCCAGCAGATGTTACTGGGTCAATATGAGGCAAGAGAATATGTGAAACACCCACTTTGACTCCTGTAAAGAAGAGCACGCTCGGGGTGTTTGGACACGGTTCAGATCCCGGACGATGAGTGAAACTTCTCCTCGGTTTAAAGTGGTGACGACAACGAGGAAGAACGTTGCTATTTTGAGATTTGACTCGATCCCACTGAGGACGTTTGTGGTGAGTAAGTGAATTATTTTACCTCAGTCAACTTAGCACAGATGCAGGACCTCAGACCACTTTCTACAGCTAAAACCTCCGTAATAAAGCAGCTAAAGCAGCTAAAACTTCTCCGCAGCAACTGTATCAGGTCATACACACTGCAGCCACAGAGGTCGTCTCATTACCTGTGCAACAAAGTTAGATGGTGTAATTAAAAATTCTCATCCTTTATAATTTAATGTCTCAGTCTGTAAGACTGCAAGAATCATTGGAGCCAACTGTCTCACACTCATGGAGGCTGTGATAGTCTCGTTAGTCTGATGTTATACGTCAGGTATAAATGATGAAACATGTTTCACGGCTGCTGTATCTGTTTAAATAGATAGTTTCCTTTACTGTATAGATTATGTAGCATTGAATTAATTGTAATTGCAAATAAAAACAGAATTTTAAAAAATTAAAATGTATTTGCTGTAAGAAAATATATTATTCGCAGCTGAGCAATATAGCGCCTCATTAAACAGTGGAACGTGATGAAAGGGAAACGTTCACGTTCACAGTCGTTTTATTATTTTACAGAAACGTCCAGAGCGTTGCGCCTGCATGCAGCCGCTAACCACCCCCGCTGCAGCGTGGTCCTGCAGGAGAGCCTCGGGTGCAGCTGAGCACAGGGACGGGCACAGTCCTGTGGACCTCTTCAGTGACACTGAACATGAAGGACAAACCAACAAAGCAGAGTTTCAGGTTGTTTGTGCTCATAGACTCCAGCAGCAGCTACACTTTAAAGAACAACCCCCCCACAGGCCAGAGACTCTGCTGTCTGTGTGCACGTGGACAATTTCTAACAGGCCCAAAGCTTTTCAAGGACTAAGTCTGGTGCTTGTGAAGCATACAGAGAGTCTAGAGACAAAGGCGTCACCAAGAGGAACGTCCCACTGGACAAGGGACAGTTCTCTTCTCTTTGTGAAATGTACGGACAGAGGAGATGTGTCCGTCTGCTCAACCGTCCATATACAGGCTACACTGGGGAGGCCCTGCAGAGAGGAGTAAAATCCAGACAGGGTGTCTGGACCACAGAGTCCTTTCATGCCCCTCAACAAGCTCATGGGAGGTGTGGATTTGTCAGACTCTAACCCAACACAACACAAAACCGCTGTGTGGTGGAGGAAACTCTTCACTTCTTGGACATTGCTGCAGCCACAAAGATTTTAAACAACAGGGAAGCATGACCCACAAGGCTGTCATGGAGGGGCTCCCTGCTGAAGACCCCTGCAAACACAACCAGAGGTTCATGTGCCAGTTCCTGGGGCTGAGCTGGGCATCAGTCAGTACAGGATGAAGGCCACCGCTGGGAACAAGACCTGTGTATACTGCAGGATGTAAAGGGGAAAGCAAACACAAACACATGTGCCTTCAACCAGACAGAAACCGTTGTGCAGCCCGGCGCCTGATCAGGACTAAAAATTATAACATAAAGATAAAAGAGAACTTTTATTCATCTTGAAGTAAATTCTTGTGCCAGACGTTGGTAAAATTGTGTATTATTCCTGTAATTTAATATGGTTCCACTTTCAGTTCATCAGACTTGGATTTATTGAGTGTTTGGGTTTGAACACATAATTTTCAATAAACTGTAAAAAGACATATTTCATCGCACCTCTTTTTTTTTTCAATTCAATTCAATTCAATTTTATTTGTATAGTGCCAAATCATAATCTACATTATCTCAAGGCTCTTTACAGGCTCAGGTCAGACCTTACTTTGTTACAGAGAAAAACCCAACAGTTCCCACAACGAGCAAGCGCTTGGCGACAGGGGGGAGGAAAAACTCCCTTTAACAGGAAGAAACCTCCAACAGAACCAGGCTCAGGGTGGGCGGCCGTCTGCCTCGACCGGTTGGGTTTAGGAGAAGATAAAAAGAGGGGGTGGGGGGAGGAGAGGGGAGAGAAGAGAGAGAGAGACCAGGAACAGCTGTGTCGGTAATGGTGTTATTTTTTTGTCATGTGGTTCATCAGTATTCGTTGTGTAGCCACTGGCTTTAGGAAACTCTTTCACTCCAAAGATCTTACAATTCAGCTGCAAAACCACATGAAATTTCATAAAGATTTAATCACAGTTTACAAGGTTCAGAGCTCAAAAGCTCGAAATCTTTGAAATGTGTTTACAGCTGATTTTAACAAAAAATAGACTCATGACATTCTTACTGTTCTCAGCTTATTGGTGCTGAGTTTGTGCAGAATAGAAGCACATGTATAAAAAAGGCTTGTCCAGCTTGGTCGGAAGTGGCTGACAGGCCTCAGACTCCAGAGGATTAAAAACACAGAGTGTGACAGCTTATTAATGTGGCTTATGAGCTGTTTGGAAATCTTTCCTTTGCTGTGTGGGAGAATTTAACGATATGTTAGACCTCTGTGAAACTTGCTTTACCTGCGTTACAGAGCTGGTACCTGTATTAATTAGTATGGGATTCGACAGAGCAGAGTATGGAGAGAGAACTTAGTGCTGCTTCTGAGGCTTTTACACCCTGACCATCATACAATTCTTGTGGAGCTGAACTTTTATACAATTTCAGCAACTGTTCAAAACGATAATGGCCAAAAATATTAGAATTCTTTTCCAGACCATCTTTATCAGGCCTGTTTTGTATAAGGAGAGCTAGACAGCAGTCTTAGCTTGCTACAACAGGTTTAGAAAGATATTGACAAAATAACTTGATTTATTGTTACATATGGAAGCTGAAAAGACATTTTTCTATAATAATGAGTATTAGCTGATATCTTTTAGAGGTAGATTATGTTTTTACCAACACGTTTTCCTGCCATTTTGTTCTTAATCTTACCTCTTTCTCACTTTCTCCTGCAGCCAAACATGATGTGAACGGCAACAAGACTGTTCCACCTTTCCCAGAGGGGACAGAGATGGCCATGTTTGGTAAGTGTCATGTGGTTCGGGACACTGAACACACCAGGCAGTGGAGGCAGTTTTAATAGAGCTGGTGTGACTTGAAATTTTGGTTTATTTCAAGCGTTAAACAGTAATAATTATAATAATAATAATAATAATTATGATGATAAACTTTATTTATGTAGCACTTTTCATACACTCAAAGTGCTTTGACAAATATAAAATAGACAAGAAAAGTAATGATGGTTCAACATCATGGCACTTAATTTATGTCCTTGATTATTTCAACAGAAGAGTTAAAGTTATTATTGATCAATTAATTAAGTATATTGTACATTATAACCAATTTCACATTACACAAAGAATATATTAATGATATTTTTATTCTGTTTGTTTTCAAATTGCTTGAAAGCTGTCTCTTTCAAGCATTTGGACAGATAAGACGTCTTAATGTCTGTTCAACCCTGTCTTAGAAGGGCAGTGACTAATCAGTGACTCAGGGAACAAAGCCTGCATGTATTTATTTATTAATTTATTTGACTTTACTGAGGACAACTTGTACCAGATCACATTCTGAAAAGCAAACATGTAGTATAGATAGAAGGCCTGGTTAAGCAGCGAGTATCTGCTCTTTTCTTGGGCAAAGATACAAGTCAAAGATGCTCTAAAGGTTCTAAAGGTACGTTAAGTTAGGGTCAGAGGATAATGTAATGATGGGAAGTAATAAATGACTATACCGTGAACAATGAGTACAAATTGTACAACACTTTCTAGTTATTGTTTTTTCCTTAGATATATATTTATTTGCTATACATTGTATTTTATTGTTCTCTGGACCCCATGAGCTGTGTCCTCAACAAAGTCTGAATTAAATTGGGTTGAAACTCAAAGTTATGTTTCAGTTTAGATGATAAAACTTTGCTTGTGTTGCTGCTTATGTGCTGTCTCCGTCTTTAATCATCAGCTGCACTCAAACAGCTGATGATGCTTTAATGTGATTTGATGTTTTAGCTAAATTTCGACTTTGACACATGTTTCAGACACTGTTTATTCAGTTTAAGCTGTCACTGCTAAGATCGACTTTAATATGTGCAAATGACAATAACCTTTAGAACCTCGCATAGGAAGAAGATAACTAGTTAGTTTTAGCATTGTAGCTAATTTAACGCTAATTTAATTTAACATGATTTGTACAAATTAAACATCTTGTCTTGCTTCAGACCTGCTGCATCTTGTTACAGTATGTATTTGTCTGCTATTGTTTTTCATGTAAATATCCAGATCAAAACTGCCCTCATCTGAACCTCTGCATGTTTTTTCTGTCAACAGAAAGTAACGAGGTGCTAAACTTTTCATCTTCTTGTTGTTAAAGTGTTGTTCTGTTGTTTCACATAGTTTGGTTTTCTTTTTTTTTTTTTGAAGGCATGGGCTGTTTCTGGGGAGCAGAGAGGAAGTTTTGGACACAAAAAGGGGTTTATTCCACCCAAGTGGGCTACTCTGGAGGATACACACCTAACCCCACCTACAAGGAAGTCTGCACAGGTAGCCTCTGCACACTGATGCACACACCCACACATAGTGTACTGGGCGGTGCGTCGTCCACTGAAAATCAATAGATTGTAGAAAACAAGACACACATAAACACAAGGGTGAATCATTTCCCCCCAGGCCCTATTATACTGGAGCATGGATTAGGCTGCTATTGATGCCTGACCACTCTGAGCAGACTGTATGTGTGTGTGTTTTTGTGTATTTCTGTGTGATGCGTGTCCAGACCTCCCAGTGATTCCTGCAACCAGCCAGTAATGAATCCATCGGTACACCTGCATCACCACCTGTCTCTCTCAGTTTCTAACTTCTTCCAAACGCTCAGTTAGAACAGCGAAGACAAAAACCGGTCAACCAGCCTGAAAAGTTTAGTGGATTGATTGATAGGAATCGTCTTCTGCCCTTTCTGTGTGTGCAGCTGCACAACCACCTACACACACTGAAACACAAATGTTGAGGACAGCAGGTGGATTTTTATAGTTTTATTGGAAGCAACTGTGAAAACAGTGTTAAACAGAACACAATGAATTCAATGATGGTGATAACAAACCAGAAAAAGATGAGATACCATAAACAAGAGTTGAAAGTGTTTCAATTTGAGGAAGAATTAACTTTCTGCAAAATCTGCTTCATAAAAATACAGAGACAAATGTTTTGGGACATAACAAAGTGCGTTGACTGTGTGCGGTGACGGACTGAACAAAAACCCAACAGATTCGCTCAATGGAGAAAATGACTTTCACTCTTCGCCTTAAAAATGAGAAAGAGGATAAATACTAGGGATAATTTGACTGCACTAATCATACAAACTTTTAACCACTGTACTTTCTCTGTCTGCACCTTCCTATGTGCACTATGGATTGAACCTGCTCTGTCTTTTCCTTGTTATTGATTATATCGTAATCTCCCAGACCTCACCTGTTCTGTTTGCACGTGAAAATAAATGAAAGTATTTTTTTTTAAAAAGTCCAACAGTCAACATCACACTAAAATTAACATCACTCTCTGTCTGAACTTTATGCTGAATATACACAGGATCCACCACCATCACATTAAAATACGCAGCAGTGATTCACCAAACACTTCCCTAAAATAGATTAGATTAGTCAGCTGATTGTAGAAAACGTAATGTAGTATCTGCTAATTATAAAATACAGTCACCAGGGCTGAGAATCAAACTAGGCTACTTCTGTGGACCAAGCAACTTGGTTTGATCCAATCAAAGATCGAAATATGCCTCGTCATTCGATACCTAATGAGTAAATCTCTTCAGCATCAGTTAGCCAATGAGCATGCAGCATGCTGAGACCAAGATCTAATGACGCTGGTGATTGGTTGTTTATTTACACCAACATGTTTGAGTATGTAAAGAGACAGAGCTTATGGCGCTATACAAATAAAATTGAATTGAATTGAATTGAATTTACCCATTGAGATAGAAATCTCATTTTCAAGACACCTGAATGTAAATAAAAAACATGATTAAAAACAGTTCAACACAACCCAAATAACAAAAAATTAAAATTACAAGACTGTTATAAAAATAACCCACAACAATAATAGTATTATTAAGTGTTTTTGGAGGGAAAACAGAGCGTATGATTAGACTGATATGATCTTGTGTTGGGTTGATCAGATATTAAGTTAGCAGATAAAAACGAGCAGTAAAATCAGGCACAAATTCAAACTGGACCTAGTGTTGTATTGTTGTTATGTTTTGACATGAACAAGCAAACATGGAGACAGGAAGTGTATAACATTTCATCTTTGTTATAGATTATCTTTGATAAATCTTAAGTAAAGACTAAAGTTTGTACCATAATGTGTATTGTAATTTTCTTTTTGTTAAAATGGATTTGACAGAATTGGTATCAAAAAAAGTATTGCAAAGATCGAAGTCAAGATATCGGTTTCAGTACTGACATTGACATTTTTTTAATGATACCCAGCGTTAACAGTCACAAGGGCATTTGGGGAGAAGACAAAACATGCTTGTTAACATTTTTTTGATCTGATAAATGTAACAATGTAGAAGCTGCTGTTTGTGACCAAATCACTAAGTGGGGAAGTCGAAGACGTTCCGTTTTTGCAGATTTAACAGTTCCCAACACCAGACAAGAGGGTGAACAGGTGCAGCTCTGCTTCAGTCCAACAGCAGCCCAACAAGTGGTCTCTGGAAGCTGCATTGGCCAAGCACTTCTTACACCTGGGTCTCTGTGTTAATTAATAAACCATGGGCACCACCAGCCAGCCAAAGAGAGAAAGTGATTCATAGTTAGAGCCTGAAAATAATGGTCTACTTCCTAACAACTGAAACATGAATAATTTTGAAGTCTTTTTACATAAGCTGTTTAAACTCAATGAACTCAGTTATAGGCTAAATGACGAACTGATCATTTGAACAGTGCTGTAGAGATATTGATAATAAGTACTCACTCGTTCTGTATGTACACACTGCGTCCATGGAGCACGTGTTGGGCCAGTTTTCTTATGTTTCTCTTGCGTCAATCTGGGTAAAATAACACATCAATACACCTGAAGTGCCAGAGAGCACAGGCCGAGTGCGTGATTTATGTTGTGCAGCAGAGGAGGAGCAGCTCTCAAAAAAACCAAAAAAAAACTCCTGGGTCAGTTTGTCAGCAGCTGTGTTTGGAGTCATGGTTGAGTGTGTTACGCAAACAGTCCTGGACTACTTTTGTACTCCTGTGCACAAGAGAAAATCGAGGACAGTTTCTGATATCACACTTTCTACCCTCCCCTTCAATCTGCTGCACGTTTGTTCCTTTGTTTCTAATTGTAATAAGATCAGTCTGTGGGTTCGTAGGCCCACGATTCAAGTAGAATTAAATATGTGTACATTTTTCTAACATGTTCTGAATATCCTGTGAATGGGAATCATTTAATACACATTTACCTGTCATATACATATTCTACATTCGCTTCTCACTTTAGGCTTTATCCCAAACTAGCGCGCAGATGAAAACGAGGTCTCTTTAAACACCAACTTCTCTGCTCTCACTGTCTCTAAAACAAATATTTTGTAACAGGAGTGAGATGTGAACCTGGTTTGAACTTCTGGATGTGTGTTTTTTAATTAGCATGGCGTCTTGGCGGAGAATTGAGAGAGGGTACTTGGATAAATGAAGTGCTCCTCACACCTTCACATCTTCACGAAAGACAGAAACACAAGACTGATCTGAATATTCAGTATTGGTTAAATATTTACACTCAGTTCAACGTGGGTTCAAAATGTGGTTATTAAATTTGCCTGTGTTTTCTTTTTGGAAAAAAAAATGTATAACCTGTGTTACGAGGTTTAAAAAAACACTTCATTGTCATTCTCATTTGCAGAGCTGGTGTCTGTGTCTCTCTCTCACTGTGTTGATCATTATTTGTTTTCAAAGCCATCTTCCTCCACAGTCACAGGGATTTATGCTCATTTCTACTGTTAGAGGCTGAAAAAAAACCACAACACTGGTGCACTGGCTCACAGAACATCTGGTGACGGGTTAGTCACACACATTTAAACACGGATCCGACAAAGCTGCTCCAACAATTTATTATTTGTAACAAATACGTGTTGGACATAATTCTTGCTTTTCTTTTCCTACATCTTGATCATAGAAATCTTACATAAATGCAATGCAAAACAATCCATTAGACTCTCAAACAAATCCATGAAAAATTAACCAACCTACACAGGTTGTTGCTTTGTTCAAAAAATTAAGGCTGGAGTCTTGTGATTTAATAAAAGCCATGTGCGCAGATGTTTTGCTGTTAACATCAGGAACAATCACAAACTGAAGGTTGGCATTAGATGATTCCTCAGATTCGTCCTTTCCTTATTCTGAAGTCAGTATTTTTTCCAATTTTGGCTCCTGCTTAGACAAAGTTATTTTATTTACCTATTTTGCCGAAGCTTTTATTAAGAATGGATTAAAGGACAATATGGAATGAGAAAAGTGTCACTTGACTGTCGCAGTTGGTGGAGAACAAAACAGTGCTAAAACAAAAGGCAACATTACGACATTCGTCATGAGGCCAGAAACATGGCCAACTCTGAATGACTGATAATGTTGCTCAACATCTGCTGGATGTGTCAATAGGCAGCTGTTTGCTAACATGTTATAACAACAGTAAGAATATGTCAATGTTGTGCTAAAAGCTTGTTTTTACTGCCACCAAGTAGCAAAAAAATGATATTGCTGTTATATCATGGTGATTTTCAACATATGAGTCACAATTTAAGTTGTTTTGGTAATTTTCCATGATTTGTAGTTCGGGGCATCACTGGAGCACCACGATGTTTCAAACATGCTCTGTTGTGACACATTTTACTGTTTAAAAACTGCAGCTTGTGATTCAGATATTGCACTTGGCCGTATTGGGAGTTTGATAATATTTGGATTAATTGTGCAGCCCTAATGGCTGTAAATAAACAAGTTTTAGTGAAAAGCATGGTGACATTTCTGTAAGCAAGGTATTGAAAACGTCTTGGAATCAGTAACTGAACTGATACTCAGCTGTTATATTAGTACTTCATTAATCTTTCAGATTTCTTTTCCACTTTATCTATCAATACATGATCAAACCATAGATCCCAACTATCAAAAACACAGCCAGCTGCTCATGTTACAATGGTGACATAATGAGAATGAGAAAGATAATTGTTTAGTTAAATGTACATTAAGTGGACAGAAGCTCTCTGCAGCTTTATTTTCTATCCTGGTTCCAACCACCATTTTATTTCTCATCCTGTCCAAGATGAATTTATTCCTGCAAGATGGGCCTGGTGAGGCATTAATTTAATATCGACCGCTGCTTTGTCTCTGTTCGCCAATATCTACCGTAGGAATCCATAACTCCCGATATTAAAAAAGTAATAAGACCGAGAGAGAGATAAGAGTGAAAGTAGAAGGAGAGACGGAAGGAAGATGAGGTGCAGCGTAATGGGTCATACTCATTACCAACACCAGCTGCTATCTGTCCGTTTGCAGGAGTCAACGTTTGTTAACATTTAAATTAGCCTCGGAATGATGTGAACTTTTTAAGGTTTAACTCCAATTTTCAGTGTTCAAGTGTTTTAATTTTGACTGAATTCCCAAATATTCCATAATACTGTGCTATAGTACGGTATTTTGAACTTTTGAGGAATCTTGACCTGGGGAAAATTTGTCTTTCAATCATGTTGCATTGTTGACCTTGGAAACAACATTTGACACAACAGTCGCAACTCAAGGTCCACTTACCTTCACGTTCTGGAGCTTTTGTCCATTGGAGCTGTTTAGGACTTTTCAACCTAGTAGTCTTAAAACAGAACTCAACAAACTTCTGGTGATGAAGACTGTGATAGGTCAAAGGCCTATAAGAAGTGAGTAAGTGGACCTTTAGTTGAGCCTGTTTTCAAAGAGATCACCATGAATTCCTTTATATTCATCTACAGAAATGTTTTATACTCATCTTCAAACACTGGGGCAGCACAAATCTTTTAATCATTCTTAATTTGAAGGTTAAATAGTAAAATGTTGACAAGCTGTCGATGGGTGGAACCTGATGAGATTTGATTTATAGTCTTTATTGTCTTTCCCTATTATTTAAACACGTAAACTCACAAATGTTGTATCTTGCAGGCAGGACAGGCCACACTGAGGTGGTGAGAGTTGTCTTCCAACCAGACCAGATCAGCTTCTCCAGCCTGCTCAAAGTTTTCTGGGAAAGCCACAACCCGACTCAAGGTACAGCCTCACCCACAGCCACACTCATAACTACAATAAACCCCCACAGGAGAACACAGAGTTTGTTTTTTAATGATAAACAGAATGAAAATGCACCTGAAAGAGAGACGGGTAAACCTGGAAATATATATTTGTCTGTTTGAATGGCTCCGGATTTCATTAACCTGAGTAAAAACTACATCAAGTTGCACTGGCAGCTTCACCAAAATTTTGTTGCAGCACAATAAATCATCAATATTTTACCTCATCTCATCTTTTTCTTACGACACCCTTGAGGGAAATCTTTAGAGAACGAGATGAATGTCTGTTGCTTTGCAGGCGGTGAGGCTGCAGTGCTCATTACGCACCAGAAAACAAACTCGTTGGATGGAAAAAATGTTGTTATTCTTTATCGCTAATGGGCATAACATGTTAGGTTTGGCTGAAAGGTGACAACAGAAGAAGTTTTTATGGAATTTAACACAAATTAAAGATTCAGCTTGGCAGATTCAGCTCTGATTTCTCAACTTTTATCAGCCTCAACCGCAGCTTGGGCTTAGCTGTGCTTTACACTGAATCCTAACAAACCATCTTCAGCCATCGTCTCAGCTGAGCTCCAGTTGTTCCTGTCGTGCATTAGCTTTTATTTGAGTCACATAGGTGATGGAAAATATTCTGTGGACTAAATGATTAAAAAAACCGTCGTAACTCTTTTCCCAAGTTGTGCCTCTTTCTCTGAATCAAAACAAAGATGGCAGCCTGGATAGGAAATGGAGTCCCGACTTCAAAAAGTGGTTAAAAATCTTTTTTTCATCCAGATGGTCAGAAGAGTCTTTGAAGTTTTAACAGTCAGTGTTTTTGAACAAGCTTCTGTTACTTATCTGATGAGACTGATGTGACCTAGATTTTTGCTCGTACACAAGAGGCAGAAACTAAACCGTTAGCGTGTTAATGCTGACACAGACATGATGAAATGATACGTGATGAGATGATCGGTCAAAAAAAAACAGCATTCAGTTCTGCTGAGACAGACCAGTCATATTTTTGGAAATGCTGTCAGCTGGTGTTTTCAAATGATGTGATGTTCTCTCTGCCAGGATGGAGCCACATCACGTCAGCTGAAGTCCTCAAATCTCAGTGTTCACGTTGTATTTGTGTATTTGTGTGTGTGTGTGTGTGTGTGTGTGCAGGGATGCGTCAGGGGAACGACATTGGGACGACATACCGCTCTGCCATCTACACCTACACAGAGCAGCAGCTCGAGGAAGCGCGGGCCTCCAAAGATCAATACCAGAAGGTACATATCTGTCACTCTGTTGTCGTCCATCCTCCTGTCCACCCTCCTCTTCTGTCCTTTGTGTTCAATCTGCCTCTTCCCTCCTTTTCCATCCTTTCTTCTCAACCTGACTCAATTTCCCAGCATCCCTCTCTGCTGCATGTCCGTCTCTCCTTCGGTCTGTATCATGAACAGGCAGATGAAAAGAAAAGAATAACAGATGTGTGTGTGTTCATGAAACATTCACCATATATACCCATATGCTTTTCTGAAGTGAACACACACACACACACACACACACACACACACACACACACACACACACACACACACACACACACACACACACAAAAGATGTTCACACACTCCCTCTGTCTGAACTGTCTCCTGCTGAGACTTCTGCACCACCATCCCACCAACAGGGCTTGTTGCCATGGAAACTGCAGAGGAAGAGGTTACTCTATTCTATTCTATTATTTTCTGTTCTATTCTAGTGTAGTCTGGTCTTCATTTTCCTCTCCATTTCTTCCCTGGTTCATCCCTCCTGCTTTCTCAAACCTTGTTTCTCTCAGCAGGATTCGTCTCTCAGAGTCTCATGATCTAAATCCTGGTTTTGAATTTCTTATCTTTCAGACAGGAAGAGTATAAGACAGTTGATATTACTGAAGCAAATCCTGACTAACTTCAGGAATCCTCACTTATCTTACTTCATCCTTCTTATCTTAGGTTATGAAATCCTAAATACTCAATCCAACATCAGTTATCAACTTTTATGTCTGTTACCGAGCAACCACTGCTACTTTTCTCATCTCGTCTCACTGAGGTATTTTTTGTAACCCATTCGATTTCTTATTGAAACGTACAAAAAATCTCCTTGGCACAGGACACATCACAAATAGAGAGGAAATCAGTAAATGTCCTGCAGTCAGTAAGGAAAGTGAAACTGGAGAGAGGCTGGCTTCCAGGTTTGCCACAGTAGTTGCTGTTACTGGTGTTGCACGGTGCTCAGGCTCACACTGATTACATAACTTTCCCACCATTTGGTTCATTTTTGCTCCAAAGTAGACCTCAAAATCCACCACGAACCACTTCAAGAGACACGAGCTGAAGCTTTTGGATCGGCCCTCACTGCCCCCTGACCTGAACATCTCTGAAAATCCGCGGGTGGATCTTCAACATCCTAAAAATATCTCAGAACTTGAAGCGATCTGTAGGAAGAGAGGCAGAAAAATTAACACTCTTGGCTGACAACAGAAAGCATTTCCAAGCTGTGAATTTTTGCCTTAAGTGGGGGTTACAAAGTACTGATTAGAAATGCTTTTGAGCATGGCACAATTACTGTTTAACTTTGTTATTTTTAAGTTCATGAAATAAAAAGCGTCAGTATTAGCCTGTTTTCACTGCACACAGCTGTACAGTTTATCCCTATCAGGGACAATTCTAACATCGAACTGAAAAAATCTTCAATTCATGTTGGTTAAAACCCAGAGAAAGTCCTCAGCTGGAAACGAGGAGGAGCAAAACTTACAAACAGCTCCTTTAAAAAGCCAAGTGTCCAAAATGAGAAGGAAAATTTACAGTTGATACTGTTTTATTGGGTTTTATCGGGTTTAACTGTTTCTCAGTCCACATGAGAAAATGTACTAAACTCACCACAAAAGTAAAAGTTGTTTCTGTAAACTATTGCCACATAGCTAACGTTAGCATTAGCAGCCATTTACTTACCAGTCTAGAAAAAACGTTGTGAGTTCAGCATCAAACTTCATTCCTTTACTCACCAACATCTGTCCCCAGAGGTGGAAAGCAACGCCAACGTTAACGCTTGTCTCTGTCACGTTTTTTTCTTCTACTCAAGTTAGCATGCTAACCAGCTAGCTCCAGCCTGTTTCATCACTTTCCGCTCTGAGGGCGTATTATAACCTACTGCCTTGTAAATGCAACGATGGCTGAAGCTTTTGTGAAGCGACAATCACAAAGAAACTGTGTTTGGCAGCAGCAAACTTACAAATGGCCTCTTTAATTTACAAACTTTGTACACAATGTAACGACTGGGCGGTTATGAAATGTGTTGCAGATGTTCACGCTCTCTGTGATTCTGATAAAACGCCGGAAACTTTCCTCTAGTGCCGCCATCAGGTCAATATTTCATAAACAATAAACATCAAAATCCTAACGGCCAGATTACAGTGAACGCTCCCGGGCTCGACGCTTGTTCAGCACGTTCCCGCTCCTCAGAGGATGGATGGTTTTCAATGTGGCGACACCATGATGTGCTGTATCTTTTCATCCTGCAGTCAGTCTGTGTGTGTGTGTGTGTGTGTGTGTGTGTGTGTGTGCTTTATGTACTGGTCATAGATGGACAGATGCTCACCATCTCTCTGTCTTTAAACTGTGGTTTTCATCCTGTGGACAGACGAGAGAGATTCTCCTCATCCAACCACCAACATCTAAATCTCTCTCGGTTTTGTTTCCTCTCTCATTTTTTTTTTCTCACCAGATTGCCTCCCCCACCCTCTCCCATCTGTGTGTGTGTGTGTGTGTGTGTGCGTGTGTGTGCGTGTGTGTGCGTGTGTGTGCGTGTGTGTGTGTGTGTGTGAGAGAAGTTGGCCTGTAGCAAACACGCTCCATGCCAAACCATCTGGGCCTTAAATCTGTCCTCCACAAAAATCGCTTTAGTTGCAAAACTAACACACATACACTCACACACACACACACCACACACACACACACACACACACACACACACACACCACACACACACACACACACTGTTAGGGTTTGTCTCATTATGTTTTGACTCATTTTTTATGCTCTTATCATTATATGTGGTCTGAGGTCCTCTGTATCTGAAGTTTAACACAAATATGAGCCTTTTTGTGCCAGAGAACACGAGGAAATTTCAATAATTCAGCCTTTTTTTTTTTTTTCTCTGTTGAGAGTAGATGCATCGCTTCCCTGCGTTCACCTCCACACACTGACTTTGCTCGTGCAGTCCCATCGTTAAAATATTAATGAGTTTATGCTCCCAAAAAAATCTTGGGTGGAGTCTTTCTTGTCGATGAAGCCCTTTTTTCGTAGGTGGCTTTTCTTTTCTTTGTCTCTGCCGCCGCAGTGGCTGCGGCCGCTGACGCTCAACTGGCCGCTTGTCCTTGTTCTTCCCAAACAAACTGAAAATGTAAAATTCATCACAGCGCAGAGGATTTTCCCAGGACACGCCTACATAGACACTTCCTGAATACTTATTAATATCCACGCCGATCCTCAGAGTCTTCCCGCTCTCTTGCTTTTACAGCCTCATTTCGTACATGCAAACATAAAAAATGTAGATGGAAGAGAGGTGAGAGGAAGTGAAACACAGGTGGAAGGAGAAGAAGAAGAGAAAGTTCAGGTGAGGAGAAGCGAGGAAGAGACGCAGGAAGGTGAAGAAGAGAGAAGAGTGTGGTTAATTTGGTGTCAGAGTATTGACTATGTTCGCTTCGCCGCCTGGCTTGATTGTATTGTTCACACACAGAGAGTGATTGGGGAATTTGGTGTGTGTATATGTGTGTGTTTGTGTTGCTGTGTGTGTGTAAGGTACAACAGCACTGCAGATAATTACCTTGCAGGCGGCTGGCGGTTGTCTGCAGCATGAAAGGAGCCTCCCTTTTCTTCTCCTGCCTCCTACCCATCATTAGGGTGTGCACTGCGTCTAAAATGGCAGGTGGAAGTGGTAATAGTGTGTGTGTGTGTGTGTGTGTTTGTGCATGTGTGTGCTTGTTTTATGTAATAATGTGTGCTCGCTCAGTGGGTGCAAGCATGGGTGCTGAAGCAGTGTGTGCTCATTGTTCTGGCATCTTGAAACACCTCTCTGGCCACGTTCTCTTTTCATCAACGTCCATATATCTTCTTCCTAAACACCAAACAGCTGCTTCTCTTCCCTTCTTTTCTTTTCTTTCTTTCTCTTTCTCTTTTTTGCCATCTATGAAATCCCTCTCTTGCGCTTTAAACGTGCCAGCTTCACCTTTTTTCATTCCATTTTTTTCCTCATTCCTCTCTCTGTCTCGTGGGTGCTTATCAGTGTTGTTCACGTTTCCCTGCTTTACCAGAGCAGTCAAGGTATTTGCATTCCAAATGAGCAATCTACTTCTCTGACATGCAAATTAATGGATGTGAATTATGCATTTATAGCAGGCTGCTCGCACAGCAGCAGGACCGGTCCAAACAAACGCACTGAAACACTGAAAAGGCAGGGAAGGTGGTTGAGGATGCCGTTAGACCAGTACAATAGAGAACGCAGCCATTTTGGAAATCACAGGTAGTTTTGGATTAAAGTCACTGCTCATATTCATGTCTATAGTCGTGCTTATATTCATTATCTTAAAGGGATAGTCCACCAAATTGTTTTTAGTAAAATAAAGTAGACTTTAAAGGTGGGCAAGTCGTCACTGTGAATCAGTGGAGGTTCAGGCCTCATCCATTTTAAAACAAAACATAAAAAACCTCCGTCCAGACAACCATTCTAGCTCCTTATCAGAAACAACCTCCATCCATGCTATCACACCTGAAAAACACACACATGACCATTCACGTGCACTGTAAGTGCGTGAGCCGGTGTAAACAGGAAGCTGATGATTAGTTGCACAAAATACTACGAACCAGGAGCTGCTAGCAAAGACAGTAAGGTCAGTAACGCTTGTAATTCGCATGTTCATCAGCGTTTCAGTTTTAAAACTAAAACGTAGTGGTTTGGACGTGGCTTCAGAGTTGCAGAGTTTTAGGCGTGGTTGGCTTTGCTGTGCAGAAACTGTTTGAAACATACTGAACATTCAAATTCAAAGTTGAGGAATAGATTGTGCTGCAGAAGTAGTTTACGGGGGTTTTTATGGGTTTTTTTTTCTTTCTTTAAAACTTGACTGCAGACAAGATGCGATATGGCCGCTGCAGCTTTGTCAGAGCAGAAGAACATGTTAAAGACTGAGTCACACAGAGACGTCTTCATGGCTGTTTCTTTCTGTTTTTACTTCTCAAGTGTGAACACGACTCCTGATAAAAGCTGGATCAACCAGTCCACTGTCAGAAGTTTGAGATTTCACTCACCCACAAACTTGTTTTCTCTGTTTTGACTTGCCGACATGTTTCTGTTCATCTTCACAGAAACATAACACCAACTGAATTCACATGCAGGCACAACGAAGCAGGCAGGTCCTGACCTTTGATAAACCTGTAGTTTGGTGTGTTGTGTTGAGCAGGTCCTTCATTTTCTGCTGCACAGTTTATTTGCAGAGTACAGAAAAGATTTGTTTGTGCTGGTTTTTGCTTTGCAGTACGTGTTGTTGAAACTGTTTTAATACAACGATCAGGACTGATCAGGACTCTGGTCCTGCATCTGCACTGAAAGTGACCCCCCCAAGGATTCTTATGGAGCAGTCAACAGCTCTGTGCGTCAGTTTCTGTGGGAGTCAAAACGAGTGTGATTGGCTCTCGCTTTGGATCATGGGACATTCACATGATGCAAATGTGCTGCGACACTAGGTCCCATCAACAGTGAGTCGCAGCCTGTCGCAGTAGTTTTGAGTCTGTATGTAGATGCTCCATTAGTGGATAAAACTTATCACTGTTTCCCATTTAACATGTTCGGCCTTGAAAAGTTTGGCTGCTTTTTGTTGTGTTGTTAACTTGTTTAATCATGTTCCAGTTTTTTCCTCTCTGTTGCACCTGAGACAAAACATGTTGACTTTAAAATTCAGGCGACATTCAGTGACTGCTGAACGCTGCATTTTGGCTGCAGGTCTCTAAGAAAGCACATTAGGCTCAGGAGGTAGAGTCCACTGATCAGAAGATCGGTGGTTCGATTCCCCAGCTCCTCCAGTTCTGCATGTTTAAGTGTCCTTGGACAAGATCCTGAACTCCAAATTGCCCGTGTGTGCACAGTTTGTGATCGTATGAATGTGTATGTGTGTGAATGGGTGAATGTGACTTAGAGTGTAAAGTGAAGTGTAAAGAAAAGTGTCATATAGATGCAGTCCAGTTCTCAGATCACAGCTCGGGCAAAGGGTTGAATTTAAAATATTCTTTGTTATTATTCTCTGTTTTTAAAGCACTAAATGGTTTAAATGGTAACAAACTCTCTAGACCTCTCAGGCCCTCAGGCACAAGTTTGTTTTCTGTTCAGAAGGTTAAGCAGCCTTTAATTTGAACAATCCACACGTCTGAAACAAACCTCGACAAAAACTCCAAATTGTCTTAAATCAAGGCTAAAACCTTTCGTTTTTTGGGGCTATTTATTTCTGCACTTTAATATGACTTTGTACTATTTTTATAGCAGTTCTATTTCAAGTTATTTTATCTTCTCTTTTTTGTGTTAAATGATTCTCTCTATGTTCTCTTTGTCTTTGAGAGGTGCTGTATAAATAAACCGTCTGTATGTAAAAATCCATCTTTCCAAAGTGCAGCTGCAGCAGAACAGAGAATCCTGTTCTGACTAACTGCTGCGTCGTACCTCCACCCTACTTACTCAAATTAAATTGTGGTGTCAGTACAGTCATGGTGGGAAATCTTCACAGGAACTGATGAATCAAACAGCAGGGAGCAAACACTCTGTCCATTAAAAGCTGAACTCGCCAACGTTAGATCTTTTGTCTCGTCGTCTTTTCTGCTATAAAGGCGTCACGGACCCTCTGGGTTTGTTTGCTGACATCTCCTCTAACAACTTCCGTGTGCTGACGTCAATGAAGCTAAAATGGTTTTCTAACAATTACCCCTCACTAACTGTTAGAGGCACCAATGTGTGAAATTACCCAGCAGAGCTTTAGGTCTGATTGTGTTTGTACTAAAAATAAACAGAGAACTTTTTAGTGTTTCCCCAAGAGTTCATCTGAGTCCGACTGCAAGTGCAAGTTTGTACCATTAAATTAAACCTGTCTGCAACATGATGCCATCACATGTTCTGACATATTTACTGTACTTTTATACCGCGGGTTGCATCTCTGAGTGTTTCACTCATATATACGAGGTAACTTCCTGGTTTATGAGTTGTATCTTTGTTGATTTTTGTTAATACCGTTTACTTTTTTGTTGCTGTTTGTAACATTTCTCAGCCCTGTTCTTTCTGAGATGTTACAAAGATAAAAACTTGTAGTACTGGGGGCTACATCTATATTTCAGTATGTTTCAATGACTTGTCTACGTATGCAGTAAGTTTGAATGTTCTTAGTTGCTGCAAATACACCATCCATCTCGGTGTGGAGGTCTTGTTTGAATGATTTTATAGCCTTCGTGATGTCCAAATGATTTCTGCCATAACCAGAGGTCCAATGCAGAAAACTAAACACACTTCGAGTAAAGGCTGAAAAGAGGAATTGGCATTTGAGTTTTGTCCAGGAGGAAACAGTCAAACTTAGAATATGGTAAAACAGAAAATGAAATTATAGTCCTGTCAGATAAGAAAAGAGTGAGATAGGTAAAGAGGTCACAGTCATGCTAGCAGCTCCGTGAGCTAAACATTAGCATGCTATGCTCCCAATGGCGCTCAACTAACTTGTTGAGCTTCTTAGTTTGGTGTGTTAGCATGCTAACATGATTTTCTTCAATTACTTTGGAAGCCCTAAACTCTGGTTACTATGTGTTTTCAGTTCTTTATCTCCACACAGTTCTTTGTTATTTATTTTCAAAAACTGCATCACAGAGATGTTTGAACATCCAAAAAAAAAAAGGTTTTATTTTATGACCTGCAGGACAGTCACCACACACCTCAGTGTAGTCACTTCAGGGGCTTGGGGTTTGTATCCCTCTCAGCAGCAGCTTTGCAGCTAAAAGGCAAAACATGTAAATGTCGAACTGAATTTATCTCCTCCAGCCTCCGTGACACGATCACATAAGAAGCTCTGCTGTAAACATGTCTGCACGCATGCTTTAAAAAATCACATTAACTCTCAGGAATGAAAGTTTGATAAGTGTGTGTGTCTTTTCATGCTCGCCATGTCTCTTTGTCTTTTAATTTACCCACACGCCATCTGGTTGAGTAATTTTTATCACAAGGAGGAGAGGGTGTCATCACCAACTGATTCTACTGTGAATATCTGTGTGTGTGTGTGTGCGTGTGTGTGCGTGTGTGTGCGTGTGTGTGCCACCATGCCTGGAGCTGCACACGTGCTTTGCATAAACACATTAATTCCATTTCTTCTTTTCTCCAAGATGCTAATAAGCAGTTTGCAATATGAGGCCGCGGCAAGTTTAAAGCCAAGTGACTCATGCGGTGAAATCGGTTTAATGCAGCAAACAAGGGCATTAAAAATCAGGTTGTCTGCATTTTATCTCACTTACAATCTCAAATTTAACAGCAAATCAAATAGAAACACAACATCTCAACACCATTTCCCATTATACACTCTATTCTTCTTCTGTTTTCCTCTGCATGTTTTCTTTGTTCTTACTCCAAAAACTGAATTTCACTGACATCTCTCTGTGTAGCCAGTTAATGTTTCATAAATGATGTGTGTCTTTGTTGCTGCTCCTCCCAGGTTCTAACAGAGGGAGGTTTCGGTCCGATTACAACAGAAATAGCTGAAGCCAAGCCGTTCTATTACGCTGAGGATTACCACCAGCAGTACCTGAGCAAAAACCCTGATGGATACTGTGGCCTGGGAGGGACTGGAGTCTCCTGTCCAATAGGAATCAAGACGAAGGCTTAGATATCCAACGACAGCCAAGAACCGTCTGCAGATCTGTCGAGTGAGGATGCAATGACGGAGTTATTTTTAACCTTAAAAATGCTTGGGGATGCAAAAAGCTTTGGGTTTTAAATATAATTGTATCAGGTGTTTCTACCTTTCATGATGCATTAAGGTACACCAGTGTCCAACAGCCTCACACCTGTGGACTTGCTTATGCAAATATTTCTCAGAATTGAGTCCACATGTCCCTTAAAAGCAACCGCTGAATAACAAAGTCTCTTACATGAGTACACCACTGATTTCACCTTCTGTTATTGTTGAGAAATGTGATGGTTTTAGCGCAGTTTGTGCAAGAGAAATGACACACTTCTTCAGTTTTGCAGAAGAAACTGAAATATCGATCGTAAACTACAGTTTAGAGCAGATCTGGGCTTTGTACGGCCCGGGGGCCACATCCAGCCCGCTGGCCGTCCCTGACCGGCCCACGTGAGGTCAATGGGAAATCAGTAATCAAATGTAAATAAGTGCATATCATGCACACAGCATGCACTGCTTTTATGTTGAAAGTGACTAATTTTTTCAATTTATGAAGTTGCGTACGAGCGTATGCACCTTCACAGTAACGTGTGGACAAGCAGACTATTACGAGAGATACATATGCAAATAAACATCCTCTGTGATGAAGTTTAACAAATCCAGACACAGATCCTCTCTTACTGATGATCTCCTGTCAGCTGTCCTTCACATATCCACCTCAGACATTCAGCCTGACCTCAGTGCACCTGTTCAGGCCCAACACAGACTACATTTCTCTCTGAACAAGCAAAAGGAACTGAAGAATAGCAGATGACGTAACTAGACTATAAACAGAATAGTAATAGCACTTACTTTTTTCTATAAAAATGCTGTAATGCTGATCTAAATGCTGCAAAAAATAGTTAAATAGATATGAAATATTACTATTGAATAGTGATATAATGGTTTTTTTTTTGTTTTTTACTGTGCCTACTCCAGTTCCTCATGTGGCCCCTTGAGAAAATTAATTGCCCACCCCTGGTTTAGAGGCTGATGCAGGATCAGTCCTCTTAGTTCTTTGCTATTGGTAATTATACCTGAAAATGTATTTTTACTAATTGAATTATAAGTGATGCAACACATCACATCCTTGGCAGATGTGGTACAAATTCATATGTCAGATATGTAAGAAATTGTGTATGACCTAATGCACACCTGTGAGACAGGTGCATAAAAACAGGAGAATGAAGTCTAGTGGAACAATGGTTTACACCTACACAGTCTCAGCACAAAGTTTATTTAAGAAAGCATGAAATTTAGTGACAGTGTGTTGTTATCCACATTTCACTCATTTTCATAAATGAAAAATATTTGCAGTTCCAGCAAAAGATGTTTTGATTTGCAGCAGCAGATGAAAATCATGTTTCTTTGCTCAGGTTTCTTCATAAGTGATGATTTTTTGCTTTGAAACTGATCCAGTTTGCTTTTTAAAAGTTTGTAGAGGAATAAAATATTAAAAGTTTCTGTATAGTGTCTTTTTCTGATTCTTATACCTATACACACACTATGCACTGTGCTACAGAAAAAATGGCAGTGTGGAGCTTAGCAAGAGGAAAGGTGAACTGTTCATTTAAAGGTCCCATATTATATTAAGGTAGATGTGCATGTGTTTCTGATTATAAAGCAGGTCTAGGTTCTATATTAATAATGTGAAAGTATCAAAGCCTCAGTCCAC
The DNA here is from genome assembly GCF_046630095.1 of Trachinotus anak. Lineage (NCBI taxonomy): Eukaryota > Metazoa > Chordata > Actinopteri > Carangiformes > Carangidae > Trachinotus > Trachinotus anak. The sequence goes on along the minus strand of NW_027273882.1, from coordinate 6,805,753 downwards.
AGAGAAATGCACACAGCCTGTATTCAGAAACTGAGCCTTAAAACCAGCCGTCAGGACTTCTGGAACTTTGTGATGTCACAACAAAGAAGTCACCTCCCTCAGCCATGCCCCAAGCCCCGCCCACCTGGACCCACCATCCAACCTTACAGGATTTGGTTATAGGAGCTGGCTGAGTGTTTACCTGAAATATTATTTTTATTTGATCACTTAGAAAACAGTCAGCCAATCAGAAGAGAGGTTATGAGCCTTTTCTTCTGATTGGCTGACTGACCTGTTGTTGCTAGAGCTCCAGAGAGAAGCTTGAGAGAGGAGATGTAAAACTACACTGAGATGGTTTTTGGTTCTTACAAATATATCTTTTTATGGAGATCAACACTTCAGATAAAACACTGGAGAAGTGTGAAATATGAGACCTTTGAATAAATGTAATATCCAGAAATTGCTATGGATTCTATAAACAAAACAGTCAACTTAAAGACATGTGTTTATTAATGAAGATTAAAAAAAAATCCCTCCTGGCCACTGTAGCTATCACAGGCAGGTGCAGTGAACTGACTTTATTTGAAGATCAGGTGGAAACTGCTTCAGACAACAGGACCAGGACACGGGAATGAGAATGAGGAAGATAAACTGGTCGGATGGCACCAGTCCACAAAACAGGAATAAGGCTGGTGTAAACACTGTGGGTAGATAAGAGAATAGGAAACAGGTAAGCAGGTAGGTGTGGGGAGTCAGGTGATTGGGAATGCTGGGAAAACAGTGGTTACTGCAGGGCAAGTGGAACCAGGTGACTGAAACAGGTGGGGGAGCCGGAGGGCATTTGGTGGACAGGTGGAGAACAGCAGGTGTGACGTGAGAATGAGGCTGAGGGGGAGCGGGGGAGGAATCACGACAACAAGATGCTTTAAACTTTAAGATTTTTTTTATTACTCACTTTGCATCAGGCCGGCTGAAGTGGAGAGTTTATGATGAAAAAATAAATTCATGTCTGTGTTTGCTCTTCTGCTGTGTTGTGTTGTGTTCTGGGGCAGGATTTTGGATGACCTCCTTCCTCTGGTCTTTGCCTGAAGCGATGTTCCAGTCCGTGACTCATCTGTCATCGCTGCTAATCTGCATGCATGTGTGTTTGTACAGTATATGTGTGTTTTGATGGTACAGCATGCAAACACACACACACACCAGCAGGAGGAGACTGTGTTCGGTGCCAGGCCCTCCAAAGCTTGGCATAGTCATCACAGAGTGGAAAAATGAAAAAAAGAGGAGGAGATCAGTCTCTTTGGAAATGGCAGAGCGCCACATTGGATCTCTGCTGTGTTGGATCACCTCCATGATGCAGGCTGCAGGACCACAGCTCAACTGGGGCCAAATCTGACCAGCTTTTTTTAAATAGTGCTGATGAGGGTTGAGATTTTTTGCAAATATTTCATATAAAGTAATATCACTAAAATCCTCAAAAAAGTTTTTATGTTTGCACCTTTAAATTCTGGCCTTCAGACTGTATTAAATCTCCACTGTAGAGGAAGTTCATACATTTGTTTGACTTTCTTTATGACTGTCTTTAAAGCAATCAAAGTGTCAAATATAAAATCACTTAACATCTTCTTCTTTCTATAGATTGCCAATCAATCAGTTCTCAATAATTGTGTACTCGTATGATACAAGGATGACACCAGCTGGACTGGTTTTGAATGAACAGACAATACTGGCTCAGTATGTATCAATGTGACCTAATACACAGAGAAAAACCTTTGTTCTTCCTGAGTTTGTTGGTTGCATTTGTGATATTATACACAACAATTATAATTCAAAAATCAATGTGATTGGTTGGGATGAGGATTTGACTTTCACTTCTGAACATGTGTCACATTTATTTTGAAAGTGATGATACTTGTAGAAAATGGACTTTGTGGTTGCTGAGTTATCCAAAGAGCTTCTGCACTGGCACTGGACCAGAGGGACTTTCAACACTATATTCTCCACTTAGGCAGTTGACTGTTACACAGATTTAATGGCTTAAAGGCAAATTAAAGTAATAACCAGTCAACAGCAGTACTATAATGAATCTAATAAAGGTACTGTTTTACTATTGAATGGAGCTATTTGTATCTATAGCAGGTACTTGGTGTCAGAAAGTAACGAAACAGTCGAACCGGGCCAGGGCGAGCTGGGTAGTGTGCTAACTTAGATAGAAGAAAAGAAGTGATAGAAATAGAAGCAAAACAAGCGTGTTGCTCTCCACCTCTGGAGACAGCTCTTTGTGAGTAAAGGAATAAAGTTTGATGCTGAACTCGCAACGTTTCTTCTGGATTGATAAGTCAACAGCTGTTAATGCTAACACCGGCTGTGTAGCGAAAGCAAAACTTACAAATAGCTCATTTGACCAAAGGAACAGCAATAACTATAACAAATAGATCAGGTTTGGACTACTGGGCTTAGGGGCTAAGTCCGGCCTCCTGGACTGGGACTGGACAGGAAGTAAGGTTTTCAATCTGTGGGATGTGATAAATGATAATAAATTTTGAAAATAATACCAGTGAGACTCATTTCATAGGTTTCATACAATCATTTAACCACTTTTTGTGTTAGGTTGGGACGCTGTGAGGTCATTGTGTTTGTCAACTTCTTTTAGGCACTGAAAGGACATTGTAATTTCATGTTGTTGTGTTTTTCAGGATCTGTTTAGCCAATGTAACAGGCTACATATACAGTATTTCCACTAATGATACAGAACAGTCATTATTGAGCATCAGTACTTTTTTGGCACCATGTTGCACCAAAAATATAAAAACTGTCAGTTATTTAAACCTGGTATTAATATGTAGTTTGTTCATTAATAATCTTGTTCACGTTGATATTTTAGATTATTTGGTGTCTAAGCTCCTTTGATTAAGAGATAAGAATGGTTGTGTATAAAAATGTGTTTGCATTGTTGTGGGTATTGTATTGACACTAGAATGGAAAATTTCAAAGATAACATCATCACTGTCTTTCATTTAATACAAACACCTTCAGTTCTGTACTTCACCAAGGCCTGTTCCTGTAGCTGTCCCTGGTTAGACTTGATTGTGCTGCCATCCTGTGGTATGTCCAAGTAACACAGACCAACACACTGGATTTGAGGCTTTTCTTTGAGCCCAAAAGGTAAGAATTCATGTTTAACACCAGGTTGGTGTCATAAGAATGATACTAATGCACCAGTAGTGACGACACACTGGACTGTGTTGCCATCATTATCCACCTGGACCTAAATTTATAGCCCCCATCAAAATTCAGTCAAACAAAATTGTATTAATACATCTATCACCCTCCTTTAAATCCGCAGACACTTGACCTTTGAGCCACAAAGCCATGATTATAGTGACGTTGAAGTCTGAGAAGTGCAATGATTTAATCACAATCTGTCTTTGGGTGAATCAAGCAGTGATGACGAGCGCGGCTCCTCTACCAGAGGCCTGGGAGTTTGAGGGTTCTGCGCAGTATCTTTGCTGTTCCTAAGACTGTGGTCTTCTGGACAGAGACCTCAGATGTTGTATGTTGAATCTGCTGGAGCCATTCTCCCAGTTTGGGAATCACAGCCCCCAGTGCTTGGATTATTACTGGTAGCACTGTTGCCTTTACTTTCCACATCTTTTCTTTTGGTTCTAGCAGGTAATAGAACGGAGTAATGAAACACAAATACTTCCAATAGACTGAGTTTCTGACACACGTAAGACCGGTTTTGACCTCACTCTGATGTTTTTAGATAAACGTCCTCATAAGAGTTATGAGGATGTGACTCGTCCTCAGGTCAAACACACACAGACTCCAGGACTGACGAGGGAGAATGAGCAGCTGCTTCTCTCCAAATGTTTCCTCTACACATGAAGGTGGAAAGTGTCTGTAAGTCGACCTGAAGTCAGTTCAGCAGGTGAGAATGTGTAAATGTCTGAACAGGATCACTGTGGTCACATTGTGTTGTATCACTGTTTGACTGGACAGTAGAAATGTTTCTTGGTGCTGATTCCTTCTTTCAAATATTTGATGCTTTCAGGTGCAAATACTGTCAGTAATTTCTGTCTGAGTTAAAAGACAATGACTTGTGTGTATTATTGTTAGTCTTCACAGGAAGAATAAACAGCAGTTAGATTCAGTTCAGATCATTGGTGAAACATGTAGTTCGAGTCAGAACTGGTCAGACAGCTCGGCTGTTGATACTCTGGGTTTTTTGTGCAGTGTTTGTGTCATGTCACTGACCTGTGAAGTGAATGCTGTTGTAATGAAGCATGTTGTTGTGTCTGTGTGAAGGTGGGGGCTCTGCTATGAACCAGTGTGAGGACAGAGAGGAGGGAGCCCCTCCCTCTAAAACCACTCTGTGTGGGGAACATGAGAGCCAGACCAAAACTCAGAGGTGAGATGAGGATCTCTAACTGTCCATGACTCTTCTCCATGTCAGAGCTCAGCACTCAGATCACTGCTCCATCATTATTCACACTCAAAGCTCTGTGTGTGTTGTGTTGAAGGCCAGAGCAGCAGCACAGACCAGACTCTCCTGGACCCAAACCTGGACCAAGCTGTCTGTCCCTCAACAGTGAAAAGTCTATAGGTCGATTTATTGTGTTCAAAGATGGACAGCAGTCAGATGGTCAGAGGTAAGAATTTAAACTGGAAGTTATTTATCTCAGTTTGTTGTTTTCAGTTTAAAACATTTAACAGTCAACATTATTTTCAGCAGCATCTTGTCTTGGATGAATTTCAGTGAACCTGTGAATTGATCAGGGTTTGTGAGTCTTTCAGGAACCAACATGATAGACCAGACTCTCCTGGATCTGAACCCAGCTGTGTGTCCCTCCACAGTGAAAAGTCTATAGGTCGATTTATTGTCTTCAAAGATGGCCAAGAGTCTGATGGTCAGAGGTAAGAATTTAAACCGGAAGCTATTTATCTCACAGTTTGTGGTTAAACATTTAAAATTCAGCAAAATCTTCAACAGTATTTTATCTTTAAATTGGAACATTCATCAGTGTTGTGTGTCTTTCAGGATCCATCAGCAGAGACCAGTCTACCGTACACCCAGCAGTGTGTCCATGAAAAATGAACACTTCAGAAAATTTTATACCAAGATACAAGAAAAGCATTTTAACAAGTAAATTAGCTTTTCCTAAACTTGTAAATATAATATTTCTAAAAGACATTTTACCCAGAAAGAATCCAACAGTTTTTCTACCAGGATACATTAATAACACACAGCACATTCGTCACTGTGTGTTATTAAATGTGTAAAATCATCATATTCTCACCACAGAGTTCATCAGAAGAGCTCAGAGGTCCACAGTGATCAGTCTGCCCAGCAGCATCAACCAGACCTGGACTCCATATTTATGGTGTGTGCAAGTACAAGCACATTTTTACTATTTAACTACATCACCTACAGATTAACAGCTGAACTTCCCTTCAGGTCCTAACAGTCTCCGTGCTGCTCTGTTTAGACCAGCAGACCTTCAGACTGACACATCAATCACATGTTGTTTTCTACCAGTTTAAATGAAATGTTCAGTTTATCATCTGTTCCAGCTGCTGGAGGAGAACATTGTCACTTTTGTGAAGAACGAGCTGAAGAGAGTCCAGAGGATCCTGAGACCAGATTACCCAGAATGCTTAGAGAGTCAGAGGGAGGATGAGGAGGTGTTGTACGGTGAGGATGAAGAGCAGAGGAGGAGCAGCAGAGAGGCATTTCTGAAGATCACACTGAACTTCCTGAGGAGACTGAAGCAGAAGGAGCTGGCTGACTGTCTGCAGAGCAGTAAGAGGATTTCTATAAAAACTTAACACGATGGATGAATGAGGCAGTGACTAAAGTGTCAAGATATGGAGGGAAAAATGTTCATATTCTCATTGTTTATGTTATGTCAACATATTGAATATATAATTTGGGGGGATTGCTGAAAGCACTTTTATTTTACTTACTTAGACTTTTACATGAGTGTGTTTGGGGCTGAATGTTGATGTCTAGAGTGGGCGACCCAGTGGGTAGAAGCTCTCCAAATGATCTGAAACCTTTCTTCTTATCTTGTCCCCACGGCTGCAAATTTCACTCTACACAAATAATTTTTTCCCAGATTATAAGCAAATTTGTCTTCTTTCTCACTATGTGAATACTGAAGCTCAGTGACTTACACAATTTGAAGCAGGAATATCATCCAACTGCCCCATTCAGTCTAATGTAAACTGACACCAGAAAATCAGGAGGAAACAGAAAGCAGGCCATTTTTAAAATCACTGCTTTTCCCACATTTTTCACACCACAGACAAATATTTTATATCACTGTGTTCAGCAGAGTCTCCTCTCTCAGAAAATATAAAGCTTTATGCGAAAGGAGCTAACAGTCTCAACTGGCAAGCAAGAGATTGAGAGGTGTCTCTCACCATAATAACTGAGCAGTTACAATCGCTATGGCAACTGGAGTTGGACACAAACAGCTAATTTAAATCAGATGATCAGACTTGTTTCATTCAAATTTTAAATAGGTTGCAGCAATCTTATTTATACAACATTAAACACCTTTACACTTTTTTTTTTACAATAGTTTGCAGATTTCATCTCTATCCCATTTTTTCCAACCGTTCATACAAATTCAAGGCTTTAACTTCAGTTTGGGCAGAAGTGGAAATCCATATTTCTTGTTTATTCATTTATTTAATCTTTGTTTATTCAGGGACTTGTGTTCCAGCCTGTCGACATAAACTCAAATCTAACCTGAAGGAGAAGTTCCAGTGTGTGTTCGAGGGGATCACTAAAGCAGGAAACCCAACCCTTCTGAATCAGATCTACACAGAGCTCTACATCACAGAGGGAGGGACTGGAGAGGTCAATGATGAACATGAGGTCAGACAGATTGAAACAGCATCCAGGAAACCAGACAGACCAGAGACAACCATCAGACAAGAAGACATCTTTAAAGCCTCACCTGGAAGAGATGAACCAATCAGAACAGTGATGACAAAGGGAGTGGCTGGCATTGGGAAAACAGTCTTAACACAGAAGTTCACTCTGGACTGGGCTGAAGACAAAGCCAACCAGGACATACACTTCACATTTCCTTTCACTTTCAGAGAGCTGAATGTGCTGAAAGAGAAAAAGTTCAGCTTGGTGGAACTTGTTCATCACTTCTTCACTGAAACCAAAGAAGCAGGAATCTGCAGGTTTGATCAGTTCCAGGTTGTTTTCATCTTTGACGGTCTGGATGAGTGTCGACTTCCTCTGGACTTCCACAACACTCAGATCCTGACTGATGTCACAGAGTCCACCTCAGTGCACATACTGCTGAAAAACCTCATCAGGGGGAAACTGCTTCCCTCTGCTCGCCTCTTGATAACCACACGACATGCAGCAGCCAATCAGATCCCTGCTGAGTGTGTTGACATGGTGACAGAGGTCAGAGGGTTCACTGACCCACAGAAGGAGGAGTACTTCAGGAAGAGGTTCAGAGATGAGGAGCAGGCCAGCAGGATCATCTCCCACATCAAGACATCACGAAGCCTCCACATCATGTGCCACATCCCAGTCTTCTGCTGGATCACTGCTACAGTTCTGGAGGATGTGTTGAAGACCAGAGAGGGAGGAGAGCTGCCCAAGACCCTGACTGAAATGTACATCCACTTCCTGGTGGTTCAGTCCAAAGTGAAGAACATCAAGTATGATGGAGGAGCTGAGACAGATCCACACTGGAGTCCAGAGAGCAGGAAGATGATTGAGTCTCTAGGAAAACTGGCCTTTGAGCAGCTGCAGAAAGGAAACCTGATCTTCTATGAATCAGACCTGACAGAGTGTGGCATCGATATCAGAGCAGCCTCAGTGTACTCAGGAGTGTTCACACAGATCTTTAAAGAGGAGAGAGGGCTGTACCAGGACAAGGTGTTCTGCTTCATCCATCTGAGTGTTCAGGAGTTTCTGGCTGCTCTTCATGTTCACATGACCTTCATCAACTCTGGAGTCAATCTTATGTCCACAGATCCACAAAGAACCTCCCGAAGGTCTAAAGTATTAAGAAACTTATCTAAAGCAACGCAGCTCTACCAGAGTGCTGTGGACAAGGCCTTACTGAGTCCAAATGGACACCTGGACTTGTTCCTCCGCTTCCTCCTGGGTCTTTCACTGGAGACCAATCAGATTCTCCTACGAGGCCTGCTGACACAGACAGGAAGTAGCTCACTGATCAATCAGAAAACAGCCCAATACATCAAGAAGATCAGTGAGAATCTGTCTCCAGAGAAAAGCATCAATCTGTTTCACTGTCTGAATGAACTGAATGATCGTTCTCTAGTGGAGGAGATCCAACAGTCCCTGAGATCAGGACGTCTCTCCACAGATGAACTGTCTCCTGCTCAATGGTCAGCTCTGGTCTTCATCTTACTGTCATCAGAAAAAGATCTGGACGTGTTTGACCTGAAGAAATTCTGTGCTTCAGAGGAGGCTCTTCTGAGGCTGCTGCCAGTGGTCAAAGCCTCCAACAAAGCTCTGTAGGTTGATAAATATGTAGGTAGATTAACTTTGACTATTTGGTTTTAGGTATAGCCAAAATGTTAACATTTCATTGCTCTTGCCACTTTTCAGACTGAGTGGCTGTAACCTCTCAGAGAGAAGCTGTGAAGCTCTGTCCTCAGTCCTCAGCTCTCAGTCCTCTAGTCTGAGAGATCTGGACCTGAGTAACAATGACCTGAAAGATTCAGGAGTGAAGCTTCTGTCTGCTGGACTGGAGAGAAGACATTGTAGACTCGAAGCTCTCAAGTAAGGACTCAGACCACAAATCCTCCAATCTGAACAACCATATAGGTCTTTTTTTCAACCCTCTGACATGACCCATAGGAATGTCTCCTGAAATAGGCACACGAAGCAGCAAAGGTTGAAGGGACGGCTACGGCATGACATGTATGATGTACATTCTATCTCTACACTTCCTACTGTCACAGCCGAGGTGTCTACAATGGCAAACCATTCGTTCTCCTGTAGTACACAGTTGGGCTGCAACAGTAGGAAGTTTTGAGATAGAATCTACATCATACACATCATGCCATAGCCCTCCCCTCAACTGTCACTGCTTAAAATCCCTAAGAGTCCCCCTAAAGCGGCAGTCATACCGAACCTTGGTTATCATGGTTACAAGGATAAATACGCTGAATGTACTGAGAATTCTTCCTACCTTCATTGCCATGGTTACTATAATAATGGTCATGGCTTGGTTAGATTTAGGCAATAAAACTACTTGATTAGGTACATGCAAGAGTTTTTTGTAATTCTGGACCCATAAGGCAGAACATTGACCAGAGGTTGAAGGTGAAATAAGTTCTTTATTTGTAAATTTTGTAGGATGTGGGGAATCCAGCTTGAGGTGGTGATGAGGGGTTTGGTGGTTTGGCCAAGGGGGAAAGGTCCGGGCATTAGGGTCAGGATCCTGTTTTAGGGAGGGCAGAGGTAACGGTAGTGGGGGAAATTAGGAGTGCCTTTTTATCATCTTCCCAGCATGTGGAGACTCTCCTCCTGCACATGGAGATGCCTTGCTGTGCTGAACCGACGGCCACCGTCACAGCCAGGGTCCACATGCAGCCAGACCAATGGAAAGCTCAGGTTGAGACCTTTCCCTGAGGAGTTCAGTGGAGGTGTTTCAACTTGCAGTGTTGTACAATGTGTTCCCCTACATCAAAGTCCTGTGTTTTGATGACCCACCCATCCACCCATACCTATTACAAACATATTGCCTTTATACTAAATCTCCATACTTTTACCTTTGCTCCTGTCATAATTACTTCTGCTGCTACATGTCACCTAACAACTAAATGTAACTATGGGTCATAATAATCTGCTGCAAAAACAACCTATGGACTTGTTTTTTAACAGGACAGTCTCATTCAGATTTATGGTAAATATATTAAATTTAAATCCTTTTCTCATGCAGGTAAAGGTACGCACCAAAAAGAGAAGCTCATTGTTTTCGTCATTTTCAAAAAACACAGTGATGCTCATTGCATACAATTAAAACAGAACCAGCATGATTGGCAGTTTTTCTTGTTTTTCTATGACCAAAATTAATCTATTTGGTTCAAGTTTTTTTTACATATATAGTGCATGTTTGATGGTAACTGTAGATGCCCCAGATGCTAATGGCAAATAAATGCAGGGACCTGATAGGGATATAGAAGCCACGATATTTGGAGAAAAAGTACATCCTGTCAGAAGGCATTTAGGGGTCTTGTAAGGATATTAAGTCAACAACATCATATGTATCAGACTTGAAAAAACTAATTCAAGGTAATGTGAAATTATAATCCTGCCATAACTTGATCTGATGTAAGTCTTTGATAGAAAATTGTGTGTTTGTGTTCAGTTTGTCGGGCTGTCTGGTCACAGAGGAAGGCTGTGCTTCTCTGGCCTCAGCTCTGAGCTCCAACCCCTCCCATCTGAGAGAACTGGACCTGAGCTACAATCATCCAGGAGACTCAGGAGTGAAGCTGCTGTCTGCTGGACTGGAGGATCCACACTGGAGACTGGACACTCTCAGGTATGGACAGACAACAACAGCTTATACATTGTTTTTCTGGCCGATTCAAAAGCCGGTGAACACTGCTTCATGATGAACAACAGGATGTATGTTGGATGTAAAATCATTCACAATGGATTTGTTAAATGCTGCTTACCTAATAAAACAGAATAACGTGGTCTTTCTGTGTTTTTTTTTTTTTTTCCTCCAGAGTGGAAAACTGTGGAAAGCAGAGACTGAAACCTGGTCTGAGAAAGTGTAAGCATTTATTTATATAACATGTATTCAACCAACTCCAACTGAAAAATAATCTGACCAATTCATAGACTGGTCACTTTACTCATTATTCCCTCTGTCTGATTGTATCACAGCTCAAACAAGAATATACTGATACAGTTTGACCTTCATTATTAAATATGTCAGTCCAAAATACTGTTTTAATTGAATATGTTTCTTATAATCTTTTCTTATAATAACCATACAAGGAAAAGTACTTTTAGTCTCTCGCTCATCTAGTCGTGTTAGATTAGTCTTAAATGATCTCCTTCCTTTCTTTTTTCAGTTGCCTGTGAACTCTCACTGGACCCAAACACAGTAAACTCAGAGCTCAGACTGACTAATAACAAGACTAAGGTGAGACTGGTTAGAGAGGATCAGTCATATCCTGATCATCCAGACAGATTTGACTGCTGGCAGCTGCTGTGTAGAAATGGTCTGACTGGTCACTGTTACTGGGAAGTTGACTGGAAAGGAGAGGTTGATATAGCAGTGAGTTACAAAACAATCAGGAGAAGAGGAAAGACTGCTGACAGCTGTTTTGGAAAGAATAATCAGTCCTGGAGTTTGAGCTGCTCAGCTGATGGTTTCTCTGTCTGGCACAATAACAGAAAAATATCCACCCTTTTCCACTCCTCCTCGTCCTCGCCTGTTCCTAAGAGAGCAGCAGTGTATGTGGACTGTCCTGCTGGCTCTCTGTCCTTCTACATAGTTTCCCTGGACAAACTGATCCACGTCCACACCTTCAACACCACATTCACTCAACCTCTGTATCCTGGGTTTGGATTTGGGTTTCAGGCTGGTTCTTCAGTGTCTCTGTGTTCTGTGTAGAAGGGAGAGTCCCCTCACTCTTACTGACAGTTTACTCTGTATGCTGTAACACACACACACACACACACTATCAACAACATACACCAGACTTGTCCGTGACTCAGCCCTCCACCAAGTTTGGTTGCAAATCAGTTTTAGTTTCTTTTTTTTTAATCCTTCTGTCAAACAAACACAGGTGAAAACAGAACCTCCCAGGCAGAGGTTTATAATAAACTATATATGTGTCAACTGTAACACCTGATCTGTTTTTAAATGTGAAGAAATTCGTGGAATTTTCTTTTTGTCCCTTAGTTGTGTGTGTGTGTGTGTGTGTGTGTGTGTGTGTGTGTGTGTGTGTGTGTGTGTGTGTGTGTGTGTGTGAGTGTGTGTGTGTGTGTGTGTGTGTGTGTGTGAGACATACATACAGGGGTTGGACAATGAAACTGAAACGCCTGGTTTTAGACCACAATAATTCATTAGTATGGTGTAGGGCCTCCTTTTGCAGCCAATACAGCATCAATTCGTCTTGGGAATGACAGATACAAGTCCTGCACAGTGGCCAGAGGGATTTTGAGCCATTCTTCTTGCAGAATAGAGGCCAGGTCACTACGTGATGCTGGTGGAGGAAAACGTTTCCTGACTCGCTCCTCCAAAACACCCCAAAGTGGCTCAATAATATTTAGATCTGGTGACTGTGCAGGCCATGGGAGATGTTCAACTTCACTTTCATGTTCATCAAACCACTCTGTCACCAGTCTTGCTGTGTGTATTGGTGCATTATCATCCTGATACACGGCACTGCCTTCAGGATACAATGTTTGAACCATTGGGTGCACATGGTCCTCCAGAATGGTTCGGTAGTCCTTGGCAGTGACGCGCCCATCTAGCACAAGTATTGGGCCAAGGGAATGCCATGATATTGCAGCCCAAACCATCACTGATCCACCCCCATGCTTCACTCTGGGCATGCAACAGTCTGGGTGGTACGCTTCTTTGGGGCTTCTCCACACCGTAACTCTCCCGGATGTGGGAGAGACTGTAAAGGTGGACTCATCAGAGAATAATACATGTTTCACATTGTCCACAGCCCAAGATTTGCGCTGCTGGCACCATTGAAACCGACGTTTGACATTGGCACGAGTGACCAAAGGTTTGGCTATAGCAGCCCGGCCGTGTATATTGACCCTGTGGAGCTCCCGACGGACAGTTTTGGTGGAAACAGGAGAGTTGAGGTGCACATTTAATTCTGCAGTGAGTTGGGCAGCTGTGTTTTTATGTTTTTTGGATACAATCCGGGTTAGCACCCGGACATCCCTTTCAGACAGCTTCCTCTTGCGTCCACAGTTACTCCTGCTGGATGTGGTTCGTCCTTCTTGGTGGTATGCTGACATTACCCTGGATACATCAGAAAGACTTGCTGTCTTGGTCACAGATGCGCCAGCAAGACATGCACCAACAATTTGTCCTCTTTTGAACTCTGATATGTCACCCATAATGTTGTGTGCATTGCAATATTTTGAGCAAAACTGTGCTATTACTCTGCTAATTGAACCTTCACACTCTGCTCTTACTGGTGCAATGTGCAATCAATGAAGATTGGCCACTAGGCTGGTCAAATTTAGCCATGAAACCTCCAACACTAAATTGGCAGGTGTTTCAGTTTCATTGTCCAACCCCTGTATATAGTAATATGAATCTGTCTAAAGTGAAGATAACTAGTCAAAACAGGTAACAGAAAAATATTTTGTTTGTGTTAGATTTGATCTGTAATTCATTTCATCATATCTAGTAGGCCTAGATATTGTATATTGTAATTTATTCATCTTGTAAATGTTTTCAATGCACTATTTTCACAAGTGTGAATAATAAAATATAACATAATAAGGAACTGAATTTGTCAAGGTGCATATTTTTGTCCCTAAACTAAATTTACTTTTTTCACAAAAGCAATTTTAAGACTTTATTTGATTTGATTTTCATTTTAAAAAATGCACATTAGTGACACGATGTTGTTAATTTTCACATTACACTGAATGAAATTGCAGAGGTGAAAGTTTTTCAGACGAAATGTTTGTGCATGGTTTTAAAAAGACATGATGGTCGTGTCTTAAACTCTCCTAACACACACGTTGTCCTCACACACAGTGATTATAAGGTTATGTATATGAGATAATGTAGCAGGAACTATTTTCTTCATAAAGATATATCGGAGCTCATCTTCAGCTCATTAGAGGATCAGATCTAGTGGACAGATGATGGAACTTCATTATCTGATCTGTAGTGAACATGTTGAGGAGGAAAGGTGAGACTCTATGTCAAGGCCAAATAGAAAACTCAGTTAAGAGAGTCTTACATTTTGGCCGTAAAAGCTGAGCACAGCCATCTTTGAACTAGGGCTTCATTTTTGATCTCAACTACACACCTGTAAAGTTTCACGACTGTATCTTGACAGACACATTTAAACAACTGCCAGTTCTCAAAACCTCCTTTATGGTAGTTCCCACTCAGTAGGTGTCTCCAGGATACAGTTTGCCATAATGACACACACACACACACACACACACAGACACACAGCCTGTGTGAAAAGAATACAAGCCATCTCACAGGTAATGAAGCGGAATAAGGAAACAGAAATACTTCCAACAGACTGAGTTTCTGATACAGGTTAGACCGGTTTAGCTGTCACTTTTCTGATGTTTTTAGATAAACGTCCTCATAAGAGTCATGAGGATGTGACTCGTCCTCAGATCAAACACACACAGACTCCAGGACTGACGAGGGAGAATGAGCAGCTGCTTCTCTCCAAATGTTTCCTCTACACATGAAGGTGGAAAGTGTCTGTAAGTCGACCTGAAGTCAGTTCAGCAGGTGAGAATGTGTAAATGTCTGAACAGGATCACTGTGGTCACATTGTGTTGTATCACTGTTTGACTGGACAGTAGAAATGTTTCTTCATGGTGATTGGCTTTTTCAAATATTTATTTCAGGTGCAAATACTGTCAGTAATTTGTGTCTGAGTTAAAAGACAATGACTTGTATGTATTATTGTTAGTGTCCACAGGAAGAATAAACAGCAGTTAGATTCAGTTCAGATCATTGGTGAAACATGTAGTTCGAGTCAGAACTGGTCAGACAGCTCGGCTGTTGCTATTCCAGGTATTTTGTACAGTGTTTGTGTGATGTCACTGACCTGTGAAGTGAATCCTGTTGTAATGAAGCCTGTTGTTGTGTCTGTGTGAAGGTGGGGGCTCTGCTATGAACCAGTGTGAGGACAGAGAGGAGGGAGCCCCTCCCTCTAAAACCACTCTGTGTGGGGAACATGAGAGCCAGACCAGAGCTCAGAGGTGAGATGAGGATCTCTAACTGTCCATGACTCTTCTCCATGTCAGAGCTCAGCACTCAGATCACTGCTCCATCATTATTCACACTCACTGTCACATCAACTACTCAGTAACAGCTTAGAAGAACTAATGATCAACTACTGACTGTCTGAGTGAACAAAGAGTCAACCACTGATTGAACTGGTGAACGAAGATGAGGTCAGATCTGCTCTTTTTTCAGGTGAAAACTCTTTTTTTCAATTTGTCACTGTTTGTTTGTATCAGGATGCAGCAGCAGAGACCAGACTCTCCTGAACCCAGCTGTGTGTCCATGAAGAGTGACCGGTCTATGGGTCATTCTATTGACTTTAAAGATGGACAACCTGCTGATGGAAGGTCAGAATTGAAAACTGAACTTTGTTATTATCTGACTCTCCTGAACTTGAATAGTGACTTTTATTTAGTGTCTTTTATGAGTGGTAACTTTTATGATGTACCCAGGTTTCCACTAGGCCGGGTATAACAGTAACTAAGTAAAGAAAACCTCTCAGCACACTACAGCCTTATCCCCTCTTCTTTATCTGATAACTGACATTATCTCCACCACAGAGGTCCTCCTCAGGTAAAGACATTTCAGGTCAGTTTGTGATGAAATATCACATCATCATCTACTGGTCAGGAGATCTGCTACATACAGTAAACACCAGGACACTGCTCCCAGTCTGTATCTCTATATTATAAAAGCCACAATCTTCACAGTAAAGCTAAACAAGACAACAGGACAAAACAAAAGGGCCCCAGCAGCCCTGATATGACAAAATACAAAATAACACACGACTACATGCAAAATAGACAACATTTTGTCATTTTGACAACATTTCATTGGACTCATCTCTGATGGCGATGAGTCTGCCTACAGGTGGGAGACTGAGCGTCTGGTGACCTGGTGCAGGCAGAACAACCTAGAGCTAAACGCTCTGAAGACAGTGGAAATGATAGTGGACTTCAGGAAGAGCCCAGCCCCACCCACCCCCATCTCCCTGTGTGACTCCCCCGTGGCTACCGTGGAGCATTTTCGCTTCTTGGGAACCACCATCACACAGGATCTCAAATGGGAGCTAAACATCAGCTCCCTCATCAAAAAAGCTCAGCAGAGGATGTATTTCCTGAGGCAATTGAAGAAGTTCAACCTGCCAAGGACCATGATGGTGAACTTCTACACCTCCATCATTGAGTCCATCCTCACCTCCTCCATCACCATCTGGTACGCTGCTGCCACGGAGAGGGACAATAACAGACTGCAGCGTATCATCCACTCTGCTGAGAAAGTGATTGGCTGCAATCTTCCGTCCCTCCAGGACCTGTACACCTCAAGGACTCTGAGGCGTGCAGGGAAGATTGTAGCTGACTCCTCCCACCCTGGACACAAACTCTTTGAGACACTCCCCTCTGGCAGGAGGCTGCGGTCCTTCAGGACCAAAACCTCTCGCCACAAAAACAGCTTCTTCCCATCTGCTATTAGCCTCATCAACAAGGCTAGAGAGCCCCACTGTTGCTGATCAATTGCACCAATCACCAGAAAAAAATCCTTGTATGTGAAAACATACTTGGCAATAAAACTGATTCTGATTCTGATTCTGATTCTGATTTCAATAACATGTGGAACCAAATAAGAAGATAAGGTCCAGAGTGAGTCCCACACTGTTGAAGAAATGTCTGATATCAGATGACTCATGTAGGCTCGTCTATTAAATACAGGTGTGTTCACTTCTTCACTTCTACCTGAGGAAGACAATCTGTGGTTGAAAGGCTGGATCAGTCCAGATAGAGTAACAGTTCTTCCTGTGCTCTCTACTTTTCAGTCTCTCTTCATCAGGCTGCATGAATGATGAGGAGTTAATACACTGAATCAGAATCAGGTTTACTACCAAGTACGTTTCACATACAAGGAATTAGCTTTGGTGTTTTGGTGCAGAGCAATAATCATAGCAAGAAGAAGAAACATAAAGAAAAATAAAGCTAAAGCAAGAACTGCAAGTGGTAAAGATGTACAGCGTTAGCTTTCCTCTCACCTCCAGAGCTTTTTACTCAGTATTAGCAGGTCTATGCTGCCCTCTGCTGGACACTGAGATGTAACACACCTCCTCTCTGTCGTCTGTGCTCTGATTTATGTCTCATGTTGCAGGGAAAAGAAGAAATGTAGTTACTTCTTTTTCAAATGTTTAGTATTTAATTATGAAACATAAAGATTCATAATGTAAAGGACATGTATATAACAATTTTTATTGCAGGTGTAGATTCGTGTTTAAAGAGGCATTTTCCATCTCTCAAACTCATCCACTGTCTTCTTATTGATTTTCTACCTGCTTCTAAAATTTCAGCTGATGCTCTGATCACAATCTTTTTTTCAAATGTCAGTTGTCACTTGTTTGTTTGTATCAGGATGCAGCAGCAGAGACCAGACTCTCCTGAACCCAGCTGTGTGTCCATGAAGAGTGACCGGTCTAAGGGTCGTCCTAATAACTTTAAAGATGGACAACCTGCTGATGGAAGGTAAGAACTGAACTTTGTCATTATCTGACTCTCCTCAGACAGATTAAGGTCCTGGATCTTTCATGAGATCCAGTACAATCTCATTTTCAAGTTTCCCTTTGTTGTGCACAGGCAGGGACAATTTGGTTTTGGCGTATAATAATAATGATTCTCAGTGATAATCACCTATATATATATATATATATATATAGATGACCTCGGGGCACCACCCTGTCACCAGGGACCAATGACCAAATTGATGGCTCAAAAAAATTATAACAGGATTTGAGAGAGAGA
Organism: Trachinotus anak; assembly: GCF_046630095.1. NCBI lineage: Eukaryota > Metazoa > Chordata > Actinopteri > Carangiformes > Carangidae > Trachinotus > Trachinotus anak. The sequence goes on along the minus strand of NW_027273882.1, from coordinate 6,788,007 downwards.
GAGACAGAGAGAGAGAGAGAGAGAGAGAGAGAGAGAGAGAGAGAGAGAGAGATGTCAGTCAAACGACAACCAGAACAAAGGGAGGGACCTTGAGCTTTACGTCTATGAAGCGATCACACTCTAGTGCAGCTTTAATGTGAGTGAGATGTAGATGAGGTGATTGGGAGAAAAGAGCGGGAATAAAGGTGAAGAGAGGAAAGAGTCCACAAGAGATCGTCACCACAGTTAATAATCACCACAATATCACTACACAATAACAGAGCCAGAGAACCGGAGTTTGTCTGGTCGGATATTGGTCCTTTAACTAGTGATATTTGGCTTATTAAGCTGATCACAGTGAACGATCTAAAACAACCAGATCTGCAGCACTTATAAGTCAGATTACAAATACAACACTAACTGTGTCTCTGCCCAGACATCAGCCTCTTACTCTGAGCTGCTCCGATCCTTCGGAGTTAGAACAGAAAGTCCGCTCTGGTTCTCCACAGCTCGGTCCTTGCTTCTCCTGGAGATGATGATGTGATGAGTTCCTCGCCGGCAGCGGGAAGATCACAGATGAGGGACGGTGGACTTTGTTTGTCTTTAACAAAGTCGGCTCGTCCTCACAGAACTAAGATCAGCTGATTGCACAGTGATTTATGGCGGCTCTGAAAGATGAAAAAAACGAAAAATGAAAACAAACACAGCAGTCTGTGCGCTCTGCCCGCGAATTGAAGACTGTGACAAAAGGTCAAAAGTCTTCAGATTGCTCCCTTTCAGCAGCCGAGTGGTGGAGAGAGCTGGAGTAGCTCTCTACTGTAACTGGTGCCAGGGAAAAAGCAACTGCTGCTTTTATCGCCTGAGTGATGTCATCGGGGATCCCTGCTGAGAGTACCTGCCTCGGCCAATGGCGATGAGATGTAGGCCTCTCCATTGTTCTTTTCAGAACACACGTCTTGAGATCCCAACACAACCTTTAAACTTGTGATAAAGCTGACTCATCTTCACCAGTGAGCTGAGCCCTATGTTCAGAAGCTCTGTCTCAAAGACTGTCATCAGAGATCTTACCAAGGCTCCTGACTGTCCAAGAAACAAGGTTTTCCAAACCCTGGACAATCACTCTGCTGCCAGGACTGATGATGTGGTCACTGTGAGGTCATCAGTGAACGTCCTGGTTGGGGGCTGTTGCACATTGTTTTTGATCATTGTGCCTCTACACCCTGTGTCAGCTTTTGCACCTGATTTGGTGCAACCAGTTATTGTCCCCTTCTCAAAGTGATGCTAAAGACATCGTCCCAGGAGTGACTGTAAAGCTGACGTTTCTGTAGTTTTACAGATTAAGGTCCTGGATCTTTCAGGAGATCCAGTACAATCTCAATTTTCCCTTGTTCCCCGATGAGCTGGATGATGTCACCTGTGTGTCTCAAGTACTCCAGGTCTGGGAATCCTTTCTGCCCTGACTTGTCATTGTGGTTCTGGTTGAGCATTAAAACCTGTGATCCTCTGTTGATGAGATGAATATCTTCACTTCTTCACTGAGCAGGAAGACAAATCTAAACTGATCCATGGCTCTTCTCTTCATGAGGGACTTCACCAGGGGTCATCAGGTGTTTATGGTGTTTTAACATCAGACACCTTCCACAGTGACACAGCTCAGACTGATGAGACTGTAACTTGTCTCAACATGACCATCCCACAGATCACTCCTCCTTATCCATCACCATCTGGAGGCTTTTTCAGCAGGTCTGGTCCTGACGGCTCTAATCCTTGGCAACATGTGATCCCTGCAGTGTTAATACTCTGCAGATGCAGTGGTTAGCAGAGCTTCTGCATTTCCTCTGTGTGCAGAGTCAAAGCTCTGTGATGCTGAGGTCCTCATTCTGAGGAGTGATCAGGATGACAGCTGCTGGTCAACAGGAACGTTTGTAGTCCTGTATTTAATTATTGATGTGGGCACAGATTGTTATTGAACCATACAACTGCTGTGAAACATCCTCATGACCTTCTTCCTCTTGACTCATGACCGAGTCGTCTCTCAGTCACCTGCCATCCTCATTTTGTCCCTGGGGTTATTTGAACTCATCAGTCATCTTTTTATAAGTTGTGTCAGATTGGAGTCATTTTGGTGGAAACGATATCTCAGTAACGCCTTGATGGAACTTCTTAAAATTTGGCACAAATGTTCACTTGGACTCAAGGATGAACTGATTAAACGTTGTAAATGCAATATCTCCAGAACTACTCAAGGGAATCCCTTCAAACTTGGCAAAAATGTCCACTGGGACTCAAGGACAAACAGATTGGATTTTGGTGGTAAAAGGTCAAAGCTCAAGGTCATGGTGACCTCAAAAAACATGGGTTTGGTCTTGTAAATGTAATATCTCCGTTAGGCCTTGAGATAATTTTTTCAAATTTGGTACAAACATTCACTTGGACTCACAAGACACTTATTAGCCATTACTAAAAACGTCACACAGCAATTATGACAAAAACTTCACATAAATTGTGAATATTATATGATGCTGAATGAGGAGGGATGTAATCTGAAACTAGCTGCGGAGGTATACAACCACAAGGCGGTAATTCTAGTCCTTTAAGTTGATGTTTTCTCCACAGAGTTCATCAGGAGAGCTCAGAGGTCCACAGTGATCAGTCTGCCCAGCAGCATCAACCAGACCTGGACTCCATATTTAAGGTCTGTGCAAGTACAAGCACATTTTTACTATTTAACTACATATACCACAGATTAACAGCTGAACTTCCCTTCAGGTCCTAACAGTCTCCGTGCTGCTCTGTTTAGACCAGCAGACCTTCAGACTGACACATCAATCACATGTTGTTTTCTACCAGTTTAAATGAAATGTTCAGTTTATCATCTGTTCCAGCTGCTGGAGGAGAACATTGTCACTTTTGTGAAGAACGAGCTGAAGAGAGTCCAGAGGGTCCTGAGACCAGATTACCCAGAATGCTTAGAGAGTCAGAGGGAGGATGAGGAGGTGTTGTACAGTGAGGATGAAGAGCAGAGGAGCAGCAGAGAGGCATTTCTGAAGATCACACTGAACTTCCTGAGGAGACTGAAGCAGAAGGAGCTGGCTGACTGTCTGCAGAGCAGTAAGAGGATTTCTCTAAAGACTTAACACGGTAGATACAGGAAATATGGCACCCTTAGAGAGACTTCCATTTCTAAACTGCCTTGTAAATATGCTGCACTTATCTGCATCAAATGTAGAAATCATTCTAAGCTACACACAGTCACAAGCTTAAGAGAGATCACAAGAGCTGAATGTTTAGATTATGAGTTTGTTTTTTGGATTTAGTATCGATATTCAATGACTGATTTCATTTGTTTATTCAGGAACAAGACTTACAGGCTGTCGACATAAACTCAAATCTAACCTGAAGAAAAAGTTCCAGTGTGTGTTTGAGGGGATCGCTAAAGCAGGAAACCCAACCCTTCTGAATCAGATCTACACAGAGCTCTACATCACAGAGGGAGGGACTGGAGAGGTCAATGATGAACATGAGGTCAGACAGATTGAAACAGCTTCCAGGAAACCAGACAGACCAGAAACAACCATCAGACAAGAAGACATCTTTAAAGGCTCTCCTGGAAGAGATGGACCAATCAGAACAGTGATGACAAAGGGAGTGGCTGGCATTGGGAAAACAGTCTTAACACAGAAGTTCACTCTGGACTGGGCTGAAGACAAAGCCAACCAGGACATACACTTCACATTTCCCTTCACTTTCAGAGAGCTGAATGTGCTGAAAGAGAAAAAGTTCAGCTTGGTGGAACTTGTTCATCACTTCTTCACTGAAACAAAAGCAGCAGGGATCTGCAGGTTTGATCAGTTCCAGGTTGTGTTCATCTTTGACGGTCTGGATGAGTGTCGACTTCCTCTGGACTTCCACAACACTGAGATCCTGACTGATGTCACAGAGTCCACCTCAGTGGATGTGCTGCTGACAAACCTCATCAGGGGGAAACTGCTTCCCTCTGCTCGCCTCTGGATAACCACACGACCTGCAGCAGCCAATCAGATCCCTCCTGAGTGTGTTGACATGGTGACAGAGGTCAGAGGGTTCACTGACCCACAGAAGGAGGAGTACTTCAGGAAGAGGTTCAGAGATGAGGAGCAGGCCAGCAGGATCATCTCCCACATCAAGACGTCACGAAGCCTCCACATCATGTGTCACATCCCAGTCTTCTGCTGGATCACTGCTACAGTTCTGGAGGATGTGTTGAAGACCAGAGAGGGAGGAGAGCTGCCCAAGACCCTGACTGAGATGTACACCCACTTCCTGGTGGTTCAGTCCAAAGTGAAGAACATCAAGTATGATGGAGGAGCTGAGACAGATCCACACTGGAGTCCAGAGAGCAGGAAGATGATTGAGTCTCTGGGAAAACTGGCTTTTGAGCAGCTGCAGAAAGGAAACCTGATCTTCTATGAATCAGACCTGACAGAGTGTGGCATCGATATCAGAGCAGCCTCAGTGTGCTCAGGAGTGTTCACACAGATCTTTAAAAAGGAGAGAGGGCTGTACCAGGACAAGGTGTTCTGCTTCGTCCATCTGAGTGTTCAGGAGTTTCTGGCTGCTCTTCATGTCCATCGGACCTTCATCAACTCTGGAGTCAATCTGATGTCAGAGGAACAAACAACATCTCAGTGGTTAAAACAGTTTAGAGACAAACCTGAACCAGCACTTTTCTACCACAGTGCTGTGGACAAGGCCTTACTGAGTCCACATGGACACCTGGACTTGTTCCTCCGCTTCCTCCTGGGTCTTTCACTGGAGACCAATCAGATTCTCCTACGAGGCCTGCTGACAAAGACAGGAAGTTGCTCAGAGACCAATCAGAAAACAGTCCAGTACATCAAGAAGAAGATCAGTCAGAATCTGTCTCCAGAGAAAAGCATCAATCTGTTTCACTGTCTGAATGAACTGAATGATCGTTCTCTAGTGGAGCAGATCCAACAGTCCCTGAGATCAGGACGTCTCTCCACAGATAAACTGTCTCCTGCTCAATGGTCAGCTCTGGTCTTCATCTTACTGTCATCAGAAAAAGATCTGGATGTGTTTGACCTGAAGAAATACTCTGCTTCAGAGGAGGCTCTTCTGAGGCTGCTGCCAGTGATCAAAGCCTCCAACAAAGCTCTGTATGTGCTCATATTTCATCTAGATTAACTGTATCTTTTTCTTTAGTCAAGACAAAAAACATTTTTTAAATTAGTTTCTTTCGTTTTACTGATTCATCTTCAGGCTGAGTGGCTGTAACCTCTCAGAGAGAAGCTGTGAAGCTCTGTCCTCAGTCCTCAGCTCCCAGTCCTCTAGTCTGAGAGAGCTGGACCTGAGTAACAACACCCTGCAGGATTCAGGAGTGAAGCTGTTGTCTGATGGACTGGGAAGTCCACACTGTGAGCTGGAATGTCTCAGGTTAGTGTTTAGCTGTTTTGAATTCATGATTCTGACCTGTTTAAAATATTAAGTATATGAATGTTTTTTTTTTCTGGAATTCCTCTTCAGACTGAGTGGTTGTAACCTCTCAGAGAGACACTGTGAAGCTCTGTCCTCAGTCCTCAGCTCCCAGTCCTCTCGTCTGAGAGAGCTGGACCTGAGTAACAACAACCTGCAGGAGTCACAAGTAAAGGTGCTGTCTGCTGGACTGGAGAGTCCACAGTGCAGACTTGAAGGACTCAGGTTAGTGTTCGGCTGTTTGGTATTTATGACTGTTACGTCCCCAAGTGGTCCAGGGGAGTGGGGAGTAACAATGTTAAATAAAACTGGGGAGAAGGAATAACTGGGAAACAATAGTAAGGTCACAAATAAGCCAATTTATTATAAATTAAATAAGTTAATCAAAAACCCTTCACGGCAACAGAAAGCAAGCTCCGGATAACGGGCGAAGCCGGTAGAACATGGAAAAGAAAGAAAGAAATAAGCGACAAACAGGAAACGGTAAGTTGAAACCGACAGCATCCTCCCAACCACAGGGAGTAACACGCAGACAGTATCTGGTGCACACTTAAAAACTGGCCCACAGGCCGATGATGAACGATGAACAATGATCACAGAGCCGTCACCACTCGCTAGCTCACACACACAGCCTCACGCTGCCGCCTGACCCACTGGCACCTGCACAGCTCCACTCCCAGCCTTTATACCGGCCTTAATGAGCAATGGGACACCGGTGTGCTCATCCACTTGGCACAGGTGGGTGGTACCTGGAGAGACGCAGACAAAAACACACAGCACGACACTATGGCCGTAACAATGACACACTGATTTGTCATAGAATCTAGAGTAGGGGTGGGAGATCTGGCTAAAGGATCATACAACAATCTTTCTGAGTAGAATCAATCAATTCATGATCTGCATCTTGTTTCTGCTTTGGTTTTATTGTGAAAGTCATGACTGGAAGTTGATTTGTATCTTTTTGCTCCTTTGAGCTTAAAAGTTATTCAGTATGGAAGTAGATTTGCTTCAGTATTATTTGTGACACAGATCAACAGATCAACAATCCATTATTATTATATTTAATGTGTAATGTGTAAATTTGTAAAAAAAACAAAAAAACAAAACACTTTCCAAATACAAAAAACATAGTTTTAATATCTTGCATATAAACTAGATCTTTAAATACACACATTCCCCAGAAGAAATGTGTGAAATCAATTAATTTACAAATAAATTAGAAGCATTTGTGAATATCTTTCTCACATGTACATTGTGAATTAAGTTTCTATTTGTGAATTTAAAAAGCATTTGTGGATCTCAGTTCTACGCTTGTGAATTTGCATTTTGCAAACAGTCTTGAGACAAAGTTTTCCGCAATCTGAAGAAAATGGACTGTATCGTTGGGCTGCTTTTGGAAAGCATGTGATCGCCTGCTGATGACGCCAATTCCACTTTTCAAAGTAAGAGCATGCAGTTTTTTTTGTGACTAAAAAACTTTTGTCACAAAAAAAACTAAAAAAACTTTCTTATTTTTACTAAACCAGAACCCTTGAAAGAGAGGGCTTCTTTCAAGGGCTCTGTACTAAACCAGCATTAGTTGGTGACAGTTGGTGCTTTTAATGTCATACCCATCCAACCTGTGAAAAGATATCTTGTGTCATTTGTTTTACTTACCACTGAGTTCATTAATTATTCAGTATATGTGCTGTTTACAACAGAATTAGTTTAATTTTCTACATGTGTAATCAGTTGGCAGTTAGTCCTGGGGCTTCATTAGTCCTGTAGAGTCACTGGACCAGTGTGATGAGATGTGATTTAGATACAGTTCTATTTTTTAGCCACTAGAGGACACTGCGGTCTGTGAAATGTATACGTGTTACGGTGAAGCAGGGACCTCAAGTAACTTTGAGAGATTGTTGGATTGTGTTATGAGATTACTATTCGCCAATGTTATCTGTCATTATTATTGATAACACCATTACCTATACAGCTGTTCCTGGTCTCTCTCTCTCTCTCTCTCTCTTTTCTCCTCTCTCCTCCCCCCACCCCCCCCTTTTTTTTCTACTCCTAAACCCAACTGGTCGAGGCAGACGGCCGCCCACTGGTTCTGTTGGAGGTTTCTTCCTGTTAAAAGGGAGTTTTTCCTCCCCCTTGTCACCAAGCGCTTGCTCTTTGTGGGAACTGTTGGGTTTTTTTCTGTAACAAAGTAAGGTCACAACCTGACCCTGTAAAGAGCCTTGAGATAATGTATATTATGATTTGGCGCTATACAAATAAAATTGAATTGAATTGAGATAAGTTGAGTCACAGCAGCTAAAAAGCTGAATGTTACCCTGTTCATGAAAGAATATGGATCTTAACATGGTTAGCTTAACAGCATGAGTCACTGAATTTCACAACAACCAGAAACTCATCTTGTTGTTCAGGTTCGTTCGGACAGGTGGAAAGTTTGTCACGCAACTCCACAAGCGTAGAACTAAGATTCACAAATTCTTTTTCACTTCACCAATAAAAAAATGTTTCACAAATGCCTGTTGCAAAGTTTGTCAAACTTTTAAATATGGTACCTTCTGAGGCAATCTGGACAAGTAAGCTCAGTCATGATATAAGATAATCAGTTCTCCCACCTTTGATTTTTAGTATGTGATAATGTATCATTCAGTTTTCACATCATATTTTTTTCTGGAATTCCTCTTCAGACTGAGTGGCTGTAACCTCTCAGAGAGAAGCTGTGAAGCTCTGTCCTCAGTCCTCAGCTCCCAGTCCTCTAGTCTGAGAGATCTGGACCTGAGTAACAACAACTTGAAGGATTCAGGAGTGAAGCTGTTGTCTGCTGGACTGGAGAGTCCACAGTGCAGACTTGAAGGACTCAGGTCAGGATCTCTTTGTCAAGACCTTGTATACATTTTATGATCTTACATTAAATGAGGTAGTAATAATGAACTGAAGAGGTTTGCAGTTTTGGGAGATTGTCACCAGTATAAAAAGCTGCATGCTCCATAATTAATCACAGATTTAATTAAATAAAAGGAAAGTGTCGTTGGTTTGGACATTAGGGTCCAGTGGAGCGGTGTAAACATCATGATGTTGTTCTACGAGCATAGAGTCTTGTTACAGCTGTGAGCATCTGATGCTGATTTAAACTGGACTAATGTGAAACTTTTAGACTTTGCAGTAAGTCTCTGTTTGTGTGTATACTTGTAATACTTATTTATGTTATGGAGGCATAAATCGCGTGCATGTGTGTGTGTATGTGTGTGGGTGTATGTGTGTGTGTGTTCAGTCTGTCAGGCTGTCTGGTCACAGAGGAAGGCTGTGCTTCTCTGGCCTCAGCTCTGAGCTCCAACGCCTCCCATGTGAGAGAACTGGACCTGAGCTACAATCATCCAGGAGACTCAGGAGTGAAGCTGCTGTCTGCTGGACTGGAGAGTCCACACTGCAGACTTGAAGGACTCAGGTCAGGATCTCTTTGTGAAGACCTTGTATACATTTTATGATCTTACATTAAGTGAGGTTGTAATAATGAACTGAAGAGGTTTGCAGTTTTGGGAGATTGTCACCAGTATAAAAAGCTGCATGCTCCATAATTAATCACTGATTTAATGAAATAAAAGGAAAGTGTCGTTGGATTGGACATATGGGTTCAGTGGAGCGGTGTAAACATCTTGATGTTGTTCTACTAGTGTACAGTGAAGCCTATATGTCTGTTTTCATTTAATAGTTCTTTCACATAGTGTTGTCATCCTCATATAACATGTTTTCTTTATGCCCTCCCCCTCACCACCTCCCTTGAAAATTTCATGCAGTAAAATTTAAAGTATCAACACTTTGAATTCAGTAAAAACTCCAACTCCAAGAAAACCTGATACCCAGACCTGATGTTTGGAGCATCATCATTGTAATACTTATTAATGTTATGGAGGCATAAATCGTGTGTGTGTGTGTGTGTGTGTGTGTGTGTTCAGTCTGTCAGGCTGTCTGGTCACAGAGGAAGGCTGTGCTTCTCTGGCCTCAGCTCTGAGCTCCAACCCCTCCCATCTGAGAGAACTGGACCTGAGCTACAATCATCCAGGAGACTCAGGAGTGAAGCTGCTGTCTGCTGGACTGGAGGATCCACACTGGAGACTGGACACTCTCAGGTATGAACAGATGGACAGACAACAGCAGCTCTCACACTGTTTCTCTGTCTCTCTGACTAACTCAGGAACTCTGCTTCATGTTTCATGGTGGATATGAGTGAAGGTGGATACAGTTGATCCTGACTTTGTTTCTTCCTCCAGGGTGGACCATGGTGGACCACAGAGACTGAGACCTGGTGTGAGGAAGTGTGAGTGTGTTTTCGCTTTGATTCATGATTCACAGCTGCACATGTTACACTAGATTTTTACATTTTCTTGACTGAAGTACAAAGATGAATTTCTCTAGAGTTTCATTCAGGATTCAGGTTCTGTTTTTGTCAGTGAGGCTGGAAAGATGTTAGAATTCAATCAATCAATTTAAAATTCACAAACACAACAAACTGAGCACAGTGATCCAACAAAACTAATTAATACATTTCATTAGCAGTGGAGCCAACAGAAAGCTGCCTTTGTTTCTTCTGGTTTTTTGTCAGTAATTTTATAGAGGAGTTTTGTTGCCTTCAGGTGCTGCTCCTAAGCTCGTATTTCACATGTTTGACTGCTATAAGTTTTGTTAAGGAATCCTTCAGTTTTCTTCCTGGATGTTTTTAATAAATCATTGTTCAAAAACCTACAAGTCATAAACACAACAGGCCATAATTAATGTCTCACAGATGTTGAAAAGTTGAGTAAAAATGGGCTGAGGTGGATTTATCTTCTACTTCCTCCCTGAATGACAGACTTGGGGACAGATGTTCGATACATCTGCACAAAAACAACACCTGCTCCATTTTTCACACATAAACTGGTGTTTCTATAAACACAATGTGTGCACGTCACACAGACCTCAGACCAGTGTACACATGGTTTTCTAGAGCAACTGCAGGTGATGAGGTGGAAATGGGAAATAGGCTGAGAGACTGAATCTTAATAATAAAACTTTGTTTGTTGATGTTGTTGTTAATTTCACTTGCTTTTGTTCTTTTGCTGCTCTTTTCACTGACAGATCTACAGACTGCTGAAGCAGACACATGTACTGATACACAAACACATGATTCAGGGTGTGTCTACATCCATTTCTGTCTCACTGTGGGAGTGGAAATGAGGCTCCTGTATGTGCGTCCACTTCCACAGTGACTGAGATTCATTAAACAGAACCATGTGAACTCACAGCTTCATAATCCTGAAGAAAACAATGTGTTAGCATATTTCTGTCTTTGTGCACATATCTGGCCCCTGGTCAGTGAAAACCAGCTTAAAGCCAGTTGGTGGACCCACAGTCCTCAGACTGGATCTTCATTAACACTGAGTTCAGCTTCTTGCAGCTTTTGGACCAAAACATCCAGACTGTTGTGAAACTTTGTTGTAGCAGACGACAGTTTGAGATTTGATGTCAAAGGTGTGAACTTTGTGCTGAATGTGAGCTCTTTGGTGGAGCTAATGACAGTTTTAGAAAGCAGATGGTTCAGAGCTTCTTTGTGCTGCAGTGGAAGATGATGAGCCAGTTTTATTAGTGAGACTTTATTCACTACATGTGTTTATTGATGTGGATCCATCAGTCGTCATCCTCGGGTCCACAGCAGAAAAAAAGGAGAACATTGCTGACATCTTGACTCATGTTCAGTAACTGTTGATGTTGTTAGAACTGGATCGTTGGATTTTCATTTAAATGTAGTCAAACATTTAACAGTTTACATTCACAGTTGAATATGAAATGTAAGTTTGAATGATTCACTTTCAGTAATTGTCAGTAAAGTTGTTGATAAATCAACAGATGATAAACTGCAGCTGTGTTGTGTCTTGTTCTCTCCATCAGATGCCTGTGAACTGGAACTGGACACAAACACAGTAAACAGAAAACTCAAACTGTCTGACAACAACAGGAAGGTGACATTGGTGAGAGAGGATCAGTCATATCCTGATCATCCAGACAGATTTGACTTCTGGTCTCAGCTGCTTTGTAGAAATGGTCTGACTGGTCGCTGTTACTGGGAGGTCGAGTGGAGAGGAGTGGTTCGTATATCAGTGAGTTACAGAGGAATCAGAAGAAAAGGAAACAGTAAAGACTGTGTGTTTGGATGGAATGATCAATCCTGGAGTCTGAGGTGCTCTGATTATGGTGGTTACTCTGTCTGTCACAACAACAGAGAAACATCCATCTTCTCCTCCTCTGTCTCTCACAGAGTAGCAGTGTATGTGGACTGTCCTGCTGGCTCTCTGTCCTTCTACAGAGTCTCCTCTGACTCACTGATCCACCTCCACACCTTCAACACAACATTCACTCAACCTCTGTATCCTGGGTTCAGGATCTGGCCTGGTTCAGTGTCTCTGTGTGGTCTGTAGGTGTGAGAGTCTCTCCTGTGGACAGAAACTCTGCTGACTGCAGCTCAGCTGCTGAAATCAAAGTTGACTCTGTTCACCATCACACACTCTGCACTGTGAAGCAGATCTGTCTCAGACTCAGACACTAAACATTCATCTGTCTGATTTCATCACTTTGATCATCAACATTTTAACACTTTTGTCAAATGATTCTCGTTCTGTCTGATGATTATTTTTGTCTCAGTTCACTCTGCTGTTGTTACTGTCAGGATCCAATGAGCAGCATCCAGCTCTGTTCAACATGTACAACTGTACATGAACTGTCCACAGAAAAAGAAGGGCCACAGTTACCAGCTGCAGCACACTGGTGGTTTTCACTCTCTGCATGTTTCCCATTAAAACCAGTTTGACAAACATCATGTGTTTGTGAAACAGCACATTTGTTAAAAAGCTGCATCATTCTGTGTTTATACTGCGCTCAGATCAGTGTGTAAATGGACGTCACTGCTCACACACTGAATGCACAGGAAACATTTCTACTGGCAGCAACGTGTTTTTAATTGATTTATTGATTATTGGAGTCAAAATGTTTTGATGTTCAGTTTGTAAATTCAGGATTTAATAATCCAGGTTGGGATTAAAACTCTTCTGGTTTGTAGAAAGGATTTATCAGTACAAATGTTTTAGAAGAAATGAGAAATGAAATAAATATATCTGACATCAAACTGTACTTCTCAATATTTATAATTCTGTTCATAATTCTGTCCTGACTGACTGAGAAGACCACAATCTTCACCAACATGAAAGGTGAATGCTTTTATTACACTTTGTACAAATCCTCACTGGTGTTCTGACCCTGGCTCAGTGGCCTCAACAAAAGCCAGACTCACCATGGTTAGAATTAATTAGAACATTTTTATTAAAGCAAATTAAATCTAGTGTGAGGTGTTGGAAATCAGCAGTGAGTGGTTTGCATGAGTGAGTGCAGGTGCTGTCAGGTGAAGGACTAAACCCTGGACACCACAGCTGTTCCAGATGTACCAATAAGCTACCTGCAGACAAAGAGAGACAGATTAGTAAAAGGATCCCAAACCCCAAGAGGGCCCCCAGGGGCCATCACAGTGTCTGTTTTGTCAAATTGTCTTCTGATTGATGTCCACTCTTATGGGCTCCAGATGTGAGGAAAACAACCTGGCTGAAGAACGAGACTGAACCACTGAAGCAGGATCTGTCTCAGCTCAGTGTCTGTCCTGATGCTGTCAGCTCCACAGGCTTTGACAGGTTTTAGATTTATTGTACTGTTTTCTAATTCTTTCATTGTTATTAGGTCATCAAACAGGTTTTAATTATTTTTGATTGTTGATTCAAGGATTGTCAGTTTTTCAGTTTGATGGCCATTTACCAAAAATACTGTACATCAACATTAAACCATGGACTGAGGATCCTCATGCCACAGATGGATGAAAACAACCTGCAGAGGATCAAAAATCTGAATGAATCCTCCTGTTCTGCTTGAGGCTCCTTATGGATTTGAGAGTGCAGCGTCCCATGATTTGGATTTTCTTTTATTTTTTTGTTAGTCCTGTTGTTGGGAGTTTGAAAGCAGCTGCTTCTCTGATTACGAGGGAGATTTTAAAACAGAGGCAGAACAACTGTGGGCAGCTTTTTGATCTTAAAACTGTGTTGAGACAGTAAATTCATCTTGTCTCCGTAGCAACAGCAGCCACTGACAGTATTTTGAGCAGGACAGTGGACGGCTGTGTCGGTCTGTGGGTTTTCAGGGATCAGGTTTCCTTCTTTATCTGGAGAGAGGACAGAAATAAGTCATGTCAGTTTTAAGACATACATGAGACAGCTCTGTCTCTCTGTCTGCTTGAGATTCACAAACTCTGTTCCCACAGTTTTTCATCAGTCTCCAGACCCTGTCCTTCCCTGTATCTCCACCTGCTGTCCTTGGAACAGTTTTGTTGAAACAGTCCCCCCCCCCCCCCCCCCCCCCCTCATTATTTTGTTAATAATTGTGAACCGTTCTAACATTTTGTGCTGTTAAAGATCAAGGTAAGAAACCTTTCAGCCAGTAGATGGAGCTATGGTGCTGTTGTGGACAGGGGTCGGGAACCTATGGCTCTTTTGATGACTGCATGTGGCTCTCAGATAAATCTTAGCTTACACTGCTTAATACGATCAGTAATTAATAATTCCGCTGGAAATCACAGTGTTAAAAATAACGTTCAAAATATAAAAACATTCTCATGCATTTTCATCCATTCATCCGTTTTCTACCGCGCCTGTTCCGGGTTGCGGGGGGCTCAGCCAATCCCAGCTGTGCTGCGGGGTCACAGGAGGGGCCTCGATTTTTATTGACTGACGCGGTAGCCAACTTTTTGACTTTTTGACTTTTTGGATAAAGACAAGGTCATCAAATGAATAAAAGACCTGCCTCTGTCAGCAAGAACTGCTCACGATCGTACCATCATGATGGCAAATCAAGTGGAGGAAACACAAGTAAAGGACATAAATGCAGCGCCATTGTTTCCCCTCGCTTTGGACAAGTCGACAGACCTCAGCCACTGATCCCAGTTCAGTGAGACTGAGGGTGTGTTTCCGGTGACACTCTGCTGTTCTGCCAATGAAAGGGTCAACAAGAGGGAGGGTTTATTTCAACCTGTCACTGAGTTCGCTGAAGAAAAGAATCTACCGATGGATAAACTCATGTCGGTGTGTGTGGATGGTGCTGTGCATGGCGGAAAAAACAAAGGCTCTGCAGCACTTCTTCTTCGTGAACATGAAAATAGACCCATCCTAAGTTTCCATTGCATTCTCCACCAGGAGGCGCTTTGTGCTCAGATGTGTGGCGAGCAGCTTGGGGAGGTGATGTCGCTGCTCATTCAGTGGTCAACTTTACTGTTGCCCGAGCTTCAGTGTCGCCAGTTTCAAACGTTGCTGGATGAAGCTGGGAATAATTATCTCGGTCTGCTTTTGCACAGCAATGTGCGGTGGTTGTCCAGAGGGAAGGTGCTCAGCTGTTTTGCTGCTTGCATGAGCGAAATCCGGACTTTTCTTGAAATGAAGGGTGTCGAGCATCCTGAGCTCGGTAACACTGAGCAGCTCCTGAAGTTTTACTATGTCGTGGATGTGACTGAACATCTGAACCAGCTCAGTGTGAAAATGAAGGCATTGGAAATACAGTCTTATCCCTTCAACAAGCAGTGTTTGCATTTGGAAACAAGCTGGAACTCTTTATCGTGGATATTGAAACAGGTCGTTTACTTCACTTTGAGAAACTGAGGGGATTTAAAGATGCATGCACAGCAAGTGACCCCGTTCAGCATGTTGCTCACCAGCAGCCAGCTGGCTTCACATCTCATCTCCTGCAGTCATTCAAAGCAGCTTTGCAGAATTTCGTGAGCGCACTCGTCTTTTTAAGTCCATCACTCATCCACACGAGTGTGCAGTGGACAGAGCCGACCTGAGCTGCATCCCTGGTGTCTCCATCAGAGATTTTGAGCTAGAAGTTGCTGACCTGAAGGCCTCAGACATGTGGGTGAATAAGTTCAAATCACTGAATGAAGATTTGGAAAGACTTGCACAACAGAAAGCAGAGTGGACAGAAATGAAAAAACTTCAACCCGAAGAGCAGCTGATTGTCCAAACCTGTCACAGCACACGCTGCAGAGTGTGAGTATTGCAGTATTGACCGTGTGTGGCTCTACGTATGCAGGTGAGCAGTCATTCTCACACCTGAAAAACATCAGGACCAACCTACGATCACGTTTAACGGATGGAAGCCTCAACGCCTGCATGAAGCTTAACCTCACAAAGTATCAACCAGACTACAAAGCCATCAACAAAAACATGCAGCACCAGAAGTCGCTTTAATGGTAAGAAGTATTTTATTTATTATTGGTTAGCTTCAGTATAACAATGTTATTGTAGTGTCCTAAGTTCCATACAGTATGTGACTTCCTGGGTCTGGTACATTTAATTAGGGGCCCTAGGTCAAAAGGACATAGGAGATGAGCGTTTCTTTGTCTTAGAAAATGAGGTCCATTTAGATATGGACCATATATCTTGTCTCGGCTTCATGACACCAACCTAAATAAGCGTGTAGTTAGAGCTGATATTCAGAGGAGAATCATATTGGCTTCGACTCCTCTCTCAGGCAATCCATGGTGCTTGATTTGATGCTGGACTTCTTTGTAATAAACCTCTTTATATACAAGTAAGACGGTGTCAGCGGAATTTTCTTCATCGTCATCACATCATCGCTGTTTAAGAAACAACAAGAATTTTGCCGTCACAAACAGGATGAGGAAAAGAGAGACAAGAATTTTGGTGTCACGAAGTCTGGACGTGTTGTGACCTGCGGCGTCTCCAACAACTTCAGCGCATGAGCATGTAAACAGTCACTCCATTACATAGTCCCTAAAGCGAGCAGGGGGTCGTGATGACCTACCAACCCGGGAGAACCTCGGCGGGGCAACTGCCTGGTCAGGGCAACCACCAGCAACTAAGCCAGTGCCACGACCACAGTCCATGACTTCATCAAAGAGGGACGCGCCCGCAGGGCTACCAGGCGTGGCAGCATCCTCCTGCAAAGCAGTGGGCGGGGAAGGGGTGAGGAGGATCCTAGACTGGCCTCCCAAGGGAAAAGCCACAGGCAGATTGTAGCGCCGCAGCCTGTCAAAGTGGATGGTCTGAAGCGGGGGCTCCTCCCCGAATGGGCTACTAATCTGATAGGTGACTCCAACCTCATCATCCCTGTCCATTCGCCGTTGCACCAAGTAAGGTCCCTTCCAGTGAGGAGCCAGTTTACGGCGGCTCTCTGTGGGGTCATTCAACCACACAAGGTCCCAGACCTCGTATGGTTCGTGCCTCAACCTGGCATCATAGACAGTCTTTTGCCTTCTGCTTGCCACAATGTTGTTTTCCTTTGTCTGATCAAAAGCAGTGTACAAGCGCCTGAGGAGGGAACTAGCAAAGTCCACCGGGGACGCATCTACCGGTCTGCTTTGCACCCGCGGGCCCAGCACCACATCCACCGGCGTGCGGGCCTCCCTGCCGTGTGTGAGGAAGTAAGGCGTGAACCCGGTGCTGGAGTGTACACTGGTGTTGTATGCAAAAGCAACCTGCAACAGGAAAGAGTCCCACTCTCCCTCACATGACAAGAGTGTTTTAGCCAACTGGTCAATAAGTGTTCTATTAAACCTTTCTACCATCCCGTGAGACTTTGGATTGTATGGAGTGGTATGAGTTTTCTTCACACCCAGCAGCCTGCACAAATGTTTCACCATATCTGATTCAAACTGCCTCCCCATATCTGTGTGCAGCGTTTCCATCACACCATGTTCCAAAATGTAGTTCTGAAAGAGACACGCAGCCACTGTGGTGGCTTTTTGATCAGTGATGGCATACAGGTTAACGAACTTAGTGAAATAGTCCTCAACAACCAAAAGATACCGGTTGCCCTTGGAAGTGACCGGCAACTCAAGTATGTCAGCTGCGACACGTTGGAAAGGTCTCTCCGCCTGTGAAGTCCTCATAGGGGCATGATGTCGAGGAACTGGGGACTTCCTTCTTTGACAGGCGTAACACTTTTTTTTTTTTTTTTTGTCCTGTCCCAATATCATTGGCAAGCAGTATGAGTGGTCTGGATACCTTGTGTTGTTGGGGCAGATTTACTGTGCGAAGGAGGAGTGTGGGATACTCCTCCTATCGCATATTTTAACTTTATTAAGACAACCGGACCGCATCAGGAATGAGAGTGGACAGGAAGAGGAAAACAGAGAGAGTATATGGGGAAAAGGAAAATGGGAGTGGGGAGACTGGGAGAAACAACAACAACAGCACAACAACAGAAAAACAACCACAGTAACCATAACAATAGCTAACAATATCCACATTTATGGTCACTCTATAGTTCTTAACCATTAGATGTGCCGTATTTGTATTTGTGTATATGTGAGTGTGTGTGTGTGTGTGTGTGTGTGAGAATCTGTCTGTGTGTGTGTGTATGAGGGAAGGGGTAGGTAGGTGTGCGTGTGTGTATGTGTGTGTGTTCATGTGTGTATGCAAGTGTGTGGCGA
This sequence comes from Trachinotus anak, assembly GCF_046630095.1. Classification (NCBI taxonomy): domain Eukaryota; kingdom Metazoa; phylum Chordata; class Actinopteri; order Carangiformes; family Carangidae; genus Trachinotus; species Trachinotus anak. The sequence goes on along the minus strand of NW_027273882.1, from coordinate 6,770,045 downwards.
TTTGTCATTGGATGTGGTGGGTAATTGATGTGGGGGCTGCAGTAACAGCGCCCCCCCAGACCAAAGGCACAGGTGGCCAGAAACCAGGCCACCGAGACTCCCAGCCACCCCCAGAGCCCAAGGACCCGCGGCAGCATGACCCCCCGGTAGCCACGTGCCCGACCCAAGGAGGAGCCCGCAAGGGAGTACAGAGGCAACAGCCCCCAGCGCGAGGAGGCCCGTAGAGGGACAGCGGGCAGGAAGCCCCAGAGCCAGCCCGTGACCACCAACCCCAGCGCGAGACAGACCCAGAGTCAAATGGCCCCGGCAACTGAAGACCCGCCCACACCCCTGGCGGAGAGCCCACCACACACCGGAGAGGCCCCAACCCCCCAGCTCCCGTCCACCCAGCTGGAGAGACCCCAGCCAGCCGCAGCGGCCCGGTATTCCAGCCCCATTGACCCTGCAAGACAAATGGGGGAAGGAGGGCAGATGGAGTCCCCACCCCCCGGCCAGGAAGCCAAGCCCGGGGGGACAGAGAAGAGCAGGCCCCCCCGCCCAGCCCCAAACCCAATCCCCCAAATCCGCCGGCAGGGCCCAGGGCCACAGTCCCCACCCAGCCCGCCACCCACAAGAGGAGGCCGCCCACCCCCACCAGGTCCACCCATGACATCCCTGCAATGGATCTTCTTTCCCCACATGGCAGGCTCCCTGCACAGTCCACACGGCACCAGGGACAGATAGACAGGGGGGCCCACCAAGCCACCCTCTCCCCACCCTGCGTCTGGTGTGGGTGCAAAGTGTGTATGTGTGGGTGTGTGTATGAGTGCGTGAGTGAGTTGGGTGTGTGGGTGACTATAGTGCCTTAAGATTGGGGGAACGGTCAGGGCATGGGCGCCCCACCACTAGCAGACGGTTGGGTCCTCCCCGCCCTTCCCTACCCCCAAAGCCCTAGTGTCGTATGGCTTGTGGGTCGTGTGGATGACTAAGGTGTATTAAAATTAAGGAAGCAGATGGGGCATGGGTACTCCACCGCTGGTAGACGGCAGAGTCTCACCTGCCCCATCCCACCCCCCAAGGCCCTAGTGTCATGTGATCTAATGTGCATTTAAAATTGAGGAGCAGCACACCAACAATAGCAGGGCCCGTGGGCAGTCCTGCCCACCAATCTGCCTCATCCCTGCACTGCCCCTCAGAGGCCCTACAGTCATGTGGGATGTGGTGTAGTGGAGCAACAAGGGCAGGTGAGGCATGTACCCCCCCACTGGGGCCAGATCCCTGACTGGCCCCAACACGTTTTGCATCCCTGCGCTGCCCAGCCAGCAGGGAGATGAGCCGGGGTGCCCAGAGTTGCCTTCAGGCGGCCCAAGCGGTAGGGCCACCACCCCTGCAGGCGCAAGCTGGAGGGGCACAGACCCGCCCGGCATGGCGAGACCCCAGTCAGGTGCCCAGGATGGGACATCCAGACCCGCCGACGAACAGGGAGCCGGTCCGGCCAGGCAGGTCATCCCGCACACCCCACCCCCCCAGCACCCACCCAGGCGCAGAGGCAGGGCCCCCACCACACCCCCAGACCCCCCCCCCCCCACCACCCCCACAGTGCCCGGGGGCGCAACTGCCCCAGAGCGCCACAGCAGGCACGGGCCCACCCCACTAGGAGGCCAGGCCCGGGCAGGCCCGGACCCCCAGATGACCCCCAGATGTAAATTGTCCATCCTCGAAGTGAGTCGTTCCATTGCATGAACGAGCTTCTCTGTGGCGTTAGCATTACAGTCCAACACACCTGGTGACGCTGGATCGAGAGCAGCCACAACAGCAGGATGTGGGTTGGAGTAGGCCAGGTGTGCTTGCCCGTAGAGCCTGCCTTAGAGCGGCCTGCTATAGTCAAAGCCTCCTCCACATCCATTGCCCCCTGTTCATGGCACTTGGCTTGGAGGACAGGGTCGAGCCCAGCAAGAAAACGTCTAAAAGTCTCACCATTCCTGGCAGCTCTGTCATAGTCAGGAAAAGCCTCAGCCACGGAGACGTCGGCTGCATAGACCTCCAAACTCTCGTCCGACTGACGGGGCCGCGCAGAGGTGCGCGTCTGGAAGTACAGGAGGAACTGTTTTTGTCCGAAGGCTTCCTTTAACCTCTCCTTCACTCACTCATAATCACACTGAACATCCGGCAGTAGAGTGTCCCACAACAGGAAAGCCCCCCTTCCAGCCTCGTAGGGAGGAGATTCACCAAAGCGGCGGTGTAACTCCCGCTCCTGGTCCTCCTCGTCTGGGCGCGGACCGCGGCTTCAAACTGCTTCACCCACGTAGCAAACAGCTTCTCGCCGTCGCCACGAAATGGCGGCGGCAGCTCCACTCTCACGCCACTCACGCCACCAGTCCATGTAGTAGTACTCCCAAAATAATCTTCATCCATGTCACAGTCCGTAACGTCGCTCCAAAGCGTCCCCACGAGTATAGCTAGCCGGCTAACAGGACCGACTGAAAAAAGTTCAGTAATTGCCGAAAGAGAAAACTGCTCCAAATGCCAGGACTCACTCCAATTACCGCTGCCACCACTGTAGCGTTCCCAAGTGTATAGGGCTTCTAAAGTCACTCTTTACTGCTGACAAAAACTCACAAACATAATACTCTTTGGAGCTGAGCAACACACTCCGTTTATTTTTCTTTTTCCACGCGCGAACTCTGCAACCATAACACTGTCGCCTCTCTCTGACGTCACACCCGTGCCCCACTCTCATAATATCAACTCTTCACCTGAGCAGAACAAGAGCTGACGTCACCAGCCAATGAGACACCTGCGGTAAAGGCGGTACACAGGAGGCGGGGCAGCTGGTTAGCAGCTAGTTAGCAGCTGGTTAGCAGCGACTTCACTTTCAAATCAAAGTGCTTAAACACCTCATAAATAACTGTGCTGTCCAGAAGAATAGTCCATATGAGCTCAGCGTGAAATGTGATTGGCTGTGGTACAGTTTGTACATGTAAGACAACATTGTTGGAGGAAGAGCTGCTAGCTGGCTAACATCTGGAGCTGGTGTCAAAGTGGCGAAAAAAAGACGTCGTTACTTCCGGTTAGGATTTTCACAATACAATCAGTGGAAACAATGTAGATCGTGATAAAGCTCGTAAGATTGACGTATGACCTTTGGCCAGATCGCCCACCCCTATGCTCAAAAGTTACAAGTCCACATTCTGACTTTTTTTTTTTAACTTAATCTGATTGGACAGTGACAATCCCACAAAGCAGAGTCCAATCAGAGAGCAGGTGGTTCCTTTACCTTCATCTCTGCCTATACCCTGAAAGGTGTAGTAGATTTTCAAGATGGAGGACAGCATGGGCTTGAAAATCTACTACACCTTTCAGGATCTGCCATGGAGCTGAAGGCAACTGAATAACCTGCCCTTTGACTGAACTTTGTGATTGGATTGTCATTGTCCAATCAGTAAGGTTTAAAAAAAAACAACCCAAAAATTTCTCTTTTTTTGGCACCAGTAAATGCCACTTAAACCACAACCAAGTAATGTAAGGTTTTAAAAATCTTTCCAGGATTCCTGTTAACAGTATCTGCAGTTGGAGCTGTGTGCGGTAACCTCCTTTGAAACTGATGGGAGCTAACTTCATAATTTGCACTTGACTGAGTTTATAATGGTAAGTGAAATGAATTATTTAAAGTAAAAATGTTTCTCAATATTGTTTTGTGAAAAGCTGCCTAAAATGTCTTGATTTGTCCTGCAATGGAAAATGTATTTTAGTATAACCCACCTCAGGCCAGGACCACCTCCTGTATGTTGCCCCACACCCAGCAAAAAATGGTAATTCATGGGCGTGACTCCATCACATACCTATACCTAAACTAGGATCAAAAGGATTTTGAGCTTATAAAGTGATGTTCACAAATAATTCCAAATGTAGTTTTAAATCAATCTTTGTAAACCTGCAAAATCTGTATGAGAAACTCAAGTATATATATGTGAAGACACTGTGCTTGTGTAGAGGAGATTTGTATTTGTAAAAAGACCGTGTGATTTTAAAATCTGAGCAAATGAAATTAGTGGTGAGGTAACACAAAGACACCGTGGAAGGACTGCTTTACTCAATGTCTGTGTAAAGATACAAAGCAGACAACTGTGCAAAATTTGGTGTCCTACACAGTGTCTGACACTGAATTTACAAGCACACTTTTGATGCCGTCCTTACACCTTAAAATGATTGGACAAAGACGGTCCAATCACAAAGCAGAGTCCAATTAGAGGGCAGGTGGTTCTGGTATCTTCATCTCTATCGCACATCCTGAAAGATGTGGTAGATTTTCAAGATGGACGACAGCGCTGGCTTTAAAATCTACTCCACCATTCAGGATCTGCAGCAGATGAAGGCAACAGAAGCACCTGCCCTCTGAGTGGAATCTGATTTGTGATTGGACCGTCTTTGTCCAATCGTTTTTAAAGTGTAAGGATGGAGTCAAAATTGTACTTGTACTGTGTAGGAATTTTGAGCATCAAGTTCCACAGTTTTCTGCTCTGTATCTGTTCACAGATTTGGCAAAAGCACCATCTTCCACAGTGTCTTTGCGTTACCTCACCACTGATATCAGCTGCTCAGTTTTTATTTTTCAGTTCAGTTTTTATTTTTACAAATGCAAATCTTATTTGCTTTTCACTGTACACTAATAAGACATAACAAGCTGTACTTGGTATCAAATTAGACAAAACTAGAATTATGTTCTCAGAGGGTAATTTACAACACATTAGAACAGAACTATGTTGTAAACTAAAGGGAACTTTTTCTTTTTTTTTTTACAGCTTGCATAGCTTTGGTGAGCAAAGTGATGCATCAAACATGTTACAGAGTAGCTCCTCATTACTTTGTCATTATACCACAATGAATTACTTCACAACGAATAGAGACGGCAAGTTTCAACACAAGTATTCATATTCGTAATCACATCCATGTTGGTTTTTTGATAAATTAGTGATGACAGTTAATATACTTGCTTGGAAACTTGCTGTCTCTGATTGGTTGTTAAGGAACTTATTTGATGATATAATGATTAATTAATGAGGAACTACTCAGGAACAACTCTGTTTGATTTATCACTTCACTGACCAAGACTCTACAAGGTGTAAAATACCACTTTATCTACAACTTTGCCCTGCAGTGGAAAGTCATTGTATTTAATGCAGTACCATTGTATGTTTTCATAGGGATGCCGGAATCCAACTGGGGCCAGTACCACACCTTGTCGTCCTCCACAACCAGCAAAAATGCTAAGTCATATTCATGACTCCACCCCATACCGATATAGGCTCAAATTAGTGTCCAAATGATTTTGAACTTGTGAAGTGATGTTCACAAATAATTCCAACGTTTGTAGTTGTAAATCAACCTTTGCAAACCTGTGAAATGAATCTGTATGAGAAAGTCAAGTCTGTGCATGGGAAAATTATTTTGTCCTTTTGACAAAGACATTTGTATTTGTTACAAAAAAAAAGACTTTGTGACTCAAAACTATGAATAAATGATCAGTGTTGAGGTGAAACAAAAACACTAAAGAAATAAATGGTTTTGTCAACAGCTGTGCGGATACAGAGCAGGAAACTGAAACTCTGCTGTGTGTGACCCGCTGAGTTTTACAGTTTTCAGCTTTTTATCTGTACACAGACATTTACAAAAGCATTTCTTTTTATGTGTTGAACCCTCACCACTGACCATTTGTGTGGTTTTATTCAGAGAGTCTGTCTTTGCAGCAAATACAAATGTCTTTGTCAAAGGATACATTTTTTTTTTCACATACACAAACTTCCATTTCTCCTGCAGATTTATTTTACAGGTTTACGAAGTTTGATTTACAACTCCAACTTTTGGATTTATTTGTAAACATTACTTCCCAAATTCAAAATCATTTGGACCCTAATTTGAGCCTATATAGGTGTCGGGGGAGTAAGTCGGGGGAGGGTGAACAAGCCCGATGGCTGGGCGCAGGGCCCCCTGGGGGTCGGGCTGTCCAGCCTCGCGCCCCCATGCTAATGCTAATGCTATGCTAATGCTATGCTAATGCTATGCTAATGCTAATGCTAAGCCCCTGAAGCCTGTCACAGCAATCATTCACAAGCAGTCGTTGTCCTGGTCGCCGCCCTCCTGATCTTTGAAAATAAAATCTGCACAGCAGGTCATCAGACAGCAGACAGATGCTCTTGTTCATGTCAGCATGTAGTGTGTTGCACAGTATGTTGTGTTTTAACTTGAAATTGACATTTATAATTGCTAATCTGATGATGAATGGTTTACCAACATTCAGTGCATTATGTGACGGCCCTAGTGCCTTTGCCCAGTGTACTGTGTGTTGTTTTGTTTTGCAGGTCCTTGGCTGGGCGGGGCTGAGGACACATCACAGTAGCTTCCAACACCTGGCCAGTGTTGGAAGCTACTGAAGCCCTCCAGTCTGGATGCCAGGGGTGGTCTCCTCACCCACCACCGAGCTCGTCACGCTCTCCTTTGTTTCGTTGGGTTATTTTGCTTTACACTGACAACATGCACCTCTCATCCCTCACCTTTCATACACCATCACACACCACTGATTCTGATTCCCACACCTCATTGATTCTTGTTATTCCGTTGACTATTTGTGCTTTATTTAATAAATATGAGTTTATGATTGCTGCACGCCAGTGTTAATCTCCCTATTTTGTTGCAGTCTCTGAGCCGGACGTAACAATTATCACTGAATAGAAACACAGCCATGTCATTGCCAAAACATCTTATTTAAACAGAGTCCACTGATCAAAGAGAGTCTCCATGCAAACAACAGAATGGGCTGCATGTGACAGAAAACTACAACTCATCAGATAAAGTTATCACGTTTACTTCCTCTCTTTGAGAAGCAGATTTATACGGCATGCCTTCTTTAAAAATAAACAAAACAACCAACACTGTGCAGGGCTGTAGTGAAGCTTTATGTCCCGTCACTGCTCTTTCTATTTTTCACTGTTCTGTTTCACAGATACTTGATTTGAAAATGAAAAATATATCAAAATTATTTCTTATAAAGATGTAATTTAAATGATGAATGTCTCTGAACATATAGCTGCTGTATACTGAGCTCACACTGAGGGAGGTAGAGGCGGTGATGAGGCCGGTTCCTCCCCCAGGGACAGAGAGGGGCCGCGGGCTGCAGCGGCTCAGGCCCCGCTGCTGACCCGGAGGACGCTGCGTCCAGGCCGGACTCAGTTCTAGTTTAACCCGCTGACACAGTGAAGGTCCCTCATCTATAAATACTGAGGCGGTGGTTGTTGATGACAGGTGGTGACCTGCAGTCAGGAGGAGACTCTGCTGCTCACACATCACACAAACTATCACAGAAGCTCAGCGACTGAAATTAAAATACCTGAAGAAACTGACGGAGGAAGAACAATCATGGCGGCGTCTCAGTGAATCCAGTGATGAGAACATGTCGATTAAAAACAACATTCCTGAAAAAAAGTGTAAGAAGTGACGAATAAATGCGCCAAAAAAAATCACAAAATGAATGAACTTGGTTTGTGTAGAAGAAAACTCTCCTTTGTTTGTTTATTCACTTTTCATTAACTTGTTCTTGTCCTGACGTCACTGGCAGTAACCTAGCAACCATGCTCGTTCCCGAGACAGAGTGCACGCACACAGTGGTGACGTCACTCATAGAAAAAAGACATTTCTGAGCTTTGAAAAACTTTTACACAGATTAAACCCCGTGGATTAAACATGTAGAAGAGACAGACTGATATTGGGCTGCGCACAGCTGGAGGCGTCTGTTAAAGGTTTTACAGGCCTCTCTTTTACTGTTGCGCTCTGTGGAAAAATGCTTTTTGGGTATTTTGCAATAACCAGGAGTGGTTACTGGAAACAATTGGCTGCAAGGCTGAGCGGTGTCCAGGTCTGATAATACATCCATGCTTTGTTCCTGTCTCCATCGATCCACAGGTGAAACTAAACTCACTTTCATTTGCTTGAACTAGTTCTGAAACTAACGCAAATGCAGCAGTAGTTGTTTTGTAGTGTTGTCAGTCAGGTCTGAGGTGTGTAACTTGTAGTTTTGTAGTAGGAAGTATCGGTGTGTGTCAACTGTCACGTCGGCGTGTACAGTAGTTTTACAAGCATTTGTTCTTGATATTGAGTCCACGACTGGTTTAAACGTGTTGTAAATCTTGTTGAGATGCAGCCAGAAGCGAGTGAATATTCTGAGGAGAAATCCCATGTTTCAGCTGGGCTGGGCTAACCCTAACCCCCCCCCCCCCACCCCCCATTTTTTATTGTAAATAAACAGTGTTCTCCCTTTTTACTCCAACTTGTGTCTTGTTATTTTGATTCAATGTGGTTCCCAACCAATCCAAGTTCTAGAACCTTTTAAACTTTTATTCTTAATTGTGTGGTGTGACATATTCAAAACATATAAAGGTCAGATTGAAATTGAATTCTCTCGAATTCAAATAAGCTTAAATTATCAGAATTGACTGATTAGCAATAAATAAACTGATATACAAATATCAACCAACATATCAAATGCAACATAATAAAAGGAATAAAATAACAATGTCCTCTCTCACATCCTTATGTTTCTCACAGCAAACAGGAAGTTAGAGTCTGTCTCAACTTCTCTTTTATGACAAACACAGCCTGGCCTCCCTGAGTAGCCTGTTCCTCCTGTGACCCTCTCTCTCTGTTACAGTAGTTTGTTTTTAATTTCAGCTCCTCACGTCGTGCTGCAGATCTTTTCACCATGTGAAGCTTTGGTAAGTGACAGTTTTCAGTGTGTTGGGTCATTTAAACACTGCTTCATATTTTATCAGCTTGTGTTCTGGATGTAAAATCTTCATTTGTATCTGTGTCTGTCAGATAAATGTAGAACAGTTAAAAGAAGAATATTTCTTTATTCTATCTATCTATCTATACATACACTATATATAATGTGGTAGAGTAGAAGAATAAATTACCATCAAATTAAAATATCCCAGTTAACTATAAATAAGAAGGGTATTAAGAACCTGAACAAAATTGGTAGTACTGAAATATTGATAAGCAACAAGACAAACACTGCTACTATCAATATTATTGTAACGTCAGTTAAAAAATAAGTTAATTAACATAAATGACATTTACAAATGCTGGTGCTAGATTGGATCAGTGGGAGAGAGGGGAGGCTCTGTTATGTGAGATGAAGATGTTTGTATGCCTCTGACTGGCTAAGCTGACTGTGATTCTCTGCTCTCCATTCATCATGGCTGACAGGACTGAACACTCAAGAGTGAGGGCTCATTTAACTACATCTAATGAGGATGGACCTAAATACAATATATGTAAAACGGTGGTTGTGTGGGAAACACCAGCAACCTTAATGAAACACTTAAAGCAGTACTGAAGCACAGAACATGAGTAAAAGAACTTTCCACCTCTGCTGATGTTGAACATGTTAGTTTTTATTGTCAAAGCTGAATTCATGTATTTCAAGTAAAAATCAAACAGCTGATTTGTCCTGTTCCTGTCTCTATCAATCCACAGGTAAAACAAAACTCACTTTCATTTCCTTTAACTAGTTCTGAAACTAACGCAAATGCAGCAGTAGTTGTTTTGTAGTGTTGTCAGTCAGGTCTGAGGTGTGTAACTTGTAGTTTTGTAGTAGGAAGTATCGGTGTGTGTCAACTGTCACGTCGGCGTGTACAGTAGTTTTACAAGCATTTGTTCTTGATAATGAGTCCACGACTGGTTTAAACGTGTTGTAAATCTTGTTGAGATGCAGCCAGAAGCGAGTGAATATTCTGAGGAGAAATCCCATGTTTCAGCTGGTTTCGTTTTCGCGGGTCGCCGCCATGTTGTGATGAAGCTGTGTTCACTGTGGAGCCTGTACGTGAGAGGAGGAAGCAGGATGTGTGTGTTTTGTTAGTGTTGAGTGACAAACGGTAGAACAGAGTCACTTTATCATGTTATTATTATTATTTTGCTCCTGTAAAATGATTTTGAATTCATGTGCATTTATTTTCCTTGTTGTCAGAGGGTTTTATGTCATTTATTGTCATTTCGGTTGCACACTTGTTTCCTTTAATGAATGTGTTAGTGTTTAGTTTTCTTTCATGTACAATTTGGTGATTGAGCAATGAGCAAAGTGAATGAATGAAATGTAGCTCAGAAATAAAACTGGCCTGTGTAAGACGCTAACTCTGGTCCTCTCTCTATCAGTCCACAGCCACAGTGACTGTGTCATGGCTGCACAGTGTTCCCCGGCCTGTGAGCCGCTTGCTGCCTGTCCAGATTTCCCCGAGGTCTGGTGCACTTTATTCATTTATTTAAATTACACACGGCACCTTACTGTCCTCATTGTTCTAATGTTTGTTTTGAAATTGTTTTTATTGTCTTCACTGTTTAGTTTTTTTGTTTGATTTTTGTCCTGTTTTTGTACCTCAGGAAGTGCTACCTGAATTTTGTTATTGTTGTTTGACTCCAATAAAATGACAATTAAGCTACTACTACTACTACTACTACTACTACTACTACTACTACTACTACTACTAACACATGGTGGATCAGAGTACCTTGTTTGTCTCCTGAATGAACTGACTCTGATCAGCTGATCTGAAGCAGAAGACTCTCAGGGTCAGAGTCACAGTTTGTTCAAGCTGCTTTCTAAAACAGAGCCAGGGAAGAGGAGAGTGTAGCTGAGCAGATGCAGTGTGTTTGTTCCCAGGAACCTGAAGCTGTTCCACCTCAGCTCTTCTCATGGAAACAGGCTCATGATCCATATGAAGTCTCCTGGCTGTTTGTGATGGAGACATGATGATGGGGTGGTCCCTCCTCCTCACATCAAACGGACTGATGACAGAGAATCAGCAGCATCTTCTCTTTGTGTTTCCTCCACAGCTGAAGCTACAACATCTGTGACTGGATGTGAATTCAGCATCTGAGCTTCGTCCAAGGGAACGACCGAGTGCAGCCCTCCCAGACGGTGGGGGCTCTGCTATGAACCAGTGTGAGGACAGAGAGGAGGGAGCCCCTCCCTCTAAAACCACTCTGTGTGGGGAACATGAGAGCCAGACCAGAGCTCAGAGGTGAGATGAGGATCTCTAACTGTCCATGACTCTTCTCCATGTCAGAGCTCAGCTCTCAGATCACTGCTCCATCATTATTCACACTCACTGTCACATCAACTACTCAGTAACAGCTTAGAAGAACTAATGATCAACTACTGACTGTCTGAGGGAACAAAGAGCCAACCACTGATTGAACTGGTGAACGAAGATGAGGTCAGATCTGCTCTTTTTTCAGGTTAAAACTCTTTTTTTCCATTTGTCTCTTGTTTGTTTGTATCAGGATGCAGCAGCAGAGAGACTCTCCTGAACCCAGCTGTGTGTCCATGAAGAGTGACCGTTCTATGGGTCATTCTATTAACTTTAAAGATGGACAACCTGCTGATGGAAGGTAAGAACTGAAAACTGAACTTTGTTATTATCTGACTCTACTGAACTTGAGTAGTGACTTTTATTTAGTGTCTTTTATGAGTGGTAACTTTTATGCTGTACCCAGGTTTCCACTAGGCCGGGTATAACAGTAACTAAGTAAAGAAAACCTCTCAGCACACTACGGTCTTATCCCCTCTTCTTTATTTGATGACTGACTTTATCTCCACCACAGAGGTCCTCCTCAGGTAAAGACATTTCAGGTCAGTTTGTGATGAAATATCACATCTTCATCTACTGGTCAGGAAATCTGCTACATACAGTAAACACCAGGACACTGCTCCCAGTCTGTATCTCTATATTATAAAAGCCACAATCTTCACAGTAAAGCTAAACAAGACAACAGGACAAAACAAAAGGGCCCCAGCAGCCCTGATATGACAAAATACAAAATAACACACAACTACATACAAAATAGACAACATTTCAATAACAGAGTCAAACTAGTGAGGTCCACATCATTCACCTGAATAAATCATAACAAATCATAAAACAGTGTAACACTCAGCAGGTGACACACAATCACAGCTTGTATCATTCTAACATATTATAGGGGGTATGTCTGTTAAAACATTTGTAACCAAATAAGACGATAAGGTCCAGAGTGAGTCCCACACTGTTGAAGAAATGTCTGATATCAGATGACTCATGTAGGCTCGTCTATTAAATCAGAATCAGAATCAGTTTTATTGCAAAGTATGTTTCCACATACAAGGAATTTGTTCTGGTGATTGGTGCAGTTGGAGGTTCTTGGAGGTTCTTGGAGGTTCTTGTAAACAACAGGTTTATACAGTTTTAGTTTCTGCCTGTATGTGGGAATCAGGTGGACCATGACATGGTCAGAGTGGCCCAGTGCAGCCCGGGGGACGGCGGGATAAGCACCACTGATTGTGGGGTAACAGTGGTCCAGAGTGTTCCCCTCTCTGGTCGGGCAGTTAACAAACTGTCTGTATTTGGGCAGTTCGTGGCTGAGGTTACCTTTGTTAAAGTCAACAAGGACAATAACTAAGGAGTCCGGGTTGGTCCGCTCCACACACAGTATCTGCTGTGGCCTGTGGTGGGATGGAAACACCGACCAGGATGAATGAGGTGAACTCACGGGGGGAGTAGAAGGGCCTGCAGTTTATGATGAAAGTCTCCAGGTCAGGAGAACAGTGCTGCAGGATCACTGTCACGTCTCTGCACCAGCCACTGTTTGCATAAAAGCAGATTCCTCCACCTTTGGTTTTGCCGGACAGCTCTGTGTCGCGATCCGCTCTGAAGAGCTGGAAGCCGGCCAGCTCCAGCGCAGAGTCCGGATCGATCCACACAGCCACGTCTCCGTGAAGCACAGGACGGAAGATGAAGAAAAGTCTCTGTTCTTCTGCACCAGTAGCTGAAGTTCATCCAGCTTGTTGGGCAGTGAACGTGAAATACAGGTGTGTTCACTTCTTCACTTCTACCTGAGGAAGACAATCTGTGGTTGAAAGGCTGGATCAGTCCAGATAGAGTAACAGTTCTTCCTGTGCTCTCTACTTTTCTGTCTCTCTTCATCAGGCTGCATGAATGATGAGGAGTTAATACACTGAATCAGAATCAGGTTTACTACCAAGTATGTTTCACATACAAGGAATTAGCTTTGGTGTTTTGGTGCAGAGCAATAATCATAGCAAGACGAAAAAATATAAAGAAAGATAAAGTAAAAGCAAGAACTGCAAGTGGTAAAGATGTACAGCGTTAGCTTTCCTCTCACCTCCAGAGCTTTTTACTCAGTATTAGCAGGTCTATGCTGCCCTCTGCTGGACACTGAGATGTAACACACCTCCTCTCTGTCATCTGTGCTCTGATTTATGTCTCATGTTGCAGGGAAAAGAAGAAATGTAGTTACTCAGTTAAACAAAATAATGTTTCTTTTTCAAATGTTTAGTATTTAATGATTAAACATAAAGATTCATAATGTAAAGGACATGTATATAACAATGTTTATTGCAGGTGTAGATTTGTGTTTAAAGAGGCATTTTCCATCTCTCAAACTCATCCACTGTCTTCTTACTGATTTTCTACCTGCTTCTAAAATTTCAGCTGATGCTCTGATCACAATCTTTTTTTCAAATGTCAGTTGTCACTTGTTTGTTTGTATCAGGATGCAGCAGCAGAGACCAGACTCTCCTGAACCCAGCTGTGTGTCCATGAAGAGTGACCGGTCTATGGGTCATCTTCCGAACTTTAAAGATGGACAACCTGCTGATGGAAGGTAAGAACTGAACTTTGTCATTATCTGACTCTCCTCAGACAGATTAAGGTCCTGAATCTTTCAGGAGATCCAGTACAATCTCATTTTCAAGTTTCCCTTTGCTGTGCACAAGTAGGGACAATTTGCTTATTGGCGTATAATATTAAAGATTATCAGGGATAATCACCTATATATATATATATATATATATATATATTTTTTTTTTTTTTTTTTTTAAATATGTTTACTACAAGTAGTAACCTCGGGGCACCACCCTGTCACCAGGGACCAATGACCAAATTGATGGCTCAAAATGCAGATTCAGAAAGTTAAACCAAGGGTAAATTCAAGCACTGACTGTTCTGAATCCAGCTGTTATCACAAATACACCCACAATAATCACAGACAACGACAAGTTAAATTATAACAGGATTTATTAATAAGACTAATAATTATTTAAAATAACATTACATGATATTAAACTGATTATAATTCAACAAACTAACTAACAAACCTGGGTACTAACTAGATGATTACAGGCAAAACACATGTAACAACCGTGTGTGTGTGTGTGTGTGTGTGTGTGTGTGTGTGTGTGTGTGTGTGTGTGAGGGAGAGAGAGAGAAAAAATGGCGGCGGAGTTACGTGAATGACGTACTCGCTAGAGCCAAGATGGCGGCTGGCCGCAGCGTGAACAGGAGAACAAAGGGAGGGACCCTTGAGCTTTACGTTATGACGCGATCACACTCTAGTGCAGCTTTAATGTGAGTGAAATGTAGATGAGGTGATTGGGAGAAAAGAGCAGGAATAGAGATGAAGAGAGGAAAGAGTCCACAAGAGATCGTCACCACAGTTAATAATCACCACAATATCATTACACAATAACGGAGCCAGAGAACCGGAGTTCGTCTGGTTGGATATTGGTCCTTTAACTAGTGAGATTTGGCTTATTAAGCTGATCACAGTGAACGATCTAAAACAACCAGATCTGCAGCACTTATAATTATAATATAATTACAAATACAACACGCTACACTAACTGTGTCTCTGCCCAGACATCAGCCTCTGACTCTGAGTTGCTCTGATCCTTCAGAGTTAGAAAAAGAAAGTCCACACTGGTTCTCCACAGCTCGGTCCTTGGCTCTCCTGGCGATGACAATGTGAGGAGTTCCTTGGCGGCAGCGGGAAGGTCACAGATGAGGGACGGTGGACTTTGTTTGTCTTTAACAAAGTCTGCTCGTCCTCACAGAACTAAGATCAGCTGATTGCACAACGATTTACGTCGGATCCGAAAAATGTACAAAAACGAAAAAGGAAACAAACAACAGCAGACTGTGACCTCGGCTTTAAGAAGTTGTGGAAAAAGGTCAAATGTTTGCAGACTGTTCCCTTTCAGCAGCCGAGTGGTGGAGAAAACTTGGAGTAGTTCTCTACTGTAACTGGTGCCCGGGAAAAAGCAACTGCTGCTTTTATCACCTGAGTGACGTTACTGGGGATCCCTGCTGAGAGTACCTGGCCTCGGCCAATGCCGATGCTGAGTTTACATTCAAACCCCGATTCACACCTAGGTGTGAATTGTGGGGGGGGTCATGGCTCCGTTTTTCAAACAGTCGATCAACTCTGGCTCAGGCTTTTGGGGGGACATGTAGGCCTCTCTATTGTTCTTTCAGGACACATGGCTGGAGATCCCAACACCTTGTTCCCTGATGAGCTGGATGATGTCACCTGTGTGTCTCAGGTACTCCAGGTCTGGGAATCCTTTCTGCCCTGACTTGTCATTGTGGTTCTAGTTGCGCATTAAAACCTGTGATCCGCTGTTGATGAGATGAATATCTTCACTTCTTCACTGAACAGGAAGACAAATCTAAACTGATCCATGGTTCCTCTCTTCATGAGGGACTTCACCAGGGGTCATCAGGTGTTTATGCTGTTTTAGCATCAGACACCTTCCACAGTGACACAGCTCAGACTGATGAGACTGTGACTTGTCTCAGCATTACCATCCCACAGATCACTCCTCCTTATCCATCACCATCTGGAGGCTTTTTCAGCAGGTCTGGTCCTGACGGCTCTAATCCTTGGCAACATGTGATCCCTGCAGTGTTAATACTCTGCACATCCAGTGGTTAGCAGAGCTTCTGCATTTCCTCTGTGTGCAGAGTCAAAGCTCTGTGATGCTGAGGTCTTCATTCTGAGGAGTGATCAGGATGACAGCTGCTGGTCAACAGGAACCTTTGTAGTCCTGTATTTAATTATTGATGTGGGCACAGATTGTTACTGAACCATACAACTGCTGTGAAACATCCTCATGACCTTCTTCCTCTTGACTCATGACTGAGTCGTCTCCCAGTCACCGAGGGGGGGGGGGGGGGGCTCAGAAGACACTTATTAGCCATTACTAAAAACGTCACAGCAATTATGACAAAAATTTCACATAAATTGTTAATATTATATGTCGCTGAATGAGGAGGGATGTAATCTGAAACTAGCTGCGGAGGCATACAAATGTAATTCTAGTCTTTTAAGTTGATGTTTTCTCCACAGAGTTCATCAGGAGAGCTCAGAGGTCCACAGTGATCAGTCTGCCCAGCAGCATCAACCAGACATGGACTCCATATTTAAGGTCTGTGCAAGTACAAGCACATTTTTACGATTTAACCACATCAACTACAGATTAACAGCTGAATTTCCCCTCAGGTCCTAACAGTCTCCGTGCTGCTCTGTTTAGACCAGCAGACCTTCTGACTGACACATCAATCACATGTTGTTTTTTACCAGTTTAAATGAAATGTTCAGTTTATCATCTGTTCCAGCTGCTGGAGGAGAACATTGTCACTTTTGTGAAGAACGAGCTGAAGAGAGTCCAGAGGGTCCTGAGACCAGATTACCCAGAATGCTCAGAGAGTCAGAGGGAGGATGGGGAGATGTTGTACGGTGAGGATGAAGAGCAGAGGAGGAGCAACAGAGAGGTGATTCTGAAGATCACACTGAACTTCCTGAGGAGACTGAAGCAGGAGGAGCTGGCTGACTGTCTGCAGAGCAGTAAGAGGATTTCTATAAAGACTTAACACGGTAGATACAGGAAATATGGCACCCTTAGAGAGATTTACATTTCTAAATTGTAAATATGCTGCACTTATCTGCATCAAATGTATAAATTATTCTTAGCTACACACAGTCACAAGCTGTTATCCTCCATTGTTGAGCTGAATTATTAATACATTGATAGAATGTTTAGATTATGAGTTTGTTTTTTGGATCCTAGTATCGACAATCAATGACTGATTTCATCTGTCATTTGTTTATTCAGAAACTAGAGCTGCAGGCTGTCCACATAAAGTCAAATCTAACCTGAAGGAGAAGTTCCAGTGTGTGTTTGAGGGGATCGCTAAAGCAGGAAACCCAACCCTTCTGAATCAGATCTACACAGAGCTCTACATCACAGAGGGAGGGACTGGAGAGGTCAATGATGAACATGAGGTCAGACAGATTGAAACAGCATCCAGGAAACCAGACAGACCAGAAACAACCATCAGACAAGAAGACATCTTTAAAGCCTCACCTGGAAGAGATGAACCAATCAGAACAGTGATGACAAAGGGAGTGGCTGGCATTGGGAAAACAGTCTTAACACAGAAGTTCACTCTGGATTGGACTGAAGACAAAGCCAACCAGGACATACACTTCACATTTCCTTTCACTTTCAGAGAGCTGAATGTGCTGAAAGAGAAAAAGTTCAGCTTGGTGGAACTTGTTCATCACTTCTTCACTGAAACAAAAGCAGCAGGGATCTGCAGGTTTGATCAGTTCCAGGTTGTGTTCATCTTTGACGGTCTGGATGAGTGTCGACTTCCTCTGGACTTCCACAACACTGAGATCCTGACTGATGTCACAGAGTCCACCTCAGTGGATGTGCTGCTGACAAACCTCATCAGGGGGAAACTGCTTCCCTCTGCTCGCCTCTGGATAACCACACGACCTGCAGCAGCCAATCAGATCCCTCCTGAGTGTGTTGACATGGTGACAGAGGTCAGAGGGTTCACTGACCCACAGAAGGAGGAGTACTTCAGGAAGAGGTTCAGAGATGAGGAGCAGGCCAGCAGGATCATCTCCCACATCAAGACGTCACGAAGCCTCCACATCATGTGTCACATCCCAGTCTTCTGCTGGATCACTGCTACAGTTCTGGAGGATGTGTTGAAGACCAGAGAGGGAGGAGAGCTGCCCAAGACCCTGACTGAGATGTACACCCACTTCCTGGTGGTTCAGTCCAAAGTGAAGAACATCAAGTATGATGGAGGAGCTGAGACAGATCCACACTGGAGTCCAGAGAGCAGGAAGATGATTGAGTCTCTGGGAAAACTGGCTTTTGAGCAGCTGCAGAAAGGAAACCTGATCTTCTATGAATCAGACCTGACAGAGTGTGGCATCGATATCAGAGCAGCCTCAGTGTGCTCAGGAGTGTTCACACAGATCTTTAAAAAGGAGAGAGGGCTGTACCAGGACAAGGTGTTCTGCTTCGTCCATCTGAGTGTTCAGGAGTTTCTGGCTGCTCTTCATGTCCGTCTGACCTTCATCAACTCTGGAGTCAATCTGATGTCAGAGGAACAAACAACCTCCTGGTGGACTGAGGTGTTCAGGGGAAAATCACCACACTTCTACCAGAGTGCTGTGGACAAGGCCTTACAGAGTCCAAATGGACACCTGGACTTGTTCCTCCGCTTCCTCCTGGGTCTTTCACTGGAGACCAATCAGATTCTCCTACGAGGCCCACTGTCAAAGACAGGAAGTGGCTCACAGACCAATCAGAAAACAGTCCAGTACATCAAGAAGAACATCAGCAAGAATCTGTCTCCAGAGAAAAGCATCAATCTGTTTCACTGTCTGAATGAACTGAATGATCGTTCTCTAGTGGAGGAGATCCAACAGTCCCTGAGATCAGGACGTCTCTCCACAGATGAACTGTCTCCTGCTCAATGGTCAGCTCTGGTCTTCATCTTACTGTCATCAGAAAAAGATCAGGACGTGTTTGACCTGAAGAAATATTCTGCTTCAGAGGAGGCTCTTCTGAGGCTGCTGCAAGTGGTCAAAGCCTCCAACAAAGCTCTGTAGGTGCTCATATATCCATCTAGATAAACTGCATATTTTTCTTCAGTCAAGACAAAAATCACATTTTTGTAACTGATTTCTTTCGTTTTGCTGATTCCTCTTCAGACTGAGTCACTGTAACCTCTCAGAGAGAAGCTGTGAAGCTCTGTCCTCAGTCCTCAGCTCTCAGTCCTCTAGTCTGACAGAGCTGGACCTGAGTAACAACGACCTGCAGGATTCAGGAGTGAAGCTGTTGTCTGCTGGACTGGAGAGTCCACAGTGCAGACTTGAAGGACTCAGGTCAGGATTCATCTTTTTGTCAAGGCTTTGTATCATTTTTATGATCTTGCAGATTTAAAGGACTCAGATTAGAGTTCAGCTTTTTGGCATTTAACAATCAAAGAGCTTTCAGAATTTAGAGCAGGGCTGGGCGATCTGGCTAAAACATTATATGACAATGTTTCTGAGAAGAATTGCAAACCACGATGTGATTTACTATCAGCATCCTGGTACTGCTTTGGTTTTGTTGTGAAAGTCATGAACAGAAGTTGATATGTATTTTTTGGCTGCTGTGACTTTCAACTCATGCAGTATTTATGGAGGTAGATTTGTTTCAGTATTATTTGTGTGAATACATCAGCAATCCATGTGTAAATGTATGAATGCAAAAAGTATATTTTAAACTTACAAAAACATTTTGCAAGTATGACATAGATCTGCAAATACACAAATTTCACAAATAAAACAAACTATGAATATATTTAATGATTTTACAAATAAATCAGAAGCATTTGTGAAAATCTTCCTCACATTTACAACTTTCAAACAGGCATTTGTGAATCAATTTTCTCTTTGTGAAGTGCAAAAGCATTTGTGGATCTCATGTGACTCACACAGTGTTTTATCATTTACAGATGACACATTTACACACGGATTGTTTATCTGTTAACATAAATAATACTGAAACAAATCTACCTCCATAAATTTTTGTTTAGACAGCTCTGCTATTTATTTATTAATCAGAAAGTTCAGTCGCCGCTCCAGCTCGTCCTGTCTCACATTGTAGTAACTGCAGGCAGGTGTCTCCTCCCACAGATGTAACTCCACTGTCTCAGGCTGCAGCTGGTGACAGTGGTTCTTGTTCTTGTTCTGCTCCAGTGGGGAACTGTTATGTGTCGCTCGGCCAAGATCTCTGATGCTGTAAAGCAGAACAAGGACTGCTGTTGCCATAGTGGTTGAGCTGTTTAATAGTTAAAAGTGGGCTGGTTTGCAGTGATTGAACTTCTAAATATGGCACCTTCCTCATGAGACGATCAGGACGACTCATTTGATGAGTAAATTATAAGTAAAATTGCTCACAATTTAAGATCGTCAGTTCGCCCACCCCTAATATTTAGTATGTGATAATGTGTCATTCAATTTTTCATGTCACTTAATTTTTTCTTCTGGAATTCCTCTTCAGACTGAGTGACTGTAACCTCTCAGAGAGAAGCTGTGAAGCTCTGTCCTCAGTCCTCAGCTCTCAGTCCTCTCATCTGACAGAGCTGGACCTGAGTAACAATGACCTGAAGGATTCAGGAGTGAAGCTGCTGTCTGCTGGACTTGGAGAGTCCACAGTGCAGACTTGAAGGACTCAGGTTAGGATTCATCTTTTTGTCAAGGCTTTGTATAATTTTTATGATTTTGAACTGAACTGACTTTTACCAGCATAAAAAAGCTGCATGCTCCATAATTAATCACAGATGTAATGAAATAAAAGGAAAGTGTTGTTGGTTTGGACATTAGGGTCCAGTGGAGCGGTGTAAACATCATGATGTTGTTCTACTAGTGTACAGTGAAGCCTATATGCCCAATTTGCATTTCCTTTCACACAACATTGTCATCCTCATATAACATGTTTTCTTTAAGCCCTCCCCCTCACCACCTCCCTTGAAAATTTCCTGCAGGAACATTTAAAGTATCAACACTTTGAATTCAGTAAAAACTCCAACTCCAAGAAAACCTGATACCCAGACCTGATGTTTGGAGCATCATCACAGACCACAGTCAGAGTCTAACTCTCAACAACACTGAGTCACATAGATTCAACCCTCTCACTGTACACCTGAATGAAAATGATTGGATGTTACTGATGTTATGGAGGCATAAATTGTGTGTGTGTGTGTGTGTGTGTTTGTGTGTGTGTGTGTGTTCAGTCTGTCAGGCTGTCTGGTCACAGAGGAAGGCTGTGCTTCTCTGGCCTCAGCTCTGAGCTCCAACCCCTCCCATCTGAGAGAACTGGACCTGAGCTACAATCATCCAGGAGACTCAGGAGTGAAGCTGCTGTCTGCTGGACTGGAGGATCCACACTGGAGACTGGACAATCTCAGGTATGGACAGATGGACAGACAACAGCAGCTCTCACACTGTTTCTCTGTCTCTCTGACTAACTCAGGAACTCTGCTTCATGTTTCATGGTGGATATGAGTGAAGATGGTTGAAGTTGATCCTGACTTTGTTTCTTCCTCCAGGGTGGACCATGGTGGACCACAGAGACTGAGACCTGGTGTGAGGAAGTGTGAGTGTGTTTTAACTTTGATTCATGATTCACAGCTGCACATGTTACACTAGATTTTTATTCAGGTTCTGTTTTTGTCAGTGAGGCTGGAAAGATGTTAGAATTCAAGTCAATCAATTTAAAATCCACAAACTGAGCACAGTGATCCAACAAAACTAATCAATACATTTCATTAGCAGTGGAGCCAACAGAAAGCTGACTTTGTTTCTTTTGATTTTTTGTCTGTCAGTGATTTTATAGAGGAGTTTTGTTGCCTTCAGGTGCTGCTCCTAAGCTCATATTTCACATGTTTGACTGCTATAAGTTTTGTTAAGGTATCCTTCAGTTTTCTTCCTGCATGTTTTTAATAAATCATTGTTCAAAAACCTACAAGTCATAAACACAACAGGCCATAATTAATGTCACACAGATGTTGAGTAAAAATGAGCAGAGGTGGATTTATCTTCTACTTCCTCCCTGAATGACAGACCTGGGGACGGATTTTCAATACATCTGCACAAAAACCAGACCTGCTCCATTTTTCACACATAAACTGGTGTTTCTATAAACACAATGTGTGCATGTCACACAGACCTCAGACCAGTGTACACATGGTTTTCTAGAGCAAGCTGCAGGTGATGAGGTGGAAATGGGAAATAGGCTGAGAGACTGAATCTTAATAATAAAACATTGTTTGTTGATGTTGTTGTTAATTTCACTTGCTCCTGTTCTTTTGCTGCTCTTTTCACTGACAGATCTACAGACTGCTGAAGCAGACACATGTATTGATACACAAACACATGATTCAGGGTGTGTCTACATCCATTGCTGTCTCACTGTGGGAGTGGAAATGAGGCTCCTGTATGTGCGTCCACTTCCACACTGATTGAGATTCATAAAACTTTCTGTCTTTGTGCACATATCTGGCCCCTGGTCAGTGAAAACCAGCTTAAAGCCAGTTGGTGGACCCACAGTCCTCAGACTGGATCTTCATCAACACTGAGTTCAGCTTTTTGCAGCTTTTGGACCAAAACATCCAGACTGTTGTGAAACTTTTTTGTAGCAGATGACAGTTTGAGATTTGATGCCAAAGGTGTGAACTTTGTGCTGAATGTGAGCTCTTTGGTGGAGCTGATGACAGTTTTAGAAAGCAGATGGTTCAGAGCTTCTTTGTGCTGCAGTGGAAGATGATGAGCCAGTTTTATTAGTGAGACTTTATTCACTACATGTTTTTATTGATGTGGATCCATCAGCCGTCATCCTCAGGTCCACAGCAGAAAAAAGCAGAACATTGCTGACATCTTGACTCATGTTCAGTAACTGTTGATGTTGTTATAACTGGATTGTTGGATTTTCATTTAAATGTAGTCAAACATTATTCACAGTTGAATATGAAATGTAAATTTGAATGATTCACTTTCAGTAATTGTCAGTAAAGTTGTTGATAAATCAACAAATGATAAACTGCAGCTGTGTTGTGTCTTGTTCTCTCCATCAGATGCCTGTGAACTGGAACTGGACACAAACACAGTAAACAGATTCCTCAAATTCTCCAACAACAAAAGGAAGGTGACGCATGTGACAGGGGATCAGTCATATCCTGATCATCCAGACAGATTTGACTTCTGGTCTCAGCTCCTTTGTAGAAATGGTCTGACTGGTCGCTGTTACTGGGAGGTCAAGTGGAGAGGAGAGGTTCATGTATCAGTGAGTTACAGAGGAATCAGAAGGAAAAGAAACAGTGAAGACTGTGTGTTTGGATGGAATAATCAGTCCTGGAGTCTGAGGTGCTCTGATGATGATGGTTACTCTGTCTGTCACAATAAAGAAAAACATCCTCCTCCTCCTCCTCTGTCTCTCACAGAGTAGCAGTGTATGTGGACTGTCCTGCTGGCACTCTGTCCTTCTACAGAGTCTCCTCTGACTCACTGATCCACCTCCACACCTTCAACACCACATTCACTCAACCTCTGTATCCTGGGTTCTGGATCTTACCTGGTTCCTCAGTGTCTCTGTGTGGTCTGTAGGTCTGAGAGTCTCTCCTGTGGACAGAAACTCTGCTGACTGCAGCTCAGCTGCTGAAATCAAAGTTGACTCTGTTCACCATCACACACAGTCCACAGAAAAAGAAGGGCCACAGTTACCAGCTGCAGGACACTGGTGGTTCTTCACTCTCTGCATATTTCCCATTAAAACCAGTTTGACAAACATCATGTGTTTGTGAAACAGCACATTTGTTAAAAAGCTGCATCATTTTGATGTTGAGTTTGTAAATTCAGGATTTAATAATCCAGGTTGGGATTAAAAATCTTCTGGTTTGTAGAAATGATTTATGTTTAAGTAGAAGTGGAAATGAAATAAATATATCTGGTATCAAACTGCACAGTTTCTTCATAAAATGTGATGATTAGTGAAAGACTCAGACTCTCCTCTCTCAGAATATATTCTCCATGATACAGATCACAGAGAAATATATTCCTCATCAATAAAGAAAGTTGTTTCTCCTTCATTTATTAATCCGACCTACAGATCCACTGTTTTCAATCTGATGCTGAATCTGAAAAACAATCAAATCTAAACCTTGGGAGTGAACCTGTTATTAGTCCACTTGGGTCTAAACCTGCAGTGATGTGGTTTCATATCAGTCCAGACCGGCAGGTTTCTAATAAAGGGCTGTGTGTGAAGGATGGTCTGGTGTGTCCTCGCTCACGGCTCCTCCATCCTCCCTCCTCCCTCCTCGCTCCCTCACAGCAGAAATAAGAGGTTTGGGACGTTCTTTAAGATGGAGGATCAGAACAAAAACCTTCCTCCTCCTCTTCAGGGTTTAGACTTAAGTAAGTCTCTACAGGAAGTGACCTTCCACAATAAGACTCAGATACAGCCAATAAACTGTCTCTTCAATAAAGAATCTCTCACAGGAAAAACTTTAAAATCAGTAAAAAAAAGTCTGTGATAATGTCACACTGATGATGTCAGACTGGGGGCAGGGCTGATGTCAATGTTCTTTAATTCAATATCAATACAGTGTGATTTATTGACATGAATGTCAGGTGATGTTAACAGAAGTATCAAGGAAAATACAATTCAAAGCTTTGAGTCTGACAGTAAAGAGATATTCTGTCAGTTTATATTCATGGTTCAGATGATGAGATAGATGAGTATTGGTTTGATTGGTCCAATGTTCCAGAGCGGCCACTTTTGTTCTTTGAATCATTTGGTTCTCTCTGATTGGTGGTTGGACAGTACTGGCTGTTATTTGATCAGTAAGTCTCAGGACCAGCTGACAGCAGGGACTCTTTTAGGGAGTCAGTTCTTGAGTTTGTACTTCCTGAAGTCTTGGTGTGTCTTAGAGTCTCAATTTGAGATGTGTCCAAAATGTAAGTCTTCTTCTTTAATGTTAATAATCAGTGGATAATGATCTAATCTGCCCTGACTGACTGAGTGGACCCTGAACTTCACCACCATAAAGAGAGATTGGTTTGATTACACTGACAAATATTTTAGTCCAAATCCTGATTGGTATCTACTTTGTAAAATGTTCTCTACATACTTCCTGTTTCAGTGGCTTCACTGTCAGACCAAAGTTACCTGAGACACTGACTCTGAGCTCCAGGTGATCAGAATAATGGCTGTGATCTACAGCAGGAGCAACCAGGATTCTACCTAGAGCTGAAAAAGTGACCAATCAGCAAGAAGGGTCTTGGTAAGAGAGGTGACCAAGAACCTGATAGACACTCTGGGTGGGCTCCAGAGATCCTGTGTGGAGGTGGGAGAAACTTCCAGAAGGAAGTGGGGGTCGAGGTAAGCCACAAATATCTAAAGATCATTTTTAAAGTTGACAATATTTTTGTGTAACTGAAGCCAGATTTGTTGATGTTTTTTAAGTTACTTTTAGATGAGATGATAAGTCCTCTTTATACCACACAATAACTCCACCTGAATCTCTACTGTGATGTGTGTGTTTGTGTTTGAGGGATGGTTGTAATGTGTCTCTATAGTGTGGAGGACAGTGGGTGTCTCACGTCTCCACCATGTTTCTAATTATATGACAATATCTTGACTTGTAATGATGGAGATGAGTTCTGGGTCTGTGTTCTTCAGTCTAAAAGCTGAAGGTTCACTGAATTATCAGTGACCAAATAGACATTTCATCAATAATTAATCACTCAGATAATAAACAATGGCAAGTAAACAATATGGTCGAAATTAAACTCAATCAATACAGAAAGTACAGAACACAATCAGGAACTAAGGAGCAGGCAACAACCTTTGTTTTGGTTTTTTTTTTAACCAAGAGATGTAGTAGCTGCTTCACCTGTGACGTCTGAGTGGTTGACCTCCACCTCTGTGTGGCCTTGTTGGATCAGTTCACCTGTTGTAATGACCTCCAGCTGCCAATCATGAGTCTGACACTTCTGTCTGAAGATTGTTGTATTGAGTTTTATCAGAGACTTATATATCCACATTGTTACACCTCATGTTTGTCTTTCTCTCCTGAGCTGATATTCAACACAATGTCAGACAAATGTTTAGATGTTTAGTTTTCACCATCTAGTGGACAGATAGTGGAACTACATCACCTGGTCTGTGATTCCTCTGGTACAGACTCTGACAAAGGTTAGACTGGTTTTGACGTCACTCTGTCTTTTTTTTCATACTTGGACTCTGAAGTTATAAGTTGTGACTCGTCCTCAGATCAAACACACACAGACTCCAGGACTGATGAGGGAGAATGAGCAGCTGCTTCTCTCCAAATGTTTCCTCTACACATGAAGGTGGAAAGTGTCTGTAAGTCGACCTGAAGTCAGTTCAGCAGGTGAGAATCTGTAAATGTCTGAACAGGATCACTGTGGTCACATTGTGTTGTATCACTGTTTGACTGGACAGTAGAAATGTTTCTTGGTGCTGATTGGCTGGTTTAAAGTATATATCTAATGCCTGCAAGTGTAAATATTCTGAAGAATTTCTATCACAGTTAATGTCAATGATTTGAGTGTGATGTGCATCTATTACTGCAGCTGCCCTGTAAAAACATGGAGTTCTGTCAGTTTTATAGAGACGAGACTTCTAGACCTCTAAAAGTGTGAGTTCACTGAATGATACTGAACAGTTTGTTGACTTTGTTCATTGTTCTAATCTACAATAATACTCACTGAGTTAACTTTTAACTTTTAAATCAACAGACTTAAACTTCATTTAATCTTGACTGAAAATCTTATTAACTTAAATAAGGTTAAATGATGACAATTTGGTTGATTTCCTTAAGCTGACATGCAGTGTATTTAATGAACTATTGCTGTTGATGGTGTTTAAAACAACAAAGTCAGTTCAACTTAGTTTGGCTCCTTTGTTTCCTGCTTCACTGAGCTGAACACTGGTGATCCTGGATAACTGGTATCCTGCAGCTGGTTATCAACTGGCTCTGTTAACTCTGGGTTTAGTGATCAGGCAGAGTTGTTAATTATATAAACAGAACCATGAATGAAGCACTGAATTTAAATCAGCACTTAAAAAAAATAATTTGACTGATCCATAAAAGCATTTGCTGTTTATTAGTGAACTGTTCACTAAGTGGCTGCTTAGGGCTCCTCAGCAGTCAGGAGTCCCCAGACGAGCTGAAGATGTGAACCATGTTTGGGTTTCTCTCTTCAGCTTTTGTCACATTTTTTGTATTTACCCCTGGAGTAAGTCCATTGAAGGTTTAAAGCTGCTCTGTCTGTGTGTTGGGATGATTTTTGGCAGCAAGAGTTTAGGCTCATCATAAATAATTTAGGATTCATAACAGATTTGGAGGTGCTCAACCAGAGACTAATATAACAAGCAGATTTTGGAGACACTTAAACCAGTCAAACAAATCAATTTAAATAAATTAGTTTAAATAAATTAATTTGTACCATGAAACTGAAGGGAATCAGAAACTGACGTATCCTGTAAACAAAACCTTGTGTTGATTTAGTTCATCTGTGCTTTTGGGAACAGTTGGGGGTTATTGGAATAACTTGAGTGAGTGAATAAATAAGCAGGTTTTCTTCCAGTTCATCATTTATTTTGGTATTTGATGTTTTGGACTCATACACCCATTGTCCACTTGTAACAGATTATTTTTCAGTATAGGTAACTGTTTGTTAAATGTATATGCTTTTTCCAACCATCACAATATGTAAAATATCTGCATTAGTTACGATCCACAGGTTGTGCTTCCTCTTACATACTCTTACAGAGTATGTGACACAATCTACTTACTGACAGAAAGAAAGTCAGAGTCAACAAGTCTCTGTGATGAGGAGACACTGAGGATGCAGTGCAGTGTATTTGTTACAGGCTCAAACAGAACTTTTCACTAAAATACAGTAGAATTGTATAAAAACACATTTTCTTTAATCAACATGATCCAAATCACTGTTCCCTCACTACGTCCTGCTGAACTTTGTTGATTAATGGTCAGTTATCACCATCTAGTGGACAGATAGTAGACGTGCACCACCAGACCTGAAACTTACAGTCACTAAAACAGGTTAGATTGGTTTCTGATGACTCATTGATGTTTTTCATACTTGGACTCTGAAGTTATAAGTTGTGACTTGTCCTCAGATCAAACACACACAGACTCCAGGACTGACGAGGGAGAATGAGCAGCTTCTTCTCTCCAAATGTTTCCTCTACACGTGAAGGTGGAAAGTGTCTGTAAGTCGACCTGAAGCCAGTTCAGCAGGTGAGAATCCCACCAGAGAAATCTGTACATTACATTTTGAAGAGCACTTTACTTAATTTATGTGTTGACAAAGAAACCATTTTTGGGGTTATAACTACTTTGGGGAAATCAGTGAGTACATGTTGGTGGTGCTATACTAACATTTGCAGCAAAAGTATTTGACCAAAACAACAATTAATGGAGCACTGTACTAAATTTAGAGATTAAAACCAGATGTGGGTATTTTATTGGGGTGCTACATTACATTATGAAAAAACATTTAGAGGGACCAGTGCAAATTCTATCTGCAACAAATAGTGCAACAAACACAAGGTAAATGTTTAATCTCAGACTTGTACATCCACGTCACTGCACCTCAGTTTCCTCTGCTGAGCTCACATTGATCACACAAAATGTTTAGGTTGCCCCGTCTGGTGGACAAATAGTAGAACTGCACATAATGTTTATGACATCACTATGTTTTTTTTAGACTTGTACTCTGAAGTTATGAGGGTGGGAGTCATCCTCAGATTAAAATGTATGATTTAAAATTCTAAACCTCCTCATTAATTAATCTTCTCTCTAATGTTCCCAAACCCTGATATTTGATATGATCCCTACATTTGTGAGAATTTCACAATTTTTCAAACAAATAAAAACCTGTTAAAAATAAAACAGAATCTTATTCCATCAGACAAAGTGACCAGGTGCACATTGAAAAGAGAATTTTATGGCAATTGTAAATACATTCTGCTACACACACTTCCAAATTTATGGATTATAAAACATTTAACATGGGGTGGCCTGGTAGTCAAGTGGTTAGGGCACGTACCATGTTGAGCGCAAGACACTATTAGCAGGCAGTCACTGGTTCGACTCCCGACCGGTCCGACTCTTTCCTGCATGTCATTCTCCTCTCTCTACCCCCTTTCCTGTCAGTCTCCACTTACCTATAATAAAGGCATAACCCCCCCCCCCCCCCAATTCTGAGAGCTTTTACAGTCATCCAAAACCTGCTTTAACAAACAGGTTGTGACATAAATCCTGTTGTAATGAAGCCTGTTGTTGTGTCTGTGTGAAGGTGGGGGCCCTGCTATGAACCAGTGTGAGGGCAGAGAGGAGGGAGCCCCTCCCTCTAAAACCACTCTGTGTGGGGAACATGAGAGCCAGACCAAAGCTCAGAGGTGAGATGAGGATCTCTAACTGTCCATGACTCTTCTCCATGTCAGAGCTCAGCACTCAGATCACTGCTCCATCATTATTCACACTCACTGTCACATCAACTACTCAGTAACAGCTTAGAAGAACTAATGATCAACTACTGACTGTCTGAGTGAACAAAGAGCCAACCACTGATTGAACTGGTGAACGAAGATGAGGTCAGATCTGCTCTTTTTTCAGGTTAAAACTCTTTTTTTCCATCTGTCACTTGTTTGTTTGTATCAGGATGCAGCAGCAGAGAGACTCTCCTGAACCCAGCTGTGTGTCCATGAAGAGTGACCGGTCTATGGGTCGTCTTATTACCTTTAAAGATGGACGACCTGTTGATGGAAGGTAAGAATTGAAAACTGAACTTTGTTATTATCTGACTCTCCTGAACTTGAGTAGTGACTTTTATTTAGTGTCTTTTATGAGTGGTAACTTTTATGCTGTACCCAGGTTTCCACTAGGCCGGGTATAACAGTAACTAAGTAAAGAAAACCTCTCAGCACACTACGGCCTTATCCCCTCTTCTTTATTTGATGACTGACACTATCTCCACCACAGAGGTCCTCCTCAGGTAAAGACATTTCAGGTCAGTTTGTGATGAAATATCACATCATCATCTACTGGTCAGGAGATCTGCTACATACAGTAAACACCTGGACAATGCTCCCAGTCTGTATCTCTATATTATAAAAGCCACAATCTTCACAGTAAAGCTAAACAAGACAACAGGACAAAACAAAAGGGCCCCAGCAGCCCTGATATGACAAAATACAAAATAACACACAACTACATGCAAAATAGACAACATTTCAATAACAGAGTCAAACTAGTGAGGTCCACATCATTCACCTGAATAAATCATAACAAATCATAAAACAGTGTAACACTGAGCCAGTGACACACAATCACAGCTTGTATCATTCTAACATATTATAGGGGGTATGTCTGTTAAAACATTTGTAACCAAATAAGAAGATAAGGTCCAGAGTGAGTCCCACACTGTTGAAGAAATGTCTGATATCAGATGACTCATGTAGGCTCGTCTATTAAATACAGGTGTGTTCACTTCTTCACTTCTACCTGAGGAAGACAATCTGTGGTTGAAAGGCTGGATCAGTCCAGATAGAGTAACAGTTCTTCCTGTGCGCTCTACTTTTCTGTCTCTCTTCATCAGGCTGCATGAATGATGAGGTGTTAATACACTGAATCAGAATCAGGTTTACTACCAAGTACGTTTCACATACAAGAAATTAACTTTGGTGTTTTGGTGCAGAGCAATAATCATAGCAAGACGAAAAAATATAAAGAAAGACAAAGCAAAAGCAAGAACTGCAAGTGGTAAAGATGTACAGCGTTAGCTTTCCTCTCACCTCCAGAGCTTTTTACTCAGTATTAGCAGGTCTATGCTGCCCTCTGCTGGACACTGAGATGTAACACACCTCCTCTCTGTCGTCTCTGCTCTGATTTATGTCTTTATGAAAAGAAGAAAGTTAGTTACTCAGTTAAACAAAATAATGCTTCTTTTTCAAATGTTTAGTATTTAATGATTAAACATAAAGATTCATAATGTAAAGGACATGTATATAACAATGTTTATTGCAGGTGTAGATTTGTGTTTAAAGAGGCATTTTCCATCTCTCAAACTCATCCACTGTCTTCTTGCTGATTTTCTACCTGCTTCTAAAATTTCAGATGATGTTCTCATCACAATCTTTTTTTTAAATTTCAGTTGTCTCTTGTTTGTTTGTATCAGGATGCAGCAGCAGAGACCAGACTCTCCTGAACCCAGCTGTGTGTCCATGAAGAGTGATCGGTCTATGGTTCAGCCTATTAACTTTAAAGATGGACGACCTGCTGATGGAAGGTAAGAACTGAACTTTGTCATTATCTGACTCTCCTCAGACAGATTAAGGTCCTGAATCTTTCAGGAGATCCAGTACAATCTCATTTTCAAGTTTCCCTTTGTTGTGCACAGGTTGGGACAATTTGGTTTTGGCGTATAATATTAAAGATTATCAGGGATAATCACCAATATATATGTGTGTGTGTGTGTGTGTATATATATATATATATATATATATATATATATATATATATATATATATATATATATACTATAGGTTGTAACCTTGGGGCACCACCCTGTCACCAGGGACCAATGAACAAATTGATTATTAATAATAATTAAACAAATAATTAATAATTATTCAATTTATAAATTATTCAGCAATTCATTTATAAATTGGTATTAACACTATTATAATTCAACTATAACTAAAACAAACATTGGTTACGAACTAGATGATCACAGGCAAAACATGTAACAACCGTGGGTGTGTGTGAGGGAGAGAGAGAGAGCCAGCGGCAGAGTGACGTGTTTGACATACTCACTAGAGCCAAGATGGCGGCTGGCCGTGGTCTTATAATACATCCATGTGTGAATGGCGTGAACAGGAGAACAAAGGGAGGGACCCTTGAGCTTTACGTTATGACGCGATCACACTCTAGTGCAGCTTTAATGTGAGTGAGATGTAGATGAGGTGATTGGGAGAAAAGAGCAGGAATAGAGATGAAGAGAGGAAAGAGTCCACAAGAGATCGTCACCACAGTTAATAATCACCACAATATCACTACACAATAACAGAGCCAGAGAACCTGAGTTCGTCTGGTCGGATATTGGTCCTTTAACTAGTGAGATTTGGCTTATTAAGCTGATCACAGTGAACGATCTAAAACAGCCAGATCTGCAGCACTTATAAGTCAGATTACAAATACAACACGCTGCACTAACTGTGTCTCTGCCCAGACATCAGCCTCTGACTCTGAGTTGCTCTGATCCTTCAGAGTTAGAAAAAGACAGTCCACACTGGTTCTCCACAGCTCGGTCCTTGGCTCTCCTGGCGATGACAATGTGAGGAGTTCCTCAGCGGCAGCGGGAAGATCACAGATGAGGGACGGTGGACTTTGTTTGTCTTTAACAAAGTCTGCTCGTCCTCACAGAACTAAGATCAGCTGATTGCACAGCGATTTACGGCGGATCCGAAAGATGAAAAAATGAAAAAGGAAACAAACAACAGCAGACTGTGACCTCGGCTTTAAGAAGTGGTGGAAAAAGGTCGAAAGTCTTCAGATTGCTCCCTTTCAGCAGCCGAGTGGATGAGAGAGCTTGGAGTAGCTCTCTACTGTAACTGGTGCCCGGGAAAAAGCAACTGCTGCTTTTATCACCTGAGTGACGTCACCGGGGATCCCTGCTGAGAGTACCTGGCCTTGGCCAATGGCGATGCTGAGTTTACATTCAAACCCTGATTCAGACCTAGGTGTGAATTGTGGGGGGTCGTGGTGCTGTTGTTCAAACGGTCGACCAACTCTGGCTCAGGCTTTTGGAGGGACATGTAGGCCTCTCTATTGTTCTTTCAGGACACATGGCTGGAGATCCCAACACCTTGTTCCCCGATGAGCTGGATGATCCAGGTCTGGGAATCCTTTCTGCCCTGACTTGTCATTG
This sequence comes from Trachinotus anak, assembly GCF_046630095.1. NCBI lineage: Eukaryota > Metazoa > Chordata > Actinopteri > Carangiformes > Carangidae > Trachinotus > Trachinotus anak. The sequence continues at coordinate 6,737,345 of NW_027273882.1, read as the reverse complement.
TGGTTCTAGTTGAGCATTAAAACCTGTGATCCTCTGTTGATGAGATGAATATCTTCACTTCTTCACTGAGCAGGAAGACAAATCTAAACTGATGGTTCTTCTCTTCATGAGGGATTTCACCAGGGGTCATCAGGTGTTTATGCTGTTTTAACATCAGACACCTTCCACAGTGACACAGTTCAGACTGATGAGACTGTAACTTGTCTCAACATTACCATCCCACAGATCACTCCTCCTTATCCATCTTTTTCAGCAGGTCTGATCCTGATGGTTCCAATCCTTGGCAACATGTGATCCCTGGATGTGCAGATAATACTCTGCACATCCAGTGGTTAGCAGAGCTTCTGCATTTCCTCTGTGTGCAGAGTCAAAGCTCTGTGATGCTGAGGTCTTCAAAGGTCAAGTTCACGTGACTTCACAAAACAGGATTTTGGCCTTGTACATGCAATATCTCCAGAACTACTCAAGGGAATAGCTTCAAACTTGGCAAAACTGTCCACTGGGACGCAAGGACAAACTGTTCGGATTTTGGTGGTCAAAGGTCAAAGCTCAAGGTCATGGTGACCTCACAAAACATGGGTTTGGCCTTGTAAACATAATATCTCCGTAACGCCTTGAGATAATTCTTTCAAATTTGGTACAAACGTTCATTTGGACTCACAAAACACTTCTTAGCCATTACGAAAAACGTCACACAGCAATTATGACAAAACTTTCACTTAAATTGTTCATATTTTATGATGCTGAATGAGGAGGGATGTAATCTGAAACAAGCTGTGGAGGCATACAACCGCAAGGTGGTAATTCTGGTCCTTCAAGTTGTTGTTTTCTCCACAGAGTTCATCAGGAGAGCTCAGAGGTCCACAGTGATCAGTCTGCCCAGCAGCATCAACCAGACCTGGACTCCATATTTATGGTCTGTACATATACAAGCACATTTTTACGATTTAACTACATCGACCACAGATTAACATCTGGACTTCCCTTCAGGTCCTAACAGTCTCCGTGCTGCTCTGTTTAGACCAGCAGACCTTCAGACTGACACATCAATCACATGTTGTTTTCTACCAGTTTAAATGAAATGTTCCGTTTATCATCTGTTCCAGCTGCTGGAGGAGAACATTGTCACTTTTGTGAAGAATGAGCTGAAGAGAGTCCAGAGGGTCCTGAGACCAGATTACCCAGAATGCTTAGAGAGTCAGAGGGAGGATAAGGAGGTGTTGTACGGTGAAGATGAAGAGCAGAGGAGGAGCAGCAGAGAGGCATTTCTGAAGATCACACTGAACTTCCTGAGGAGACTGAAGCAGGAGGAGCTGGCTGACTGTCTGCAGAGCAGTAAGAGGATTTCTATAAAGATTTAACACGGTCGATACAGGAAATATGACACCCTTAGATTCACAGTTCTAAACTGCCTTGTAAATATACTGCACTTATGCATCAAATGTATAAATTATTCTAAGCTACACACAGTCACAAGCTGTTATCCTCCACTAATACATTGATTATCAATACATTGATAGAATGTTTAGATAATGAGTTTTTTTTTTTTTTTGGATTTAGTATCTATATTCAATGACTGATTTCATCTGTCCTTTGTTTATTCAGGAACTAGAACTGCAGTCTGTCCACATAAACTCAAATCTAACCTGAAGGAGAAGTTCCAGTGTGTGTTTGAGGGGATCGCTAAAGCAGGAAACCCAACCCTTCTGAATCAGATCTACACAGAGCTCTACATCACAGAGGGAGGGACTGGAGAGGTCAATGATGAACATGAGGTCAGACAGATTGAAACAGCATCCAGGAAACCAGACAGACCAGAAACAACCATCAGACAAGAAGACATCTTTAAAGCCTCACCTGGAAGAGATGAACCAATCAGAACAGTGATGACGAAGGGAGTGGCTGGCATTGGGAAAACAGTCTTAACACAGAAGTTCACTCTGGACTGGGCTGAAGACAAAGCCAACCAGGACATACACTTCACATTTCCTTTCACTTTCAGAGAGCTGAATGTGCTGAAAGAGAAAAATTTCAGCTTGGTGGAACTTGTTCATCACTTCTTCACTGAAACCAAAGCAGCAGGAATCTGCAGGTTTGATCAGTTCCAGGTTGTGTTCATCTTTGACGGTCTGGATGAGTGTCGACTTCCTCTGGACTTCCACAACACTGAGATCCTGACTGATGTTACAGAGTCCACCTCAGTGGATGTGCTGCTGACAAACCTCATCAGGGGGAACCTGCTTCCCTCTGCTCGCCTCTGGATAACCACACGACCTGCAGCAGCCAATCAGATCCCTGCTGAGTGTGTTGACATGGTGACAGAGGTCAGAGGGTTCACTGACCCACAGAAGGAGGAGTACTTCAGGAAGAGGTTCAGAGATGAGGAGCAGGCCAGCAGGATCATCTCCCACATCAAGACATCACGAAGCCTCCACATCATGTGCCACATCCCAGTCTTCTGCTGGATCACTGCTACAGTTCTGGAGGATGTGTTGAAGACCAGAGAGGGCGGAGAGCTGCCCAAGACCCTGACTGAGATGTACATCCACTTCCTGGTGGTTCAGTCCAAACTGAAGAACATCAAGTATGATGGAGGAGCTGAGACAGATCCACACTGGAGTCCAGAGAGCAGGAAGATGATTGAGTCTCTGGGAAAACTGGCTTTTGAGCAGCTGCAGAAAGGAAACCTGATCTTCTATGAATCAGACCTGACAGAGTGTGGCATCGATATCAGAGCAGCCTCAGTGTACTCAGGAGTGTTCACACAGATCTTTAAAGAGGAGAGAGGCCTGTACCAGGACAAGGTGTTCTGCTTCATCCATCTGAGTGTTCAGGAGTTTCTGGCCGCTCTTCATGTCCGTCTGACCTTCATCAACTCTGGAGTCAATCTGATGTCAGAGGAACAAACAACATCTCAGTGGTTAAAACTGTTTAGAGACAAACTTGAACCAGCACTTTTCTACCACAATGCTGTGGACAAGGCCTTACAGAGTCCCAATGGACACCTGGACTTGTTCCTCCGCTTCCTCCTGGGTCTTTCACTGGAGACCAATCAGACGCTCCTACCAGGCCTGATCTCAAAGACAGGAAGTAGCTCACTGACCAATCAGAAGACAGTCCAGTACATCAAGAAGAAGATCAGTGAGAATCTGTCTCCAGAGAAAAGCATCAATCTGTTTCACTGTCTGAATGAACTGAATGATCGTTCTCTAGTGGAGGAGATCCAACAGTCCCTGAGATCAGGACGTCTCTCCACAGATGAATAGTCTCCTGCTCAATGGTCAGCTCTGGTCTTCATCTTACTGTCATCAGAAAAAGATCAGGACGTGTTTGACCTGAAGAAATACTCTGCTTCAGAGGAGGCTCTTCTGAGGCTGCTGCCAGTGGTCAAAGCCTCCAACAAAGCTCTGTAGGTGCTGATATATCCATCTAGATAAACTGTATATTTTTAAGACAAAAATCACATTTTTGTAACTGACTCCTTTCGTTTTGCTGATTCCTCTTCAGACTGAGTCACTGTAACCTCTCAGAGAGAAGCTGTGAAGCTCTGTCCTCAGTCCTCAGCTCTCAGTCCTCTCGTCTGACAGAGCTGGACCTGAGTAACAACAACCTGCAGGATTCAGGAGTGAAGCTGCTGTCTTCTGGACTGGAGAGTCCACAGTGCAGACTTGAAGGACTCAGGTTAGGATTCATCTTTTTGTCAAGGCTTTGTATAATTTTATGATCTTGCAGATTTAAAGGACTCAGATTAGTGTTCAGCTTTTTGGCATTTAACAATCAAAGAGCTTTCAGAATTCAGAGTATGGCTGGGCGATCTGGCTAAAACATTATATGACAATGTTTCTGAGAAGAATTGCAAACCACGATGTGATTTACTATCTGCTTCCTGTTACTGCTTTGATTTTGTTGTGAAAGTCATGAACGGAAGTTGATTTGTATCTTTTCACTGCTGTGACTTTCAAGTCATGAAGTATTTATGGAGGTAGATTTGTTTCAGTATTATTTGTGTGAATAGATCAGCAATCCATGTGTAAATGTGTAAATGCAAAAAGTATATTTTAAACTTACAAAAACATTTTGCAAGTATGAAATAAATCTGCAAATACACAAATTTCACAAATAAAACAAACTATGAATACATTTAATGATTTTACAAATAAATCAGAAGCATTTGTGAATATCTTCCTCACATTTACAACTTTCAAACAGGCATTTGTGAATCAATTTTCTCTTTGTGAAGTGAAAAAGCATTTGTGGATCTCATGTGACTCACACAGTGTTTTATCATTTACAGATGACACATTTACACACGGATTGTTTATCTGTTAACATAAATAATACTGAAACAAATCTACCTCCATCAGTTTTTGTTCAGACAGCTCTGCTATTTATTCATTAATCAGAAAGTTCAGTCACCGCTCCAGCTCGTCCTGTCTGACATTGTAGTAACTGCAGGCAGGTGTCTCCTCCCACAGATGTAACTCCACTGTCTCAGGCTGCAGCTGGTGACAGTGGTTCTTGTTCTTGTTCTGCTCCAGTGGGGAACTGTTATATGTCGCTAGGCCAAGATCTCTGATGCTGTAAAGCAGAACAAGGACTGCTGTTGCCATCGTGGTTGAGCTGTTTAATAGTTAAAAGTGGGCTGGTTTGCAGTGATTGAACTTCTAAATATGGCACCTTCCTCATGAGACGATCTGGACGACTCATTTGAAGAGTAAATTATAAGTAAAATTGTGCTGAAGGACAGCCTCATAAAGGTATAGCGTGTCAGCGTTGCCCCCCCTGCTGGCGAAAAGGAGCCTCAGCAGAGTTAGTGGATGCAGCAGGTGGAAACGTGCCACAGAGAAAGAGGGAGAGACTTTGCTGATGATTATTGTTGCCGTGTCCATCGGGAGTTGGGAGCTCCACAGTGTGCGTTCAGAGACCAGTGAGTGTAACGTTTGTTTGTTTATCATTTTCTGCCGTTCTTTATGGTTTATATTTCTTGATGATAATCCAGCTAACCAGTTAGCTCGTTAATGCTATTGCTAGGCTACTAGCTCGTTAATGCTAGTGAGTGCTACTAGTGGACCACATGTCTGTATATTGTTGTACATTATTGGTTGTGGTAAATTAAGAGTATGGTTCATTTATTCTGTTGGTTATGGTTAATTACCATTCTACTGCATACTAAATTGTATGGTTAATGGTTTGCTGTTCTGACAACTGTATTTGTATTTTGTGTCTGTTACAGAACCACACACCCACCCACTTCCACACACATATATTCTCACCCATTATGAATGGACAATAAAGAATTTAAAAGGAACATCATCTGGATTCTTGCATTCTAACCGATGCCCCCCAGCGGCCATAAGTGCTTTAACCCAGTTAATATACAGTCCTTATAATAACCTCCAGTACAAAAATCGCTCACAATATAAGATCGTCAGTTCGCCCACCCCTGATATTTAATATGTGATAATGTTGTCATTCAATTTTTCATTTCACTTAATTTTTTCTTCTGGAATTCCTCTTCAGACTGAGTGGCTGTAACCTCTCAGAGAGAAGCTGTGAAGCTCTGTCCTCAGTCCTCAGCTCCCAGTCCTCTCGTCTGATAGAGCTGGACCTGAGTAACAACAACCTGCAGGATTCAGGAGTGAAGCTGCTGTCTGCTGGACTGGAGAGTCCACAGTGCAGACTTGAAGGACTCAGGTTAGGATTCATCTTTTTGTCAAGGCTTTGTAAAATTTTTATGATTTTGAACTGAACTGACTTTTACCAGCATAAAAAGCTGCGTGCTCCATAATTACTCACTGATTTAATGAAATAAAAGGAAAGTGTTGTTGGTTTGGACATTAGGGTCCAGTGGAGCGGTGTAAACATCATGATGTTGTTCTACTAGTGTACAGTGAAGCCTATATGCCCAATTTGCATTTCCTTTCACACAACATTGTCATCCTCATATAACATGTTTTCTTTATTCCCTCCCCCTCACCACCTCCCTTTAAAATTTCCTGCAGGAACATTTAAAGTATTAACTCTTTGAATTCAGTAAAAACTCCAACTCCAAGAGAACCTGATACCCAGACCTGATGTTTGGAGCATCATCACAGACCACAGTCAGAGTCACATAGATTCAACCCCCTCACTGTCCACCTGAATGAATATGATTGGATGTTACTGACCACAGAGCTTTGAATGAACCAATGATTTTGAAGAATACTAGAAACAGCTGATACCAATCAACCAGTACAATACACACCTTCAGTGCTGTGTCTGAACCAATGATGCTTCATTAGTGTCAGTGACAGTTAGAGTCTTGTTACAGCTGTGAGCATCTGATGCTGATTTAAACTGGACTAATGTGAAACTTTTAGACTTTGCAGTAAGTCTCTGTTTGTGTGTATACTTGTAATACGTGTGTGTGTGTGTGTGTGTGTGTGTGTGTGTGTGTGTGTATGTATGTGTTTTCAGTCTGTCATACTGTCTGGTCACAGAGGAAGGCTGTGATTCTCTGGCCTCAGCTCTGAGCTCCAACCCCTCCCATCTTAGAGAACTGGACCTGAACTACAATCATCCAGGAGACTCAGGAGTGAAGCTGCTGTCTGCTGGACTGGAGGATCCACACTGGAGACTGGACACTCTCAGGTATGGACAGATGGACAAACAACAGCAGCTCTCACACTGTTTCTCTGTCTCTCTGACTAACTCAGGAACTGTGCTTCATGTTTCATGGTGGATATGAGTGAAGGTGGATGAAGTTGATCCTGACTTTGTTTCTTCCTCCAGGGTGGACCATGGTGGACCACAGAGACTGAGACCTGGTCTGAGGAAGTGTGAGTGTGTTTTCACTTTGATTCATGATTCACAGCTGCACATGTTCCCCTAGATTTTTACATTTTTTTGACTAAAGTACAAAGATGAATTTCTCTAGAGTTTCATTCAGGATTCAGTTTCTGTTTTTGTCAGTGAGGCTGGAAAGATGTTAGAATTCAATCAATCAATTTAAAATCCACAAACACAACAAACTGAACACAGTGATCCAACAAAACTAATCAATACATTTCATTAGCAGTGGAGCCAACAGAAAGCTGACTTTGTTTCTTCTGGTTTTTTGTCTGTCAGTGATTTTATAGAGGAGTTTTGTTGCCTTCAGGTGCCTGCTCCTAAGCTCGTATTTCACATGTTTGACTGCTATAAGTTTTGTTAAGGAATCCTTCAGTTTCCTTCCTGGATGTAATAAATCAATGTTCAAAAACCTACAGGTCAGGGAACACAAAAGGCCATAATTAATGTCACACAGATGTTGAAAAGTTGAGTAAAATGAGCTGAGGTGGATTCATCTTCTACTTCCTCCCTGAATGACAGACCTGGGGACAGATGTTCGATACATCTGCACAAAAACCAGACCTGCTCCATTTTTCACACATAAACTGGTGTTTCTATAAACACAATGTGTGCACGTCACACAGACCTCAGACTGGATCTTCATTAACACTGAGTTCAGCTTTTTGCAGCTTTTGGACCAAAACATCCAGACTGTTGTCAAACTTTTTTGTAGCAGACGACAGTTTGAGATTTTATGTCAAAGGTGTGAACTTTGTGCTGAATGTGAGCTCTTTGGTGGAGCTAATGACAGTTTTAGAAAGCAGATGGTTCAGAGCTTATTTGTGCTGCAGTGGAAGATGATGAGCCAGTTTTATCAATCAATCAATCAATCAATCAAAGTACTTTAATGATCCCAAACTGGGAAATTGTTGCATTGCAGCAGCAGCATAACTTACAATATGTACAATACAATACAGAAAGTAACAAAAAAGAATGTACAATATTTCAATAAGGGCACAATGAGGGTTGAGAGTGTATTTACAGCTGTGCAGGGTGTTAAAGAGATAACAAATAAATAGCAAATGAACAACAATAATCAACAACTGTGCAGGGTGTAATGAGGTAGATATAAATAATAAATAAACTGTTAAGGTGCAGTTTGGTTCTGGGCTATACAATAAATCCTTTATCAGACAGATTTATTGTATGGGGTGATGGCTTGTGGCAGGAATGATTTCCTGTATCTGTCCATTCGACAGCGGAGCTGTAGCAGTCTGTTGGAGAAGGAACTCCGCTCTCTGTCCAGTGTTTGGTGGAGAGGGTGGTCAGCGTTATCCATGATGGATAACAGTTTGTTCAGTGTCCTCCTCTACACCACGGCCTCCACAGTGTCCTGTTTGCAGCCAATAACGGAGCCAGCCTTCCTGATCAGTTTATTGAGTCTGTTGGGGGAGCAGCATCAGAGCCAGCGACACCAGCGAAACCATGGCGAAGAAAAGTGCACTGGCAACAACAGACTGGTCGAACATCTCCAACATCTTGCTGCACACGTTGAAGGATCTTAGCTTCCTCAGGAAGTAGAGTCTGCTCATCCCCTTCTTGTACACAGCGTCGGTGTTGGATTTCAAGTCCAGTATGCTGTTGATGTTGACGCCCAGGTACTTGTAGTCCTCCACCTCCTCCACATCCTGCCCCAGAATGCACAGTGGCTATGAAGTCGTCCTCTTTCTCCTGAAGTCGATCACCATCTCTCTGGTCTTGCCGACATTCAGCCTCAGGTGGTTGCGTCCAGCCCACTCCACAAAGTCGTCCACCACTGCTCTGTACTCCCCCTTCCCTCCCCCACCTATACACCCAACAACAGCCCATCATCATCAAAATTTCAAAATTTCTGCAGGTGACACGACTCAGAGTTGTATTGAAAGTCTGTGGTGTATAAGGTGAAGAGGACAGGGGACAGCACAGTCCCCTGTGGAGCTCCTGTATTGCTAACCACCGTGTCAGACAGGACACTGCCCAGGCGGACAAACTGTGGCCTGCCTGTCAGGTAGTCAGCAATCCAGGAGACAATGGAGGTGTCAACACCCATCCCCCGCAGCTTCTCACTCAGCAGCAGCGGCTCGATGGTGTTAAAAGCACTGGAGAAATCAAAGAATGTGATTCTCACAGTGCTGCCTCCACCATCGAGGTGCATATGAGCTTGTTGCAGCAGGTAAATGATGGCATCATCCACTCCCAAATGGGGCTGGTAGGCAAACTGTAGAGGGTCTAGCAGCGCCTTCACCTGTGGCCTCAGGTGGGTCAAGACCAGCCCCTCCAGCACCTTCATCAGATGGGATGTGAGGGCAACTGGTCAGTAGTCATTGAGGTCCGATGGAGTCGACTTCTTTGGGACAGGAACCAGGCAGGACGTCTTCCACAGCACCGGGACTCTCTCCTGACTCAGGCTCAGGTTGTAGCGGCCAGAAAAGTTTTACAAAAGAGAAAAGTCATTGTCTCTAGTGATTTGACAATGACTAACAGAAAAAGTACCCGTGGACAGGACGGAAATAAAAGACAATATAAAAACAAAGGAGCCGCTACAACAGGCAGTGAGACTTTATTCACTGCATGTGTTTATTGATGTGGATCCATCAGCCGTCATCCTCGGGTCCACAGGAGAAAAAAAGCACAACATTGCTGACATCTTGACTCATGTTCAGTAACTGTTGATGTTGTTAGAACTGGATTGTTGTTGTTTGTTTAAATGTAGTCAAACATTATTCACAGTTGAATATGAAATGTAAGTTTGAATGATTCACTTTCAGTAATTGTCGGTAAAGTTGTTGATAAATCAACAGATGATAAACTGCAGCTGTGTTGTGTCTTGTTCTCTCCATCAGATGCCTGTGAACTGGAACTGGACACAAACACAGTAAACAGAAACCTCAAACTGTCTCACAACAACAGGAAGGTGACATATGTGACAGAGGATCAGTCATATCCTGATCATCCAGACAGATTTGACTTCTGGTCTCAGCTGCTGAGTAGAAATGGTCTGACTGGTCGCTGTTACTGGGAGGTCGAGTGGAGAGGAGAGGTTCATGTATCAGTGAGTTACAGAGGAATCAGAAGGAAAGGAGGCAGTGAAGACTGTTTGTTTGGATGGAATGATCAATCCTGGAGTCTGAGGTGCTCTGATTATGGTGGTTACTCTGTCTGTCACAACAACAGAAAAACATCCATCTCCTCCTCCTCTGTCTCTCACAGAGTAGCAGTGTATGTGGACTGTCCTGCTGGCTCTCTGTCCTTCTACAGAGTCTCCTCTGACTCACTGATCCACCTCCACACCTTCAACACCACATTCACTCAACCTCTGTATCCTGGGTTCTGGATCTTACCTGGTTCCTCAGTGTCTCTGTGTGGTCTGCAGGTCTGAGAGTCTCTCCTGTGGACAGAAACTCTGCTGACTGCAGCTCAGCTGCTGAAATCAAAGTTGACTCTGTTCACCATCACACACTCTGCACTGTGAAGCAGATCTGTCTCAGACTCAGACACTAAACATTCATCTGTCTGATTTCATCACTTTGATCATCAACATTTTAACACTTTTGTCAAATGATTTTCGTTCTGTCTGATGATTATTTTTGTCTCCGTTCACTCTGCTGTTGTTACTGTCAGGATCCAATGAGCAGCATCCAGCTCTGTTCAACATGTACAACTGTACATGAACTGTCCACAGAAGAAGAAGGGCCACAGTTACCAGCTGCAGCACACTGGTGGTTCTTCACTCTCTAATTGATTGATTATTGGAGTCAAAATGTTTTGATGTTCAGTTTGTAAATTCAGGATTTAATAATCCAGGTTGGGATTAAAACTCTTCTGGTTTGTAGAAAGGATTTATCAGTACAAATGTTTTAGAAGAAGTGGAAATGAAATAAATATATCTGACATCAAACTGTACTTCTCAATATTTATAATTCTGTTCATAATTCTGTCCTGACTGACTGAGAAGACCACAATCTTCACCAACATGAAAGGTGAATGCTTTTATTACACTTTGTACAAATCCTCACTGGTGTTCTGACCCTGGCTCAGTGGCCTCAACAAAAGCCAGACTCACCATGGTTAGAATTAATTAAACATTTTTATTAAAGCAAATTAAATCTAGTGTGAGGTGTTGGAAATCAGCAGTGAGTGGTTTGCATGAGTGAGTGCAGGTGCTGTCAGGTGAAGGACTAAACCCTGGACACCACAGCTGTTCCAGATGTACCAATAAGCTCCCTGCAGACAAAGAGAGACAGATGAGTAAAAGGATCCCAAACCCCAAGAGGGCCCCGAACAAAAGCATCGATAACTTGTTTGTAGAAGTTTTCCTTGTCTTTCTTCAGTTTTAAAAGTCTCTCTGTCTCAATGGAGATCACTGCCAGGGGAGAAAGCCGTCCTTGATCAGTCCTGTTCCTCCTGTATGTGTTGAGTCTTGTCAGTGCTGAGAATGACCGCTCCACCGGGGCCGTAGTAGCTGCAACAGTGAGCACTAGCTGGAGCAACTTCGTCGTCTCAGGAACAGTTCGAATGAGATCCTTCTGGGCCAAAACGCTGAGAAGCTGTCCAGGAGACTTACATTCATCCCTCACCATGTGTGAGCTATACAGTCCAACGAGATCCGCCTTCAGTTTCACAAAGTCAAAGAATTTGGCAGATTTTGACAGGCTCTGCAGTTTCGCGTCATCAAAATGTTGTGACATTTCACTGAATTTTGCGCAATCCACCAAACCAAGGAAAGCCAGCTCACCGAAATGATCAAACCTGGCTTTCATGTGAAGGCTTGTGTTATCCAGAATGTTACATAACAGTGGTCTTTGTTCATATCCAGTCGACTGTCTGCCTCCACTCTCTGTCAGGCCCAGTGCTGCAGTTCTTCTCAAATCGCTCATAGAAACTGGAACTCGCGTCTCATGCTCCAGAGCTGCAAGACAATATTCAATGTCCATCACTTTGTTTTGCAGCGCTCTGAAAAGTGCGTTAGTTTCATTGAAAATGTCCTCACATGTCATGAAGAGAAAGCATGTTGATGCTTTTGACAGCCACCAGTCTCCTGCTGCCATCATCAGCGAGTCGTTCTCCCAGCTGTCGGGATTTTCTATCATGATCTGAAATAATGCGCAGATCATTTTGGTGCTTATTGTCTGCAGCAGCACAGAGTCAGAGCTCCATCTTGTAGGAGCTGCTCTGGGTCAACATCATCATCCAGCAAGTGAGCGCACTTTGTGGACTGAAAAATGATGCTCGGCCCTCAGCTGTTTTAAAAAACCTGCGACACTCGGGCAAGTACGAGCACCAAGTTCAGCCTGTGTGCGCAACAATGGGTAAACGTGGCTTCGGGCACTTTTTCTTTCATTCCAGCTTTCACGCCATTAAGCTGTGATGCCATTACAGCCACCCCATCACAGGTCTGAGCTACCAGCTTGTCAACACAGTCATGCTTCAACACTCCCAGGACTCAGCAATGGCAGGAGCGCGTCTGTCCTCAAGACCCAAAAACGCCTCCTTCACCTCACAGCCTGCTTCAGTGTGAGCCACATACCGCGATATGACAGAAATCTGAGCTTGGTTTGTGACATCTGTGGTCTGGTCTGCTTCTACAGCAACACATTGGGTTGCACTGATCTCCTTTTTAATGTCATTTCTAAAGACATTAGCGACTGCTTCGGTTAAATCCTTCAGTATTCTATTTGACAAGCCAGAAAATACAGCGGATGTCTCTAAATGTCCAGCTAGCCCGTCATCTTTCTCAGCAAAAGCATGGAAGAGTCCAACATAGTTGCCACGATTGGCAGAGCCTGTACTTTCATCATGTCCACGAAATGCCAGCTGCTGTTTGGTGAGGAAGCAGGAGGCATTGATGAGATCTTTTAAAACCTCTCGGTTCTCTTTGACCTCAGCATCAAGTCTGTCCTGGACGGTTCTGGATTGAATGTGAGCGGTTGATTGCTCATGTTTGACGAGGCGTCTTTGGAAATTCCTCAGGTCACAATATCCCATCTGAGTCCAGACATGGTCACAAGTTGAGAACAGAAGGCAGGAAAAGCAGAAAAGGCGGTTTCTTGCTGGACACCCACACAGCCAGCCTTTTCATGTGCAGCACTCCGTTTGAACAGACCGGGTCTTCTGTCCCGCAGTCTGAAGCAAACCCTTCAGCTCCGGCCTTGGTCTTCCTTTAATTATTACCACCTGCTTCCATTGAAAGTCCAGCTTAGAAAACTGTTTGAGTTTAGATATGTAATCCTCCATTTTGAAAGTAAGGCCAGACAAGAGGAAAAAATAAACGGATGGCTGCACTTGACCTGCGAACTGTAGATTGGAGTCGCAAGAAGAATCACTGGGATCATGAGTGCCTCACCATGAGGCAGGAGAACTGCGGGCCTCACTGAGCACCTCTTCGCAGCCGCTTTGCTCAGCACAAGAAACACGTTACACACATAAAACACTGTACATTAAATACATCAGCTAAACTATGGAAATTTAGTTCATATAGCAAAAGTGTTTGAACATTTTAACAGCGACAGACAGAGAGACAGCAACACGGTCTCACTGCACAGCATGCAGCACAGTCAGCCGGGGCACTGCGCATCTGGCGCATCTGGCTGCTGCCTCACTTCTTGAATTACAAAAAAATAAATACATCTAAAACTGGTGCAGTTAGATAAAAAATAACTTTATAGTGCAAACCACTGGATAAATAGAACCATTTAATTATTTTACATTTTTTTCTTTCCATGATGACAGGTGAGGCACGGCCTCTCCTGTCTCCCCTGACCGCAGGTCACTGGAAGAGAGAGTCCCCTCACTCTTACTGACAGTTTACTCTGTATGCTGTAACACACACACACACACCAGACTTGTCCGTGACTCATCCCTCCACCAAGTTTGGTTGCAAATCAGTTTTAGTTTCTTTTTGTTTAATCCTTCTGTCAAACAAACAAACAGGTGAAAACAGAACCTCCCAGGCAGAGGTTTATAATAAACTATATATGTGTCAGCTGTAAAACCTGATCAGTTTTTAAATGTGAGTAATAAAATATAACATAGTAAGCAACTGAATTTGTCAAGTTGATTATTTTTGTCCCTGAACCAAATGTAAAAAAAGCAATTTTAAGACTTTATTTTATTGATTTGATTTTCATTTAAAAAACATTAGTGACACGATGTTGTTAATTTTCACATTACACTGAATGAAATTGCAGAAGTAAAAGTTTTTCAGACGAAATGTTTGTGCATGGTTTTAAAAAGACATGATGGTCGTGTCTTAAACTCTCCTAACACACATGTTGTCCTCACACACAGTGATTATAAGGTTATGTATATGAGATAATGTAGCAGGAACTATTTTCTTCATAAAGATACAGTGGAGCTCATCTTCAGCTCATTAGAGGATCAGATCTAGTGGACAGATGATGGAACTGCATTATCTGATCTGTAGTGAACATGTTGAAGAGGAAAGGTGAGACTCTATGTCAAGGCCAAATAGAAAACTCAGTTAAGAGAGTCTTACATTTTGGCCGTAAAAGCTGAGCACAGCCATCTTTGAACTAGGGCTTCATTTTTGATCTCAACTACACACCTGTAAAGTTTCACGACTGTATCTTGACAGACACATTTAAACAACTGCCAGTACTCAAAACCTCCTTTATGGTAGTTCCCACTCAGTAGGTGTCTCCAGGATACAGTTTGCCATAATGACACACACACACACACACACACACACACCCTGTGTGAAAACAATACCAGCCATCTAACAGGTAATGAAGCGGAACAAGGAAACAGAAATACATCCAACAGACTGAGTTTCTGATACAGGTTAGACCGGTTTAGCTGTCACTTTTCTGATGTTTTTAGATAAACGTCCTCATAAGAGTCATGAGGATGTGACTCGTCCTCAGATCAAACACACACAGACTCCAGGACTGACGAGGGAGAATGAGCAGCTGCTTCTCTCCAAATGTTTCCTCTACACATGAAGGTGGAAAGTGTCTGTAAGTCGACCTGAAGTCAGTTCAGCAGGTGAGAATGTGTAAATGTCTGAACAGGATCACTGTGGTCACATTGTGTTGTATCACTGTTTGACTGGACAGTAGAAATGTTTCTTCATGGTGATTCCTTGTTTCAAATATTTGATGCTTTCAGGAGCAAATGCTGTCAGTAATTTCTGTCTGAGTTAAAAGACAATGACTTGTATGTATTATTGTTAGTGTTCACAGGAAGAATAAACAGCAGTTAGATTCAGTTCAGATCATTGGTGAAACATGTAGTTTGAGTCAGAACTGGTCAGACAGCTCGGCTGTTGCTATTCCAGGTATTTTGTACAGTGTTTGTGTGATGTCACTGACCTGTGAAGTGAATCCTGTTGTAATGAAGCATGTTGTTGTGTCTGTGTGAAGGTGGGGGCTCTGCTATGAACCAGTGTGAGGACAGAGAGGAGGGAGCCCCTTCCTCTAAAACCACTCTGTGTGGGGAACATGAGAGCCAGACCAGAGCTCAGAGGTGAGATGAGGATCTCTAACTGTCCATGACTCTTCTCCATGTCAGAGCTCAGCACTCAGATCACTGCTCCATCATTATTCACACTCACTGTCACATCAACTACTCAGTAACAGCTTAGAAGAACTAATGATCAACTACTGACTGTCTGAGTGAACAAAGAGCCAACCACTGATTAGTCAACTGATCAACTAAGATCAGATCAGATCACATGTTGATGATTTTCTATCTTGACATCATCAAAAACCTTCAAACCATCAACAATCTTTAAAACAAAGTAATTATAAGAACAATAATAAAAAGGCATTTCTGTTTAATTAATTGTGTTTAATTGCAGGAGGGATGGAAGGATGATATTTTGGGTCTCTGAATGTCTGTATCCCAAACTCTGGCATCAGTCTTTCTGACTGATGCCAGACCAGGAATGTCCGCTGCAAACTATTTTTCATTTGTCTCTTGTTTGTATCAGGAGGCAGCAGCAGAGACCAGACTCTCCTGAACCCAGCTGTGTGTCGATGAAGAGTGATGGGTCTATGGGTCATCCTCTGACCTTCAAAGATGGACGACCTGCTGATGGAAGGTAAGAATTTGAAACTGAACTGAATTGAACTGAACTGGATTCTGAGAAGAGGAATCATGTCTTGGTCCAGAACTTCATAGTCTGTTGTAGGACTTAATGATAAATAGTACAATCGTCAACATCAGTCCACTTATACAACAGTCACATTAAAATCAGATCAGAAAGCAGAAAACAGACAAGTTTTTTTCTTGTCTGTTCTTCTGAGCAAAATCCAAAATCCTAAAACTACAGACAGTCACAAATGTAACCAAACATACAGTCAGTAGTACTGTCTACTATTGGTAGAGGAGCCAACAATTGTACTCAAGTAAAGGTAAGTATCAACATAACTCATTGTATTAGAGGACAAGGGTTTCTACTGAAAAAAACACTTGAGTAGTGAGTAACACAGTAAAGAAAATCTCTCACCACACTACTTTCTTTTCCCAACTGCTTTATTTGATGTGGATCTGACTGACATCAGCTCCACCACAGAGGTCCATCTTAGGTAAAAACATTTATGGTCAGTTTGTTATGAAATATTCTATGTAGACATTTTAATGATTTTCATTTTGTCACTTGTTTGTATCAGGAGGCAGCAGCAGAGACCAGACTCTCCTGAACCCAGCTATATGTCCTTTGAGAGTGACGGGTCTATGGGTCATCCTCTGACCTTTAAAGATGGACAACCTGCTGATGGAAGGTAAGAATTTAAAACTGAACTTTGTTAATACTGGCTCCTGACTGGTTTATCTGAGATACATACAGCCTTGGACTTATCCATTGAGACAGTAGTCACACGTATGACACTGAAGGAGTCAGCAAAGACACTGATGGAGTCAGTAAAAACTTTTAAAACTTTATGGGTTATTTCCACCAGCCAACCGAGATTTGAGCCAGTAGTCCTCATGGTCAGTCTGCTTTGGTGCTTTGGTCTTTCTTTGTCAGAGCCCTTTTCAGAAAACATGGTTTCTTCAGTAAAGGAAATTCTGGAAAGTGGCTTTCACCTGCGTATTGTACATGCACACACTACCAGACCAGCTACCAAAACAAAGAACAGAGAAACTCGGATTACAACACATATGAAAAGGGGGGCGGACTTTGTTCTCTGCTTAGGACGTCATTATTCCACTATATCTTTACACAGAAAATAGTTTATAGAACCTTTTTAAGTTGATGTTTTCTCCACAGAGTTCATCAGAAGAGTTCAGAGGTCCACAGTGATCAGTCTGCCCAGCAGCATCAACCAGACCTGGACTCCATATTTATGGTCTGTGCAAGTACAGTCACACTTTTGCTGTTTAACCACATCAAACACAAATTAACAGTCGCCATACTGCTCTGTTTAGACCAGCAGGCCTTCAGACTGACGTATGACTCACATTTTGTGTTTGAATTAAATGTTTAGTTTAACATCTGCAACTGTTCCAGCTGCTGGAGGAGAACATTTTCACTTTTGTGAAGAACGAGCTGAAGAGAGTCCAGAGGGTTCTGAGACCAGATTACCCAGAATGCTTAGAGAGTCAGAGGGAAGATGAGGAGGTGTTGTACAGTGAGGATGAAGAGCAGAGGAGGAGCAGAGAGGCATTTCTGAAGATCACACTGAACTTCCTGAGGAGACTGAAGCAGGAGGAGCTGGCTGACTGTCTGCAGAGCAGTAAGAGGATTTCTATAAAGATTTAACACGATGGTAGCAGAAAATGGAGGTAACATGGGAGAGATTTGCACTACTGGTGAAAAAAAAAACGCCTCAATTTTTCCAACTGTTATTTAAATTTACATGATTCAATGATTCTGTGTTTCTGAAATTAAAGTTTGGAAAAAATAATCATTTGAATCTTCTTGTTGAGCTGATTTTTGATTCATCCAGCAGCTGAACTCACTCGTTCTTTTTAGAGAGGAAAGTCATTGATAGTTAAAGATTAAAGTGAAAATATAATGTTTTACCTTCCTTTTGAAAATATTTACAGAGTTGGCCTCTGTGATATCTAGAAGTAGTGTGTTCCATAGTTTTGGTGCATCCCAGATTTTCCCAGATTGTTGCTGAGAACCTTGAATTAACCAGCAGTAGATGACCACAATGTTCCTGGAGGTATATAGTTAATCAGAGAGTTAACAATGTAGCTTGGTCCTAGCCCATTAAGTCCTTTGTATATAAGACCTTAAAAGAAAGCCAAAACTGGAATAATGTGCTCTATCCTCTTGGTTCTGGGCAATAGCCGAGCTGTGGAATTCTGAATGAGCTGAAGTCTCTCTTTGTTTTTTTTAAATTTTATTTATAAATGGTCGTACTTTAGCTTTTTCTCTAATGTGGAAAAATAATGTTTAGATTCTCTTATATTCTGAAGGATTCACTCACAGATTTCAAATCTTGTGTGTTCATTCAGGAAGTCATGCTGCATTTTGTCAATGTAAACTCAAATCTAACCTGAAGGAAAAGTTCCAGTGTGTGTTTGAGGGGATCGCTAAAGCAGGAAACCCAACCCTTCTGAATCAGATCTACACAGAGCTCTACATCACAGAGGGAGGGACTGGAGAGGTCAATGATGAACATGAGGTCAGACAGATTGAAACAGCATCCAGGAAACCAGACAGACCAGAAACAACCATCAGACAAGAAGACATCTTTAAAGCCTCACCTGGAAGAGATGAACCAATCAGAACAGTGATGACAAAGGGAGTGGCTGGCATTGGGAAAACAGTCTTAACACAGAAGTTCACTCTGGACTGGGCTGAAGACAAAGCCAACCAGGACATACACTTCACATTTCCTTTCACTTTCAGAGAGCTGAATGTGCTGAAAGAGAAAAAGTTCAGCTTGGTGGAACTTGTTCATCACTTTTTCACTGAAACCAAAGAAGCAGGAATCTGCAGGTTTGATCAGTTCCAGGTTGTGTTCATCTTTGACGGTCTGGATGAGTGTCGACTTCCTCTGGACTTCCACAACACTCAGATCCTGACTGATGTTACAGAGTCCACCTCAGTGCATGTGCTGCTGACAAACCTCATCAGGGGGAAACTGCTTCCTTCTGCTCGCCTCTGGATAACCACACGACCTGCAGCAGCCAATCAGATCCCTCCTGAGTGTGTTGACATGGTGACGGAGGTCAGAGGGTTCACTGACCCACAGAAGGAGGAGTACTTCAGGAAGAGGTTCAGAGATGAGGAGCAGGCCAGCAGGATCATCTCCCACATCAAGACATCACGAAGCCTCCACATCATGTGCCACATCCCAGTCTTCTGCTGGATCACTGCTACAGTTCTGGAGGATGTGTTGAAAACCAGAGAGGGCGGAGAGCTGCCCAAGACCCTGACTGAGATGTACATCCACTTCCTGGTGGTTCAGTCCAAACTGAAGAACATCAAGTATGATGGAGGAGCTGAGACAGATCCACACTGGAGTCCAGAGAGCAGGAAGATGATTGAGTCTCTGGGAAAACTGGCCTTTGAGCAGCTGCAGAAAGGAAACCTGATCTTCTATGAATCAGACCTGACAGAGTGTGGCATCGATATCAGAGCAGCCTCAGTGTACTCAGGAGTGTTCACACAGATCTTTAAAGAGGAGAGAGGGCTGTACCAGGACAAGGTGTTCTGCTTCATCCATCTGAGTGTTCAGGAGTTTCTGGCTGCTCTTCATGTCCACATGACCTTCATCAACTCTGGAGTCAATCTGATGTCAGACCCACAAACAACCTCCTGGTGCACCCTAGTGTTCGGAAGCAAAGCATCACATTTCTACCAGAGTGCTGTGGACAAGGCCTTACAGAGTCCAAATGGACACCTGGACTCTTTCCTTCGTTTCCTCCTGGGTCTTTCACTGGAGACCAATCAGATTCTCCTACGAGACCTGCTGACACAGACAGGAAGTGGCTCACAGACCAATCAGAAAACAGTCCAGTACATCAAGAAGAAGATCAGTGAGAATCTGTCTCCAGAGAAAAGCATCAATCTGTTTCACTGTCTGAATGAACTGAATGATGGTTCTCTAGTGGAGGAGATCCAACAGTCCCTGAGATCAGGACGTCTCTCCACAGATAAACTGTCTCCTGCTCAATAGTCAGCTCTGGGCTTCATCTTACTGTCATCAGAAGAAGATCTGGGTGTGTTTGACCTGAAGAAATACTCTGCTTCAGAGGAGGCTCTTCTGAGGCTGCTGCCAGTGGTCAAAGCCTCCAACAAAGCTCTGTAGGGAAAATTAAAATGTATTAAATCTAAATTATTTGAATTATTTAAAATTTTAGATGAGAAAAAAAACATTTAGTTTTAATCATTCATTTCTTTTCATCAGGCTGAGTGGCTGTAACCTCTCAAAGAGAAGCTGTGAAGCTCTGTCCTCAGTCCTCAGTTCCCAGTCCTCTAGTCTGAGAGAGCTGGACCTGAGTAACAACAACCTGCAGGATTCAGGAGTGAAGCTGCTGTCTGCTGGACTGGAGAGTCCACAGTGTACACTGGAAACTCTCAGGTCAGCATTCATCTAGATAATCACTTAATTACTGCTACTAAGGAAATAACTGAAATATCCAATTTCTTTTTTCCCAGTTATATTTGAGCAACCGTGGTTCAGTTGGTAGAGCATGTTGTCTGCTAATTGTAGGGGAGATATTATTCCCTACTCCCACTGGCCACATGTCAGTGATGGACACTTTATTGTTTCCCTTATTCCTGATTTTGTTGTTCAGTTGTTGAATACCAAGAATTTCTTTTGATTTTTTCAGCCAGTTGATGAAGAAATTGACCAAACATTAAACAGATAATGAAGTCAGATGTCTGTGTTGCTGACTAATACTTGACTATTGTCACAAATAACTCCAGTCTGGCAGGCTGTATGATCACAGAGAAAGGATGTTCGTCTCTGGCCTCAGCTCTGAGCTCCAACCCCTCCCATCTGAGAGAACTGGACCTGAGCTACAATCATCCAGGAGACTCAGGAGTGAAGCTACTGTCCGCTGGACTGGAGGATCCACACTGGAGACTGGACACTCTCTGGTATGGACAGACAATAAAAGCTCAAACTGTGGGTCTGTCTCTTCTCTTGTTGATCTCTGGGTGACATTGAAATCATTCATATCCACCATGATGTAGGATTTAACCATTTGTTCAATTTTTTTCCTGAGGTCTTTGATGGGATGGACACCCTTCATCTGCAAAGTGCTGATGATTAGATTCTCAAGCCTGACTACCCCAATTACCCAGACTTACTGCCTCAAATCTGTTGTCTTTCAGCACTAAGAACTTCTTAATCAATCGTTACATTGTTGAACACAAAATATAGTTTTGATGTTAGCAATAGTTTCTTAATTCATATGTAATCCATACATAGTGTTTGCAGTTCCAAGAAGGCACATCTGGTGAAGCAAGTTATATTGCTGTGATCCACCTGGTGCATGCCAATCTTCATGGTAACCTGCTCTACACAGAAGCACAAAGCCTTTGGTGTCCAATGACTCTAGGACCTCCCTTGTCGAAATAGACATATACGCAACTGCCAAAGTTTTTCTGCGCTGTAACATAGATCTTGAGAGGGAAACAGTGATGTATGAAGGCTTGTGGCTTCAGTTGGCTGATGGTGGAAAGTAGCTGGCCCCTGTTTAACTTAGCTTAGCCTTGTCTTGTATCGTATCTGTACAGAAAGACTAGCGTAGGCTGTACCTCTTTTAAGGGTGTTATTGGGATATCCCTTAAGGTTTGTTCATAAGTTACTTATACATACATACTTTTTTATTCATAGGTATTAGAAAAAAAAGCCAATGACCTCATGACAGCAGGAGGAAGATATTTATATTTATGAATGTATCCATAAGTCCACAAACAAAGAGCAGCACCTGAGTTCATTATCTCTTCAACACTGGATCCGACTGGATCAACCCTCCCCTTGCTGACCAGCTTCAAATTGGCTTAGTCCATTACTGCCACACCTTAGCTCACCTCTTAATAAGTGACTATCAAGTTTCTTTATTTCCTTTAATGTATTTTCCATGAAGACTAAAGATGTGTCCCCATTCCGGAGGACCAGGTCTATGAAGGTGTGGCCCTTTATAGCCATTGTTGACCACGAGGTCCAAACCAAAATGAGACAGTCTGGCCTTCAGAGTATTTTCGCTTGCGTCATCAGCTCTGCCCCCCACCAGGATCCACCCGTTGGATGCTTTGTTGCCTAGAAAAAGACGACTTCATTTCTTGGCCACATTTAAAGAAACCTTCGAAATGAGAAAGCTTAGTTGCGCTGCTGTGACACAATCGGTCATCAAATGCATCCTCCGAAGGATGCAGCCCCTGAATTGGGACACAGCTTAAGTCTGAGAAATCAGAGGATATTTGTTGAGTTAGAAATAGAAATCATAGAAATCATTCAGAGAGAAGGTCATCAGATACAGTTTTAATAATGAAAATGAATATGCTGGTCTGACTGTGTTTTATCCTCCAGCATGGACCATGGTGGGGAACAGAGAATCAAACCTGGACTGACAAAGTGTAAGTGTGTACATTTATTTTCATTCATTCACAGACTGATATGAAATTCAGTCAGATCAATTTGGCAGGAGGTGGTCCATCTAATGTCTCATTCAAAATAATGTGTCATTTAGTTTTTATGCCTCCACACCAGCAACAGGCCAGAGGCATCATGTTTTTGGGTTGTCTGTCCCTCCGTCCATCTCCCCCATTCTTGTGAACACAATATCTCAGCAACGCCTGGAGGGGATTTCTTTAAATTTAAAGAATGAACTGATTAGAATTTGGTGGTCAAAGGTTAAGGTCAGTCTGACCTTATGAAACATTTTTTGCTCATAAACTGCTAAAGTATTCTGTCTCTTATTCTCTCCTTCAGATGCCTGTGACCTCAGACTGGATCCAAACACAGCATACAGATTTCTAAAACTGTCTGACAACAACAGGAAGGTGACACTGATGAGCAAGGATCAGTCATATCCTGATCATCCAGACAGATTTGACTGCTGGCAGCTGCTGTGTAGAAATGGTCTGACTGGTCGCTGTTACTGGGAGGTCGAGTGGGAAGGAGATGCTCATATAGCAGTGAGTTACAAGGGAATCAGCAGGGGAGGAAACAAAGATGCCAGTTGCTTTGGAATGAATAAACAGTCCTGGTGTCTTCACTGCTCAAGGGATGGTTACTCTTCTTGGCACAATAAGAGAGAAGCTTCCTCCTCCTCCTCTTCCTCCTCTGTCTCTCACAGAGTAGCAGTGTATGTGGACTGTCCTGCTGGCTCTCTGTCCTTCTTCAGAGTCTCCCCCAGTTCACTGATCCACCTCCACACCTTCAACACCACATTCACTGAACCTCTGTATCCTGGCTTTGGGTTTGGGTTTGGGTTTGAGTCTCAGACCAGGCCTGGTTGTTCAGTGTCTCTGTGTTCAGTGTAGGAGGGAGAGACTGGCAGTTGTGATTGATGACAGCTGCTGAAGTCATTGGTCACTGTGAACCATGAAGTGATGATAGTACTGAACTGTTTCTGTCCTGTTTTATACCATTTCATGTTTTTAATATCACTGTTGAGTAATTCTGTTAAACCAACACAAACACAACAGCTGCCACCTGTTGCCAGTAGGTGGCAGTAGCAACAATCATGTCACATTGAGAGTGTTGGAGGTGGTGGAGGAAGTATTCAGATCCTTTACTTAGGTAAAAGTATGACCTTCACACTGTAAAAATACTCTGTCACAAGTACTGAACTGAAAATTTCAGTAAAACTAATCAGGAAAGTGAAGTATAATCAATTTTTCTGTATCACAAACAGATGCCAAAAATAAAAATGCCAAAACGTTTATATATTATATCATCAAATTATTATTACTGATGAAGCAACAACAGCATGTTATTGTTGAAGTGATTGAGGTGTTAAGTTCATTTGTAAATATTTTGTATTGGACTTAATTATTAATTTCATTATGAATTAAACTGCTGATTAATTGTTCAATTGATTGATTTATTATTTGTTTGGACTTGAATGAATTAACTTTTACATTCACAGTTACCCGGTGTCTGTGAAGGCTACTTGGCACAAATGTCTTCAAAAGCATCAGAAAGAAAACGGTCAATGTTCTCTTTGATTTCATCAATAACGAATAAAGGTTTTGAATTTGTAAATATGTAGATTTGATATTTTGTCATTATTATAATTAAATTAATTTTGGCTACATGCATCACTTGTTGCAGTACATTTTATATAGGCAGAGTGGCCTTTTTCAAAGTGTTGTAGTGTCATATAAACTGTATTATTTGAATATAACACTGATGGATTAACATGTAAGCTGCATTTTAATGTCACAGCTGCTCAAGGTGGAGCCAGTTTTAGCTGCTTCTTACTGCTGGATAGTTTCATCCACAACAGTCCTTCATATTTCACACCTTTATTACATGTTACATTGTAAAATGATCATTTCACTTCAGCTGTAAAAAGTAGTTACCTCTTAAATGCAGTTGAGTACAAGTAAACTAGCACATATTCAAAGTACTTGAAGTACAAGACTCTTAACTGCAGTACTTGAGTAAATGTACTTAATGACTTTCCTGCGCCGCTGAAGAAATGACTGACAGGAAAAAGAAACTTCCGCACTTTACTGTCTTTATGTGATTTTGGTCTCGGGAAACAGCAGCAGAGTGAGCGCTCCCCCCGCCCCACCTCTGCGTGTCTCCGCCCCCCGCGGCGCAGTTTCCTCAGGTGTCTGAAGCGGGAGCGCGGAGGAATGTGACGGAGGGTCGGTGCGCTGCTCCGGGCCTCGCCTCACTCTCAGCCTGTGTCTGGACCAGATGATGGAAATAAAAGCTCAGTGCTCGACCCGCAGTGGATCCAAAGTGTGAGTGAAGCCCTGAGCTATGAGGAGGAGCGCGTCCTGGACCCAGGAGAGGATCTTTGGCGGCTGCCTGTGACAGTGCGGGTCGCTTTGAGTCGGCCCAGGTGTGGTGCTGTACCTGGGGCGGCGGGCTCCACTCTGTGTTTGAGTAAGAAGAGTTTTTGTGCTTTAGGACGGGTTGTGTGGCTCGGGACTCACCATGCCGGAGCTCATCAGTGTGACAGAGTTCATAGCAGAGACTAATGAGGACTACAAAGCTCCAACCACCTCCAGCTTCACCACCCGGATGTCCCACTGCAGGAACGCGGTGGCCGCTCTGGAGGAGGTAAGAAAACACACCCAGGGACATAACCCGGGACAAGAAGCTCCACCTGTCCGCGTTAAACTACAGGCAAAGGAGTAAGAATTAAAACTCTGCTCTGTTTCCCTCTAACCTGTGTTTGTTTGGTGAAACCTGTGAATTTAGCTCAGTCATCATCCTGTAAACCTCTGTTCCTGAGGGGAAGTCTGCAGGTGAAGTGTGTGTCAGTGTCTCTGTCCTTCACCTCTTTATTTCCAGGCAGTAAAAGACGAAAAAAGTGTGTTTTTCAGTGAAAAGAGGAACAGAGAAAGGCACTTCCTCATGCAGTAACAGCTCCGAGCTGAGCTCCTGCTGCTCAACATGTTGTAAGACTTCAGAGCTGCCTCTTTGTTTTGCAACCTAACCATGATGAGGCATATGTGTTAACAGAACTGATATGAGGAACCCGCAGTTATAAAGGTCAAAGGTCAGTGGTTGAAGAGCTGCAGAGTGAGCCAGTAGCAGGTCAGTGCTGTCACTTCGTACTGGTTCCCTCAGCTGAGAGGGTTTCCTGTGGCTGTGCACAGGGTCCTTAATGTAGTTCCAGGATCCCAGCCAGATTTCCAGGTGTTTTCAGACGCTTTCAAGGCTTCTTGAGCAGCTTCCAGGACGTCCTGGTGAGGTTTTAAGGGCCACTTTCCAAGGACCAGAGAGGCTTGGCTCATATAGGCTGATGTCTTTTTGTGAATAAATGTTTAGGTGTTTTATATAAGTCAGAGTAGCTCTAACTCAGACCTCCAGTCTGGTCTCAGTGACTGGACTTTAATAATCCTGACTCCAGTTTCCTTTTTTCATATACTTTTCCCAGCCACGCTGTGAATGTTTCAATAATGTTTTCAATATGGACAAGAACAACCCAACAACACTATTTGTGTATTATTAGTTAAAATAAATTGTGTTGGTTTATTATTGCACCTCAGATGAATATCTGAAAATATTTGAATTCAAATTTATACAGAAATGCAAATAATTCAGTTTGACAGTAAAGTTCACTGAAGTGTAGGAAAGTGTATCTTAAGTTGTATTAATTATAAAATTTATCATGAATATAAAATCAGTATTTCCAATATAATAATAATAATAAATAATAGAATATACGTTTCTCTAGATACTTTTATTGAATATTTTAACATCACACCTGAAGAAGTGAAGTGATATTTGTAAAAATCACAAGTCAGGACGATATATTGTATCTTCCTCCTGTTGCATGCTGGGACGTTCCCACCCAGAGGACCTGGGGGCGATGACAGAGCCTCACTCGTCTGATCGCGCCCAACAAGAACCCCCCCCCCACTCTCTCTCTCTGTCTCTCCATTTACCCTTCCTCTCTCTCTCTTTAAACTCCTCACCTTGTTTCCCTCTTTCCTTCTTCTGATTTCATATTTTCCTTCTCTCTCCTCCTCCTCCTCCTCCTCCTCTTCTCCATCTAGTTCAGTTTCTAAAGCTCCTCTGTGCTTCAGTCTTGTCTCGACTCGTCTGTCTGAGGTAAAGCGAGAGGAGTTAAAGCTCATCGCCCCCTCACTGCTCTGCAGACATGAGTATAATTAGACTGAACAGATGTGATCGTCTGTCGATGGCAGTTTCCACTCCGCTAATGTAAAAATAAATTGTCTGGGTTCATTATTAAATACACAAAGTACTGAACGACTCACATCACGACTCATCGCTCTGTGTAATTACTGAGTCGTGCTCACGTGTCCCGTCGTTCCTCAGGTAAAGTACACCTGGGAAACCAGGTCTCTGTAATCCTCTGCCCTGATTACAGAGACCTGGTTTCTTGTTTACACAGAGTTTAAGAAGAGATTAAACAGGCTGTAACATGGTTCCTTATACACCGATCAGACACTGTTACAACAGGCAGCTGGTTTAATGTTGAGGCTGATCAGTGTATGTGTGGCCTTTTTGAAAGAGTTAATTCTGAACCATCAGTTATGTGATTTAAAATGTATTTTATAGTTTTTGTTATGTTCCATCACATCATGACTTGACTTAAAATACACAAATCAGCAACATCATTAAAACCAGTTTCCTGTTTTAAGCGAGAGGTATCATCTTGAGCCCTGTGTTTCATCTACATTCAGCCAAACTGCCTCTATTAAAATTTGCTGAATCAGCTGTGATCAGTTCCTGTTTGCATCGTACCCACCGATGTTCAGACGACTGTCACTGGATCACAGCGAGACAGGAGAAAACTTAAAAACATGATTATTCTCAGGCAAGTTCTGCAGTTATTGTAAGCAGAGGACGTTTATCATGATGCACATCAGACATAATGATAATACAGTGAAAGTGTAAGTCACACTGAATCTAAAAATATGTTTCAGCTGAGTTATGACTCACAAAAGAAGCCATGAGTTTTCAGTGTTTTAAGGTATCTTCGTCACCTCTATGAGCTGCAGCTCACAATCAAATCAGTAACCAAACTACAATAACTAACCTGTCCTCTTGAGGACCCCTGAACCTGCCCCTCCACCTTTGCCTCATGTCAGGTCGTCTGTTTGTCGTGAACCTGAAAAGACCTAAAGAGAGTTTTTAAAAACCCTGCTTGACAAGTTTTTAGATCAAATCTCAACCAGGTTCAGTTTGTTGAACTCTTGTTGTTCAAACAGTAACTGAGCTTCGGGAGTGTCGGCGTGTTTCCTACACTGAGTCACTGAGCTGTGACTCACCGAGGTGAAGCTGATAAAACAGCTGACAGTGTGTAGTGAAGTGAAGAGGGCCGGGTTCAGGAGGTTGTACTCAGACGTTGCTGCTGCCGTTGTTGCCACACTCAGATGATGATGATGATGATGATGATGATGATGATGTGCTATAGCTCTACCTGCTGAAAATAACAGTCTTTGATTATAGGCTCTATGTTTAACAGATACAAAACAGGTAGCTTAGTTATGTTCAGAATAATGTGATGAACTCTCGCTGAGTCTGCAATGACGTGATGCGAGCATTACCACACAGCTTAAATCTTACTGGCTGATGATATTTATCAGTAATCCATTAGGATTGGGCTTTAAGTAAACAGGATAAATTAGTGTCTGAATGAAACAATAAGTCAGCGTTTCAGACTGGTAGGAAAGTTTTAACGTGTAGGAGGTCTCCAAGTCTTCTCGAGTTATCTTTAATGGTGGTTAAAATGTTTGGATTTTTAGTAGCTAGGGGTTTGAAAAGGTTTCCTTGAGGAAGCTGAGAGGTTCTAACTGAACATAGAGGCCAGATTATAACCTGCTGAATGTTCAGGTGAAAGTTAAAAATAAACATTCATATGTTCATTTTCAGAGACGACACAGACAGATCAACAAAACCTCCACTGAAGTTCACAGACGATTAATGCTCACACATCACCACGTCTATAAAAACCAGCAGCATGCGTCTGCTTTAATGCTGCTGTTGAACAAACTGCTTTTCAGTTTGATTTGCATGAAATCAGCTGATCAGTAGCAGGAGCTGCCGGTGCTCAGAATTATTTACATACAGGAACAAGAATTTACACCGAGTGTGTCAGTGGGATCGTTTCGCCTCTATTGTTTTACTAAAAGGGGACAATTGTGCTTTTGCATTTAGATGTTAAGTTTTGTCTGAAACACAAACTGTTTCCTGTTCAGTCTGTATCTGCTCGAGTCGCTCTGCAGGATTATTAACATATATTTCACTTCGGCCAAATTATAATAGGTTAAAGGCAGCAGCTGAAACTGGAGGTTTTTACAGTTTACAGGTCAAACGGCCCACTGGATTTATAATTGTTGTTGTGTAAAGCTAGAAACTCTTGCTGAGGTATTGTTTTTATAATCTGGCAGCTGTCTGGTCCATCAGCTCTCCTCAGACCCTGGATACCACCTGTGATGTTCACGCACAATGTTTTTGCACATTTTCCCCCTTTAACTGCACATTGTGTAGATTTGATGTGTGATTTTCTTTTAGCTTGTGTTTGTGTGTTTATTTTATAAATTCATGTCTTCTCACAGTTTTTATTTGTATGTCTTTTATGAATCCACTGTTGTGCAAACTGAATTAAATTTGAATGTATTCTCACCATTTTACACATCATCCCGTCAGATTTCCTCCCTTCCATGCAGCCAGTGGTTTCTCTTCATTTCTATGAAAATCCAGTGGCAGAGAATTGAAAGATCCTTCAGAGAGATAATATGTCAGGGTTAGTTTCCGTTTTTGAAAGCTATGGTGAAATAAAGCAGGAAATGTTTAGAAAACATCCACTTTTTCATGTAAGAAAGGACAGAAGTCACAGAGTCTCTTCACAATTTTAAATATTGTTTGTCTTCTGGATTTGATTTTATGACTCTGTCTTCATCATGACAGGCTTTTCTAACAGTTCTCAGACGTCAGAGTGTCTTTGAATGCATCACAAAGGAGAAAACTACTGCAAACACCCAGATTATTGTGCAGAGCATTCAGCCGCATAGAGCTTCATGGACATTTGGATAGTTTTACATAATGTTGTCACCTAAACAAACAGTAAAGTCACCTTAAGTGTCTGCAGACTGATTTTTAAAGAAGTGAAGGGAAACCAACGGCTGCCTGAAGGAAAGACATGAATCTGAACACTGATGGAAGAATGTGAAGAATGTGTAGAGGCTGTGATTTAAAATGTAACGATAAGATGTAAAAACACTGGTTTTAATATTATTTTAAAACAACTGTCCACAGAGGAAACCATTTGCACCTCAGTAACTTTTAACCCCAGCTTCTCTTTTTCTTATCTTTTTTCTTTTTTTGTATTTTGTTCATTTGTATGAGTGAATTTAAAATTTTTTTTGTCAAAGTATCACCATTTTAAACATGGCTATGCACAGTTGTGGGACAGCTGTGAACTTCAAACCCATGATCTGGGTGTGAGGCTGTTTGAGCGTTTGTCTCTGAATCCAAGCCACAACATTTATTCAGAAACACAACGTTTCAAGATCAAAATGTCTAAAAATACATCTGCACACACACCAGCAGGCTGACAGTGATATGTGTGTGATGACAGCTGTGGTTCAACGGCAGAAAGGTTTTAAAGTCATGAGCAGTTTTTATTTGTCATTGAACTTCATCCAAAGTCAAGTAAAGAGACGTGAAAAGCCAAATCAAATCAAATCACCTTCTCTGCCCAAAGACCCTCAGTGTCTGACTGAGAGCTACAGACAGCAGAGAATCACACTGGACAGAAACAGGAGGAATCATCAGTGACAGAAACAAGATGAAGTGATCTGATGAAGGTGGCGAGCAGAGCTTTGTGTCCTGACTGTGTTTGTCCTCCTCAGGCTCTGGACGTGGACCGATCGGTTCTGTACAAGATCAAGAAGTCGGTGAAGGCCATCAACACGTCTGGTCAGGGTGAGAGTCACGGTTTCACCTCAGTCTGTCCAAAAATACAAACCCTTCTCACCACAAACCCTCGCTTTGTCTGTCACTTCCTGTCTGCTCACACACAAACTGCCAACACCAGCGCCCATGTAAGAAATGTAACTCTTTTTTTTTTTCATTTTCAAAATGTTGGTATTGAACAAACTCACAGTGACACTGAGCACAGTGAGGAAACAGGCGTCTTCGTCTTGTCTCCTTGGGGCCTCCATACTCACTGCTGCCTGTTTCAAATGCCGGGGATGCAGCTACTGAGAGAAAACAATGACGTTAAAACAACAAGAACAATAACATGTCACAATTAATAGATACAAAGATAAATGAATCTCTTCACATACAGTCAGGAAGGCAAAGGGCCCCTGATGGCCCCTCATACTGGTACATTTGGGACTGACAACTATACACCCCCTTAAACCTCCCATAGCCTCCCTGCTGTTGCCCCATATCCCCTCTAAATGGGGCTCCTGATGATGCTAGCCTCTGAGTGAGGCATTCAGGGAACATCAGTAATTTGTACCATCTAACACAGCCTGCTATTTTTAACTTCAAAGATAATTGTAAAAATCCTTTACCTTTACTTACAGACTTCAAAATAAAAGTCTTTCTGACAGGCCGTTAAAAACACAGAGGTGGTTGTTACATAATATTAGGTTCAGGTTTGTTGAGTCTTTAAATTAGACTCCTCAGTTTGTATCTGGACACTGAAACCAATGAACAGGTTCCTGAATATCTGAAATCAACACCCCAGAATTAAAAAATATTCAGATTAAAGAGGCTGAAACAATACATTTTTGTCATTTTTGCCTAAAAAAGTGGAAAAAAAGATCATTTGATTATCAGATAGTTGCTGATTAATTTTCTCTCAATCAGCTGATCTATTAATCAGTAATTCAACTAATCATTGCAGAATCGTTCTTTTCTTATTGTTGGGTTTCTTGCTGCCCAGATAAAAGATGATATTTATCAATAAATAAAATCAATGAAAGCAGAAACTTCAACTTGTTTCAGCCACAATATCCAGGTCATTGAAAAAGTCCTGGGAACGTCCTGGAGAATTATTAGTCAGGACCAGTGGTGACTCAGCTGGTGGTGCGTTCAGGTGTGAAGTGTCGGTGTGGTTAGTGGTGAGTTTGTGTTCAGGCAGGTGGAGTCTCACCTCCAAACATTCTCGTCATACCGACCTCCTGTCCCAGCATGCCGAGGGAAAGACGCCCGCCTCCAGGACCCACCCGTCTGTAGGAGAGAAAGAAGAGACCTGATCCCACCAATCGTGTTCAGCAAATTAACGAAACCAAATATTCTTGTATTTCTGGGAAAAAAAAGAGGTGTTTGGCCCAAGGACTCGTTCTTCTCGCTGTCGTCAGGAGAGAATCTGATGCCAGAGAAAATAAAACCAGCTTTAAATGTCATAACAAACAAACAGGACAGAGTGAAGCTGAGGGAAAACACCGATAAACTGAGTTTCAAAACACGACATGGCCAAAAGTATGTGGACATGAGCGCATTCCAGTGATTATGTGACGCAGTGTTAGAAATATATATAGAAATAAATATCTATTGATAGAATAAAATAATGTGTTCGTGTAACACCGACTTGTTGTGGTTTTATGTGCTTTTTATGTGAGGGATTCTTTTGTAATGAAATTGAACTCAGACAGAAAAGCTAAAATCTACACCTCATCCACGGCATCATCTGCTTCCTGTATGTTTCAGCTCATGTGGACAACGAGGAGCAGTACATCCAGGCCATGGAGAAGTTCGGGGACAACTGCGTCTGCAGAGACGACGCCGAGGTCGGCGCCGCCTTCCTCAAGTTCTCCATTTTCACCAAAGAGCTGACGGCGCTCTTCAAAAACCTGGTGAGGAGCTGGATTCACTCCACACTGAGAGAAAACACAGGAGTCTAAACTTTAGATGTAAATGTTTGCAGTCAGCGCTGGATCACTGGACTTCATACAGTCGTTTTTTTTCCTCTCTGACTGACACCTGAGCTCTGACTGTGACCCACGGTTTGTGTGTCGGTTTCTGCTTTAACACAACTTCCCTGTTTGCAGTTGCAGAATATGAACAACATCATCACCTTCCCTCTGGACAGTCTGCTGAAGGGAGACCTGAAAGGAGTGAAAGGGGTTTGTGTTTCAGTTTCTGTTTCAGTCTGAAAGCTTCAAACAACCACACAGTCTCAGCTACACAATAACGAATCACAGTGGACTTTCTGCAGGTCTGGAAAAGTCATTGAATTCAGTTCCCCAAAAAAGGTTTTAAAGATTCTTAAATTTCATTTACAAAGTTTTTGAATATGTTTACTCTCCTGCTGTTGACAGTAACATTACTTCTAACGTTTGGTTTTTTGTTAGGAGACAGTTTTTAGGAATCATTGACTCATTAAGGACAAGGGTACATTTTTTTTGTCTGTTTGTGGTCAGTTTCCGGGGCCGTCAGGGCCCAGGACCTTCTGAACCCTCAGGCCATACAGAGGTCCAGGTCATGTTAATTGATTAGCTACATCACTAGAGATTAATGTTATCTACAACCAGGGACTACAGACAAAAATATTATATAAATGTTAAAAAGTGAATGTATTTTATAAATAATTGTTGGCTTTATATTTTGTTTTCAGTCATGACTGTGAAAAAAGGCTTGAGTTTCACTCTCTGCTGTGAAAAATCAAAAAGTGCTAACGATTATTTTTACTATCATTTAACCTGCCTGTTATTTTCCAATTAATCGTCTGTACATTCTCAGAAAATAGAAAAAATGCCCATATTTTGTATCCAGGAAGCCGACATGACGTCTTCAAACGTCTTGTTTTGTTCGATCAACAGTGAAAAATCCAGAGAGACTCAGTAACTGTGACATAAAAACAGAGAAAAGCAGAAAAATCTTACACTCGAGAAACTGAAACAAGAGCAAGTTTGGTATTTTTGTTTCAAAGATGTTAAAATTATTCAATTATCTTTGAGTATTCTTAAGTAAACTACTTCAAATATTTCAACTAATATATATATTCTGGGTCTTGATGGTGATAAAGCTGCTTTAAATGAAAAACTGCTTACAACACCCATCACAAGGCCAGAACAAAAACCTTATGAGGACTGAGATATTTTAAGTTTCATCAATATGTTTAATTTCAATTTTTACCTCTACTTTAAATTTTTGTCCAATTTTTTATAATCGTCTTCCCGCTGCTCTTTTCTCTGTGACATTTTTTAAGTTTCAAGCATCTTTATAACCAACTACAGGAGTTTATTTGTAGACTTTATGTCTTGCAGATCTGATATCAAATGAAAAAAGTGTAAAATGAAAATAGATATGTATCAACAGCTGTCAACAAGTCAGCTCCATCCTGTTTTATCAGTTAAAAAAACCTCACACTCTTTATCATCCAGTAATATTTCCTGAGTTACTCACAGGTCAAAGTCCTCTATTGCTGTTTGTTGTTATCAGAACTGTGACGTGATTGGTCGAAGCTCAGACTAATTATGTAACGTCTCTGCCTCCTTCAGGATCTGAAGAAGCCGTTCGACAAATCCTGGAAGGATTATGAGACCAAACTGTAAGAAAAACTAAATCAGTTTTCTGTTTCATACATACACTTTACTTTTATTAAAAAAGCTGAGCCTTTTAATGTGAAAAATAATAGAACAAGAAATTCAGGAAGTTATTTAAGATAAATAACTCAAACTGGCCCTGACATGAACTTATAGTTTTCAAGTTTTCAAATTTGAATTTAAGTAAAAAGATGTAGCTTAAATATATATATATAAAGATTGAAAACTTTTTTTTTAAAGCTAATGAGAAAATGGATCTCATAAAATAATTGCAACCATGTCAGTTTTTTACATTTTATGCACATTGTACAGTTATTTACAATTAGTTAGCTAATTTATTATTATTATTATTATTATTATCAATATTTATTTATAAGACATGACCAATTTCAGTTTTAAAAAATAAATTAAAAAATTAAATAAATTAAAAATAAAAAGTATTCTTTCAAAGTAGATCCAAAAGGCATTACTGACTGGACAAACCTGATTTAACTTGGTCTTTTTTTAAATTTTTGATGTCACCTTTGACCTCTGCAGAGCGAAGATTGAGAAGGAGAAGAGGGAGCACGCCAAGCAGCACGGGATGATTCGGACTGAGTTCAGTGGAGGAGAAATCGCAGAGGAGATGGAGAAGGAGAGGAGACTCTTCCAGCTGCAGATGTGCGAGGTGAGGTTATACAGAGGTCAGAGGTCACCTGAATCTTTTTATTTATTTATTAATCCTTTTATTACATTTTAGAAAACGTTCTTTTCTACATCTGTGTCTCCTTCTGGTTTCGCTCTGCAGTATCTCCTCAAAGTGAACGAGATCAAGGTGAAGAAAGGCGTCGACTTCCTCCAGAACCTCATCAAGTATTTCCACGCTCAGTGCAAGTACGTTTCAGAAACATGTTCGGGTCATTCATCATGTTCATTCAGTATCTGTCCAGTGTGCATCTGAAAAACTGTGGTCAAACTTCATTTAGAGACAAAGAAATAATAGTTAACTCCACATTGTTTTTCTTAATTTAATTTCCATCAACAGCAACAATGAGGTAAATAATGTGGAAATCATTTATGACACATTTGGAGATTTGTGCCTTTTGTTTGTTTGTCGATTTTTTCTGTGTATTAGGGGTCATTTTGTTCAGTTTTATTGTTAATATGTGTCCATTTATTTTGGAGCTTCTAATTTCCCACTGAAGTGTTTTCTCGTGTCTTGTTCAGTTTTTTCCAGGACGGACTGAAAGCTGTGGAGAGTCTGAAACCCTCCGTAGAGAAACTGGCCACAGACCTGACCACGGTGAGGACACGGGTTAACATGGCTGCAGGGGTTTTCAGTGCAGTGCAGCATAGATAAAGATTATTCAGAGGAACTGGCATTAAAGGGTCATTTCACCCAAAAGGCCTCTTTCCTATTATTGATATTAAATTGTAATGTTGGTTGTCTTGATGGTAGAAAAAAACATTAAAACCTAAAACACAAGAATAAACTTTAGACAGATGTTGTCAGTAATATAAATATACTGAAATACTGTACTTAAGTACAAATTTCAGGTACTTCTACTTTGCTTGTGTTCGTATTTTATGATACTGTGTACTTCTACTGCACAACATCTCAGAGAAAAATATTGTACTTTTTACTCCACTACAATTATATTTATATTAGTGATAATTACTTTTGAAATTAAGATATTACATAAAACATTAAATCAGCTCATAATAAAATAATGTGTTATCAATAATAATGATTCAAGTATATTATAATGTAAAACTGAGAGAGATTTCTGCATCATGAGATGCTTTTAAGAACGTTTTGTCTGCAATACTTTTAGTTTACTTTTCATTTATGTAAAATTTTACTTATACTTATAATTGAGTTGTTTATTTTTTTTTGTTATTGTGGTTTTGCTACTTTAACACTGATTTCCATGTCTCCATCTGTGTCCTTCAGATTAAACAGACTCAGGATGGAGAGAGGAAACAGCTGGTTCAGCTCCGAGACGTCCTGAAGGCTTCACTGCAGTCTGAGCAGAAGGAGGTGGGGGAACAAACTACAACTCCCAGGGTGCATTTCCCCAATAATCATCTGATCATCAGTCTTAAAATTCTGTCTCTGACAGTTTTGGATGATTTCAGTAACTATGCTGCCATCTTTTGTTCACAAATTCAACAACAAAGCATTTTGAATTTTTGATTGGCTTCTTCTCCATAGCAACGGCAGCTGAGGCTTATGGGTATTTAGAGCCTTCTAATGTCTAACAAGTCATTGCAGAAAAATAAATAAAACACACTTTTCTCTAGGTGATTACAAATTTGATTGCATACTGCAAGTACACAAGTCTAAACAAACAACACATATTTATTTATAGATTTCTTCATCATCAGCATCAGCATCAGTTTTTAGTTTATTGTTACATTTTTGCTAACGGCATGTTGGCCCCTCCCCGGCTGCTGATTGAAGAAAAACATCTTGAAATCTACTGACCATGAAAGTCAGGTGTTAACATTCATTGTCCTCAGAGGATGATGCTTTGAGATTTTGTTCAGCTCCATATTTTACCCTGGGAAACAAATTTATTGTCTCCAAAAGACAGAGCAACTGCTGCTGCTTATTTCTGTGAAATATCTGTGATCTCATTCCTGCTCCTCAGAGGACAAACCCTTCAGATTTCTCCACTAGCTTTCCTGTTTGTTCAGATTGTGTCTGCAATGAAAACTGCAGCCTCTAGGTGGCGCCATCAGGGCCTTAGATCATAAATACGGAGGTTAATGTGTCCTGGTCTTCACAGGACTCTCAGGCGAAGCAGAACGCAGGTTACAGCCTCCATCAGCTGCAGGGAAACAAGGCCCACGGCACCGAACGCTCCGGAGTCCTCTACAAGAAAAGTGAGGGGTGAGTGAACTCATTGTCCCAGAATCCCACAGGAAAATAACTTCCTGCTCACACCAGCATGGCTGACATCCCTTCTTCCATGGGGTCAAATCCCTGAAAGAATGTGTGTAGAAACAAACGTTCCTTTACAGGAGTTCTGTGGACGACTACGTCACATGACTCATGCAGCACTGTATGATCTTAATAACACGCGTGTGAACGCTCTGCTCCTCAGACTGAGGAAGGTGTGGCAGAAGAGGAAGTGCTCGGTAAAGAACGGTTTCCTGACCATCTGCCACGGCACGGTAAGACACCAAACCCTCTTCTCCTATAGGTGCTCCTGCATGCCGAGCTCCCGCCCTCCTGTCTGCATGTCCAATCAGAAGTCTCCTTATAGACTTACAGTCTACATCAGCTGGGGACAGGCAACAGGTTTTTATTTGGCCTCTTATTTTTTTTTTTCTTCTTTTTGTTCCTTCTGTCTTTTATTTTGAAGTTTTTACATGAAGAGTCAAACGGCCAATCAGGACAGAGCAAGAAGCAGAGGAAGAGAAAAAGGAGAAGCAGGAGAAGGAAGAGCATAAGGAAAAGGCTGACAGAGAGAAGGGTGGGAAGAGGACGAGCTTTGGTTTTTAAATGGGGGGGGGTCACTAACAACATCAGTATGTTCATTATATCAGGAACGTGTCAACATCTACAAGATAAAGTGACGTTTCTTCGTGGTCATCAGAGGATGAATCCTTTATCTTTCTGGTGATCCAGTGATTTTTTTCTGTAGCACCATCTTCAGGACAAAATATACATTTTAATTCAAGAGATTTCAGGCTGTAAAGTCCAGATCTCATTCCTGCTCCTCAGAGGATGAACCCTTTAGATTTTAATGACTCTGTGATCTTTCCTTTAGCGCCACCCTCAGGACAAACTTAGAGCAAAATATCTTGAGACCCGCTTCACACATTACTCCGACATTTGTTGTGGACATTCATTGTCCCCAGAAGATGGTTTGTAAAGACTTTGGTCACTCTCTGATCTTTCGTCTAAGGCTGAGTTCAGACCAAATTTACTTTGTTGACAGTAGCAGGAGGCCAACGCAAAGGTTTCATACAAAAAAACATGGGGTCATCCAGTGAATAAAGTTTTTATAAACCAGACCTGTTTTCTTGTTATGTTAAATTACGTCATCAAAGTTCAGTGTGTGTATTCCTGAGGATTAATGTGTGTGAAAGTGCAGTAACTGCTTCCTCATATAAACATTTTTGTGGAAAGTTTGAAACCTGCACTGCGCTAACAGATTTCTTCTTCACTGCTTTTTCCGGTGCGTGGCTGCTTTTCTTGCAGCTTTACTGTAGATCAGTGGAACAGTGTGACACCATTGGCAGACTGTGTATCCTCACCATGTCACCTTTCCATAGCAGTGGAGGTCAGCTGTACTCGTTACCATTAATTAATGAGTTGATTTCAGTCTGAATGTCGTCATCAGTAAAACACAAGAAATATTCAATTGTAATTTAATTGTAATCCTTGTTCCTGCTCTGTTTTGATTCAAAAGTTGCTAAAACCTGACGGATGCACAGAAGCACCAGACATCACCTCATGTTTTTTCCTTTTTTGTTTTGTTACTGCATCCATAAAAACACTAGGGACAGTTTGCCTACGTATACAAATTAGCCTTAACCTCCCCCCAGTATTTATTTATTTATGTTTAATTGATTTTAACATCCAAATTTTAATTTTGTAATTTTTAATCCCTTATTTTGACCTCTCATTTAAACGTGATTATTCATCTAAGTTTTCACTACTACTGGGCTTAAACTCCTGTTGTTTTACTTTTTCTCCAAATATCTGTGCTGGTGTTTTATCACCTCATTCAGTGCTATACAGATAAATAAACGTGAAACTTGAGATAACCAGTAAGCTGCTGTTGGAGCCTTTGTTAATGTATCACTCATAATTAAAGCTGTTTTCAGGGCCTTTATTGTGTCTCATCTTATATACGTATTAAAACTCATAAATGCAGCTGTGACTGTACTTCAGAGGAAAACTAAACATACTAAACCAACATGAACACAAGCTCATCCCTGACTTTACCTTTCAGAACATGATTCTTCTTCGTCTCCATCTCTGTCCGATTGAACTGTATCACAGCACGTCTCTGTCTCTGTCTGTGGACACTCTGCTGTTCTCACCTGCTGTGTCTCACCTGTCTCCCTGCTCCTTGTCTTGCAGCCTAACCGACCTCCAGCCAAACTCAACCTGCTCACCTGCCAGGTGAAGAGGAATCCGGACGAGA
The DNA here is from genome assembly GCF_046630095.1 of Trachinotus anak. Lineage (NCBI taxonomy): Eukaryota > Metazoa > Chordata > Actinopteri > Carangiformes > Carangidae > Trachinotus > Trachinotus anak. The sequence goes on along the minus strand of NW_027273882.1, from coordinate 6,698,255 downwards.
AGAAGAGCTTCGATCTGTTCTCGCGTACGCCGCAGAGACTCGTGTCTGAATAACGTGTTGTTTCCACGGCGTGTTTGTCTTTCTGTCTGACATTTGTCTGTCTCCCTCAGACGACAGGACCTATCACTTCCAGGCCGAGGACGAGGCCGAGTGTCAGGTGTAAGTAGCAGAAAGTTTGCTGTGCAGCTGCGGCTCTGAGCTCGGTGTGGGTGTCTGACTGAGGTCTGGTGTCTGTGCAGCTGGGTGTCGGTGCTGCAGAACAGCAAGGAGGAGGCGCTGACCAAGGCCTTCAAAGGAGACCAGGACGAGGGCGAGAACAACATCGTCCAGGAGCTGACCAAGGCCATCGTGGGGGAGGTGAAGAGGATGAGCGGGAACGACGGCTGCTGTGACTGTGGAGCGGCCGGTCAGTACTGCTGGAAATACTACTACTACTAATACTGCTGATACTACCGCTAATACTAATACTGCTACAGATACTGATACTGCTGATACTACCGCTAATACTAACACTGCTGATACTGCTGATAATACTACTACTAATACTACTGATACTACTGCTACTGGTACTAGTAATAATACTACTACTACTACTAATACTACTGTTACTGTTAATACTGCTACTAATACTACTACTGATACTAGTAATAATACTACTACAAATACTACTGCTACTAATAATACTGCTACTAATACTAACACCGCTACTACTGCTACTAATACTAGCACTACTGCTACTACTGCTCTTAATACTTCTACTAATACGGCTATTACTGCTACCAATACTGCTTCTATTTGCACAGCTCCAGTTCCTCCTCTTACAGATGGATGGATGACATTAAAATATCATAGCAGCAGAATAAAAGTACAATAAATTACAGTAAAATACAAAGACAAAAGAAAAAAATACACAGAAGTCTACAGTAACAATAAGAAGTAGATAAATACTTCCATAAGTACTCCTTACTGCTACTGTTACTAGTTCTGCTTCACCTGATGCTGCTACAAGCACTACTACACTTGTAGTAAAGCCATTAGTTTTATTTGTACTACGTCTAATGCCACTTGTACCATGAATCCTGCTGCTACACGTCTACATTATAATGACAATAATAACATGATACTGATACAAACCTTTATAAATGCGATGGATGTAATAACAATGTAATAAAGCTGCACTTAAAACAACTGACGCAGAAACCTCCCTGGACTCACAGTAGCAGCAGTACTGCAGTAGTACCTGCAGTAGTACCTGCAGTAGTACCTGCAGTGACTGAGGCCTCACCTGGTGTGTACCTTCACAGTACATTCCTCAGCTGCCGGTCAGACGAGTTTCTGCAGGAGGACGAAACTGTAGAGTTTCATTGTCACAGGTCCTGACTTTCAGTCAGTCAGTCAGTCAGGGATGAGGCCCCCCAGAGCAGGGCCCCCACCTCTATTCTGTGCTTGTTTTGAGTGTCGTCGTAGCTCACAGCAGCTGATGTTTCTCAGACTTTATGACTGAATTTCGTTGTTATTCCGTTTTCAACTTTTAACATCATAGAGAAAAACTTCAAAGACTTCAAAGAGTAAAGAGTTTCCTATGTACCCTCCCACCCCCACCCCCACTTCCTCCCATCAGCCCCCACCTGGCTGTCCACCAACCTCGGGGTGCTGATCTGCATCGAGTGCTCTGGGATCCACAGGGAGATGGGGGTCCACTACTCCAGGATCCAGAGCCTGGACCTGGATGTCCTGGGAACCTCTGAGCTGCTGGTGAGTCCACTTCACTGTCCCCAGAGGAGGGACGGGAATCAAAGCGTCGCGGCAGAGGAGAGTCACACAGTTTTCTGTTATCTTGACAAAAACTAATAATACTTTAAAAATAAAGATGGAAATTTTATTCAACATATAAAATTCTTGAAGATTTTTCTTGCAGTACTTCGCATCGTGCCGTCTGTCTTGATGAGTTTTGAAGTTATCCATAAAATGTAGAGCATATGAAGAGAGTACAGAAGTTCATCATATATACTGTGTTGGAGGAAGCAGAGAGCATGAGTTTGTGACAGTTTTAGTGCAGGAAGCAGCAGCTCTGATGGATCCACCGGACGTGTTTTTGTTGTGTTTTAGTTGGCAAAGAACGTGGGAAATGCGAACTTCAACGACATCATGGAGGCAGACCTTTCAGCGCAGGACGTAACCAAACCTGATCCGAGCAGTGACATGTGAGTGACGCTCACACAGGCTGAAAGGAGGGAAATCCAGGAGCCGAATCAGCTGTGACGCACTAACTCTGTCTCTCTCTGGTGGTTTCCAGGCAGATGAGGAAGGACTACATCGTAGCCAAGTACACAGAGAAGCGCTTCGCCCAGCGGCTTTGTGCCGACGCTGCGTCCAGAGTACAGGTTTTATACGAGTCCGTCAGGAACAGGGACATCCTGTCTCTGATCCAGGTCTACGCTGAGGGGGTGGACCTGATGGAGGCCATGGCACAGCCCAACGAACACGTACGACTGCAGTGATCTATAGTCCTCTAATGGTGGACGCAGTGACATTGGTCCTGATCACGCCGTCTGTGTGAGTGGAGGTTTTACTCAAGGTCTGTTTGTTCCCGTCAGGAACCGGGAGAGACGGTGCTCCACCTGGCGGTCCGAATGGTCGACAGAAACTCCCTCCACATCGTCGACTTCCTCGCTCAGAACAGGTAACAGCTGCAGGTCACCTCCGTCAGGTGAAAGGCTGTCAGTGCACCGAGGGCAGAGGAAACGTTAAAGCACGTTGGTTTTGTGGACGTCTACAAAGCTGCTGCATGAAATCAGAAGTTTTATTCAGGTTTCCACAGGTTCTGGTTTAGTAAAATAATGCTCCCATCATTGTGCATCATTTTGTTCCTCCGGGAAACACTGACTGAACATGTACTTTTCTAACTTTAATTGATGAGGGACAAAACCAAATCACCTCAGTGTTTACAATAGTTACACTCCTGTTGTTTTCTCTTTCTCCCCAGAGGAACATTTTCTGTCTTTTCTTTGTCTTTTCTTTTATTTAACCTTTAACCTGTGTGTGTGTGTGTGTGTGTGTGTTTCAGCGCTAACCTGGACAAGCAGACGGCCAAAGGAAGCACAGCGCTGCATTACTGCTGCCTGACTGACAACAGCGAGTGTCTCAAGCTGCTGCTGAGAGGAAAAGCCTCAGTCTCCATCAGTAAGAACACAAACAGCTGCACACAGAGGACACACACTAACACCACTGTTGTTCTGCAGCTCATCTGAGTGGCAGCGTTCACACATTATTTCAAGATGTTCACACCAGTTGTCAGAGACACAGTGTGTATGTAGCTTCCCTTTTAAGTAGCTCTGGCTGAATGAAGTGTGTTAGTGTTGCTGTTGGCTTTTATTTTGATGTCACATCTCATGGTCCCCAGTGGATGAATCTGCTCGTGCAGATACAGATTGAAGAAGACTGGCCCAGTGTTAACATCCAGACGCCGCTAACATTTCATATTTTGTGTAGATAGATGGTGAAGATCGATCTGTAGTAAAGTGAAATATTAAACGGTTCAGTTTTCTGATGTGAAAATGCAGCAAGTGCGACTGCTAATGTTTCGTTTTCTACTTGTTTAAATTCTTTGTTTCATTAATTTGTCTCCACAGCAAACGAAGCAGGAGAGACGCCGCTGGACATCGCCAAACGTCTCCGACACACTCAGTGCGAAGAGCTGGTAAGAGCACAGCATGAAATAAGCAACTAAAAAAAAGTACAGCCTCATATCAACACAAACACACAACAGAATTCATATCATCTGGACTAACAACCTAAATGAGTAACAACACATTACAGGATATATGAAATGAAATGGTGAGAGGACAGCTGTGGTCTGAGGAGTTACTACGTTTCCGGTTGTTCGTCTCGTCTTCAAATTTGGCACAAATGTCAGACTCAAGGATGAACTGATTAGAATTTGGTGGTCAAAGGTCAAGGTCACTGTGACCTCACAAAACACATTTTTGGCGAGCTTCCCTTTATGCACTACTCGCCCGAATCAAATTCAAGTCACTATTATTTACCTATGGAGCGTCTTCTGTGTCTGCACCCGTCCACTTGAACTCAATCACTCAACTTAAACTCTTTCTCTTTGTTCCTCCGAGGGATTTTTGTTGTGTATTTATGCTCGTCGATTGTTTCATGTTGGATTAAAAACATCGTTGTGTGTGTTTCAGCTGACTCAGGCTCAGACCGGAAAGTTTAACGTCCATGTTCACGTTGAGTACGAGTGGCGTCTCCAGAACGAGGACCTGGACGAGAGCGAGGACGAGATGGAGGACAAGGTGAGCTGGTTTTATCTGATGAAGTAAACGGACACACAGATATTCAGGATGTGTAACGGCCTGTTGTTTTCTGTGCATCCCCCTGCAGCCCATCCCCAACCGTCGTGAGGAGCGTCCGGTCAGCTGCTTCGTGCCGGGCAGCGGCCCCATGCAGCCCAACCTGGCGGCGCTGGCCCGAGACGCCGCAAGTCTAATGCGTGACAAACACAGGCCTCAGATTCCCAGCACCATAATCAGCAACGAGACCTATGGCACCATGCTGGACCTCAACCTGCCGCCACCGGGACCGACGCCCCCGCTGCCACCAAGAGCCCCCCACAGAGGTCAGAGGATGTGGGGGCGTCGGTTCGCTTTGTATCTGGGCTCCCGCTCTTTCTGTCCCTATGGGATTCATCCCCCTTCTCCTCCTAATAACTTTCATATAAACTATTTATTCATTTTAAAAACTGGGTAATAACCCAGTGAGAGGCTTTACCTGCTGGACTGTTCTTGTCTCTTCACCTGGAATAAAAACGACATCAGTTCTGAGATGTGTTGTTTTGTGTCTCTGCAGGAGCTTTAGGTCACAGTAAACCTGCCGCCATAGAAACTGTAGGAAGACAGCGGTCGTCCTCCGACCCCCCGAACCCTCAGACCCCTGAGAGGAACTCCTCCATGTACGGTGAGTGTCACTTCCTGTCAGCTCCACACTGCCTATACAAATTAAAACACTATAATAGGCATCGCTGTGCATCTCTTTGTAGTTTTGTGTCTCTTTGTTGTTGAGCTGTGCGTCTGTTTATGTTCCTTTGTCATCTCTTTGTGGCTGTTTTGCACGTCCTGTTGTTGTTTTTGTGAGGCTGCGTACAGGATACAGTCCGACCCTCCAATACACTGAGGTTGTAGCTGCAGCCTGAGACGGCGCCTGCAGACAGTGCTCAGGGCTGAAGAAACAAAACAATTGAATATATTTTTACAGCCAATGTTGAACGTGAATCCAATATTAAATATTAGACAATAACCACAGTCTTCTGTTTAGTGAAGATGTTTATATGTGTCATAAAGTACCAAAAACTGAATGTGATTTTAATTAGCGTTACTGTATTAATACAACAGTGTTCAATTTATTCTATACTAATTTATTATTTTCTAAATTTATATAAATATATAAATGTTGAAATAGCATTCATCACTCACATACTTTATTTATTTTTTAACTATTTTTACAAACTTTATTTTTTATATTAATTAATTAATTTATTTATTTATTTATTTACTTTATTACTTTTTTTTTTTTTTAACCATTTTTTAAACCAAACCACCCCTGAGCTCCACCTTGATGAACCAGCTCCTGGTTTTTATTTAACGAGACTGAAACGTGATTTTAATTTCAGCTGAATTTGGATGAACCTTGATTAACGAGGTAAGATCTGACTCAGGCCTCTCCTCCTCTCCCAGTGCTCCCTACAGCTCCTCCTCCAGTCAACAAGAAGCCCAGTATGGTGGAGACCAAGACCGTGTCAGCCAGGAACACCCCCCTGCCTCCTCTGCCTCCTGCAGCAGCATCAGGACTCTCCTCCGTCCCCCCAGCACCACCAGTTCCAACACCACCCTCTATCCCACCACCACCCCACTACAAAGCTCCACCTCTTCCCCCACCAGTCCCCATCCACCAGACCAGCAGACCACCAGGACCACCAGGATCCAAGTCTCCCAAATCACCCACCGGGTACGAACTGAACTGTACTTGTCTATACTGGTCTTTACTGGTCTATACTGGCTTCAGTGTTACAACTGGGAGTTTTTATCAGTTGATTTTATGTTCACTGATTTCAGATCAGGGAAACGTCCTCCACAGAGACCTCCTGTCAGGACTGCATCTGTGGACAAACGAGGTACACACACACACACACACACACACACACACAAAGAGATGTTGATAACTCTGAAGGTACTGATGTCACACATTGTTTATTTCTCTCTGTAGGTTCTCAGTCCAAATCCCCCCACAGTCCGGCTCCGCCAACACCCAAACCAAGAACCACCCACTCTGTAAGTCCTCAAGCACAGAAGCACCACACAGACAGAGGTCAGAGGTCAACACTGAGTGTACCATACAGTCAACAGCAGCAGAATGATGACAACAAGAAAGGCACAGCTCACCAGAATACACTTCATTAAATTAACACTGATTAAGTCCAGCAGTTGTTCACTTTCTGACACAAAACACTGAATTCAAATAATCACAGACTGATTCATTCAAGTACCAAAAGAAGAAAACATGTGATTGTATAAATCAGTGGTTTTGTTAATGGAGTTTGGTTTAGTTTATTGTTCTTTAACTTAAGCCTGACTGTGTCTGTGTGTGTGTGTGTGTGTGTGTGTGTGTGTGTGTTTGTATAGAAGCAGAAGCCTCAGAGAGTGAAGGCCATCTACAACTGCTCAGCTGATAATCCAGACGAGCTGACGTTCTCTGAGGGGGAGGTGATCGTGGTGGAGGGGGAGGAGGACAGCGAGTGGTGGGTGAGTGAGACCATGAATTTTTTACCACACCTGCCAGTTTGGAAAATGATTGTTTGGTAAAAAATCCCATCACAAAGTGACACCTTCACAATGTTTGTTTTGAGGTTTTACTGAAATATGATGCCACGAACTGGTTTTCTCTACAGTCGACATAAATAAAAAATCTTCCTAGTGTTTGGGAACTGAAGTGATCTTCCGTCAGCGTGTCTTCTGTTTGTGACTTTACTCTGTGCTGGGTTTCAGATCGGTCACATTGAAGGAGAGCCGACCAGACATGGAGTGTTTCCCATCACCTTCGTTCACTTCATCACAGAGTGACGTCAGGTCTGAACGGAGACGATTCCCTTCTCCAGTTGTTCGACGGCACGGCTCAGTCTGAGTGGAAACAAGCAGGACAAAGACTCCGAGTCATCATCCTCCTCCTGGATCGACGAGGACGCTCGAGCCAGACCTGAGAACCAAAATCTAAAATGAACTAAAACAGCAGACTGAAGCTGCTTTTTCTTCCACCTGATGCCTTCATTTCCTCTCAGATGTTGTAAATTTCATACTTGAGAGCTGAGCTCATGTTGTTTTTGTCTTTGTTGTTTTCAAACTCACAGAACTTTATTTTACATTCTCAGAGTTTCCAAAGATCCCAAATATGTCAGGATGAATTTTGTGGAAATAACTTAAATATGATGCAGCAGAAACAAAAAAACATGTAGCGTTGAATGAATTAGAATATTTATCTCAGTGGAAACATCACAGAGCCTCAGTGAAGAGCTGCAACAACATGACACATGATATGAAAATATCCACTGTATGGCCAAACGTATGTGGACAGTAGAGGCTGTTATAGCATCACACTGTCACATAAGGAGCTGTCCTCATACTTTTGGCCATATCTGTAATACAACTTGTGCTGCTGGTATCAAACCTGTGATGTTACAGCCCAGAAAACCTCTGATCTGATCTTTGTTTTCTGTTTCGATCAGAAATGTCTGAGATTGCAGTTTCAACTGGAAAATGATTTTTATTGTTTTAACTTGTTGGCTGAAGGGCTTCACTGTATTAGCTGGAGGGTAAAATACGAACGTCCACTTTGATTTTACTGTACTCTAATATAAAGCACTGTGTCATTAAAAACATGAAATTACTCCTTTAACATTTTCTTCATGTGTTCAAGTGATTTTTTTTTGTTGCTCCTACCGTTATCCAAACTTGTCCCCTCTGTCTTTCCTCTTTTTTTCCACTTCTCATGTTTTTGTTTTGTTTTTCATACAACACATAACAATCCTGAAATAATCTCTTTTAAAATCTAGTGTCTTTTTTCAATAGTTTTGGTCAAGTTTGCATACTTTCACACAAAGTGCCAGAATTTCTTTTTATAATTTAAATTGGTTTCAGGATAATAAAACTAAAACTTATTACCTATTTTAACTTATTATCATTAAATTAATTTTCATTTCATTTAATGTAATTTACAGAACAATACAATGCATTGTGCTTTACAAAATAAATAAAAATACACATGATTAGACAAAGATACAAAAATATATCATACAGTTTTTGTTAATGTTGTGGAAGCCTTTAGGATAATTTTTTATATGAAAAATTAGGAATAAATTCATTCAATTAAACAAAATTTATAACGTAGACATAGACATTCATTCTGATTTACTAAATTAAAAGCATAATCATATTTTTTACTTTTTAATATTATTATTATTTTTTTAAAAATATATATTTCTATTTGTCACTAAGTTTTATCTTTATTTCCTGGAAGGAGGAACCTTTCATCTCAGTTCAGAGCTGAGGTGTGTAGTACACGGACAGATTTACGGCACGGACCGGAAAAGCCAAACTTCTGGACAGGCGCGTCGCAGCTGAAGCAGCTATGAATTAACTTGTTTAGTTTGATATTTGTCGTGTTGGTTGAGGTAAACATGGCAGCGAAACGTAAACCGGACACAACTGTTCCTGCGGAGGAAAGCGACCAGCTGCTCATCCGCCCGCTGTGAGTTTAAACACAACTTCATCTCCGTTTTACCAGAAAGCGTCTGTGAGCCGCCGCTCCATCACCAGACTCCATCCAGAAACCTCCTCAATTACAAGTTATTTTTTGTCAGCAAAGGCAAAAACATCGTCCAGCTTGATCTTATGATACTTTCAATAAATCCTTAGAGGCAAGTCTTCGTTTCGGCATAGACCAAATGTTGTTGGTGCAACACTAACTTGTAAAACTAAATGTGATTATCTTCCATCAACACACGTTTGACTGAAATGATGATGTTCTCAGTGGATTCTATAAAATCTAAATTAATAATCGTATTGATTAATAAAGTTATAGAACTTGACGTGTTTTTGCATTCGCTTGTTCATTGTTTTAAAATGCGTCACTTTTGAATAGAGTTTGGTTTTACATATTCTGGGTGAGAGTAGATCTGGTTATACCTGACGTAAATGCATCTTCGCAGCAAATCCCCTAGTTATTTGTTCTGATGAGTTTGACATTTTTTTAATTAACTAGTTAACTAGTTATCATAAAATACAGAAATATAAAACATCTGGATGTTGGGACATAAAAGTGTTGATTTCACTGTTTATGTCCAGAGGAGCAGGACAGGAGGTGGGACGATCCTGCATCATCCTGGAGTTCAAAGGACGGAAGATCATGGTAACACTGCCCCTGCTTTGTTTGTCTTTGTGTAGCTCTACATTTTAAAATCAGTGTGCAGAGTCTCCTCAGAGTCTTGAAGCATCTGTGTGTGTGTGTGTGTGTGTGTGTGTGTGTGTGTGTGTGTGTGTGTGTGTGTGTGTGTGTGTGTGTGTGTGTGTGTGTGTGTGTGTGTGTGTGTGTGTTGTGGTTTAGCTGGACTGTGGGATCCATCCTGGTCTCGAGGGAATGGACGCTCTGCCCTACATCGACCTGATCGATCCGGCTGAGATCGACCTGCTGCTCATCAGCCAGTGAGTTCAGAGGATCTCTGAGAACCAGAAAACACAGACACTTATACTCACACTGACATCAGGTTTCTCCTCCAACCACTGTCCGAACACTTTGTTTCTTCCATTTTTACTCTATATTCTTTTTTTTTTTTAAGCTGATATGGATTAGAGTTCAAAAAAAGATCTGATAATGACATATTGGAATATTAATAGTGAACATATGTAGTGAGCAGGACATTTAACACTGCAGGTGTTGTCAATGTTATTATTAACTGGTAATTAAAAAATAGAGAAATAAGACAGTGATGACGTTTGTCATGACAGTGAAATTTCAGGTGTGAAAGCCCATCATACCTGAGGTAGCATAAGTATCAGGGTGGATGAAAAACTGGAGGCTCCTCAGTAACTGACATGCTGCCCCCCCACCTCCTCCCTCAGCTTCCACCTGGACCACTGCGGAGCTCTGCCCTGGTTCCTGCAGAAAACCAGTTTTAAAGGACGAACCTTCATGACTCACGCTACAAAGGCCATCTACCGCTGGCTGCTGTCCGACTACGTCAAAGTCAGGTAGGACTTAAAGAACAGTTTACTGCAGCTTTTCTTCCCTTAGCACCTGCGCCGTGTTTACAACCCGTGTGTGTGTGTGTGTGTGATGTGCGTTAACGCTGACGTGTGCTGCAGTAACATCTCAGCGGACGACATGCTGTACACTGAGACAGACCTGGAGGAGAGCATGGAGAAGATCGAGACCATCAACTTCCACGAGGTGAAGGAAGTGGCCGGCATCAAGTTCTGGTGTTACCACGCCGGGCACGTCCTCGGAGCCGCCATGTTCATGATTGAGATCGCCGGTGTCAAGGTAACGCACGCCGGTCGCATCGTCCATGACAGTGAGCTCAAAGCAACAAGTTCAGATTCATCCTGTTGTAAACACATTGTTGATTAATCCAAATAATAATCAACAAATAAAACTATGATGACAGGACAACCTGATAGTTGAGTGGTTAGGAAGCAG